>NC_045799.1:75343930-76543930 GCF_009873245.2 Balaenoptera musculus
TGTTACTGTGAAGGGCGCACTAATTCTGTATTTATTCACCTGTTCCCCATTACACAGATCTGTTAAACTAGCACTTTGTCCATCAACACTTGAGTGCTTAAAGCTGAGTAGGCCTCTTTTGTAATTGCTGGCACCAGCAAAAGCCAAATTGCGAGCTCTCAGAACGTGGCTGAAACTGTTGGATCCGCCTGACCCCTGCTCACTTGTCCAAGACTGTGTGGCCTCCCTTACCTCACACCAATGTCTATAATATAGTAAAAGCTGCATGGGTTAATTTTTTTTTTTTTTTTTAGAAGTGAGTTTTGGAAAGTAACAAGAGGAAAAGCCAAAGGAAATTATTTCCTCTGGTGACATTTCTGCTGGGTTACACCTCCACTGATTTATAGCTTCACAAAGCCACAGAACTAACCATATGGTCAATTTAAAAGAATTCCAATTTCCGTGCTCCTGGGCCCAGAACCTGAGAGAGAGAGGTTTCCTGTTTAACAAGGATCTCGGCCTTCTGTTGGGGGGTGGGGGGTATTTCAAGTACACCCCAAATCTTGGAAGCTAACATTATGAGAAGCAACGGACATTTTCCCACTGAGGAGGGGGAAGGAAAGAAGGCTTCATGGGCTGCCTCAGCCCCTGATCTGCAAGGGGCCGTGGAGGCAGGAGGGCCATTTGAAGCGTCGTCGTCACCTGCTTCCTTGCTTCTGAGCCCTGGATAATTTTTATAGAGTCACAAGTGAGTTGAAGAACTCCAAAGAATTTCACGCTTCTCTCCAAGTGGTCTGGCTTCACCTCTGAATCAAGTAGCTCAAAACAGCATTTGAAATCTTAGACTCAGCAGGCTTAGCAACGTCCAGAAAAAGCCCTGCAAACGCCTCTGTGTCGCCAATATCAAATGAATATGGGGGTCATCTGCACTGCTAGCTGCTGCTGAGCTCTCTGAGCACGTGGCCCACTGTCTCACCGCTACCTTAAGGGTGAAGGGCTGACTGCCCAGCGGCCAGCTGAGAGAGCCATATGGAGCCCCACACTCAGAGCTGGAAGAGGAGGGTCACACAGAAACACACCCTGCCCGCCACATCCTGCCGATCGATCCAAATGGAGCTCCTTCTTAACTCTCCGAATTACAGAAAGATTGGTATGTTACTTTGTCATGTATAAGCTCATGAAGTTGAGGGGGGTTCAGGTAGGCTGACCTATAATTTATCAACCAAACTGGGACACCTTTGAGAGCCAAAGGGGGAGCTCTTATTATGCTGGCACAAAAGACATACACGAGCTGGGACTGTGCCAGGGAAACTGGGGTGTGTGATTACCTGGGTTTAGGGGGCTATTTTCTGATGGACTCTTCAGATTTGAAGAAGAAAAAAGGAGAAAGAAAGGCAAAAGTGTCCAAATAACTCCTCCTCTCATTGGATGACACAATCCAAATTGGAAATTGTCAATGTGGCAAGGCTGGTTTTATACGGAAATTTGACTGTTTTGGTTTTTCTTCCCTTTCTATGTTTTGGCCTCAGGACCCCTTTACACTCTTTTTTGAGGGCTTCTAAAAAGCTACTGTTTATGTGTGTTATATCTACTGATAGTTATCTTATTAAAAATTAAAACTGAAAAGATTGTAAAATGTCTATTAATTCATTAAAAAATAAACCTATCACACTTTAACAAAAACATATTTTAATAAAAATAATTATACTTCTATTAAAAATAACTATATTTTCCAGAATTAAAAAATTAGTGAGAAGAGTAGCATTATTTTACATTTTTGCAAATCTTATGTCTGTTTTAGTAGAAGACACCTGTATTCTCATATCTGCTTTTGCGTTCAATTTGTTTCAATCACATGTCTGGAAAACTCTACTGTACATGAAAGAGAATGTCTCTACATGTGAGAGAATGAGGGTAGGTGAAAAAGGCAAATAATGCCATATTACAACGAAAGTAGTTCGGGCCTTGTGGAATTCCTGAAAGGGTCTTAAGGATTCCTGCCCCCTGAATACCTGGACCACACTTAGAGAACCACTGTGTTACTGGAAACAAGGAATGAAAGTGTTTCCCCACACTTTGTTCTAGAGGAAAAGGAAGCTAGGTTTCTTCCATTGCTAATAATTCTGGCGCTGAGTTTAAAGGCCACCAAAATCTATTTGAACAAGGAAGATCAAGTTTGAGGCCAGAAGGCTAGTGCCTGAGATATGGGGAGGGCCTTCACTAAGACTAGAAAAAGATTCGCCCAGGATGGAGACGGCTGTTTTCAGAGCACCAGGGACTCGGGCCCTTTTCTGGGGGCAGCCCACAGGAGGAAGCAAGACCCTAGGAAGGACAGCCATCCCCGGCTCCCGGCGTGTTCGTGCGGATTGGGATGAGCAGTGTCCTGATAGTGAGCTGGGGGACGCAGAGCACAGAGGACTTCCAGACTTCAAAATCCTTTGACAGGGGGCTTCCCTAGTGGTGCAGTGGTTGAGAATCTGCCTATCAGTGCAGGGGACACGGGTTCGAGCCCTGGTCTGGGAGGATCCCACATGCCGCGGAGCAACTGGGCCCGTGAGCCACAACTACTGAGCCTGCGCGTCTGGAGCCTGTGCTCCGTAACAAGAGAGGCCGCGATAGTGAGAGGCCCGTGCACTGCGATGAAGAGTGGCTCCCGCTCGCCGCAACTAGAGAAAGCCCTCGCGCAGAAACGAAGACCCAACACAGCCAAAAATACATAAATAAATAAATAAATTTAAAGTCTCTTAAAAAAAAAAAAAATCCTTTGGCAAGTGGTAGGACACTGGCCCCGGACACAACCCTGATGTAGCACCAGGAGTTACTCAAGTTCAAGTTCCCTTCAGGAGTGCTGTTGCAAGCACAAAATTTAAGGAGGCAAAGAAATGTGGCATTTCTTCCACACTGGAGACCATGGACTGAGGGTCCTACTCACTCCTCTCGTATCTGTCTTGCCTAACTTGGGAAGCCCCAGCAAGCCAGGCATTTGTCCCTACCATGTGTGCAGCACACAACACCACTCTGAGGCCTCCGTGAGAGCCAAATGGCTCAGCCAGCCAGCCTGGCTTATCTGGGCTCAAAGATGCCAAAAGAGGTGAAAAAGAGAAAATGGAATAGTTACCTTCCAAGGGCCAAGCTCTCAGCACCCGGGGTCACTTAGCCAGGAGCTGTGCTGTGGGCTTACACTGGATACGACAGGCAGCTCATCTTCCTCTAAACCTTAGTGGCCTCAGCTGTAAATTGGAGAACCCTCCTTATGCTCTCGGCTTGGTGTAAGGATCAGCTGAATTCGTTCATGGAAAAACGCCTCACATAGTATGGTATCTAGAACAAAGTAATTGCGAACCTGCTTTTCCTTTATCCCACTCACCTGGAGCTTCCATAGGACATTTCCCCCAACCTTCCCTGGGTCAGAATGCCTTACAATTTCTCATAGCCCCTGTGCCCCTGCTGTGCCCCACTGTTGTGATTCTACACGACTCCGTGGGATTCCTCTCCCGCCACAGCAGAAGCTCCACGAGGGCAGGAAGAATGCCCTGGTTTTCCTTCTCTCCACTGCAGTCCCTGTGTCAAGCACAGTGTTTGGTACTTCATGGGCATGCAGTGCTGGGGTGAAGAAAGGAAGGGACAAGTAATGCATACTTATTATTAGTTCAGAAAAATTCCTCTCTGTGGTTTGGGAATATGATAGAAGATGAGAATTCAAGAATCTGAGATTCAAAGGGAAAATGAAGAGACAGGAGGAAAACATACAACCCTAAGGAAGCAAAGGTGAGTCAGCCTGGTATAGACATGGGGTTCTGAGAGAAGGAAGATTCTTGAAAAAGGCTTTAGTTCTGAACAGGACCCCAGGTCAGGGTCCTCTGGCTCACAATAGTAGCAGACCTAAAATGCAAACATTAGCATGTTATCCTAATTAATACCTAAGCCTCTCTTCACAGCCCTGGTAAGGAAGCTTGTTAGTAAGTGATTAAAACATTTCTACCTGATTACTATACATTTAAACACTTTAAAAGGAATCACAGTTAATGGGATATCACAGGCAAGGTAGTAAATTACAGCTGTAACGTGTGTGTGTGTGTGTGTGTGTGTGTGCGCTGTTTTGAAGGGAATCACTCTCCCCACTCCTCAGTCCCCTTGTGTTTCATTTTTGGAGTTGGAGATTTAAGACTGACTTGGGGAGAGGAAGACACTGGGGAGGCAGGGAAAAGGATGAGGAAGGGGAAGTGGGATTTGAGCCACATGAAGGATTTCAGTACAGGGAAGTAAATACTTGGCTGGTACTAACCTACCTAATTAAAGATGCCTGCTAACACACATCAAACATTGGGTACTATGAACAAAGCAGATGTATTAATTTTCCATTTCTGAAAAAGCTACACAACTCCCTGGCTACTCTTCTGCACCCCCCTCCTCTCTCTCCCGTCTTCCTCCCTTTCTTGCCTTCCCTCCCCCATCCCCTTCCTCTCTGACAGCACTATTAATGATCGTTAATGCCCCACAGGCTCTAATGGGTCCCGCTGGGAGCCCAGAAATACTGCAATTTGTATTGAGGATTTAGACATAACAACAACAACAAAAAAGCCCCCTGCTCCCAGGAGCCAGAGCTTGATCAGTTAGCTACCCCCCTGGAACTGCGCAACGGAATAATAAATGACAGCTCTTCGATTAAATCAAGCCTCTGCTGGAAGTGCTGGAGACAGTGTGATTGTCACTAACAATCCACTGCTTGTTAACACCACTGGGGTATGAACAAACAGTAGTCAACACTTAAAAAATTAAAAGTTTTTGGAATACCTTGGTATTTGTGGACACACATGCCCATGTGCATACACACACATACTTCTCAGAAACCCCCCTTAGATATTTTGGGTTGGTTTTTATGTTTTAGTTATCTATTTTTTTAATGTTCAGGAAAGCTCAATAAAAAAGCCAGCTGCTGTCATGTTAAAAAAACCAAAAAAATTCCACACTCATCTGCACCTCACATATAGTCTTCTTGATGAAACAATTTACTAAGTGATGAAAGCTTCATTCTATGTTTCTCAGGTTAGTCTAGGGAAAGGGGGCATGTGAGGTACAACAGGCTAAAGTTGAGTTTGTGGGTGACCTGCCATTTAAATGTATTTCCTTAAGGCTGTGATGATAACCGCCTTCTGAATAAAAAGCTAATTTTCAAAAAGTGGGTGATTAAGACAAGGTTTGATTTGGGTTGGTAATCACCCAGAATCAGCAGCCTCCTGTCTTGGAGATTCCAGTTTCACCAGATTCTAACTCCCTGTGGCAGGAAGATCTCTTTCCCATCCTCTCCTGGCATTCCATACCCACAGCACAGTTTGGGACCACAGCTAAGCCTCCAAAATACTTGAAAGACAGAGGGGAACGCAGCAGGGGCTGGGAGCACCATGCATTGAGTTGAGTTAATCCTCCCCGTAGAGATTAAACACCGGATGCCCATCCCAGACTGTGAGAAGAAACAGGGAGCCTGCCTTTAAGGCGCTTACACTTGAAATCAGAAGGGCAGCCAGAAGGGGTCCTCCCAAGCCCGGAAAGAGCACAGTGGGTGACGTCTGCTGACTTCAGTCTCTAGAGATGGATGGTGTCCATCTGCACTTGACCTTTCCACGAGGTGCGATCACATGTTTGTTTTGACAGGACAGCTGAGAATAATGATTCTCTCCCCCTCTTCCTCCCTCTCCCGCCTCCCCCCACTCTCCCCTGGGTGGAGAATAGGATTCCACACAGGATCTTAAAGTGAAAGGCAGATGGTTTCGACGACAGTTAGCCATATTCACTTGCAGATTCAGAATTATTGATGATAAAAGCTAAACTATGAGGCATGTTCCATCTGTTTATTTTCCAATTTTCATTTGTTGTAACCCTGTTATTATTACTGGGATTTTCCTCTCTCTCCAGAAGAGTTGCCATAAGGGCATCTACCTAGAGACATCTGTTGCCTCTTGCTCCAGACGCCGTCGCCCTCACTACTGCTGCTGAGGCTCTGCTCTCCCCCTGCGCACCCCCTCCTGTTCTCCTCTTGTTCTTGGCAAGTCTGCAGCCTTCCGCTAGGACTGTGACTTCAGCATTATCTTCAGGCCAAGGGGTGAAAAGGACACTCGAGGGACTCTGCTGGACGCAAGACTGCACGTGGGGCTCTGGGGGCTTCCGCTGTGCCAGTGCTTCTCAAACTGGGTGCAAAGCGGTATGCCTGGAGGGACACCAATTTCAAGGACAGTGTCTGGTCCTGGAGCATGACTTTAAGACTGGGAAGGAGGGGTTGGTAATTAACCTGACAGGTAACTGAGACATTACTGACACTGAGGCAAACACAAACGTGTTATGAAATGGAAGTGGACCACTTGGGTTCCCATCCCAGCCTGCTAGGGATTATGTGATCCCTGCCATGGGGATAATTTGGCAGAGAAATCTGAGAGGCACTACTGCTCCCGAACCCCATGGTCCGTGGGTTCAATTCTCCCCAAGAGTGTGTGATTTAAATTCTCCAGCTGCATTTTTAGTCTCAGTTTCCTGCTCTCTCCTCGGGACAACAGCTGGACTTACCCTGGGTGTAATGATGCTTCATACAGCAGAAATTAAACACAACATTGTAAATCAACTATACTTCACTAAAGTTAAAAAAAAAAACCCAAAATACACAAACAGTGCTTCAGAAGAGTCAGCACGTGCAGCTCGCGCCAGCAAGGACTTCCTAAGTAACTTATAGGCCTCTTTTAATCAAGAGGCAAAGCTCTTCATCTTGTTGACACTTATGACCCTTGATTTAAAATACTCCAATTGTTTAATTCAGATGGGACCCAGAGAAGTGCAGGCCCTTTCCATTAGGACACTTTCTAATGGGGGCAATACATCAAGTCCCTGCCTCTAATCTGAATCACAGCTGTTTAGAAACCTGTCCTGGGTCTATCGTTTGGAGCCGCTTTTAAGAGGATCAACATTCTTCACGTTAACTTCATCTCCTTCTCTGCTCTGGGAGAACTGGCAAAAAAGACTGGGGGGGGAGGAAAGCATCCCCCACCTGGTTTCATTTTGCTTCTGCTTCTCTCTTCCTTCTTGCCTAGACGCCTGCTTCTTATCCAACAAGGCAGTTCTTAAAATTCATCTCTTTGGTAGTCTCCCCTGAGGCTAATGAACAAATAAAAATACAATGATTGTCATTCAGTGAGCACCGATGGGGTGAAGGCCCAGAGTCAGGCTCTGCAGAGCCACTAGAGAAAACAACGCCCCAAAGTCACGTGATTCACTGGAGTTTGAGCCTCGGGCCCTGCTAGCTCCCTTGGAATCTCCCAACTGCTGCAGTGTGTCGCTGTACTCAGGTGTAGCCTTTGACAAACCTAATGGTACTGTTCTTTGATTTGTTTTCTTGGTCTCCTCCATTTAGAATACAGGCTTCAGGAAGGCACAATACACCAATCAGAGCCCTTGTGGGCCCCTGAGTAGGAGAACACTGCACTGTCTCTCTTTCACACATAAAGCTGTGCGCAATTAATGTCTACAACTTGATTAGCTTGGAGGGAAGTGTACACCCGTGGACACAGCACTATTACCATGATGTCCTGATGACAAGGAAAGTTAATGAGCAAAATACGTCCCGTCCTTTCTGACAATAAAACAAGTTGTGTGAATCTGAAAAACAGCAAAAGATGACTCTGGCTTGTCTTAGAAGATTTTGGGAATTTTGTTGCCAAGCCTGAACACTTGCAGGAAGCTCATCATTTAAAGAGAAAAAACAACTGAGATTTTTTTTTTTCACCCGCTACAGCGTATGAGGAGATATCAATCCAGTAATTGAAATTGCCCATCCTTCGCACAAGCGTGATAGGTACTGCTCCTCCGAGCCCATCTCCTTCTTTTTTGTGTCAGTCACACATCTACACTGCTATTCACACTTCAGTCACAAGTCCTCTGTACCTCTAATCTCTGTTATTTTGCTGTCGACTCCTCATGCCTCATTAGTCATGTTTGACACCTGCACCTAATACCTTTTCACTGACAATGCAGGACAGCTTCTGGGGAGAACAGATATCTTCCAGAATAGTTTCAACAGAAGCCTGCGATTGTGTGGCAAAGGTGTGATACGGGGTCAGTGCAGCTCCCCTCGCCCCATTCCCGTAACCGCTCTGCATTAAAATTCTCTAAACTTGCCTCCCTTTAAAGCCTGTGCATGAGGCTATTAGGAGCTGGAAGAGGGAGAACAAACCTAAAGAAATAAAACCGTCTATAAAGCTTTAATATTTAATTTACGACAAATCTATGTACTCAACCTTCGTACAGCAACATGCAAAGGGGCAGATGAGAAAATGTCTAAATACAGAGGAAAGCATTAAAAGATCTTTATAACAGAGCTTAAAATTCATGACTTCTCGTCAGAAAGAGAAAAACAAATATTGTATATTAACGCATATATGTGGAACCTAGAAAAATGGTACAGATGAACAGGTTTGCAGGGCAGAAATAGAGACACAGATGTAGAGAACAAACATATGGACACCAAGGGGGGAAAGTAGCGGGGGGGGTGGGTGGTGGTGGTGGTGGGATGAACTGGGAGATTGGGATTGACATGTATACACTAAGATGTATAAAATGGATAACTAATAAGAACCTGCTGTAAAAAAAAATAAAATTCAAAAAAAAGTTCATGACCTCAAATTAATGAAAATCTCAGACTGAAAATTTCAAAATAGGTTTTGTTCTCATTATAAAGTCATTGCCAGCTAAGTTCAACAAACAAGCAATCTCGATTGTTTAGCAGAGGGGGGATGGTCGGTGTAAAATTTAAAAAAAAAGAAAAAAGAAATGTGTTCTTAAAAAGTAATTCTTTGTTGGTAGTGTTGTTGGTAGTGAAAATGTTCTCTGCATTTGGGCCAATTTTCAAACTGTCTGTGTCCCACACATGGATCGTCATAAACACACAGACTCGCACTACAGTTTACTGACTTGTAAATCTAGTTCTAGACCTAAAACATGTAAGTCTCACTGCACTGTTACTATTCAGTGACACAAACAGATGCATAAGTGGCTGGTGTAGTTGGGTTAACACGTGACAACGTACTGGACCAGGGTCAGGCACCTCCTTTGAGGACCAACGTTTCTTCTCTTTCCAAATTGTGTTGAACGGGGACTTCCCTGGTGGCGCAGTGGTTAAGAATCCGCCTGCCAACGCAGGGGACATGGGTTCAACCCCTGGTCTGGGAAGATCCCCACATGCCGCGGAGCAACGAAGCCCGTGCGCCACAACTACTGAGCCTGCGCTCTAGAGCCTGTGCTCCGCAACAAGAGAAGCCACCGCAATGAGAAGCCCGTGTACCGCAACGAAGAGTAGCCCCCGCTCACCGCAACTAGAGAAAGCCACGTGCAGCAACAAAGACCCAATGCAGCCAAAAATAAATAAATAAATTTAAAAAAAATGTGTTGAACAATTTAGTCAGGATTCTGAGTGAAATAATGGGTTGGCCGCACCCAGTCTACAGAAAGAAGGCTGCCCCTCTGTCCCCTGGGCTCTCCCTCTTCCCTCACCTCTCCTCAGGGAGCACTTGGAAATGTGGGAGCCGTGTTTCAGGTGTCAAGGTGATGGCGAGAGCTCCTGGCATTTAACGGGCAGAGCAGTGTTGCTAAGTGTCTTGTGACGTGTGGGGATGGCCCCACCCATGCCAGTAACTCCCTCGCTGACAAAGAATGGAGAGTACAGAGGATCTTGAGAAAAGATCACATCTTCCTTGGCTGTTTCCTGAATCCTTCACTCACAAAACACATCCACTTCAGAACAAGACCGTGCCAATAGCCAAAAAGCACATGAAAAGGTGTTCAACATCACTAATTATTAGAGAAATGCAAATCAAAACTACAATGAGGTATCACTTCGTACCTGTCAGAATGGCTATCATCAGAGAATCTACAAACAATAAATGCTAGAGAGGGTGTGGAGAAAAGGGAACCCTCCTGCACTGTTGGTGGGAATGTAAATTGGTACAGCCATTGTAGAGAATAGTAGGGAGGTTCCTCAAAAAACTAAAAATAGAGCTACCATATGATCCTGCAATCCCACTCCTGGGCATATATCCAGAGAAAACCATAATTCAAAACGATACATGCACCCCAATGTTCCTTGCAGCACTATTTACAATAGCCAAGACATGGAAGCAACCTAAATGTCCATCGACAGAGAGTAGATAAAGAAGATGTCATACATATGTACAATGGAATATTACTCAGCCATAAAAAAGAACGAAATAATGCCATTTGCAGCAACATGGATGGACCTAGAGATTGTCATACTGAGTGAAGTTCAGTCAGACAGAGAAAGACAAATATCATATGACATCGCTTGAATGTGGAATCTAAAAAAATGCTACAAATGAACTTATTTACAAAACAGAAATAGAGTTACAGATGTAGAAAACAAACTTATGGTCACCGGGGGGAAAGCGGGGTGGGGGGGAGGGATAAACTGGGACTGACATATACACACTACTATATATAAAATAGATAACTAATAAGGGCCTGCCGTATAGCACAGGGAACTCTACTCAATACTCTGTAATGACCTATATGGGAAAAGAATCTAAAAAAGAGTGGATATATGTATATGTATAACTGATTCACTTTGCTGTACAGCAGAAACTAACATTGTAAATCAACTATACTCCAATAAAAATTTTTTTAAAAAAGCAAGAAAAAAAAAAAAAAAGAACAAGACCATGCCATCCCTGAGATATTTGCTCTCAGTGCTTTGCAGGGAACCTCCCAAAAGCTCACAACTGGTGAGAGGTTGAGCACTCAGCACGAGGGGTGATGGGCCCTTCCTACCACACGTCACCTGACTCCTCTAAACCAAGCTCTTTGAGAGTAGTGACCTCTTCACGCGAACCGCTTCCATCACTACTTTTCTGCAGGAGACACAAAACATTCTTGAGAGCCTGAGTTCTACAAGCACCACTGGGAGCTGTGGGCAAAGCCCTTCCAATAGAAGGAGACCCTGGATCCCATCATGGCCCACTGCCTTCAGGACTCTACTCACCAGCTATTATTTCACTCCACTGATTTCAAACAGATGTGGTCCATCTCCTATTTCAATAAGACAGAAACGGGGCAACTGACAACCTGAACGGATAATATCTTCCATTTGTTGCTGATGGTGTGTTCTTACACAAGAGCTCTATCTTTGTCTAACATCTAGAAAGATCACCGTTAAGATGGAGCTGTGTGATAAACACGGTTGGAGAGGAAGCCGGGAAAAAGGGAGCCCGAGGCTGTTCATAAGCTGCTGACGAGAAGCACTTGCAGCTGGAGGTGAGGGTCCTGCTGCACAGCTGTCTGCAACGAGGTGAGGAGAGTCTTTCTGTTCTCACCAGAACACATCCCTACAAGAGACGCATCGTTTACGAACAGGCTGCCTAGGGGCAGAGGTCTAGCAGATGAGGAAGGAATGGGGAGGATACTCCCCAGAGAGAGAGCCTGGGTGGTGGGGTGGGAGGGTGAGGCCCTGAGCTGTGGAGACACGGCTCACAACCCAAGTGAAGGGCGCCCCTGTGCCATCTGCTTCTCCAACACTAATGGGATTTCTGAGGCTGAGCTGGGTTGGAGTTTAAGTCTGGAAAAAGAGAAAAGAAAAGCTGATGGCTGCGAGAAAGGTAAAGAGCACCCAAGCGTAGCACAGCGTTCCTGGCTCTAGTTTGGCTGTAGCGATTACGTGTCATGTTTATGGCTCTCTTGGTGTTCAGAGCGCTGTCACGGGCAAGGCTCACAACACCACAGCACCCTTGCACACCGTGGCCTGGAGGAGGGTGCTGGGGGGTGAGACAACCCGGCACAAACACCCTGCACCCCCAACAGTGACAGCAACATTGGGGGAAGGGCAGTAAAGGAGTCAGGCCTATGAGGGCGAGGGTCCCTGAGGGTGACTTCTGACCATGTTTTGCCACCTGTGAGTGCAGCTCTGCAACTGATTACAGGCTAAATAAATGTGGTCATCTCTTGTCCAAAGGATTCTTGGGGAACTTTCTTTTTTCTGGGTTCTGACTACAGATTTGGAGCATTTGAGGCTCTAAGAGGACCTGACAGGCTATCCTGTAGGCTCGAAGGAAACAGACCATCCGGGTAACTCGCCTGTTTCCATAAGGAAACACATAATTCTAGAGCATTCTTCTTGTCCCCAACCCCAACTAGTAACCCTGGTAACTACCCTGATGGTTTGCACATTGATCATGTGCCCCCCAAAAGGGGCAACAAACAGAAAAACCAATCGCTTAACTCTGCCAATATATTTTCACTTATTTATACACTGTAATCATACACCACTCTACTATTTCTAAAACATATACATAATAAATAAATCTAAAAGAGTAAGATAAACATAAGTAGAAAAAGTAGTTCTAGATTTTCTCTCCTCACACCTCAAATTATTTTCTTTGACACAGACTTAGGAAAGCATCGATTTAGTCTATTATTCTGTGCCTGGAAAAGGTGCAAAAGGCTAAGCATTTCCCTGAGTGTCTGAACTTACTGGCCAAAGCGGAAGAAATAAAAGCCCTGGTAGAACAACTTGAAAAGGGTTCAAGTCTTCCAAAAGAGTCTCCTTCACACCATCATGGAATGGTGAAGAGGAATCTTTCTGACTTGAAGAGAACCACATGTGTTGTTTCCTCTGTTTCTCGCCATTTCAAGAGATGTCAGATGTGGTTGTGATTTTTATGCTTTTCTCTCTGTTCCACATTCGCCATGTGTTGCTCATTTCTACCATTTGCTTTGGGTTTCATGCCATTCTGTCGCATTTCCCCTGCATTCCTTTTCCTGGGCTTTTACGCCCACCTCAAGCTGCTAGTTCATTTCAGAGCATCTTGTTACATTATCAAGACAGAGAAAGTGAGCCACTCTTCAAAGAACAGGATGGAGAGAGGGACCAGAGACAGCGTCTCATGGGCTGTGATGTGCTTACGGAGTGAGAGGCGAGTAGGATTTTTTTAAAGACCACCACTACCCTTTAGCAACACGGGGGAGTGGGGAGCCTAACAGTGGTGTAGCAGAGGGAGAAAAAGTGTGGATGTGATTAGGAAACTGCCAGGATTCCAGACCTCGGGCCAGTCTTTAAAACATATACTCACTGTCTGCTTTTTGCAGGACGCCGTGTCTTTGGCTATAGCGCTGCATACTAATCAGGAAAGATTCGTGTACCACTAGGACCACCGCAAGGGTCTGAAAGGGCCCCATTCAGCTCACCAAGGCACCCAGCACACAGATGGAGTCCTCCCCAACAGGCCCTATTTGATTCCACTCTGAAATCTCTCTTGAAGTGGATTCCTTCTGCCATCATCTTTGTTCAGACCTTGACCATAACCTCCCATCTACATCCAATCCAGGCTCACCCCACAAACTGATAATCCTACACCACAGCTTCTGCCGGGTACCTTCTTAAGTTAACCACCTTCTGTTTCGTTCTTCCTCTTACTAACCTCCAAAGGCTCCCCACTGGTGAGAGTGGTGATTCCCTGCATTTCTTTCTCCTGCCCTAATGTATGTAAAGAAGACCAACACATTCCCATCAATGACTGTGACTAAAGCGGGTTCTCTCACTGGGGTGGGACACCGGCCCTTTGTCAGGGCTGAATCAGGATGTCTGGAGTGATCTGCAGTTTGAAAAGGAGCTTTCTAAATGAGCACTAAAGCCCCTTCATAGTCTAGCCCCATCTACTTTGCAAGTCTCATCGCCCATCCTCCTGCCCTGTCCTGTTCCCCGCCTCCAGCCACAATGGACGTCACGCCAAGACTAAGAGAGGCCCCTTTACACCTGTGCCTTTGCACATGCTGTTCCCTTAGCTTGGAGTTCCTCTAACCACTAATTCACCTTGCTGAGCTCTCTGAAGCTTCACCTTTTGTCTGAGAAGGAAATACAACTCTCTCTGCTCCTTTCCCTTCTGCAGACCCCCTTCTTCCCCCGGGGTCTCTCGGTCTGGTGTCTGTCCTTCTGACACACTGATCACACAGCTCAACAGTTGTTCATTCACCTCCCCTGAGACTGAGTGTCCAGAGAACAGCGACCTCTTATCCACGTTCGTCAAGATGGCCGCCAGCTTGGTGCCCAGCAAGACTCAAGATGATAGACCCGAACTGGAAGAGAGATGCCAGAATTATCGTCGCTCTGGCTGCTGCCGCTGGAGCCGTCCTGCTCTCCCTCCTCTTCCGTACCCCGTGCCTTGGGGCAGCCCCTCGTCCCCTCACTGCCCCCCAGCCCCCTCCCCTGCTAACTCCTGACGGGGCTCCGTGACTGGGGCGGCAGTGATTTACAACTGCATTTAGCTGAATCTAATCAGAAGTGTGAATACTCCCCTTCTATCTGGCACACATCATCAGAGCTCTAATTATTCACACGTTTTGGCAAGCATTCTGGTGTTCCCCTACCAAGCTCCTAATCCCAGCAGATCAGTTAAAATAAATGAAAGAGAGAATCAAAAGGCACTTTAAAAATTCAACTGTTCTCCAAATGAGTCTGAACAGGCTCCAGATAACTAGTGGTTGCAGCTGACTGGCATGTAAAATATAAGAGCCCTTCTGCCCACCCCCTCCACCCCAAGTCCCTTCCTGTACCCCCTGCATGTAAAAACATGATTCTCCCTATTTAAGAGAAACACTTGAGATCAGGGCCCTGACATGTTTTCAATGATCTGCATTAAAAACCAAGAAAATAGAGTCACCACCCCAAGATCCAATCAGTGCCAAAGCAATTCTGCTTTTTCCACGTAGGTAATACGACACCAACCCAGGCCTAATGATTACAACTTTCCGAATGCACCTATTAAAGAGCTCCCCAGGCGCAGGAAGTCATTACCGCAGAAATTAAAGCCATGTACCAAGCTCAGAATTTGAGAAAAGTTTTCAAACAGACAATACACTCATGAATACAAGCACATGCAGCAAGTACAGGCCCGCCATCTGCAGACTTAAGGAAAGCGATATGTGCAGCTTCCCACACTCCCCACCCTTTCTCTTTGCCTGGATTTCTCTCCCCCCAGATCCTCAAATCTCACTCCTTTAGCACCTTCAGCTCTTTGTTCAAATGTCTCCCTTGGAAAGACCTTCTCTGGCCGCCCTATTTAAGACTGCAAGCACTCCCCCACCTTCCTGCTTTATTTTCTCTCTAGCGCTTATCCTCTGACACGGTATGCATTTTACTCACTCGTTCGTCATCTGCCCCTCCCCACACTGGAACGTAGGGATTCTTGGCTGTTGTGGCCACTGCTGTCTAAAGCAGCATGCAGCATGTAGCAGGTGCTCAATAACTATTTGATAACTAAAGAATGAAGTCCTCCTGACGGTCTGTGTGTGTCTGAGACCCAGTCCCAGAAATCTGTGATCTTGTACTCGCTCACCTTGTATCTGAGCAGACTGGCTGTCTGGAAGACACCAAGTGCAGGATTAGTAACATAAGCTTTGGGGGGAAATCATGGGTTCTGAATTCTCGACTCGGCTTTGTTCCTCACATGCTGGGCAAACTAGACTTCTGTCCCCGTAGCTTTAAAACAAGAAGAGTATACCAAGAAAAAACTATCTTCCACTATTATTAGAAAGTTCACATGCAAGAGAGAACTTGGAAAAGTTAAAGGCACTCTCCACATGCAAGATGATACTATTCTCCAAAGATAAGGCAGTGCTGTCCATTTTACTCTTCCCCAAACCAAGTATATTCTCAGTTTCAGAATGTAACAAGTACATCATGGTGACATGTAAGGGAAATAATGAGACAGTTTATCTATGCTCTTCCACTTCAAAACTCTGCAGGCGAGTTGGGGTGGCAGAGGAGAGGCGAGAGCTTTACCAAACTTCTGCTACTAAAAGTTCGGCTTTCCTAACCTCACCTCTCCGAGAGGCTGGCGGCAACTGCGTGTTTCCTGGGGCAGGAAGGTTCTAGATGACTCCTTGGACAGATAAAGGGGGTATTTGCAGCGGTTGATCAAGTAAGTTAGACTGAAAACACAGATTAAGGTTTGAAAATTCTGGTTATTTGGGAACTTCTCATCTGAGCACTACTTTTTAGTTGGAGGGGGTGGACTTTAAATGTGAGCTGTGGTTTTTTTTTTTTTTTCAATGGTATTCATAGGAGAGAAGGTTGTTTAACACTGAGCAGAACTGTTCCCTTGCTCCAGCCCAGGTGCCCTGGGTAACTGAGAGACTTTTGTTACTAGGGTCGGCGCGAGACCAAGGAAAACATCACCCCCACTTGTCTATTTATATAAAATCCTCCAGCCATTTATATGTCTTCACGTTTGGGGGTAACAGCCACACAGCGTAGATGTTGATGTTTCATGCATGTGAAATAACACAGTAGAAACCTACTTTAAAAAATGACTTTTCTTCGGTGTCACCATGGAAACCAGCCAACATACTCTCTCCACACCTAACTCTGGGGGTGGGGTAAGGAATAACAGTGACTGGGGGAAAAAAATCAAAACATTGAAAATGCTCATAAATTCTGTTCTGTGCCAAAACATTTAACATGAGACATTTTTCCTCTGCTTTGGGCTGGGATGTCTACCTGGGATGTTTACTTTCTGAACTCTGTTTGATTTTCAAAACCAAGAAAAATCCAATTGGGAAGTTTAGTGAAGTTCCTACTAAGCAATGAATCACTTCAGGGAATACAAGAGCCTTCAGCCTGTTCTCTGCAGTGGCCTTGAGTGGGAGGCTACAGAGAAAGGAAAAACAGCAGCTGGTGGGACTGAAGGGTCAAGGGTGGGAGAGGGCAGTGGGGATGCGGGGAGCTCATCAGAAGAGGAAGAAAGTCGGGGACAGTCCTAACCCCCCTTCTGGTTCTGATCACGGCTCTGATCTCTACAGCACCCAGATCCTGGCGTTTTCTTCGTCACGAATCCCAAACAATCTCTTTAGGAAGTTGACCGTTTACTGGCTGAATCAACCTGAGGCGCACTATGCTTTTCAAGAGTGGTAAAAAGAAGGAATACTCTAGCAGAGTCTGACTACTATTAATTTTGAGGGAAAAAAAAAAAGTATACACACACACACACACACACACACACACACACCCAAACCTAGACTCTGAAGGGAAAGATTAGCAGGGATTTCCCAATTTGATATTTGTTTCTTTGAAAGTCACTCATGGTTTAAGAAGACAAGCTTTCTTAGCAATGACTTCCCTTGATTCTCAAATAAAGTGCTCTTGGTGGAGATGAGGCACTGGCTACAAAGATCAGTTCTGCAATGAAGAGGACCATTTTTATTCTGAGTCTTGAATGCCTAGTTCAAAGTGGAAGCTGATTTCAAATCATACCATCCTTTCCATTTATTTATTTTAAATTCTAACTTCAGGATTTGCTGCACATAAATCCTTACTATTTTCATGGTTGATATTTTGGGCAGAGACTATTTCTTCTCCTGCCCTATCATGTTACATTTCTTTCTGGTCAGTGGATTTTATTTAATTTCCTAGAACTGTATCTCAGTTTTAAAGACTGTTCCCTGTCTCTCAAAAACATCCTAGTAATAACAGTGCTTAGTATATTATAACACAATGTAAAATAAGTATCTTTTCTCAAAGGAATTAGTAGACTTTCCAAGAAAGGTTATTTAATAAACCAGTAGAAAGAGTAGAAAACCTAAAGATTGCATATTAGAAGTCACATTCAGGCTATTCTTACGCTTTGTTAACTCTCCTCCTGGAGTTTACTCCGATCTCTCAATCATGGTTACACTGATTGAGCACTTGGGGGAAAAGAGTATGTTTCATAAAAATAACAGAATCAACTTTTCCCACTAAGAACATAAAGAAATCCTGAGAATTGGGCAGAATAAATCTGAGACAAAATATTGTAATGAAATCCAGAGAAGGAGTAATTGTAAAGACTCCCTCACACCACCAGCCAAATGAGACTTGACTTTGATGCTTTAGCATCAGTCTCTCCATCCATTCATTTGGTCATCCAGCCCCTCAGCCACCCAGCCTGCTCATGGATACATGGATTCCACAGATGCACTTCCGTGCTACTGCAGGTAAGCTCCTATTCCAGTGCCGGAGACAGACAGGCAAGACACCTCCTATCCCCTAAGGAGTTCACATACCACCAGGGGTCATGTACCATTTTCCCTTTCCATTTCTCAGCTCCTAAGAGTCACCTCCCCTTGGAAGTGTAAACATACCCTCTTCCACACATTCCTCCCTGAGTTCCCGGCTCTGAGCACATACACTTACAAACGCAGAACAAGGAGGTATATGCATCTTTATCAGCAATTACTGAGAAGGAGCGCTTTAAAAAAAAAAATTCAGTGGCCTGAAAAGAAATACAGTATGTAGAAGGGGAGAGGGAAATTACATGGGGAGGGCAGATAAACACGCACGACACGGATAAAAATGCAAAAGTTATTATAATTTATTCATTAAATCCAGCATCGGAGAACAACGCTCTCTCAGAAACAGCCAACAGAGGGCTAAACTTCCAGGACATTCCTCTTCCCTGGTGGAGTTTCAAACGCGGTGTCAGCAGGGTCCCAGAGCACTCGGCGCTGGTCTTGCTATGAGCCAGGCCCGTCCTTTTGCCAAGAGTGGGGCGTGCAGTTTGCTCCGATGGTGGTTCACGGCGACTTTCCACACTCCCCTGAGGGGGAGTCCCGGGAGGCAGCACCTCTGGGCTCCGGTCCCCAACATGCCTGGAAGTTGCCATGTGACCTTGAGCACACCCTTTGGCCTTCCTGGGCTCTAGCCTTTTCATTTCCAGTGCAAATACCAACTTAGGCCATCCCTTGCTCCCAAACGTGTAGTAAGGAACTGGTAAGATCACGCACGTGAGAATGTTCTGAAAATGTCAGGTCGAACACAAGTGCCTGACTCACGCTCACCTGAGGAAATCAAAGTCCCACATGAGGGCTTCTTCTCCTCCCTCTTCTTCCCCATCCTTGTCCAGTTTTTCTGCCCTTTCAAGATATTCCTCTCTTGCCTGCACCGATGTCATAGCACAAGCAACCAGCACCTGGCTATTTTAGGGAAGGGGAAAGCTTCCAGTTCGTGAAATCTACTGTCTCAGAAGGTTGGAGGACCCCACAAGAGCCTCAGTCTTAACTGAGGGTCAGTGTACGCCAGCCCCAGCAGGGCAGGGACTCCTGACCAAACTGCTGCTGTCCAACCCAGGGTACTTGGGGTCAACAGTGGGAGGGACAGCGTGGAGCTTCCCACCAACAGAGGACTGCCAGGGTAATTAACCCGAGGGATCCAAGAGCTAGGAAAGGCCCAAGAGCCCCACAGCCGAGCCTGAGATTTCCTAACACTTCCCGCACTTACCAGGTGTCAACCTGTCACGGTGTGTGTGTGTGTGTGTGTGTCTGTGTGTGTGTGTGTGTTTAAATTTGCTATTGAATGCCTTGCTCTCTTGGGCACAAGGATACTCAGGTAAATAAAGACACAGGTGCCCAGAGCCCTGCCCCTCAACTTAGCATACAGGGCACACTCACCCGCTGTGACCCTTCCTGCCCGCACTCCTAGGCCCGTCTTAAGTATGTGAAGTCATTTAACTCCTCACCACGACCCTATGAGTGAGCCGCTCTCAATTTGCTCACAGTACAGATGGTAAATTGAGGGGCGTAGAGGGAAGGTAAGTTGCTCAGGACCACAGAGTCTGCCTCCAGAGTCTATTGTCTTTGCTACGATGAAACATCGCCTCTCAGGTGGATACTGGGGCAGAGGAGAAAGAGAGAGCAAGGGAGGACCAGTTCCACCACAAAGCAGCAGAGACAAGCCAGGACTCGTGCATGTGAAAGGCTGAGCAGCTCGGGGCCTTGTCCACAGACTCGTGGCGCAGGTAGATGAAAGCCTGCCCATGCCACCACCCCACTCTCTTAGGTGTTGGGTGGGCTCCTGTTGACTCGGAAGCTGTAAGTGAGCAGCTAGGCTTTGACAAGCATCTTCTGCTATGAACATTCAGACTCATCTTAAAAAAAGAGTCCCATTTTCAGAAGCATATAAATCATGGCAAGGATGATAGCATGGTCTTAGGATGGCATCAGATCATTTCTGAAATCTGTGAGCCCAACTGACAAGGAGCTAATAGTTTGGGAGGGGAGAAACAAAGTCTCCTCATATTCTGGGGGTGGCAGACTCAGATCTCTTAGAGTTATTTACTGGCCAAAAATGTCCCATGTGCAAAAATGTTTTGAGGAAGTTCAGGTGCCCTGAAAGCAGGGTATTATGGCCCATGTGGTGACTTGTCCTCGGTTTCAGAATCTAATGGTCAAAGAGCACATCCGAACCTATGCATCAGGAACTGTGCTGTAAGGAGCAGGGAGTGGGACCGTGAACACGGGCCCTGGGTCATTGCAGAAAGCGACAATTCTGGTTAGTACCTGATTCCAAGCGAAATTTCTAGCCTCACTGTCATCTATGCCAAGTCCCTCTTCCCACGCCCCTCCAAACCCACATATAACTAGCAACTCTTGTTATTTGGACTTCATGCTCTCCATTTCTGCTTGTTGAACTCCCATCCTGATTATTCTTTAAATGTCTGTAAGACCTGTACTGATAACATCTTTTTCATTCTTGATATATTGGTATTGGTGTGTTTTCCCCCCCTTGTTCAGTCTAGCTAAGGTTTTCTCTCAACTGTCTGTTTCCCATTTCTATAATTTCTGCTGTTTTCTTTATTATTTCCTTCCTTCTCATTTTGGGTTTATCTGTGTCCTTTTCCTACCTTCTCACAGTGGAACCTAGGTCATTGATTTTGGACTTTTCTCCTACTCTAATATAAGCATTTAAAACCATCAATTCCTCTCTGAGCACTACTTTAGTTGCAACCCACAGACTTTGATACGTAGTATTCTTACTACCATTCAGTTTAAAGTGTTTTCAAATTTCCCTTGTAATTTCCTCTTTGACCCATATTTAGAAATCTGTTTAATTTCCAAATATTTGGGATTTTCCTGGATATCTCATTCCTGTTGATTTCCAATGAACTTCTAGCTTCACAGCCCACCTCAAATACCACCTCCCCTTGTCTCCCACCCTGGATCTTCTTCCTTCCCCTTGGGTCAGAATTAGACCGTAAGCTTCATGAGGACAGGGACCATGCCACTTATGTATTGCTCTATCTCCAGTGATTAGGTCAGTGTCTGCTCTACATCATGTACTCAATAAATATTTGTCAAACCAGTTGATGACTTCTTGTGTGTTTTCCAAACCCTCTGTTACTGTCTATGTAACTGAACTAGTTATCCAAGTTCAGGTCTGCCTCACTAGAATGAGAGTATGGGCACAGCAGGCCCTTGAATTTTATAGTCTCTTAGTCTCTTAGGGCTTAGTCCAGGGCTGACACGGGTCAGGGCGGGGGGGCGGCTTTTACTAAAGGACATCTAAGCAATAGCTCTTCATAGACAATCTCGATCTTCTAATATTGATGGGAGTGTCTGATGAGGCTCTTGGTTTAAGGGACGTTGACAGCATAACTGATGGTATATTTAACAGCAGACACTGGCTGGGAAAAAGTCAGTTTCTCCTGATGCAATGATATGCTTCTGCTAGTAGTCAAAGGCATCCATTCAGCTGTCCCCTTTCCATGACATCTAGGAAAATCAGAACCACACTTCGTGTTTTTTCAATAACTTCCTTTAGCTTATAATATTTGATAGTGTTTCTCAGCCTCGTTTATGGATTGATTGCTTTCTCCCGGATTGAGCTGTTTGGGGTCTCAGTGTATCTGTGTTTTTTGGCTGGTTTCCTCAGGCTCGTTTTCAGAGAGAGGTGGGATCAATCATGTGATCAACCGCACAGGCTGTCAATTAAATTTTGCCGAACAGGACCATCATCATCCCATTAGGGAGCTAATTAGAAATCTTCTCATGGTTGGTGAAGAAAATGGAAAGTTTTCCTACGTACTTGGGAATGTTATGGGGAGAGGGTGCCCCTGGGACAGAGGTGGGACTGAGGGCTGGAGACAACCCGCTTGGCCTCTTACCTCAGTAAGGTGCTCTGCCAGCCCCGGGCTGGGGCTCAATTAATTGGCTCCAGTGCTTCCTTCTTCCCTGAAGGATTACATGTTTTCCCTCAGGCTGTTTAGAAAGGCTGAAAGGTCTTGCTGGGCAAAGCGATGACAATGTTTGGGAGCAGGAAGAGCCCTGAGAGCTAGGACAACCCCGAAGGCTTAAATCAGGCTGCCCCAAGAGGAAAAGTGAGATCCAGAGAAAGGCTGAGGACAGCAGGTCGCTGGGAGAAAGGGACACACTAAGGCTGCAGCTCTAGGGACACGAAGGTCTGACTTATGGGAAAGGACACCAGAGTCTGGAGGTTAGAATAGAGCTGAGGAGCTACATGGCAGAGAAAACAAGTAAAACAAGTACAGTTCCAAGAAGGACATGGTCTCAGACAGATTGGGGATTCCCGGTCAACAGACCACCGCAGCCTGAGAGGCAACAAAGGCCCGGGCTGCCCTTGAGAACGCCTGGGGCACTCTCTCCACCCGGCTGCTGAAATCTTGGGAGCTGACTGACAAACAGAAGGAAATGCCGGGTTTTGGAAATCAGCCCCGTGTGTGTCTATGCTTGCACCCAGCACTCCTCAGCTTGGAGAGCTGGGCACGGGGGCTTACGAGGTGACTCTCCAGCCCCCCAGGACAGGAAGCCTTCTGGCCTAGATGCACTGGTGGTGTGGCACCCCCAGCCTGGGCTCCTTCCCTTGTGCAACGGCTGCCCCTGGGCCTGCAGGGCCTTGCCATTGCGGGATCTCCAGTGGCTCTTGGGAGAGAGGGCTCTCGCGGTGATTCAGGAATGAGCTCTGCGTGGAGCTGGCAGGATCTGTGTGGACCACCAGGTCCGAGGACGCTCCCTGAAAGGGCTTCCCTCTCGGAACTTCACAGCCCCCCCCCCCCCCCCCCCCGTTTCCCACAACAAGCGCCAGGGCTCCTCCTCGTCCCTATTTTAATGGTTAAAGACACGCACACCAAATGCTTCCTAATTACTACGTCCATGGCAGATGCAGTCATTTCCTTGGATTTTACTGCCATTAGTTTTCCTCACCGATTTATCCTTAGCTACTCTCCTTGAGTCTCGCCTGCCTCCCCCGAGCCCTTTCCTCCTCGCTCCTCACGGCTTGTCAGCACGCCTCCAATCCCCGGGAGAGATGGAAAGCCTTGTAGAGCCCACTGCGCAAACACACATTCCTATTCATTTATCACATTTAGCATGCGCACTTCCACTCTCATCAAAACCGGCCCCAGCTCGCTAACTCATTTCCCTCTCCCAATTACAAATTAGTCCATTAGGCTGTCTGCAGTAGGCCCTCTGTTGCATCTTGGTAATGGCTTCTGAGATTTCCATCATAATCGTAATGGCTCCCCATGCAGCCATGAGGGCAGATGGAGGCCGCTAGTGGGTAATGAGCTATCACGCTACCAAAGGGCACAGCCCTGGGCTCATTATTTAGTCTTGGCTGTTTTGTGAAAACAACAAGAAAGGTAAAATGCTGAAGGGAACACTTTAGCATATTAAATTAACACTTCTTGAAAATTCTCTCTGTAAACATGCCATGTTTTCCCTTTATGCAACATCCCCAGTGCCGGAGCACGCTAGGGAGGGCTGGCTGGGAGGGGGTGTTGAGGGTGGTGGGGAGAGGGAAGAGGAGGAAAGGAGGGGGATGGGAGAGAAATGAGTCAGAAAAAGGGGGGAAATAAGTCACTGGAGAACGTGTCACAGCATGCCGGAGGTCTTCACGCGTCAGCTACCGTCCTCTCCCAGTGACGTCCACACCCACTCCCCAACCCCCAAACAGGGCGGGGCTGTCACCAACAGCACAGCCAGCCTCACCTAACGATGCTCTGTCACTTAAAACCAGTTTGTCACCATGCCCACAATGAAAGGCCCTGCAGAGCAGACCTTAAGTACTGTCTGCTGCAGATTTTTAAGAGATGCCATTCTACAATTTTTTTTTAAGAGAAAATACAAAAACAATAAGACATAAAATCGAAAAACCCAAACCCACCACTACCACCACTGACAACAAAAACCCCTGAATGAGGCGCTACTACCCAGACACTTGCCAATAGGGAACATTTATTAAGCACTAACTTGGGCCCGGCTCTTGCGCTAAGCAGGTCACACACATTACTTTAGTAGTTCACTCAACCTTCACAGGGTCCCTGTGGGACAGGGCTGGTGTTGACGACGAATTCAAAGATCAGCAAAGTCTGGTAACCTCCCCGAGGGCACTGGGAGCGCCGAGAAATGAAGCCAGGCAGTGTTACGCCCCGCCCACACCCTGCACCTCTGCGCCCTGTTGCCGGGACGGGCCGCCCTCTCGGGGAGACCTGGCAGCACCTGTTCCTTCTAGTGCAGCCCCTCTCGTCCCTAGGGGCACGAACCTCACGGCCCCTGCTCCCTGCTCCCACCACCCAAGCCTCCTGCACATTTGTGGTAAGGTTCCTTGGACAGAGGCCCGCTTCTGCTTTCATAGTGATTTCCCCTGATGTTATCCATTCTTGCAGAACTGTCTATCCTCGAGTTCCCCGCCCCCAAGTCCCCCCAGCCTTAACAGGTTATTTCTTCCGTACGTGGCAGCCTCTGGGGACTGGCCCTTAATCTTTCATGTGGAGTTGATTCAGATTCCTCAGAATATGTCTCTTTATGTCTCCTTCCTGGAGGAAGGAACAGCCGCAGCTGTGCCCTGACATGGGGATCCAGGTGCCAGCATCCTCTCCAGAGAAAAATGACAGCAACTATAAACGTCACTGTGAGGGAAATGCCACAGGAACAAACGGGGTCTTCTAATTGGAGCCAATCCAGGCGGGGAATGAGGCCACAGTGGTTTTGAGGAAACACAGGTGTGAGTCTGGAGGAACCAGAGGTACTTCTACTGATAAAAGTACCATAAATAATAACACAGTGGACCTATTTCCGAAAGCCTTTTCTCCCTGCTTTCAAAAGGGTCATCCTAAACCTTTCCTAAAATGCCTGAGGTTGATCCAAAACCGATCATCCCATCCTATTCTCTATTGGCTCTTAAATCCACGACCACACTGCTTCCCTCTGAAGGGCTGGAAGAGCTTTCACGTCTATTATCTCATTCATCCCCGCAGTGACACTGTGAGCCAACTGGGGGAGGCTGTAATTATCCCCAGGACACAGAAGAGGGAGGTAACTGGCTTGTCTAAGAGCCAGAATGAAAGCGGAGTCCCTGATTCCCAGTCAGGGGCTCACCCGGCCACGCCACAGCCCCCCTCGTGGTTCTGCAGCTCCAGAAGCCACAAATGCTCTTCCAAATAAATCCCCCGATCCTACTCTGGTAACAAAACACAAGGTCAGTTTAGAAAAGCCCGACTTCTAAGAATAGAAATGGCCCAAGCCCAGGATTCAAGATGGGTCTGGTTGTAAGCAGAGTAGGGGAACCAGTCGACTTTGCTAGGCTGTAAAATACAAATTTATGAGCTGTTTTTGTTAAATTCTGATACGGATTTTTGAAAACGAAAAGGATGGATGGGTAGATGGCAGCAAGATGTTTAATCAATGTCGTAAAATATAACATTCATTGGGCTTCTAAAATGAAATTAATAATCTGTGTAGAAGTATCATTAGGAGATAAGTGACATTTCAGGCTTTGATTTGTAACTTGCAACAAATCTTACTTCCATATAATTCAAGCATTTTTAGGGATAGTCATCTTTATTAAAGAATATCCAAACCTTTACCCCTCTGCTTCACAATCAAGCCTTTCTTTCCCTCCAGGACAGACCACTAAATAAAAAAGGCTACATTATCATATACATGCTTTAAATTAATGAAGACAGAAATATCATATTTAAATTAAATCAGGGATTTCTCACTTGCTGCTTATCAGGGGAACTTAGCTATCTTTAATAAGTTTTTTTTCTTCTCTTTTTATCTGAGACCTGGGGCTTGAGCTGCTCTATCTGAATGGATGAGACATCTCACTTTCACTCAGAAGACTAACGCAAGGGATGGAGAGAAATGCCTTTCTCCTACATAAATTCTAGAACCGTAAAATAATATTTTAGAGCTGGAAGGGACCTTAAGATCATCTAGCCTTACTCTTCATTTTACAGATGAGGAAACCGGGTCCAGGGTAGAGTCTGGGATGAGAGTAACAAAAATTGCGGGGACAGTTTATAATGTGCACCTCTGTAAACACCCTCTTCAGAGTCAAGAAAGTCCCATCTTTAAGCCACCTGCAGAAGCTCCCTCCACACCCTCACCACTACTATATTCTGACCTTTTGTCCAAGCAGCACATTATAACGCTTACGGGATCAGGGTCTGGGCCCCAGCCACCCCTTGACACAAAGAGAAAGGGATCTCGTAAAATAGCAAATGTCCCAATGTCCAGTAACTCCTTTGGGGCTGTCTGAAGATGTGAAACTGCTTTTTAGGTTTCAAGTGCATCAGTGTGATTCCCATTCATATTCTCTCTGTCTCTGGTTCTCCCCTTTTTCCTGCCTCAAGCTCTTTCCCCTTCCTTGACCTCTTAGCTAACTGCCCTTAACTAGGATCTTCCCTCCCTTTCAGACTGTGATGGGGGCTGATCAGATGAGGAAGCCACAGAGAGCTTAGGTGGTGGGGAGGACCACCAGGAGCCCTGTGTGAGATAAACGGTGGCACTAAGTCCCTGTACCCTTTCGGCTTTGTCCTCCAGAGGTCTCAGGGAGGAACGCTTGATGTGTCTCACTGAACATTTCCTCCTCAACCCCTGAAATTTCATTACAATCATTTATCTTAAAAGAAATCAAAACGCACCCCCTTCCCCCTCCCACGGAAAGGTTAGGTCTTTGCTCAAGCCTACGGACTTTAACCTCATAAATATTCCCAGCTATAAGATCTTATTAAGAAGGTATGTCTCCCAGGAGCATAAAACCATCAAGCTGTAAATTTTATTTAATTTCCCATGAGATCTTATGGCCTCATACATATAATTAGAGTGCAGTATAGAGCACTTTTTTGTGTTTTGTCAATAAATCACCAGGGAACAATCAACGTTTAAGAGGACAAGCTTTAATGATTTTTCAGACCCCTAAGCAGTCGTGCCTCCACAATGGCAAGCCAGTCTTTAACCTCATCTAACTAGGACTGTGGACTGTGGCGTTAGATAGGACCCCAAACACTTAATCCTATTAGATTCCCCAGCCCAGACAATCACGGCAGAACACCCAAGGGATGTATTGATTCTGATGAGGCCGACGGAGAAGACAAGTCGACCTACTGACAGTGCTTTATTAAGTGTTTACAAATTAAATATCTGAAGGTCTGCAACAGGCCCAGCTCGGTTAAATGGGCCCCAGTGAGATGTGTGAACTGGACCCAAAGGGACTGTGCTGAATGTGAGGTGGCTTGGGGGATGACCCAGCAGGACCTACTCCCTCCACTTCAGCACCAGCTGTGCAGGAAGTCAGGATGCTGCAAGAGAAATTCCCGACGAGCAGTTCGCTCTCGTTGTTAAGCCTGCTATGACCACGAACCCATCACGCGGCTTTATGCATGTTAGAAAACGCTGGTCCGATGAGAGAACTGACTGCTCACTTGTGCCTCCCTCGGTCAGGGCTCCAAAAGAAAGAACCTTGTGTCTTTGGGGTTTTCCTCACACTGTGCTTTCCAAGCAAATCCACAATTCGGCGGGCACATAAGCCCTGAGCCCTCAGTTTTGTATTTGGCTATTGTTAATAGTTGAACCAGATTCACTGCTTTCCTTGTGTCCCTTCCCTGCTCAAAAATATTTTAAAGGCTCCAAATGTTGTTGCCGGGCATTCAGCGCTTGTTGTGGTCCACACTGGGCGCGCCCTTCACGGGGTTCCTCAGTGTGACCTCGCAACTCCCCTAGACACGCCTCAGGGCCGTCATATGTGTGTGGTGCCAACAAGAGCAATGCACGTACTGCCCACTGAGCTACCCAAATCCCACCGACCTTTGAGGCTGCTTAAATGTCTCCTCCTCCTTGAACCCTTCCCTGATCGGCCTGGAAATGATGCTCTCTGAGCTCCCACACGCCCATCGTTTCCCGGCAGCCCACCCACTAGTCTCCCAACTCCACTAAGTTCCCGGAGCTTCCACTGCCTCCTCCTCTTTCCTTCCACACAGAGAGCCTGACTGGGGATCCAGAACGGACAGGGGCTGTGGGCTGACTGACTCACGGACTAGCTGACCGGGTGCTCCTCAGACAGAAGGAGCATCTGGTCTCGGGGTTCTGATCAACCGCATCATCCAAAGATGCTCAGGAAATGAAGATGGAGAGAAGACTAAGTGGGCCGCCCTGCTGAGCTGGTCCGGACAATCTTTTGTCCAAAGTGACAAGAGGGGGCTGGCACTAGGTGAGGCGTAGGACTTGCTCTGTTCTGTGAATTTATGATCTGTCAAAACGTGCATTCAAGGGTACAGCCAGCTCTCTTGACAAAGGCACATACCTTGTTGTTTTATCATTTTTTCTGAGCTATTTCTACCTCAAAGTTCTGAATTACCTGTAAAATGGTACACCTACTGTGGTGTATGTGTTAACTTACGTGCAATTCAGTGTGCCTGACGACCTGGATCTCACACACACACACACACACACACACACACAGAGTGAACATTTCTGTTCTACTTATTTTTTTCTTGATCTCACTTGAGAGAGGACTATTCCAACAGAGCAATGGAGGCTAAAGTCAACTGTAGTGAGAGAGAGAGATCTTTCAGGATCATCTGGCCTGCTGCCTGCCTGCAAACAATCCAATATCCTTTTCAAGTGTTTTCAGGAAGCCAACGCCATACTCTGCCTTAGACGTCACAATTTGCCCTTTTTTTTTTTTTTTAGGCAAATCGGTACTTACTGTGGTACCTGGCACATAGGAAGCCTCTTAAAAAGTAAGCTACGATTATTTTTATCATTTTCATGACTTCTTTCTTTCCTGTGCCTCCCTTTCAGCCTCTTCTGTCTTGGTTTCTGTAGGCCTGGGCGTTTTTCAAAGTGATCTCCGAGATGCTGACTTCGGGTTAGCACAGCGCTGGGGGGAAGCTCCGGGCACTCAAACCCCCATCTCTGTTTATAATGGATTAGGCTTCCATGCCCATCCCAGGTCTAATAGAAAGAGAACACCTCAGCAGGTAAAAGGAATTTGAAAACCAATGCCCTACCTAGGCCAGGTGTCTAGTCTTTGGCATCATTCTTTTCACGTACTAAATGACCAAAGAGTCATATAGCAAAAGAGATTTATGCAGACGAACTGAAAATCAATCTACATTACAGAAGAAGAGCTATTCAATGCATCACTATTAACATCTGCTCCCCTTCCCCACATGTGTCTGGGCTGCTCATGGAGGGCGGGGCCGTGGTTGACATTGCTGACTTGGGGGAAATGGCACGTGTAGGACATGTTTGGGGCTGTTTGGGAAGAAGGTCCAGTGCTCACGGTCCTGGAGAAAAGCTCCGTGCCTCAGAGTATGCCCCTGAAGGGTCAGGGTGGTGCTAGGTTTCAGAATCAAGCTCCATAAAACAAATGGCTGCAAATGGCCTTTTCCCCATCTTATACTGCAGTAATTCATAAAGCCCTCCAAGGGGATTTTTATGGCTTTATATTAATGTTCATTTAGGAAAGAAGTGAAAAGGGCATCATCAAGGTTTTAAAAAATCATTATAAAGGGTCCTCACTTGGGTTAATAGTGATACCTTAGCACAAAAAAATGCACTGATATACCATTAAAAATTGTTCTAAGATACTGTTTTTTCATCATTTTTATGTGACCTCCTTTTGTCTGCACTTAAACTACTGAGATAAAAAAGTAGACTGGGTAATTAAATTTCCTCTTCTTTTTCATCTTAATTCAATAAATATTAATCAAGTATTTATAATATGCCAAGTACTGTGTTAAGGGTCTGGCGAAATAATATCTAATCTCTACTTTCAAGGAGCTCAATGTTTGTAAATTCATTAAAAAAATAAAACTACTAAAATTTGTAATTATTTGTGTACATGTGTCATCATTAATGATGATCTTATCCATACTGACTTTAGTTTGATTTGAAGAGTTTTGCAGCCAGTTTGAGATTTTAAAAAAACTAGAGCAAAAGTAAAAAACAAGTAAGGACCACCAACAATGCGCTGGAGAATGACATGAAAGACTCATGAGAGATTTAAAGGAAATTATGGTCTTAAAGAGGAAGGAAGGGGTGGATGACATGGTGGTGTCACTGCAGATGCACATACGGGGGAAAAAAAGGCTATGAAGGGTTGGGTGGACTGAGTAAATTTAAAAGGAAAGGAGATGGGGGGGGGACGCATCTCTGGGTGGTGGTTTTCTGAGAAGGCTCCTGAAGGTGGGATGGGGAGGCACTAGTCATTCATTACTGGTGGAAAACTCTGACCCCCAGAGCATACAATGCTATCCTCGAAAGGAAACACATCTGCCAAAGAAAGCATTTGAATGGGAGGCTTCCCTGTCTAGAGAGCAGCTCTGTTAGTGGGATGTCAGAATGAAGACTATATTAGAAGGATACACAGAAATTTAGCAGTGGTTATTTCTGGGTGGTGGAATTATGAGTGATCTTTATTTTCTTCTCTGTACTGATCTTTATTTTTGATATTGAAAATGTCTTACTTTTATAATAGAAAAGCAATGCACGTTATTTTTCAAAAAAGTAACGACCAGAACAACAGAACATAAAAAGGAAGAAAGGAAATAAGATTGGGTCCACAGAGCAGTCCGAGACATAATAACATCCTTTCAAATAAAGGCTGCCCTTCTCACACTCTCATCTCTGTTGTTGTGGACGGTCACAGCAATTCTCCCGGCAGGACTGCTGGGGACACGCATGCTATTTTATTGAGGGTCAGGACCAAGTCTCAGGGATCCTCAAGCTGTGGGGCAGCAGCTGTCAGGCACTCACTCGGGCCATCACTGCCTACCCGGGTCAAGTTCGGGGGCAGGTGGAATGATAAAGTTGTTCCCGATGACAACCCAAGATCTCTGGTGGTTGGGAGGGGTGTACAGTTTTTTGTTTTTTTGTTTTTTGTTTTTGCTCTTTTGTTGTTTCTGAGCTTGGGAAGGGAAGTAAACTTGTGGATTGCCAGTACATACCAAGCGTGGAGGCCTTTTAATCATATTATTTGACAATCACAAAACTCTCCCAAGTACTTAAAGTATGTTAATGACCCAAGATTTAATCTATATTCTTACCCAGCTTGCACAAACCTATAAATAGGCTCATCTCGGGGTTACTGATGTTATAAATTAATTATGGAAATGTCAACCAAATCAGGTACGTGCTGGCAGAGTAATGGGAGGGCAGTGACCCTCTGAGGATGCCCTCTGTGCAAAGTTCACGGCCTCTGGCCAGGTTCCATCCACTCTCAGGGAGCTTAACCTTGAAGAAGATACTCAAGGTTAGTTTCCTCCCGAGTAATTGAGGGAGGCTGGAAAAGTGACTTCTGGGTGTGGTTTTCTCTCCACACCACCTGCCTGCCGTTTCTTCTCCCTCCCTGGGAACAGGTAGGCAAATCTGGTATGCCTGTCTTTCTTTAAACGAGAAGACGATATCTTGGAACTCATCTACATGATGGCTCTGTCACCGCCCCTCACTGATCCCGCTGTTGGAAACTGAAAAATATGCCTGGGAAAGGAAGAGGTGGTCAAAAACTGATTCGTTTAAAAGGAATGTTTTCTACAAGAGAGGACAGCACTCTTCTCACAAGGCCTGGAGCCAGTCTGGAACTGTCCAGGGGGGCTAGGAGGTCAAAATAAAGAGTGTGCATGGCAATTCCTTTCCACAGGTCAAAGCAGCTAGATCTTATCCAAATAGCCTATCCTCTAGGACTTACAGGAAACCCAGAAAAGACTTGGCATCCTCCCTGAAAGGAGAGGCTATTTCAACTCTCTTAAATTGCTCCCTTTTGGGGAAGAGTTCTGGGGTCTCCGGCTCTGAATGTAAGTTCAAGTTCTACGGCTCAGGAAGGGATGTAATAATATACTCACATGCCACACTTCCTGATCTGTTGTCATATTCTCCACAACTGGAGACTTTTGGGAAGATGCGTAATTAGGTATTAAATATCAGAAATTATAAATGCCTGCTTGTTCTTTAGCAAATACTCCTTTTCAAAGTGTTGAGTTCTATCTTTGATTTAAATTTCGGCAGAAGGCTTCCTTTGGAGGTTTGGAAGTTATTTTCTACATAATGGGGGTGATGGAGATGATAGAGGCAACGTTTAAGGGGGAAAAATAAAATAAAATAATATACTCACAACGACCATAGTTACTGAGTATTATCAGGCACTGGTGTTTACACTCACCATAATTAATCATTTCAATAACTTTCTGAGATAGGCATTATCGTGCTTGTTTTACCAATGAGAAAATAGGCTCTGAGAAGTTAACTAAGCAGGCTACCGAGCTTTTAAGTGGTAGACCCGGAATCTGAACCTAGGTCTGTTACTACAGAGATAGTTAATGACAATGCAGGTGGACACACCGTAGTCTGAGCACCTCAGAAGGGCATTTACTCTGGCCTTCTGACCTCGTGAAGATGAATACCTAAACCAGATGGCAATCTCATCTCCACTTTAAAATCTCTGGGAACAGTCCACTCAGCACATGCCTTAGAAAAACTGGCGTGTACTTTTATGCCATTTTAACAAACAACCAGTGTGTGATAACTCTAATTTACTCATGTGTCAAGGAACTAATTGTCTTTGGACAATTCCTTTCTGGTTCAAACAGCAAAGTGTCATCACTGCTCAAAAGACTCTCTGTCTGTGATCTTGTTTAATGGCAGTGAGCAATACGTTTAACTTCCTTAATACATCTATAGGGTTGGCATCAAGCAGGGCACACGGGCAGTGAGAGAGAGAGGAGAGGCAGAGTCTCTGAGACACAGTGTGGTTCTCGCGCTGGGGCACACGAGGCTGCCTGAATTCCAGCCCTCCTCACCCCCCCTCCTCGGAGAAGTCACTCACCCTCACTCCCTAGACAAGGAACTAGACTAAGAGTGCCTAGTGCCATCTACCTTCCAGTGGTGTTATGGGGATGGGCAAAACACGTGCAAGCTCTCACGGTCATCATCATTGGCACTTATCCTTTTTGAACACAGATCCTGTATGGAACCGTATTATTAGTTGACTTTTCACGTAGTTTTGTCATATCCTCTTTATCCCCCCTGAGACTATACATTCCTTGAGGGTTGAGAGTCTCATTCACACTTCCTGGGCCCCTCGAAGGATTCAGCACAGCGCTTTACCCACTGGTAGCCTCTTTGTTTTCAAATGGACTTAGTAAAAATGCTGTAATTGAACAGCACTGTGTGTGAGGCACCGTGGGGAGAATTAACAAAGTTATAAATGAGTAAGTGCTGTGAGGGGAATAAGTAGAAGATGTGGTCCCAGCCATTTAGGTCCTTAAATGGAGCTTGGAACACTAGGGTGAAAAGCACTAACTAGAAATAAGAGCAGTCAATGTTATGAAGGGAAAAAAAAGGTGTAGAGAAAATGCTATGGTTTAATGGAGGCGGGGAGAGATCATTCTGGCTCGGGGCGGGGGGAGGGGGGCTGGCGCTTCACAGGACCTGAGCCCAGGATGAAGGATAGAAAAGACTGGATTCAATCCCACTCGAGAACACGTATTAAATCAGTTCCCCTCTTCCCCAACTGAAGAGTGTGCACATTAAGGATAGGTAAGGTTTGTCTGCCTCGAAGAAAAACCTAGTAACTCGCCATCTGGCCAAGGGGCAGCAGACAGAGCGTGGACGGGAGGCCCCGCGTACATCAGACTGGCGAATGTCCAACATGCCCGGCCTCTGGGCAGAGATTCCAGGGGCTAAAGGCCTGCCGCCTACGTCTTCAAAAAGAGAACGACAAACAAACAAAAAAGCAGATCTAGATGTCACTGCCCTCTGGGGTAACCTGACTGGAAGAAGGTTACAGGCTCCATTTCAGTGGAGATGCAGACAGGCCCCCAGATCTCCCCGAAGGAGTTCGAGCCAGACCTAGACCGCGGGAAAGGACAATATCCCGTTTCCTGATCAACAGCTTCCGCCATAAAGTGCTTTAGGATCTGTTTCCTGGTTTCCCGCAGTGGGTCCTAATTAAATGGGTTTTCCTGCATGAGTTCTGACATCTCTGGGGATGTCACTGACTGAGAGGGAATATAACTAAAGGCAAAAAAATCATGATCGTGAACAAGGGCTTAAACTTGACTGCCCACCCTGCACAGTGCCTCCCCTAAACACGATGAATAAATGAGGTAAATATAAGGGAGTTTCACATGACGCCATGGGTGGTTATACTTATACATTCCTTATCTCAAAATGAAGAGTAGAGACTTACCAAAGCCAAGCTTTCAAAGGATGTGTAGGGGGCTCTAAATGTTAAAAGGAAGTTTTGGGGGGCAGTGTTCTAAGACAAAGAGGAAGAAAGCTTCTGCTGTTCTCTGGGAGACTCTGGAGTCTGCTTCTGGAAGCATGAGGACTGGACCGGGGGCCCCGGGGAGGCCGGGCTTACACGTGACGACTGCAGCGAGGCCAGAACGCCAGTGGGGGCCCCGCAATGAAAGGGAGTGAACTTTATCTCATGAGTCAGATTTCCTGACTATGTTACCCTCTGTGCGAAGTCTTTGGCCCGCAGCCTTTAGATCAGTCTTATTTCAATGCTCCAGCCTGTTCCCTATGGCACTATTTGTAATTAGAGAAGCTTTTGATGCCGGAGCGCAAAGGGGTTTGGAGTGTCCCCCGAAACCAGTCTGCGACGTGGCTGCTGATTCCTGAGGGGTCGGTGGGGCCAAGGTGAATCCAAGGGCAGAAGAGCTCGCACTCGAAGGCTGAGCCACCTTTTAACACGCAGAACATCTTTCTCCTCTGCCCTGTGGGAGAAGCAGTGTGGTTTTATCAGGGGAGCGAGCAAACTCCCCTGAAGCGTGGGGGCTCGTGACACAGGGCCCTCGCCTTTGCGAAACACGACTGTGCCTGATACATGAGACACAGGAGGGCTGACGGGCCAGAACTGGGTTTGCCCCGGCACATTTTGTGTTTTGACTTTTATGGAAAGGAGATCCTCACCTAAAAAAGCATCACTTGAGGGGCTGTCACCCTGAGGAAGTAAAAAATACATCTTCTGGGCTCTGAGAACACTAGGCTCCAAGGAGGAAGGGTGACCCTGCTCTGCACGGCCCTGTGCTGTGAAAGGCACTTGGAGACCCAGCCTCCCAATGGGATATAAGAGGCCTGAGCATATTCTCAAGCAACTCAGAGTCATGCCATTTCGTTAAAATCAAAGCACAGGGGCTTCCCTGGTGGCGCAGTGGTTGAGAGTCTGCCTGCCAATGCAGGGGACACGGGTTCGGGCCCTGGTCTGGGAGGATCCCACATGCCGAGGAGCAGCTAGGCCCGTGAGCCACAATTACTGAGCCTGCGCGTCTGGAGCCTGTGCTCCGCAACAAGAGAGGCCGCGATAGTGAGAGGCCCGCGCACCGCGATGAAGAGTGGCCCCCACTTGCCGCAACTAGAGAAAACCCTCGCACAGAAACGAAGACCTAACACAGCCATAAATAAATAATTAAAAAAAAAAAAAAAAAATCAAAGCACAAAGGGCTTCCCTGGTGGCGCAGTGGTTGAGAATCTGCCTGCCAATGCAGGGGACACGGGTGCGAGCCCTGGTCTGGGAAGATCCCACATGCCGCGGAGTGACTAGGCCCGTGAGCCACAACTACTGAGCCTGCGCTACTGGAGCCTGTGCTCCGCAACAAGAGAGCCCTCGATAGTGAGAGGCCCGCGCACCGCGATGAAGAGTGGCCCCCGCTCGCTGCAACTAGAGAAAGCCCTCGCACAGAGGCGAGGACCCAACACAGCCAAAAATAAATAAATAAAAATTTAAAATAATACAGACATACATTAAAAAAAAAAAAAAAAGAAATCAAAGCACAAGCACAGTATCACCTTATTGTGATGCCTTTGGTTTCGGGCTTGTAAAACCAGAATCACGCCGAAATCGGCACACAGACTGGCTTACAGAGGCCACGGAAACTGATAAAGCTAGTATTTTGTAGTGACCTGCTGAGGAAAGGCTGCTCATAAACAGAGGAGGCATTTGCTAACTATGCAGGTTTGCTGCCAGGCCATTATGGCTTATTTAAAACAGGCCAACGTGGACTCTCGTTACATGCTGAAATTCATAAAACTTTTGAACATGTTATGTTAGTCTTATAAAACTGGAATGTCTGTGTACAGTATATTTTAAAGATTTTCAAATATTAAGCATTTCACACAAGCTGTGAAAAATGCTGGGCTCCCCTCCCCCCTCCTTCCCGTCTTCCCCATTTCAGCATCAAATGTTATTCAGGGATAATGAAAACCAGAGAAGTCTATGCCTGAATAACTAGGTTGTCTAACTGCATTACATTAAAATGAAAGATCAGACCGTGATTGGAAAGAGCCAACTTAACAGCTACAGAGCCTCGGGAAGGACATACATCTTGTAACTGACCAAGTTTACTGATGTAGACCCTTGATACCTCAGTCAGTGCCATGGCTCTGGTGAGAGAAATTTAATTTCTCTCCGCTGAGCTCCACAAGGACGGTATTCAACTGGAGGGGTTAAACTCAACATGAAACAAGGATCTGAGGCATTTTCTGTGACGTCTAATCCAATCAGAGATGACAGAGGGGTAAGAACAGGAGCTGGCCAGACCTCAGAAACTAATGTCTTTCTCCAGATGCGCCTGCTTCTACTTACAGAGATATTACCCTAAAAATGCAGACTGGTGTGTTGAAATCTTGATTATGGATGGTGAGTTTCCCTAACTCCTTTAAACAAAGCTCTCCTCATTGTAGCTAACAAACACGTTTTTAGGGGCTGGTAATTATTTTAAAGAATGTTTTAGAACACGTACCGATAAAACATCCACCAGTGAGTCACACACGCAAACTTTCTGCTTCTCCACGTTCAACCATTCACAGTAACTGGTGAGACTCATGGCAGGAGACAGCCCCCCTAATGCGCCTTCAAGTTTTGAGATTGTATAGTTACTCCCCCAAACCAAAAAAAAAAAAAAAAAAGCAAAACCCAAAAAACCCCAAACAACCCACTTTGCCCTCATCCCCGACTGGTCCTGTCCTTCCTCACCCCGCTGTAACTCCACTGGCCTTCTTGCTATTCCTCAAACACACCATGGACGCTCCTCCCTGAGGCCTTGCATTTCTTGCACAATTTGCCTGGGATGCTTCCAGTCCTCGCAACCAACCCCCGCCCGTACATCCATGTCTCATCTCCTTCAGATCTTTGCTTAAATGTCACCTTCTCAGTGAGGCCCTCCTTGTCCGTATGTAACATGACATCCCTTCCTACTCTGTTTCCCACCCTGCTATTTTTCTTCTATCATAACACAACACATCGTCTAATATACTAGTTAGTCTACATATTTATGTGTTTTTGTCTATCTCTCCCCACTATTAGCTCTAGTCACATCTGTAGTGTTTGTAATAGTGCCTGACAGAGGAGGCATGCAAAAAATATTTGTTAAAAAAAAATGAATTGAAGTTAGGGAGGCCAATTCAGTACTTTGGGGATATTTGAATACAAAACTGACAATTTTCTTACATATATCAGAGTCTCAATGTATGAAAGAATGACCCACCTGCTCCTTTAACATTTTCAAGATCCTGAGAAGGAAACCAAAGTCCTTAATTTGATTCCAGCCATATCTCTCTCTCTTTTTCTCCCTATCCTACCCCCAGCCAATTCTGGATGTCTTTTTTCTTTCTGTTTAAAGGTCAGTACTAGGAAAGTCATAAGAAAAACCTGCATGAAAGAATGGCCATGTTTTGTTGATTATAGCCATAAACTCTAGAAACAGTATATCCAACGAGGGACTGACTCAAATACCATTTGAATTGGAACCTCTTTCTTCAAGAATCCTTCTTTCAACAGCCTTTGCGAGGTGAAATAGACATATCCAGTGGGCTGCTGGGTTAATTACAGCCCTGCATAACTCTAACTGTCCCAAGGGGGAAGAGCCTGCTTCGCTTCGCCTGTTTAAAGGTGTCACTTGCTTGACTTCCTTCTTGATCTCCTTATATTATTTCCAGCCTGCCCTTCCCCAGGAATGATTCCCTGTAAAGATATCCAGGAAATTCACAGGGTGAAAACACACTGCCGGGGGTCAGATCCCCACGGCTTTTATTTCTGACATACACTACTATACAATGCCGTTTGTTGCTGGTTTGGCTGGAGGGCAAGAGAAATGGGGAACAGGGAGAGAACCAAGCCAATGTGGCTGTTCCCTTTGGGGTTAGAGATAAAGACCACATCCACAACCCATGGGCTTCCCTTCCTCTGCCCTTTTTATCCTCATGATTCTCTCCACTCCTACCCTCTCTCCTATTTTCAGACACTGCATTGTGTCTGCTTACTGACTTAAATCTCTACATAATTATACCTAAAGCTTGTCCAGTCTCAGTTTACATACCTCCAATCCTGTGTTGCCCAGGATATGCTGAGACAGTGTTGACCATAAGAAATATATTTTATATATGGAATAGAAAACTGTTGCAGTAATAGCCACCATGGTCAAGTTTAATCCCCTCCATCAAGCAGACCTTCAATCCAGTGATCATCTTAACCATGAGGCTTTCTTTACACTGAATGTTCCCACTTCCTTCTGCCCTGTCTCCTGGGTTTGTGTTTCAATAGCAGAGTCTGGATGGCCAAATATGGCAGCTGGTCCTCTGATGTTCCTCTTTCTCTGCTGGGTGGTTTACAGTCTAGAGACTGCTAGGTGGGGCTGGTAACGACCACCTCAGTAAGACGCTGAGGTCATAGGGAAGCTCGGCAGACCACTAACTAGGTTCTTATCCTAACAGACTTCAGAGATGCAGGAGGGTGAGGGGGGCATGGGGTAAAAACCATTCCTCATTGACCATTATAAATACAATACAACATTGAATACTGTTAGCTTTTCCTCAAGCAAATGACATTCTTGCCAAGATTATGGTTAAGTCTTCACTAAAATCTCTAGGTCACTTTTCCCGTCTACTATCTCTAAGCCATATGTGTCTTATGCTGTACTTGAAGAGCCAGCCTATTACTACCCTATGGTGATTCTTTAAAACACAAATCCGAATCAGATTATACTACTTGTATGGTGAAAACCTTCCAGGGCTTGTCTTCTTCCTCAGAGAATATTTGAAACCCCTTAAGCCTCAGAATCTTGTCTTCGTCTTCAGCATGTGTCAGACATGGTCTCAATCTTTTAATCTGAAGATGGAAAGCTTACTTTCTCCTGCTGATATTTCACCAAACAACTATTTTTTCAGGGGGAGCAGGGCAGAATTAGACCTTGCTTCCTCTAACCTCTAGGAGATGAAATGCTAATAATGTAAGTTTAGAGTCTATCTGAGGGTCTGGCTTTGGACAACAGTCCTGCCAGCAGTGGGGGTTAAGGACAGCCTCAAGCTTCTAAGTCAGGCCTTATAGAAGCCAGCCCAGCTCACCTACTTAGTAATGATAATTTGGTCATTTATTTAATCTCCCTGGGGTTCAGGTTCCTCACGTATCAAATGGGGATAATGAAAGCACCCATCTCAGGGGGTCACACAAGGTTTACATCAGATAATAGCAAAAAAAATTATTTAAAAAAATCAAATACAGTGCCTGACAAAAGGGAGTATTCAATAAATAAAGTATGAAAGAAATGTTAAATGTACACCTTCGATATGGCATCTTTTTCTCTCCCAAATGATCCCCACCTAAAATCAACACTTTCCCCAAGTATCATGTCAGATTCCCATCCTAGGTTTCATCCCATCAAGTCTCAGTCCTACTCAACCGAGTCATATTTACTCAGCTAGAGGAAGATAGAGGTTTTGTGGAGGCTGAAGTTTAAATACCTATAGGGGGTGCTTTTGAAGAAAAACAACAAAGAGTTATGAATGTAAGATTAGGTGTTAGGTTTTGGAAGAGGTCCTGGCAAGTGAAGTGGCTTGAGGTTTAAACTCCACAGCTTCCTGGTAAGCCCACCTCTGTGTACCCCACTTTCACGGACGGTGCAATGGGGAGCTCAGAGGCAGACTTTTGTCTCAATCACTTTGAAGTCTCTACTTCCATATCTGTAAAACGAAGCTAATAATATCTCATTTAGTTCCCACAACCAACCTAGGAAGTAGACAGCTGTTTCCCATTATCTTCCATCAAATAATCAAGTCCTGCTTATTTGATCTCCCAAATGAATAGGGTCCCTTTTCTTCTCTCAACCTCCACAGCTGCCCACCTGCATCACCATCGTCTCTCACCTGGACATTAGGGAGTCTCGTGACTTCTGCATCCGCCCTGCCTGCCACAGTCCACTGTCTACACAGCAGCCAGAGTCAGCTTGTTGAAGGACGAATCGGATCATGTCCATCCCGGCCTCAAATGCTACCCTGACTCCCAACTGGTCTTTTCAAGGTTGTGACTGCGTGTGCGCGCACACACACACACGTACACACATATTCATCTGTTACTTAATGTCGTTGTCTCCCACCAATTTTTAACATCAATACATCTTATTTAATAGATATTTAGATATTCCTTAACTGTGAAAAGAAATTATTGATTTTATTCATATGTGCATGGAATAGCTACAAAATTAATCATGTATTTGTCTACAAAGAAAATCTTAACCAATAAAGAAGACTAGTGATTTTAAAGGCTGTATTTCACACTAAATTTTAAGCGAGGGACCATGTCCATTCTGTTTGTGGCTGTGTCCCTGGATCCCACTTTATGATCTAGCACACAGTAGGTTTTGATCAGCATCTGTCAAAAGAAAGAATAAGTGAATGTACAAAAGACAGATGTGACTAGCTAAACTGCCTTTCACATAGAAGATACTGAATTTCACTACAACAATGCTCTGAGCCTTTACAGATGGATAGGCAAGATTATAAGTACTACATAATTAACATTATCAGCTAATATTAATCACTAGGCACCAAAAATCTCCTCCTTCCTGTGACATAACAATTTCTCCCAGACACCTGGTGCCGTGGTTAATCCAGGAGTTCTTCCTCTTGGTCAGCACAAGGGACGTGTTGTTCAGGTGAGTATCCCTCTGAGAAACCTCACTTTCCCAGACAAGATGTGTTCCACTGCTGGTTAAGAGTCTAATGCTAGTGCTGGTCAAGAAACCCAAATTCCGTTTTTTACCATGAACCACACAGAGTCAGCTACTTCTGTTTTCTCCATTCTCTTCCAGGTCCAGAAGACGGGATGAGCTCACTGCCTGTACCATCTGCCTCCTTCCTCCTACCTCCAGGACTTGAGTCTTCACCGTGCTGCCCTGATCAGTCTGTCTCCTCCAGCAAGCAGCCTTCCTGGAACTCCTCCTCCCACCCCCTGGTACCCAGATGTGCAGACAGCCGTGGCTCGCCTCCCCTAGGTTGGCCAGCACCCCTGCTCAGGCCCCCTCTAAGCTCTGCACTTCTGCGCACAGTCTTGGTGGTGATCCTATCACTTCCCTGGTTTACAGCAACACCTACGAGACTGCTCCAGAATGTGAGGGCTGGACATCCTCTTCACATGGGCCCTCGACTCCCCCATCACCTCCTGTGCTGTCACGGCACCGTCCACTGCTGTTTCCCAGCAAATTACCACCAGTTATCACCAGCCCAGTGACCCAGAGAGGCCAGGTGATAAAGCACTGAGGAAGCAAAGAAGAAAATATCCAAAGAATTCTCCCTCTCCTGACTTGTCCCCAGCTTCTTCCAGCCAACGTGAAGAAACTTAGTACACCCCGTTGCTCGTCCCAGGCTCTCTGCATCTGCAGCCTGATCTCTCTGTGAGAAATGACAGGTTTTGCCCCTAGTGACAGGTTTCAGGCAGTTGTCAGCAGCCTGAAGAGGTACCCTTGGGAAACAGTCCCTCCCGATGCCCCTAAATCACGTCACTACCAATGTCAGGGAGCCAAACAGTCCTACGGCCTGCTTTCTTGTCAGCAGGCAGAGGCAGAAGAACATTCCCTGGGGGTAAGTCCTCCTGCTGTATTTTCCTCTCAAAGTCCAAGGACCAAACTGGGGCTGGGGACAAGAAAGTAGGTGAAGACAGCCTCATTCAATCTCTAAAAGTTGGTAGAAATAGGCTGGGTGGTGTACTTTCCTGATTTTTTTTTTTTTCTTTTCCTGCTGTCTTTTTTTAAATGGGAAGCAAAAGAAGCTAAGAATGCCATAAATGAAAAGAAAGATGCCAGATGGAGGGAGGCAGAGGAGGTAAGAGTGATAATGAAGAGAGCTTGATGCCCAAGTGCTGAAATGGGAGAAAGGGAGCTTCCCCTATACTGGAAAACAACCTATAGGCAATAAGAAACTTCAGGGTGACCTAACAAAAATTCCTCACCTTGGCATTCAAGATCCTGAAAATATATTAACCTAGACCTGCCTAATCTGGCCAACCTCATATTCCAGTTACCCAGAAGCTCACTCCTTTCCCCCAAAACTGTGCTGTTTACCATTCCTCCTGCTGGAAGCATCTTTCCCTGCACCTTCCAAAATCAGCTCAGCCTTTACCCACCATCCAGGAGCCTTCATCACTGCCTCTCACCAGCTCTCTTGGGACCACTGGGGCACTTACAATATTGGGTAATGCAAGCCTCCAGCAGACTAACCGTACTTGCTGTGAGACTCTGGGCAAGTCATCTAAACTTCCTGTGCCTCAGTGACCTTCCTCTCAAATGGGGATTAAAAACATGACGCCTACTGCACTGTATCAGTGCAGAGATTAGCAGAGTTGATCTGTGATTCTGCAACAGATTCACAAATATTTCCTCAACCAGACTGGAAGTTCTTAAAAGGATAGATGTTATGCCTAGAACCTACTTGAAATACCTCAAAGTGATACACATAATAGGGATTCAAAGAGTTCCAGAAAAGCAACATCCTTGAGTACCTACTGTGTGTCAGGCATTGCCAACAGCTGCTGCAGAAGCGAGATGGAGGAGGCTGTGAGGAGCTCACTGGGGGGTGGGAGGGGCTGTATGAGGAGGCACATCTTTTCTAAATTAACAGCGCCCCGACCCGCCCTTTCTTGTGACTGCTCCCAAATCCTTCAGGAAGAGGCTGGTGGCATGCTTGCATTTGTACTGAGCAGAGCTACAATTTGCTGAACATTTTGTTTTGATTAAAAATTAATAGCTGCTTTTGACCCATATGGATTAATTTCACTTTCTCTAAGTATCTCCTTAATTGACAAACTATCATTAGGTGAAAGAACCAATTAAACCAGCACATGACTCCCTCCCTCCCCCCTCCCTCCCTCTGCCAGTCTTCATCCTCCTCCCTCCCTCTCCATGTTGTCCTGCCTGCGTGTTTAATAGACTATTTCCATACTAGCACAATGAGATTAATTACTCAGTGAACACACGAGAACAAAGGTGGGAGGTGTGCTTGATGCGGATGCAAGGCCATGCTGAATCTACCAAAGAGCGGTGGAGGAAGGCTTGCGGGAGGGAGGAAAAGACCAGAGATCCACTTCCACGGCCTCAAAAGACTGACAAGCGCAGTTCTTGTCAATTAACGGGCACTCCCGAGCTTATCGGCCATCAGAGGCTGCTCAGTGTGCTGCTTTATCATAGTTTGGCAAAACTCCTTGATAAACTCCCTGCAAAGTGCTGACAAGGTTATTCTAATAACCAGCTGGACAAAGTCCATTCATTGTGCGTTGCAACATGTGCTCTATGGCCCTAGCAAGGGGGCATGAAACTCCCTTGCATGCTGAAGGGAGACTTCAGTGGGAAGACTGAACTGTAACAAAGAGCTAGGACCACACCCTCAAGGATAAAGATTCTGCCCTCTGCTGGGGTTTTCTCAAGGCTTCTAGATCTTACTGGGTGAGTGTTTCTCTCCTCTTTCTTCCTAAAGCTCTGCCAAAGTGAGTGAATAGGAACAGTGTGTCTTTTGGGGGGCTGGAGAGCTTCAAGAAACCTCTGCTAGGGACAGATCCAAAACGACTCACTGCCCTCACTGCCCTGAAATAGGAGATGTTTATACCTAAACCCATCTTTCATCTGGAGAACTACAGACTTAACAGCTTTCCCGTGGGCGTGTCTGAAACCAACCAAACCTGTCAATTCCAAATTTGGGAGTAGGTAGGTGGAGAAGAAAGTGACTGATGATTGATTCTGTTTTCCTCAGCAGATTTTTTTTTAATGGCACAATCCAACAATGACTTGGTCTACCACATTCTCATAGTTTACACTGACACGACAATGGTACATAGAGGGAAGCACAGGGAACTGCATTTTTTAAAAATATGGAAGGACCTTTAGAAATTATCTACTCAGTTTCTCCCCCAACATTATGAAAAATTTCAAATATGGAAAAGTAGACAGAATTTTACAGTGAACACCCATATACCCTAAACCAATATTCTACCATTAACATTTCATTATACTTGCTTTATCATGTATCTATTCCATCTAGCCAGCCTATTATTTATCTATCATTCCAACTTCTTTTTAATTGCTTTAAAAAATTACCTTTTAAAACCTATTTGAAGAACACTTTTCTAAATAAACTCTTTTGAGAAAGGCCAATCTATGAAACAGATAAAAATCAAGCTACTATGTTGCCATATGATCTAGCAATCCCATTCCCGGGCATATATCCAAAGAAAACTCTAATTTGAAAAGATACGTGCACCTCAATGTTCACAGCAGCACTATTTACAATTGCCAAGACATGGAAGCAGCCTAACTGTCCATCAACAGATGAATGGATAAAGAAGATGTGGTATATATACACAATGGAATACTACTCAGCCATAAAAAGAATAAAATAATGCCATTTGCAGCAACATGGATAGACCTAGAGATGATCAAACTAAGTGAAGTAAGTCAGACAGAGAAAGACAAATACCACATGACATCACTTATATGTGGAATCTAAAATATGACACAGGGCTTCCCTGGTGGTGCAGTGGTTGACAGTCTGCCTGCCAATGCAGGGGACACGGGTTCGAGCCCTGGTCTGGGAAGATCCCACATGCTGTGGGGCAACTAAGCCCGTGCACCACAACTACTGAGCCTGCACGTCTGGAGCCTGTGCTCCACAACAAGAGAGGCCGCGATAGTGAGAGGCCCGCACACCGCGATGAAGAGTGGTCCCCGCTTGCCTCAACTAGAGAAACCCCTCGCACAGAAACGGAGACCCAACACAGCCAAAAATTAAATAAATAAATAATAAATTAAAAAAAAAAAAAGACACAAATGAACTTACAAAACAGAAACAGACTCATAGATGTAGAAGACAAATTTATGGTTACCAAAGGGGAAAAGGGGGAGGGATAAATTAGGAGTTTGGGATTAGCAGACACAAACTACTACATATAAAACAGATAAACAACAAGGTCCTACTGTATAGCACAGGGAACTATATTCAATATCTTGTAATAAACCATAATGGAAAAGAATATGAAAAAGAATATATATGTATAATGGAATCACTTTGCTATACACCAGAAACTAACACAGCATTGTAAATCAACTGTACTTCAATAAACTAAATTAAATTAAATTAAATTAAATTTTAAAAAGAGCAATGATTGTGACCTCTAAAGAAAAAAATCAAGCTACTGTGGTTGAAGCAGGGTCAGGCCCCTGATGTCATGACAACCCATGCCCACCTCCACCTGTCCCCGGACTCCAGGGAGGACTGAGTGAAATTACAGATAACTCCTCACCTGGCAAAGGGGCCACTGAGACCCAGGAGGGGTGCGGCCCCATCTGACCACATCCTTGCTATGTGTCCTTGCGTCAGTGATCACGTTATGTTTCAATTTTCTTAGTTGTAAAGAGGAGATAATAATTACACAAAACAAAGCAAAACTAGCAGCAAATTCCTGGCACATAGTAAGTAAATGCTCTGTAAACGATAGCTGTTCTTACGATCATTATTAGTATTATCAATGTTATCATTACCACCACAGGGCCTTGGAGAGAAAAGAACAGCCTCAAACAGGATGTGCAGGTGAGAGGAAACGGTGGGAGGCTGGGGTAGGGATGCAGACACTCAGATTCCACCGCTGAGCCCATAATCAACCTCGAATAACTTAGTCAAGCTCACAGTGGTATGTAATTGAGAAGAATCCCTGTGTCCTCCCCATCTCAAAGGGGTGGTTTAAAGATTAAAAGGGAGAGTAATTACAAACATTCTAGAAGCAAATTTCTGCAGCAATTCAAAGTGTTCCTATTGTTATTATTAGAGGCGTTGTTCCAGAAACTGAGGAGTTATACAACAGCCCCCCCCCCCCCCCCCCCCCGCCCCGTGCCACTTGAGAACAAGACTTCCCTCTTTCTGCCTTCAAGCTACACAAACCATTCAGGGTGACTCTTCTGACCCTCAACTACTGTCGTCATCTTCCCCCAAAGAGAATCTCATCATCCCGTTTCTCCACCAAATCAAACCAAACCAAACCAAACCTCTGAACGAAACCAGTGGGTTTTCAAAGTCTTTTTTCACCTGACACCAAATACCTTCCTAGACTTATCCATTGCCACTTACCCACTTCCTTTCAGGACCACAGGGCTCACTAGCCGCCGGGTGCACCAATTACCCCGTTTCTCCTGGGCACGCTGGATAATTCTGTGAGTCTGCACCTTTGCAGAGAGGAGAAATGCAGGACTGACTGGGCACCAACTAGGCACAGAGCCAGAGTGCTCCCAAGTCTTCACACCTGTGGTGTGGCCACTCTGAGCCCACTTTACAGACAAGGAAATGAAGCACATCATACCTGGGCTCCCAGCGTGTAGGCGGCTCTGACTGTGCTTCAGGAGCCAAGGCAGGCCCCCCCGCTCCGGCTAGCACCTCTCAGGATATGGTTCTGCGGCTGGGAAGCCCTCCGCACTTCTCCAGTCCCTCCCTGGGTCTCCTGCAGCACTGCACAGAGACTTCTGGGGAATCTGAGAGAAGATCTAGCAACACGGGAAAGTGGGCGGGCTTCAGAGCTGGGCAGCCCTGCCTCTAATCCTGGTTTTGAGCCCCACTGGTCAGGGGGCGATTCCCTCGTGCGCATCTCACGTGACTGTGGTAAGCATCGAACAGACTAACACCTGCAGGGTGTCCGTCCACGGCGGGGAGGGGAGGCGCTTGCTAAGTGTTAGCCTCTCCCTGCACCCCTTCCTTTAGAGCTTTTATCTTCCTGTCGTAAAAACTGGACTCATGGTCATGAAACAGTGAGGGCACGCTGAGGGCGGGGCCAGTGGTCCTGTGAGGACCAGGAGACCCTCTGCCACTCAGCCTTGCTCTGCTGTCTGTGGCTGACACAGAATCTTACTGAACGTGCAGTGTGGCCCCTCCCCCACGGACCCAGAGGAAGCTCCCAGGTCCACATTCCGACACCTGGCCCATCACCACTAAGCTGCACAGGAGCCTGGGGCACTGCGTTTATGACTTCAGTTTTGCAGGTAATGAAGTCCAGGTGATCAGACTCTGTATTGTGCAAAACAAACAGTGCCTTGTCTGAGTTTAGGTTCAGGTTACATGGCGGGATGGTGCCCAAAAAGTAACTGAGAACACTGGTAAAAATGCCTTCTGTGGACACAGCCCACCTGGAGTTTTAAAAGAGCCGGGGCTTGTTTTGAATCTGGACTCATACATCTTAGCTACTGTCCTGGTGACATGGGCGTGAAGTACACGAATGTCCTCTCACAGGCCGGGAACTCTGCAGAGAAACACACACACTTCACGCCCAGAGTGGAAGTTCCCTGTTTTGAGACCCCCAACGTCTTCCATTTCTCCCGGATGCCTGTCCTAGAGCTGTCCGACCGACCACGAGGAACTACACTGCGCCTGAAGGATCAGTGGACATCATTCTCCCATCACTAACGGCCACGCAGGGACAAAGCTGTTCTCTCAGAATCTAATGAGGGAAAGGGAAAAAAAAAAGCCACATGACTAATGACTTAAAATGTGGGTTTTGATCACAAACAAGGGTAGGAGTACGGCATTTGTCCTTCCGCCCTTTTAGGTTTAAATGGAAGCCAGTCTTAACTCCCCCTCCTCAGGGGAGCCCACGCAACCCAGCTGATGGAGAGAGCCCCGAGCTGCCTGATGTGCGGACTGCCAGCTGTCCACATCATGCTGTTTCTGACGAGCCCATGCAGGGAGCAGCTGCAGAGGGTCAGGCCGCCACATCTGCCTGGGTCTCCCCCTACGTCCATCACGGCAGCTGTCCCGAGATTCCGAAATGTCCTCTTGTTAGCTGCGCAGAGAGGAACAATTCCGAGCTCCTTCCTGCCAGCGGTCCGTGCTCGGGTCAGATACAGGAGCACTGTTGTCAAGAAGCTGCACAACCAATTCTGGGTGACACAGGCTAGCAGGAAAACACAGCACCCACCAAGCAAGGATGGCTTGCTCGCCATTGGGTTTATTCCTACGGTACGGTCCCTGAGGAGAAACTCCTGAAAAGGGGCAAAGAAATAAATTCCCACCAATTGCTTGGAAATGTCAACAAAGCCCGAGGAAGGAGATGGAAGACACCTCCCCTTCCTTCACCCTAAAAACAACTACTTCCTGTTTAAGGAGCAGAAGAGAAGAGCAATTCACCTACTCACAAAGGCTGGCCACTTGGCAGCCATCCAAGAATCTAAGAGAAACCTTGAATTTCGAAAACATAATAGACAAGGGAGTCGGCTTAAGAAAAGATTTCATCTATCAGCTAACAAGAGGCTGGAGTCATGGAGTAGGGTATTCTTTATACTTGAGAGGCCACGCTAAAAATCTCAAAAATGTACAGAAGGACTGGGGGCTGGGGGGGGGGGCCCTGGAGAGACGTTCTTAGCGTGGAACAGAGGTTGCTGTTTCAAGGAGGCTTATCATTCCTTCTGACAACCTGACAGAAATGTGTAATATAGAAGTTTAGCAATGTGGGCAGGTTAAATTACATGAGGCAGAGGGAATCATTTCACTGTGAACTGAAGTGTTGCTGTGGGCGTCCCGGGCCCCGGGTCCCCAAAGGAGCGACAGCCTCAGGAAGAGGCAGGGCAAGGTGAGCCCAGGGCTCCAGGGCCCGTGTTTACGAAGCAGCAGCCCTCGAAGGGGCAGTTCAGATGCTGGCAGGCTTTGTGTTCAGCCTTTTCTAGGCTCCTCTCAGTGTCCTGGAAATGTGAGGGGTGTGGCCTGAGGGCCCTTGGAAACCGAGAGGCGGACAAGGTGAGTCCAGTGGGTGCTCCAGCAGAGCTCTCTATTCTCTACCGCCTCTTAACACCTGGTACGGAACAAGAAGGGCTCTTCTCCATAGTGATGCTGACGATTCTGAAGGGCCTTTGAATCATCAGAGAAAGATTAAACGGCGTTCAGTAAAACCTGAGTTACTCATATCTAACCGGAATCTATTAAAATCATGCATCTGGGACTTCCCTGGTGGTGCAGCGGTTAAGAATCCGCCTGCCAATGCAGGGGACACGGGTTCAACCCCTGGTCCGGGAAGATCCCACATGCCGCGGAGCAACTAAGCCCGTGCACCACAACTACTGAGCCTGCGCTCTAGAGCCCACGTGCCACAACTACTGAGCCTGTGTTCCAGAGCCTGCGAGCCACAACTACTGAGCCCGTGCACCTAGAGCCCAGGCTCTGCAAGAAGAGAAGCCACCGTAATGAGAAGCCCACGCACCGGCACGAAGAGTGGCCCCCGCTCTCTGCAACTGGAGGAAAGCCTGCGCGCAGCAACGAAGACCCAACACAGCCATAAATAAATAAATAAATAAATAAATTTATTTTAAAAAAGTCACGCATGTGCATCTCTGTAAGCGACGCACCCCCGTGAGACAGCCCAGCGTGTCACCCGCCACGACGGATCCCACGCGCACTCCAGTCCATCTGATGGAGGAAACACTAGATGCCCAGACACCTCCTCACCAGGAAAAGAAGCGACGGTCAGCTCACTGAGTGTTAACTGTGCCAGGGTGTGGACCAGAGAAGTCAGAGCTGCTTCCGCGTGGTTTTGTGACTGGCCCTGGTCCTGCGCTCAGAGCTGCCCCCACCTCGGGCAGAAAGGCCCCCCAGCCCCGCTGCAGGGAGGGAGCACGTGGCCGAGGTGTGGACACAAAGAAAAGAGAAATGCCTACCGTCATGACTTGCCGACTTAACGCGGTAACTATTAAGCACCACATGTGGATGCAGCACTTACTCCCACTTACTAAGACGATTCTGTCAGGTGGGTAAAACGACCCCTTTGCTAGGTGAGGAAACTGAGGTGCAAGTTACAGGCCTACAGCTGTTGCAGTTTGCAGTGCGCTGTGCTGCCGGCTGTAAAGGGGGAATATGGCTGTCTCCTCACCCCAAACAGCTCTGCTCACCTCTCACACTCACACACACACACACACACACACACACACACACACACACTCCTTTCTGGAGGAGGCATCTGAAGAAAACTGAGGATGTTAATGAACAGACGTGACTTCACAGCTTCCCCGAGGGACGGAGACAGCTTCTAGAGCTGCACCTGCCAGGCCTCCCGGGCTGCCTCCGTCCCCAGGGCGGGCTGCAGAGGGACAGGGCAGGGGAGTGAGGCTGCAGGGCTCTAAGCAAATCACACTTCATGCTCCGTGGTCCCCCAGCTGCCCATGTGCAGCCAGGTGAAACCAGGGTCAGAACTGACATCCAGGGCAGCTGCAACTGGGAGGAGAGGTCAGGAAGGTGGCGGGAGAGAAGGTGGGCGGCCCTGCTGTGTGGGCGCCTCCGGCTGTGAGTGTTCCGGGCCTGGGGGCGGAGGCCTGCCTCTGGAAGGAGCGGTGGTCCTGCCCTTTCCGCCGAGGGTTCTGCCCGGGCCACCCCTTCAGTCATAACCCCGCCCGGCTAGCAGCTCCTGCCCCTTCCAAGTTCTCCCATCCTCCCTCTGGGGTTTGCAAATCTGGCTGACGCTGGTGTCTCTGAACACTTTACAGTAAGTGGGCATTAATTAATGCTCAATGACAATAGAATTTCTCCCAAATTACACATGACACTTGCATTAAGAGCAAACGTGTTCATCTGGATAGAAGTTATCACAGTGAGCACAAGAATTTACAACGATTTGCCAAGGATAAGAAGCACACTCTCTTTAAGTAAGAGTTCTCTTTAACCAAAATAAGAGTAAAAGCTTTTAGGAGTGGTTGTTACTTAGAATAACAATTTGGCCACGGGCTGTGTAAATCTTCCACGAGGATGGACTTGGTGGCAAGTGGCCGGTGGAGGCACCAGAGCTGAGGCAAGTGAGCCAGGCTGACTGCGGGCTTTCCGTGCTGGGCGAGGAAGGACACCGAGGCTTTGCCAAAGCGCCTGCGACCTGCTCGCGTGTCTTATGCACCCTCACAACAACCCAGGGAGGTAGGTTTCAGGCCAGCTTTAAACCTAAGGCTACCGGGGTTGAGAGGGCATGAGGTAAGTGACAAAGCTGTCACCAAAACCAGGTCTGCCTGACCCCAAGCTCGTGGTTCTTTCCTAGAAACTTGTGTCTCTGCTGGGCGAATGGTGCAGCAGAAGCCTTGAGGGTGCTTTTGGAAATACAGAAATTTCCTGTGCTCCGCCTGGAAACTTCCTACCTGGAAACTCTGGCATCAGAGTCCCCAGAAATGCTGAAGCGTCTCTCCGTGCACAGCACCAGGGGTGACTGTGGTGTGTGGCCAGGTGGGGACCCTCCTTCCACGCTCACGTTCCTTTCTAGCCACCTGCCCAGGTGTTACATCTCTTCTTCTGCTCCGCAGGCCGCCACCCTGGGCTTGAATGTGATCAGACGAAAGAGCCGGGGCTGGCACCTGTGCTCCTCCCCTTCGGTCCCTGCCATCACCATCCGCATGTCCAGGACCAAGGCCCCCGGGGACAGGGTGCCCCAGGCCTAACCACAAGCATGAGCGGAAACAAAGTGCAGATTTAGGTGCTTCCCCTCTCCCCACGGTCTAGAATGTGATAAGAACTTCCTAGGGCCCAGAACTCCCCTGATAGTCTCCATTTGTTCCTGGAATTACACCCAGGGACGTAGTGAGAGTAGTGCCAACATCAGCCAGCACCAAAGGCGCTTTCCTAGTCAAAATTTGAAAATGAAGATAAACAAATGACAACTCAGACTTCCCTGGCGGTCCAGTGGTTGAGACCCTGCGCTTCCACTGCAGAGGGCACGGGTTCAATCCCTGGTCCGGGAACTGGGATCTCGCATGCTGAGTGGCGCGGCCAAAAAACAAACAAACGAAAAGGACAACAGCTAGTGAACAGAACGTGTCTGAGCGTGTGTGGTGGGCGTGGCTGAGGATCTGTGGTGGGCGTGGCTGCGAAGGGAGCGGGAATCAACAGGGGGATCCAACTCCCTAAACCCGGTCAGAGCTGGGAGGCGGCAGTGAGCTCCACTGAATACCGACAACGGTAAAGACAACGGTCACGTCGGTAACTCCTGTAAATTGCATTTCACCTCTTCACCACAGCCTTGGGAGCGAACGCTTCCACTGAGGCTCTAGAGAGGGTCAATGGTCTTTAAGTCACGCCAGCAGTTGGTTATGAATTCTGGGCCTTCTGAGTCCAAAATTTAAACTCACTTTCCTCATCACTGGATCCCAGAGATGGGTAGAGAGTTAGGAACTCAACAACTATGGTGGTTTATTGGTTGACTGAGCAGGGAAGGTTTAAACAGAGGAGTTAAAATAGTGTCACCTCCACAAAACAAGAGGGGATACTCATTCAGACTTTGCAATCTGACCACATCAGAAGGTCTGGAGACCTACATCCTCTACGACTGTCACTGTTCTTTGCTTACCCAGAAGCTATTCCCATCGTTTTTCTCTTGCTAACAGAACTCTTAAGGCAGCACAATGCCAATGCCCAGGGACAGTCATGATGAATCAGGGAAATCCAGGCCCTCTTTGCCAGATACCTGCTTTTCCCTTTGTCCCTGGAATGGACTGTTCTAGCCACAGAGACATAAAAGGCCCTTGACCACCCGCCTCCTTCTTGCCTGCCTTGTATGTGTTCTGCAAGGACCCGTGAATGTTACCTTGTAAGAAAAAAGGGTCTTTGCTTATGTGACTCATAAGCAAAGATCCTGAGATGCGGAGATTATCTCAGATTATCGGGGTGGGCCCTAAATGCCACGCCAAGTGCCTTCATAAGAGAGAGGCAGAGGGAGATCAGAACACAGGAGAGGAGAAAGCTATGTGAAGACAGAGGCGGAGGCTGGAGCGATGTGGCCACAGGCAGAGGAAGACCAACAGCCACCAGAAGATGGAAGAGACAAAGGGCGGATTGTCCTCTAGAGCCTCTGGATGGGGTGCAGCCCTAACGAAGCCTTGATTTGGCCCTGTGGAAATGACGCGGAACTTCTAGCCTCCAGAACTGTGAGAGAAGACGTTTCTGCTGTTTTAAGCCACCAAGTTTGTGGTAATTTGTTACAGCAGCCACAGGAAACTAATACACTGCCAAAGCCACTGATAGGCATTCTGTTACTACAACCAAACACATCCTCAATCCATCTCTCCGTCACACTCGGAGGACTCACACAGGGACTGCTCCCGTTTCTCACCATGAGAGAGACTTCTGGGGACCCACAGACGCTGGCAAATCTCCCTGACTCCAGCCTCCCCGACCTTGGTGCTGCCACCTTTTAGAGAGCACACCTACCATTAAAATCCCCATCACTGTTTCCCGGGCAGTGAGTAGGTGCAGCGCACCCAGTGCCCACGTTCACTGGAGCAGCCACCCTGGCAGGCAGGCTCCTCAGCGCCCTCAGCCCTAAAGCACATGGTACACTCTGAACACCTGCTGGGACCAGAGAGAGTGGCAGCTCCTTGGTACACATCACACGTGAGGTTCTGTGTTAGCCGCGGTGTAAAGAACATCTCTTGGGGTTGGGAGTCCAAGACAGGGAGGAGGTAGGGAGGGAGAGAAGGGCCCAGACGTTGGGGAAGAGACTTTTAAAAAATCCTACTCTATACAATAGGGGCAAGTTCAGCGGAAATTTACTTAAAAGTCTCCTCAAAAGGAAAAACGGAGCTTAAGTAGAGCGGGAACCTTGGTGAAATCTACTTATAGATTATAAAGGCTGCCTTTGCCATCAGTCTTCGCTTGGGGCCCATCACATGCTTTTTGGGGGCATATCTCCTGCTCCTCCAAAGCTTGGTGATTTCCTGCTGAATCTCTCTCTGCAGGTCCCCCCTTTCCAAATTTCACTGACCGATGACACAGCCATGATTCATCTCTTTCTGATCTTCTGCTTATTCAAGACATACCCATTTGGGGTCCTATTTCTTAAGATATCTGCTCCTGGGGAGTTGACTGACTTCTTGATTGTAAGGGATTCAATGCTAATGTGCGTCAGGGCCTTGTTTTTTTGGTTTTGGTTTTTGGCGGGGATGGGAGTTGGGGGAAGCCGTGGTGGGGGTAACTGGGTGGAAGAGACTGGAATCTGAAATTCACTGAGGACTTATTACAGGCCCTGTCATTCTAGGTGTTTTGTATCCAGATTAAAAAACAAAAACATCAGCAGCTCAGAGGCATTAAGTAAATTTCCCAAGGTCAAGTCACATAGACTATCTCGATGGGAGTGGAATGGTGATCTCGCCACCTTACCTTTCTAGGCATGTCCTCTGCCCATCTGCTTTGTAGACCTCATGCTGTCTGACTTCCACAGGGCCCCTCAGGACCACAACCTCTTGGAGCTACGGCCTGGGTCTGCAGACTGCACAGTTCATGCTCTTTCTACAAAAGGCTAGCTATCGTGAAGAGCTCAACCAGACACAGAATGCCTTGGCCAGTTTAAAAGCACATGTCTTACCATTAGGCAAAGACCACAGTCTATTTACTGAGGCCAAGAAGCACTGATGAACACTGAAATTGTGGGTGAAAGTATGGTGAGAAACAGATAATTTGCATAGTCTCAAAATATCTACCCATAAGATCCTAATTAACTTGAAAGGGAAAAAATAGTAACTTTACAGTGAGGAACCTGGTAGATGTCACTTTAACCGAGTGATCCATCACTTCCATGGTTTTCCTGCCAAGATGGCATAACCTCAATCTAATCAAGAGAAAACATCAGATAGACCCAAATCGAAGGATTGATAGGCCACAAAATAAGCTGCCTGGACTCTTGAAAAATGTCAAGGTTACGAAGGACAAAGAAACAATGAGGAACTTTCCCAGATGGAAGGAGGCTAAGGAGACATATGACGACTAAATGCAGTGTGGGATCCTGGATGAACCCCAGGACCAGAAAAAGGACACAATTGTGGAAACAGGTGAACTTTGAATAAGGTCTGTAGATTTAGCTAACAGTAGCATATGAAGGTTAATTTCCTGATTTAAATAATTGTACTATGGTTTTAAAAGACATAGCATTAGGAGAAGCTGGGTGAAGGGTACATGGGAACTTCCTACACTATTTTCATAAGTCTAAAATCATTTCAAAATAAAAAAGTTAAAAAAAAAATGCCCCAAACCAAAAACCCCTCAAACACCACGCACTTTCTTAAAGGATTACCTTAATGTTAGAATTTAGGTGGCAACTGCTATCTCAGGTGGGCCCTCTGGGGGTCTGCGTACCTACCACACAAGCAGTCACTTATGCTGTGGCTGTTTGAAGCTGGTCTTGAAGGTCAAGGTGGCTCCGTGTGTTAGAGCCCAGGGGTCCTGAACTCGGGAGCCCTCACCCTGTACTGCTCCCAGGGTCAGCTCTGCCTTTGCAGAACCACTTTGGGACACTTAGAGGAGAAGTCCGAGGAGCTGGCTCCCAGCAGGCATCAAGTCCAGCTGAGTTTTTAGAGGCTGATTATTTCACTTTCAAGTAAAGAGGACAGGAGAATGGTGGGACACCCAGCTCTCCTCTCTCTGCACAATCTCCTTTTGGGTTCTGAGATCAGTGTGAAGGAGGAATGGTTCTGCTACCTGTATCTGTTTTCCCTTCCTTATCTTAAGCCAATGGAAGCAGCCCCCTACCTTGCTTCCTGTCTGAAGCAGCCCGAAGCAGATGGCTTCCTGTGCCACCAGCACCACTGCTTTGTTCCTCTGCCTCTGTGTGTGGCAGCCAGGGGGCTGGAGCTCTAGTCCTTAAGGGCCCTTCCAGTTCTGACAGGCCAGGCCAGCCAGGCCCTGACGAGTGGCCCCAGGTGGGATTGCTGCAAAGCACTGGTCTTCAAGACTGGCTAATCCTGCGTGTCCAAGGAAGGTGAATCAGCCCTCTCTCGCCTACAGACCAGAGCATGGAAGCTGAGCTCCCGGAATGAGTCTGCTCTGGTTTTCTTAAAGAGAGCTATGGAATCTGAGGATACAAGTGAGTTACTGCTGGGTCCAATGGAAGGCAGATGCTATGTCGCTAACGATGATGTTGTGTCGCTCCCACACTGATCAGAGAAGGCGTGGACGTATTATCACTAAAACATTAGATTTTGCCTCAGTTCATCCCCTGTTCAAGTTCCTTGTTTGTAAAATTAAGATTAAACATTCCTTCCCCTAGGGTGTTTGTTACAAGGTTTAATTGAGCTACTGTATGGTGCTTTAACACATTTGGTACAAAAAACTAGACAGGTCACACAGCAATGTGAATGTACTAAACATTACTGAAACGCATGCTTAAAAATGGTTAAGATGATAAATTTTATGTTATGTATGTATGTTTTCCCATGGCTAAAAAAAAAAAAGTCATTCAGTGTATCATTAAAAAAACCTACACAAACATCAGGTGCTGATTAATATAGTTATTTTGTTCTGAACGGTTATCATCATCACATCTATTTACCCCTAAATTACATGCAGACAACCTCCCAGTGCTCTGGCTGGGCTCCCACTCAATCCCACAGCTCCGACTGTCTCCGAAAATCAGATGGTTCTTGGGCTCCCAGACACTAACCTACCGTTCTGCTCACTCCTGCACCGTAAACGTGCAGTCTCTTGAACCCATGCAGCAGAGGGTCCTGCAAGCCACTCCCCGAACTCATGCTCTCTGTATCCCCCATCTCAGTCTCCGATTGATGATATCCATCAATACGCACCCAGTCAGCCTGCTTGAAACATGACCCCCACATCCCAGTGGTCACAAAATCATGACAATTCCAGTTTAGAAACGCCTCCTCTAAAAAAAGGGTACAGATGAACTTATCTACAAAACAGAAATAGAATTACAGATGTAGAAAACAAACTTATGGTTACCAGGGTGTAAGTGGTGGGGGGGGTAGGGATAAATTGGGGGATTGGGATTGATATATACACTCTACTATATATAAAATAGATAGCTAATAAGGGCCTATTGTATAGCACAGGGAACTCTACTCAATACTCTGTCATGGCCTATATGGGAAAAGAATCTGAAAAAGAGTGGATATATGTATATGTATAACTGATTCACTTTGCTGTACACCTGAAACTAACACAACATTGTAAATCAACTACACTCCAATAAAAATTAAAATAAATAAATAAATAAAAAAGAAACGTCTCCAAAATCTAACTCCTCCCTTTCCCATTACTTCAGTTGAGATATCCCTGTCACCTCTCACCCAGCCTATGATGACAACATTCTCTTTGGTCATCTGGCCAAGGTTTCCCTCTCTTCCACCTCATCCTCCCACCACTACCAGAATTCTCTTCCAAAAAGTCAAATGTGGGACTTCCCTGGTGGCACAGTGGTTAAGAATCCACCTGCCAATGCAGGGGACACAGGTTCGAGCCCCGGTCCGGGAAGATCCCACATGCCACGGAGCAACTAAGCCCATGCGCCACAACTACTGAGCCCGCACACCTAGAGCCCGTGCTCTGCAACAAGAGAAGCCACCACAATGAGAAGTCTGCACACCACAACAAAGAGTAGCCCCCGCTCGCCGCACCTAGAGAAAGCCTGCACGCAGTAACGAAGACCCAACGCAGCCAAAAATAAATAAAATAAATAAATTTATTTAAAAAACCCCAAAAAACCCCAAAAAGTCAAATGTGATGTGTCATTTACCTACATGAAGTACCCAGTGGGCTCCCATCTGGATCAAGTCTAAACTCTTATCTTGCCATACAAGGTCTGTTTATACGGAGCTTTTTATACCAACCTACGTTTATAGTCACATATAGTCCCCCCACTCCCATGAACCTTGCTCCATTATAAGCTTCTCTCCATATGCCAAGACTTTCACACCTCTTCGCTTCTTGCAAATAACATCCCCATTTGCCTAGTGTCTGCACCATCCTTGCCACCTAGCAATCATCCACATCCATGTGTTTCAGCAAGACCTAAGTCAATGCCTCCTCTCCTAGGCAGCATGGTTCAGACGACATGCTATTCCTCAGCATACACTGGGCTGGGGGGGCAGGTTAGTAATTCGTCAAGGTACCTCACAGCTTTCTCTTCAATTAGACCTTCTATCTCTGAAGCCTTGTTATATCTTTGTCATCTCTCCATTCCTAGTTCCCAGGACAGTGCTTGGCTCGGCACATAGTGAGGGCTAAATTTGTTGAATGAACTATGAGTGAAAGGTGCTATGACTGAGCTTATTAACTTCCAGTCTTTGGAAAATCATTTCAGCAAGGTCGCCTGTTATAGTTTAAGATGTCCCACACTGGACACAAATTAGGTACTCTGGGATGACCATAATTCCTTTGGACAAGTAAGTTACATTTTGTAGCCTGGATAAGTAGTTTACTAACTGGCGTCTCAGTGACGTCAAAGACCACTGCATCTCTCACGGGCTGTCTTACACTTGGGCGATAACTCATCATCTACTATATCAAAAGTATTAATGAATTCTGTGCTATTCCGAATACATGTACACATGAATCCCTACACTATAAAATCCTGTGCTCTTCTATAACTTTTAATAGCTTAATTTAAGCAAGATCGACCCAATCCGTGCATGGCACTTAAGACAATTCTATGAAAATCTAGGCAACTATTGTACATAATTGAAAACATGTATTCATATTTCAGAGCCCGTGATCAGTATTAAGTGCTAACTTCGGATGATGATCAAGGCAGCTTTGGCGGCTGGCAAGAAGTGCCTGTGAGTGCCTGACCCACCTGGCGGGAAGGTCAGGGTGTGCTTTACAGACACATTGTTCTCTCCCGCCTTTCTGGGCCCTCTTCCCACTCCATACAGAGTTACCTCCAGGGCAGCACTTTTGGACAACATGGCCCCTGTCTTTCTACCCACAGCTGCTTGATCCAGGCACGAGCACCTGACTTTCAGCTATAGGCCAATCCACAGTCCTTCCCAGAGACCCCATCCCCAGAATGCAACCCAGCCCGACCCGATCAGAATCCTATCCTTGGATTTTAGTAACTGCAGTGGGAGAGGAGACAGTCTCTCTTCCACCGGCTGAAGCCGAAAGGTGTCATGCTCAGGAGGATGGTTCATGATTTCTACCAGTAGGAGAAACCAAGTCTCGTGAACAGTCAAGAATAAAATGGTTACGCAGAACGAAGAAGAGCCAAGACAGGGAGGGCACTTAATCCCCTGTCCTATGCTACGGAAGCCCAGCTGCATAGCTCTGCCCTTCTGATGGCTTGGTTATTTCAGCACTTACTCGTATTCCTAAAAGTCTATACATTTCCCTATTTTTTAGTTTGAATTTAACTTCTGTTATTCGAAACAAAAAAGAATCTTAAATACAAAACAAAACACTGCTAACATAAACACAGCCAAAGTCGTTCAATCTTAAGAGCTTTAAAATGAGCCAATGGCTTCATGAAGGCTCTTGTAGGAGTTCTGTGGTAAGTCTCTAAAATGTGGAAATCACGTATTTTATTTAGCTACAGAAGGTTGATGAATCCTTTATACAATGAATAACTGCTCTGTAATTGATTTGTTGAGTAACCTGCATTTTTTTTTCAATGTTTACTCTTCTTAAAGAGGGCCTAACTGCACACCATTAGAGGCTCAGGAAGCGATGAGGGTACAGGTGTAACTCTACATAAACAAAGTAAGTAGTCCACATATGCTGCCGTGCTGTCTCTGGGGAATATATTATTCAGAATTATTGCTGCGTTCTACACAGACCATCTGAGAGGGATAATCACTTTTCAATGACTGGATCAATATTTTTTTCTCTCCTTTACTACTTGAGTGATTGGATCTAGGGCCAGAGGAGAAAATCAGGTCAGTCCCCTGGACCTACTGCCATCTAACAGGGAAGATCACTGTGTGTGCTTGGGAGCCCAGGAAGGGGAGTGGGGTCAGGGAGCACAATTCTTAGGGCAATAACTTAATTTCAAATTTCTCAATGAGAAAAGCCATGCGTATCTATGGCTCTTCTGCTGCAGCATTTAAAAAATTGCCCTGAGGGTACAAGGTATAACTCATTTTATGTGTGGTTTATTGAATAAGTTCATGAATTTATGACCCCACCACATATACAGCCAAGGGGAAAAGCAGCTTGTCCATTCTGTCTGGAAGGGGGAACATCTCAAGCTCCGAAGAGAGAGGGATGATGGGGCTGGAGACGTGGAGAGAGGTCGTTCTATAGTGGAACAAAAGATAATGTCCACACTTGCAGGCTCGTGTGAACATTCTAGTGTCCGGCACTCAGGACCCACCGATATGGAATTCGTGATGATTTTACTCTGGCTGACAGAGTGGGCCCTGATCTGCATCCCACTCATTACTGGGAGACAAGCCTAAACTGTCCTTTTAAGGACACGATTCAATGTAAGTTTATTAAGCCTTTCCAATAAGAATAAGAAAAAGGATGCTAAGCAATATGAAAGAATGACGCATTTTGCCAGGCATTTTGCTTACCCTTAACCTAACAAAATCTATGCCTTTCAAGCACCTTAGAAGCACCATTTGCATGCAAGTAATGTACTAACTGCAAATGGGACTTATTACTTAATTAAAGCTCATCACAGAGCATCTTTTTTGAGCAATATTTTGTTGGATGTTGGAATTACAACTGAAAGGGATAAAATGCTGTTTGAACATTTCCTTTTATTCCAACATATTACTGTTCTCCCTGGTCTTTTCCTGTCAGTCCTCAGGCTTATTGGAATGTGGCATGAGGGAGAGCTTGGTGGTGAGGAGTGTTGCCTTGGAAGCCAGACAACCTGGCTTTAAAACCTGGCTCTGCCACCAACTGATGCAAGACTTTGGGCTCGTTACATAAGCTCCCTGTGACTCAGTTTCCTCATCTGTAAACTGGGGATAACATCAGCAACCTATTAGGGCTGTAGTGTGGATTATACAAGTCAATACACATAAAGCACACATACACACTATTTAAATAATAGTTATTATTATCTCTATATAGCATGCAACACTAGAAACCTTCTAAAATTTGAAGTCATTGAGATCTGAATAGAAGGTAAGAATCCCACCTCTGCCACCATTAGGATATTAGGTAATTTACCTCTTTGATCCTCCATTTCCTTCTAAGTAAAAAGGGGTGATCGTGCCTATATTTTGGTGGGTTGGTGTGAAGACTGTATGAAATAATGTGTACAACGTCCCAGTCAACATTTCTAACTGGGTTTATGAGAATATCAGGCTGCGTGGATGGACGTGGATTCCGTCGTACGAGGACCCATGCTTCCTTCCTCTCGTCTGATCACAGGCAGACAAGGACGGTAACGATCAGCCCAAGGCTTGGCAGGGCCTGGCGCATATTACCCTGGGCTCTCCTCGGAGAAGGAGCTGCTGCCAACCTACGCCTGGGGGTCAGGCGTCAAGGAGAGGGAGCAGGGTGCAGTGGGGACTGTGCTCAGCCCCTGCCTGTACGCACAAGGCAGCCAGTCACCTGCCAGCTGGGGATGTCCAGAGACACACACCTGCAGCCTGGCTCCCCTCTCAGGGCATGAGGAGAGCGGCCCCTGCTCAGACAGCCTCCCCGCAGCACGTCTGTGCAGGAAGCCAGGGCCCCTGGGCTCCCCGTCAGACCGCCCGCCTGAAGCACACACTGGAGCCAGGGAACTTGCCTGAGAAGGCAGTAAAATTTTAATGCACTCTGTAGCGTGGTCATGTCATACTCGGTTATGGCAAATAATCCCAGATGCCTGCAGAGGTAAAATGGAGCTATAATGTGCTTGCCTCCTAACCTGAGCTGACAGCAATGATGTACGACTACCATTAGCGGAAAATATCACTTCAACTAACCCATGATCCAGCTCCGCTCAGGGTCACATTATCCATGAGGAACAAATTACACTCCCAAAGTAAATACAAATTTTCTACACGAAATGGGTACAGAAAAAGGGAAGGGGGTGATCCGTTCCCTTTGCCAGCACACTGCTGAGTGACACAGATGATAAAGGACAGGACAAATCACTGGCTGACAGAGTGCTGTGCTGTAATCAGCTCAGCCGGCACGCACTCTAGCCGATAAACACTATATTCTCCCCTTAGTGGCAAATACATAATCTTTAACACAGACATGGCTGCTTCGGGTATTTACCACCATTTGGGCTGCAGGAACACCCCAAACAGCATTTGCCATCAGACAAGGAAAGGCCCTGTGATCCTGATGGATCCAGAGACCCTCTGCCGGGATGGGAGTCAGTGTCTAGGGGTGCACAAGAGGGTTCTTGAGGCAGCAAACAATACAGAGTGAAACTGCTTTGGGGGTGCAGTTCAGGAGCTACGGTAATACCATGACCCTTCTCCTCTGTGCTGGTCACAGGAAGAAAACAGTCTGGAGAGATCATACGAGATGCAAGAGGCTCTGGACCAGAAGGTCCAGTACTTCCCCACCTGCCTGGGTGACTGGGACAAGACCCTTTTCCTTTCTGTGACTCAGATAATCAACAAAGCAACTGCCAGGTACAGAACTAATATTTACAGGGCACCCACTAAAGTGTCAGACGTATGCGAGGTGTGGGGTACTTGCTAGGAGCCAATGATTTAAGAAGGTATTAAGTGTTTACACGTAGATAGACACTAAAAGAAGACTGAGTGCCTTGACCAAACGTGGCCCAGGCTTGGTCTGTGGGCTGGCACAGCCTCCCTGTCATTACTCATGGTGGCCCACAGGCTGACACTGCCACTCAGCTGTACGAGCAAAAACATATACCTTGTAGCTCTTGCCTCCTTACCTTGGACAACTGCTTCCCAAGTTAAAAAAAAAAACCTCACATTTCAGAAGAGCTTGTACATCTGAGTTGTCAGTGGACCCAACTTGTATTTATCCAATGTTTATCGAGCAACTGTCACGTTTGGATTTTTAGAAGCTGGTGGGTTTGTGGGTGCATAGGTAGATACAATCCAGGTTTCCTGTAGCACAAGGAGGGTGAGGCACAGCGAGGAAGGTAACGAAGATTCTCAAATGGCACCTCTGGGCATATCCCAACTCATCCTCGTATATAGGGAAAAAGAGCCCAGAGCCTGCAATCTTAAGACAGTGTATATCTCAGCTCCATTACCTATCAGCTCTTAAGTTTCATTTCCTTTATTTGTAAAATGACATGTGCTTAAGAAGATAAAGTCCTTGAAAGGACCTATCATTGACTTTGGCACATTGCAGATGATGAACAGTGAAGTATCTAGGGATACACATAGATTCCCACAATAAACAAGCAGGTCATATAAAATAGCACATGTAAAAGTGTTTTGAATAACACAATGTTCTCTACAATGTAAAGTAGTGTTTCATCTTATTATTTAGTTATTATTATTGATCCTAATCGCATTTGTTCCCTGCCCCTAATAAAATGAGTAGCATCTGCATTTTTTTACCAAGAAGTTAGGGAGTTGAAAAATCATTAAGGGTCTCAACGAGGAAAGATGAGGCCCAAACTGAGTGCCCTGGGTACCACAACCACCCATGCCAGGGGTTCCTGGTCAGTCCTTACTTCAAATGCTCCATTTCACTGTCTCAGTAAACATGCATATAATTGGCAGACTATGAACCACACCTGGGAGTGGAACAGCAATGGAGAAAGCTACTCTGGTTAGTAGGTATACAGCCAGTACTTCTCAACATGATCCTCACGAAAACCAATAGGGAAAAGCTCTAGAAGTAGGCCAATTTGATCTTCCCAGTTGTAACTTTGGAAAAAAAAAAAAAAGAAGAAGAAGAAATAATATTCATGTATTGAATTTTAGGACTTATGAAAGTATAAACTTTGGCTAATTACTAATGCATTCTAATACAGAGATTTTATTATCTTTATCATACCTAGGTATGGCAAAGTTACAAGGAGTAATTACCCATAATTATATATCACCATCTGGAAGTTGCCAAGGGGGGATTAAGACACTCACACCTACACACAAACACACATGTGCATGACCAAAAAGAAATTCAGACATCTTTGTTGAGGACAAACATTCTCCAACCCAAATGTAGAGTAAGATAGACTCTTCTGACAACCAAAGAGCAGCCCAGGCCATACTTACTGACAAGCCGCCAGTTAAAGGCATCACCAGTACTAACGCCTCTGCTTAGGACCTCCCTCTCAGGTGGCCAGGATTCATGCATGGTCCATTTCATGAGGCTGAAAGGCACCACCTCCACCTAATTCCTCCTTGGCTTTGCAACATTCCCTTCAGCTAAGCCATAAAATCCAAGCCAATGGCTCATTCTAAGGGAAAGCAGCTGATCTTTTCTCTGGGAATGTAGAATCATGTATTCAATACTGGACGTTTCCAGAAGAATTCCTTTTATAGGTCAAATAACACTCATTATTAACTCACCAATCAAGTGAGCTCTTGAAACATACTATGTCAACTAGTTCTTCACTAGCTCCCATGCTCTCCTAAATAATTTGGGTAATTGAGGAATAAGATTAAACTAACCGCTCTGCTGCCTATTGGCAAGTGCATGGTGACAGACCCAACAGAGTCAAGCAACTCTGTCAAGTCCATGTTGGTTCATCAGTAGGTACTTGGAAAAAAAAATAAGTGAGTTGATGTGAATGACTAAATGAAAGAATCAACAAACAGATAATGACCTTTGTTTAGATATTAGGCCCATAGTAAGTTTCCTTTAGTTACTTGAAAGAGTCAACACAGATGTGCCTGGACCCGTCCACACTATGTTTATTCACTGTTAGGAATTTGAGAGAGGTGAAAGAATGGAGAAATTTTTTATATAATCTTCCTTCTACCTTGGCAAAGAGAAAATATACTCATGTACATTTCCCTCTGGGTCTGCTGTGTTGTTGGGATCTAGGTAAATAGCTACGTAGAAAATGAGGATATTCAAAGCTACATCATTGACTCCAGCCCCATTTTATAGATGACAAAACTAAGGCTCAGCAACATTAGGTCATTTGTCCAAGGCCACACACTTGGTTAGTGAGAAATGATAAACCAGGTCTTCTGAGTGTCCTTCTCCGTTACCCACCCATGAGAACAAAGGAACGTCCAGAACCTGTTCCTCTCACTATTCATTCTAAGAAACAAGAGTTTAGCTGAAGATGTCTGACCAATTTCCAATAACTCAAGTATTCATTTTATTGATTTATATTTAATAAAGAATCTGCATATTTATATATTTATATATATTTATATAAATAAATATATGTATATATATATATATATGAAACCTCTGTCTTTTTCAGGTGTATGACATGGTTGTAATGGACAGATATTCTACATACACATTTAATGGGAGTGAAGCAATTTTTGGTTTGGCATGAAAATGCTATGATATGACAAAGAGAAGAACTTAATGAGAGGGTTTAAAATAATATGCAGTAGAAATTAAATCCAAGGATGGTATCAATAGGAATTTTTGATGGATAGGATGGAATTAAGCCAACTGGAAACATGGTGATGTTGGAAGAACGATAAAGTGTCATTTTGACCCAGACCTGATCTTGGAGGTCGAGAGGATGGGCACCGTGGGATTCAGACATCCAAAACAGCCCTTGAAACTCAGCCAAGAATTGCAGAAATTTCCCAAATAAGGTGGGAAATTTATAAATGGCTTAGAAGTGTCTTATGAGAAAGTAAAACTATAAAAGAAATTTGTTGGGAGCCCAGAAGATAAATCCTGGGATTGATATGAGGTGCGCTCAGGTGTCAGTACCAGTTTTCTGAAGTTGTTTCACTTATTGCCTCCATTGGGAGATGAGTATCCAAAAAAGGAAATGCAAATTTTGCAAAACAATGAACATTAGGGATATAAAGACGAGAACTTGGGTCCCTACTCTTCTTCTGGGCAATGGTTGTATGCTTTGCTGCTATGAAACTGGAAGGGAGGAGAAAACTCCTTTCTCTATGTGCAGTGCAGGACAGCATCTCTAAGCTGTCTCCTGATCAGAACATGTCCTGTTTCAAAACCAAGGATGCGGGTTCTACAAGCAACAGTGAAGGCCTTCCGAGCTTGTGGAATGTTGCTGAGGGTGCATACTTTTCACCAAGTGTGAAACGTGGCCGATGGAGGGACGGGACTCTTCCACTGTAAGCACAAGCCGCATGCCCTGTCTTTAGTTCGACAACTCAGCACTTTCTCGGTCCTTCAGCAGCCAAGTTAGGCATGTGGTTTGTGTTGAATTAGGAACACAAGCCTCTGTTGGTTTTCTTGCTGCTTTTCTTAGAAACTGCCCCCTTCGCACACAAGTGAATACAAAATGATCAAACACAACAAAGGTAGCTTGAATTAAAAAATTAGAATGCACCAGAAAGTGTTTGCCTGTTAAGGGAGAGGGGGCTGACGTGGGAACTCTGTGGTTCTGCGTCTGCAGTTAGCCAGTGTCCCAGCAGGCTGTCCTGGGTACCGGTGAGCAAGTCACGGGGACCAAGCAGCCTTCTCCAGGTGGTCATTCCAATCATGAAAAGCCCAGAGACAGGAAACTGCAATCAGGAGTCGTGTTAAAATCCTCATGAGGAACAGGAGAACGGCTCCTATCTATGAAGAGGTTGTGTGTGTGTGTGTGTGTGTGTGTGTACTGCATGCAGTATACACCACACATCTACAAACATAAGCACGTGGGGTGCGCGGACATACACAACACCTCTATAGCTTTCAGGACTTTCTCTTGAGCTGTCAAAACATTAGAAGCATTAAACAGAGGAAAGTAAATGCTTCTCTCTGACATCTATAAAAAGGTAGTAGTGCTCAAAACCAGTTGTATAAAAATTATCAGGAAGCTTTTAAAAAAATACAGATGCTGTGGCCCCCACCCCAGATAGACTGCATCAGACCCTCTCTCCTGTGCTGGGTATCTGGGAACTGACAGTGTTTGGCTTGTGGGACGAGGGCTGCACAACCCACTTCCTCACCATCTGATCCCTCCAGGGCGGCAGGCTTGCTCTTGACTCCAGGTTGTGCCCAAAGGAAAGCCTGGTGTTTGGGGTAAGGAATTTAAAAATCATTGTTTGGGGACCCTTCCAAATTTCACAACACTTCCGTTCAGCTTGTGTCAGGAAGAAGTGCCCTAGGGGATGAAGGCTGAGCCTCGGGTTCCAGTGGAAAAAAAATCACACCTCTTATCCTCTGGCAGGTTTTCTGGCAGACCCTGAGCTTTCGGAAGAGAAGGATAGCCTTCCTCCTTCCCCAGGCGATTCTCCCTCACTCCGCTCCAAGAAAAACTAGTGAAAGTTAATATTTATAGAGCACTTACTACGGACCAGGCACTGAGCCAATTTCATTATTACAAAACTCTAGGTGGAGCTGTTGTTACCCCCATTTGGCAGATGAGAGAACCAAGGCTTGTCCTTGGCTCCAGAACAGTAAGGGACAGTCAGGAACAAGCCCAGGCCATCAGACTCGGAGGCCCAATTGCTTGACCACTGGCCACTGCACCTTCCAACCAGCTCTGTCACGTGGCCCACAAAATACACAGGGAGCGGGTAAATGGAAAGAGAATTATTTTTCATCTCCACATTGATTTCATAACCAAATGGGGGTGTTTCTTAGCACAATGGGCTGCTGCCAGTGGTAGAGAAAGAGAGGAAACAAGAGAAAATATAGGCCAAATATGTGGAAATAGGCGTGTTGCCTCTTTGTTCTCATGATACCAATTCATTTCCAGTGGGGGACTGGAATAATTGCTTAATTTGGGTGATTAAGGTGTCAAGTGCTGCCTCTTTTCTTTGCACTAACTGCAAAGACGAACAATCCCACATCTAAGACGCAGTGTTTCCAGCCTTCTCTAATCTTCTACCCAATTTCTACTCCTCACAAAAGTCCTCCAGGTCCGCTGACATTAACGTGAGATGTATTCACATGGCTGGGAGGGGAGGGTAAGGGACGCTTTGCCCAGTGTCTCATCAAGCCTCTTCCACGTATGAGAATGTCTCCTGCATTTATGGAAAGCTCTGCTTTTCTAGCCCCTTTCGCAGTCCCTTCCACGTTAATTAGTAAGGGTATCATTTTATAAATTACAGCTTCGTATCAGAGGAAAGCAGAGCTCATCCTAATTCAGTCAGCCGTGTGAAATCCAGTACCCTAACTTTAGACTGCCAGTTCTGCAGACCCCTACGGAGTAAGAGAATGACAGGTCTTCCTGAGAGAAATCCCAGCGGGCCCCTGCAAGTCTCACTTTTGCCTCCGACAGCATCCCTGGCGGGGCTGCTGAAGGCATTCCAGGACATGGAGTGGCATCTTTTCTACCACTAGCAATTCAGATTTGAATGTGAATCCTCCAAGCAGCACATGAAAGCAGCCCAGGTTAGTCTGGGGCTCCGAGGGGGGCCAGGCAAGAGGCTCTGGCACAGGGGAGGCTGACAGGGGCCCAGGCTCCGGCTCGGAGGAGAAGTCTGGGAGGGTAGCGTTAAAGTCGATGATAAACACCAGACAATCTCAGTCCAAAAGGGGAAGCCTGACCGTCTTAACTGTAACAGGGCCAAGCAGGCACGACTGCAATTACAGAGTCTTGATTGTTCCTGCCGGGAGCCCTCTGGAGGAGAGCCGGGTGGCAGGGCAGGGACAGATGATGTGAGTGCCGTTGTGAAGCAGCTCCCGAGTAAGAAGAAGAGGATCTGCAGGGCCACCACAGTCCACAGGAAAAGCGACTGGGGTGGCCAAGGCAGGAAATGCACACATGTCAGAGGACTACGCCCAGCGGCCCTCTGTGCCCCGTCATCACCCCTCCCGCGGACTTGCCTGTGGACATCTTACTGTCCTTCATTGTCCTGAAATCACCCCAAACTCGGAGCCGTGGGTGCTGGCTACCTTCCCACTGCCCATTCCTCTGGGCCGACACTTCACTGCTTCCCGCACTCAGAGGCGAAAACCTGGGTGGCAAAGACTCGGGGACTCAGATCCCAGCAAACAACTAGCTGCGGTGCTCTCAGGATGCAGGAAACACCGGGCCCCCAGACACCTCTGAAAACCACAGGCGGCGCTGATAATTCTCGACATTACCAGAGTTAGTGATCATCTAGACAAGGGGTGCTAGACGCCTGAAGAGAGTCCCAGGCAACTGGACTTGTACAGCTCCCGGGGCATTGGGAAGCGCAGTCAAGGTTGACACTGCTGATCAAGACACCTAGGTGGAACGCAAAACTGAACGTCCTTGCCACCTTCTGCCACTGCTGGAGACTGTGACACTTCCTGAAGTCACACTGCCTTTTAAGGAAAGAAGGTCTGCTTGGCTGTGAAACCTCGAGGAAGCCTCGTCCCCTTGGAGAAGTGCCACCTACTTGGAAAGTGAGATCAACGATCACCTGTAAAAGATCTCCAGCAGTGGCCAGAAGTACCAGTCCCTCCCTGGATGCCTGCGACACCTGATGGAACGAGATGACTACTGCCCTGTGGGATGTGGCCCGGACGGCTCTGGGGGCCAGCAAGCTCGCTTGAATGCTGAGCCCCTACGTGCCTCTGGCACCCACGACACACTGGCTGCCTGAGGCACTGGGGGACCGACTTCCAAGGAGCTAGGACTCCTGGGGGCTGGCGAAAGGAAGCTCCTACTTGTCAGTTAAACAAAAGAATAGTCCACAGCCCCCTTTCCAGTGTGTACTTTCACTGTCATCCAACAGCCCATTACCATGTCACAGCGCAGCGCACCCTTCCGTAGGTCACTTTGTTTAAAATGACATGGATAATGCACATGTCAGCAAGCTGACAGTCCTAGCCGTCCTTCAGAGATAAAAACCTCAAGGCGAGAGCCTGCTCTTATCTGGGGGACATGCATTGGTCTATCATCCAAGTCAGGCAGAACATGATTTCTCCAGAGAGCACTTTTTTCATTTCCTGATTTTAAGGAAATCAAATAAGCACCATTTGTCTTCATCTGAATATGCTTGACCTGTTCAAATGATGATGTCTCCCATTTTATAACGGGCTACATATGCTGAATTCAAATTAACGACAGCACAAAACAAGAGCCTTTAGATCTCTCTTGGAGGCTGGCAGCAGAGAAGGAGGGAGAATTCTAGGCTTGATGGAAAGATCCTACCAAATACTAACCACAGGATTCTGAGTAAAATCCACCAGCACGTAGGAGGTGAGAGTCAGAGAACAGGGCTCAGGAAAGCCAGCTGTGCAGGACAGATCCAGAAACTGGGGACGGGAGGACAGGTACCTTCCTCTTGGTGCCAAGCAATATAGAAACCATGGTATTCAGGTAACTCTTTTCAAAATACATAGAGTGGGAATAAAATTGGAAAGAAATTTGGTTGGGGGGTTGGGACAAAAGCTAGAAAGAAAGACCAAACAGACAAACAATCTGTTTGCCTCAGGCAGCAGAACGTTCACTTTACCAGGTTGTGATGCTATCTTCCGGAAGCACCCAAATCGAGCTCCTTTTCTTGATCTGTGTTGAACTGGATACAAAGAGGCTGGTGGCCATCAGCCTTGAAACAGAGCATGTACCTGCTGGAAGAAGTGCCCTCCCCCCGACCATCCACCTGGACGAGAAGAGAGTGGTTCCCACCTGACAGCCCCGGCCCACCTCTCCCCCCATGAAGACACTCCTAGAAACAAACGATTAACATTTCTATCAAGAAGACCAATATGTACAGAAAAGCAGGAAGAAGCATAAGGGTCAGTAAAAGAAATGCAGGAACGACATTATAAATGCATACATAGTAGCGGGTTTAATGTTCCAATCAAGGATAAAACAAGAAAAATCAGGTGGCTATTAAAATAAACAATTTCCTCTTTTAAAAGCTTCTATAAAGTGAAAACCTAGTGTCACATATACGCAACATTAAAGGGCTTATTTTTAAAAAGTGGGGCTCACAAATTCAATGTTATTTCTTATCATAGGCAATGTCACTGTGTGAATAAAGCCTGTCTCTGCAGAAGAGAGGTGCTGTCAACATGCAGCTGGCACCCCCCGCCCTGAGGCTGTGTGAGGGAGACGCGGTGTTCATGGTGCTTGTGTACTATGCCCACAGTGGGGGGACGAAGGGGGGCTTACCTTCTCTTCCTGGTCACTATCGCTGTCACACTGAAAAGGAAGACAAGAGAAGAAGCATTAGTGCAAAAATTGAGTACGTTTTTGCTATTGCTACAGAAAAAAAAAAGCAAGACAAGTAAAGGAAATAGGAAACATTGTCTGAGCTGGAAAGTTTCTTCAGCTCAAGTGCTGTAAACAGAAACAGAAGCAAAATGCCGAGAAGTTGTTCTGTTGACCTCATCTGATCCCGGTGCTCCGTGGCTCATTCTGTGGTCAGTTGGTCACACCAGCGAGCACCCCTGCTGCACGGCGGAGGGGACGCCCACAGAGGAGCCAACCGGGCCAGAGATTAAGGTAACTCAAGATTATTCAATGGGATTCAGAGCAAAATCAATTTCTTAATGGAGATGTTCTACCTTCAGCTAATGTGAATGGAGCTCTCTCTCTCTCTCCTGGTGCTTTTCTAGAGGAAAAGAGGTAAACCTTTGGGCACTGCATTCTCTCATCTGGGCTTTGAAAGGAACAGAACACGTTCAGCAAGGCTCACCACTTGTGATCGCCCAGAGAAAAGGGGGAATATTCTCTATTAAAAACATGCCAAGAACAAGAGGTCAGGATAACAAATCAATGATATGGGCAAAGAAGAAAAAAAAAAGTTTTAGGGCAGGAGACTCACACCGTATCTAACAGATTCCAAATTCCAACTGTTGACCTCGGTTTCAGAAGACCAGAGAATGATAGTTAACTCAAAGCTTTGGGTTCCTCATTAGAAGTAAAGGAAAAAAAAAGAACACAAATTTTCTTAAAAACCAAGAGTGTTTTGTTATCTAATATTTGATTTTTTTTTCTTTTTTAGGTCCTCTCTCTACTCTTCCCAGTTTTGTATCTTTGGGCCAAGTATGTCCACCCAGCTAAGCTTATTTCCTTATTTTTCAAAGAAAATAATGATGTTGGGTGAGATTGTCATTAAGATGACAAATTAATTTTTCCAATAATATGTGTTGGAAGCTTAAGCCTTATGACAGGCTATAATGAAAATGGAATCAAAGATTCTGCTCTCATGGAATTAACAGACTTAATATTCGTTAATACAGTTTAATAGACTGAGACCTAAATGATTTTAACAGAGAAGCAAGTTCTGTAATAATAACTAATATTTTTGAGTGCTTACTATGTGCTATATACCATGCTAAGCATTTTACCTCAATTATTTTATGTAGTCTTCCACAGATCCTATAAAGTGAGTCTTACCATCCCCACTTCACAAGTGAGACAACTAAAGCACAGAAAGATTACGTAACTTGCGGGAGTTACGAGAGTATGCAGCAATCATAAAACTAAACCTGAACTCAAACCAAATGTGAGTCTACAGCTTGCCCCCTTCACCATCACAGGACACTTCCTCTTGAGGGTGAAGTTTAAACTCCTTCAAGTGGCATTCAAGGCCCCGGGCAGACAGCCCCCAAACCACTTTTCACACCGACTGTTTCCAGTATTTGATTTTTAAAAAGCGGGTGTGTTCTGTCAGAGTAAATACTCAGCATGTAAATACATCCATTCGTTCACGCAGCAGCCCTTGATTAGCGCCGCAAGCTGCTCAGACATTCAGTCAAGACACAGGACTGGTCCCTGAGCAGCTTTCAGTTTCACAGTCGAGGTACCCAGTGTGACATGATCAGAGATATACCTACTCCATGAGGATGAATCTTCCGTGGGGTGGAGGAGAGATGGTGTGCCATGGGGAAGGGCCCAGGTCACGGGGAGGCCGGGTTGGCAACCCTTACAGTGTCTAGACCAGCATGGTGCATGGCTTGAGAAAGGGCAGAACAGATGGCAGAGCAATTCTGAGGGGAGAACCAACAGGGCTTGATAATACATGGATGTGGGAAGCAAGTAAGAGGGACGAGTTTACGACGATGCCAAGGTTTTTTAGTGCGGCCACCTGGACAAGGGAGTTGATGTAGCTATGAACAGAAACAGGAAATAAATTTGCTTATATGGCAGCCACTGCTGGCTACACACCCACAGCCATTCACAACCCCCTTCTCCCTAGTCTGTACCTTCTCCTGACATTTCGAGATTGAAAAAGCCAGATATTCTCTCTTTCCCAACTTTCCTTGCAGCTAAGGGTGGCCGTAAGACCCATTTTTGGGACTTGAGGAAATGTCTGCTGAAGGTTCTGGAAAACTCCTTTCTCCTCAAAAAAAGGAGAAAAGCTGAAAGCACTGCCTCTTTCCTCTGAACATCACTGCATGAGGATGTGATGTCCAGATCTGTGGCAGCCATCTTGCAAAAATGAGGCCAAAAGCTGAAGTATAAAAACAAGGGAAGAAAAATCCTGGCACAACTGAGACATGTGAACCAACCTCAGAGCAGCCTGCCTCTGGACTTTTTCGTTCAGATAACAGTAAGTTACCTTATTGTTTAAACCACCATTAGGGTGTTTTCAATGGAAAGTAACAAAACCCCCATCCAAACGGACATCTTGCTATATTAAGATTCAGTTTGGGGACTACTTCTTTCCAGCCTAAGCTGTCTGTACAACAAGCATTCAGGAACTCACATAGCAACCTCATGGCCTGGAGGGCTGTAACATTTTCTGCTCTTCCCACGGGCTCCTCAATACCACGGGTTTATCAGAGGTTTGGTGACAGTGCTTTAACCACTGCATGGTTTTCAACCAGGCTCCCAACCGCAGATTGTCTTAACTTACTTTCTTCTGCCTGATGAGTGATTGCTCTGTTACAATAAGTCAAGCCAGCGGAGAAAGAAAATGGGTGCGATGAAGACCCTGAAAGCCTCCAACAGCAGACGGATGAGGAGCAGCAGTTCTCCTGATTGTGTAGTTTCTCCATTGCCTTTAATTAACTTGAGGTTCCTAAGTTCCGGCGCATTTTCAAGAGTGACAAAGCATGATTCAGGAGGGGTGTGCAAGAGAAAAGAGGCTCTTGCCAGGCAGGCTCATTTCCCCAGATGTTCACAGCCCACCTTGTGAGGTACTCAATGGCAGCTGAAGGCCGAGGCAGAGGATTTGCCCACACCCCCAAGGACTGGTGTGCAGGGGATAGAAGGAGCGGGGAGGACAGCAGGGGCAAAGAATCACCACTGTCCACGCCCCTCCCCCCACCCTAACAGCAGTATGTCCCTGGGAATGGTTATTTCTATCAAAGTGTCAAGCTTCCTGCTTTCCAACAGTCCAGTTCTAATTTCAAGGTCCACTTAATTCTGCATCAAGTAATTACTGATATACCCAGAAGCACCTTGTCTCCAGAGTTAAGCATATGGTGAAGAACTGAGACCTACTGGTATCCATTATGGAAGCAGCACGGATGCCAAGCCGATTAAAAATGCTCAGGCTCCCCACACAACACGCCGGGTGAGTGACAGCCCCTCGACAGGGCCAGTCACAGAGTCTGCCAAAACAGTCTGTGCTGCACTGGGGCCCACATGGTGCGCTGAGAAAACAGTTCCATTTCTGGTATTAAATTCCCATACTGACCCGAGGACTTTGCCGTGAGCTCAGCAGGAGCGCACCATCCAATTTACAGCTCCGCTCTCTGGAGCCTCGAGTGCCAGCCCCTGGCAGAGACGAATGATGGTCAACCCCTCCAGCTCATAAATTATGCAAAGGCAATAAAGGCACTCAGCAAACAGCGTCGAACGTTTGCCTAGCCTGGCTCCTAACACGCTCTGCAAAAGCCAGAAGCTCGACACATACAAGAGGTCTATTCCACTCATAAAGGGGGTTTGTTGACAACCCCAGACGGAAAGCGAGCCACAGTCCTAAGGAGTCTTTCTGCTTCGCTGGCAGAGGTTTATGGGCCTGCTTTATGAAAAAGGGAGGCTGTTTTACAGAGTCGGTGTGGGTAAAATTCATGGTCTCAAATTCACATTTAATACACTGTACGGCTTTCACACCCTAAGTTCAATACGTTGTGGATTTCTGGCCAAATGATTCTTGGTCTTGAAAGGTTAAAAGAAGAAGTGTCTGCTCCCCACTCCCTAGATACCCACTCCAATTTATGAGAGTTCACATAGAGCCACCTCCTGAGTCAGGTTTATGTTCTGCATGAGGCCGGGAAATGGAAAAGGCATGTCAAATGCAGAAACGGGGTCCCAGCTGATTTGACCATTTTAAGCATTTTGACATCGGGGTCCTGTATTGGTTTATTAGCAAACAGGCTGCACACTAACGACCAGCTTGAGATGACAGAGTACTCTCCAGGACTAGATTTCAAAGCCCTTTGTGAACAGCTGAAAATATTTTCCTCCATTTTAAAAGCCAGACAGGGAAGAATTCTCGGTCACTCAGCCTTCAGACAAAGACATGACCCCCAACCCACCAAAGACAAGAGAGGGAAAGAGGGGGCATGAAATCCAAGCCACATGCCTCGAATGCAGAATTAGAAAGAGACCAGCTCCTAACCTGAGTACCTCCGGTCATTCCAACCCATCACACTCAACTTCCTCTTCACCTCCTCTTCCCTCTAGTTTCCCAAATTAGAACCAAACTTTGGAGCCACCTTCTTCCTTTCCCAGACAAGTCCCACCTCTTAAACTGAGCAAATAACCAACCAACCCCCTCCCCAATATTTCCTCCTTTTGAAAATAAATACATACGTATTAAATACATTTTAAAAAAATCACCCATCAGCCTACCATCTACAGATAAACACTGTTAACACATTTGTATAATTCACTCCTGTCTTTCCTCCATTCTCTACATCCTTCACTCACAAATTTTAAGAAATGAAAATAAAGTCCTACTATTTGGTAACCTGCTTTGTTTTTACCTAATATGTCAAATATTTTAGTCTAATGAGTAATATTTGCCAGTAACATCACATTTTTTAAAAGGCTGCACTGTAATCCACTGTAATGGATTGTAAATAATCTAGTAAAAGAATTCCCTAGTGCTGGAAATTTGGAATGTTTCCATTGAACATGCTGGAATTTTTCCCTTGTACACATTCTCCAATATTGCTCTTTCCTAGTATCTGTTCACAGCCCTTCCTTTTCTGCATATTCTTTAATGTCATTGTTTCCCTAGAGTTGCATTTGCAGGTCTATCGTTTCTATATGATTTCCAGGGGAGTCCTTAAAGATTCCCTTGGTTCCAGCTACCATGTATATGTTGAGACTAAAAAAAATCTCTATGCCTACCATTTGCCAGCTATGTGACTTTGAGAAAGTTATTTAAACTCTCTGAGTCTCAGTTTACTTATCTGTAAAGTGTGGGTAATAACGGCATTTCCCTCCTAAGGAGATGAGAATAAAATGAGTTAATACATGTAAACAACTTAGGCATAGTACAGAGTTAAGTGTAGACAATTAATGTTAACCATTACTAACATATGTTTCTGTTTGCTATACCCCCTTCCTGAAGCCCTATAAACACTTCAGGCTCAAGTATCCATCTAAATCCAGACGCAACATCTTCTACTCACCCCACACCTGCCCCCTCCCATGCTGTTCCTGGTAATGACATCACCATGCAATCACTCAACTGCCCGAGTGAAGAGTCTTGTCAGCCTCCTTGATTCCATTCTTGAGCAGATCTATCTTTCTCCCTTACCCCACATTACTGATTCTACTTTCTAAATCCTCTCCATCTTCACGGCCATGGCCGCTGCTTTAGTTCAGGCTTTTATTTTATCATTACAAGAGGCTAATGACTGCTTTCCAGGGCCTACAGTCTCTTTTCGTTTCTAATCCAAGTCCTTACTGACCAGAGTGGATTTCCTAAATTCCAATTTGATCATGACACTTCCCATGGCCGAGAGGGCAATGAAAACTCTTCACGCTGTTTCCAACTCTCCCATTCCCCACTGCTCCTCCAACCCAGGGCTACTCGGGCTTTCTTTGGAGAAGGACCATTTGTTTTTGTTCTAATTTCCAATACGTTTTAGACCAATACTTTGTAAGATATAATAAAAAATAAATTGCTAGAAAAATGAAAAAGGAAAGCAAAGACACGTAAAAATATGTTACTGTTAGATTTAAGAGATATAAAATTATTCTACTGAATTGCTATAAAAGTTCCCAAATGCTTACTCTCAAGTGCTATACTAACCTCACAGCGGATTAGTTACAAACAGCTCACAGACTGGCCTTGGTCTGCATCCACTCTTTAAGTGGTATTACCCTAACACATCCCTTGCTCCAGTCACACCCCAGCACACTCGGTCACACCCTCTGGCCCTTCCATCTTTGCACTTAACAATGTCCTCTGCCTGGAATTCTATTCTTCCAAGTTTCTACCTAAAAATTTGTAATTTACCTTTAAAAACAGAGTTTCCTCTGATCTTCCAATACTCTTCCTAGAATTTAAGAATTCTTAGAGGGCTTCCCTGGTGGCGCAGTGGTTGGGAATCCACCTGTCAATGCAGGGGACATGGGTTCGAACCCTGGTGCAGGAAGATCCCACATGCCGAGGAGCAACTAAGCCCGTGTGCCACCATTACTGAGCCTATGCTCTAGAGCCCGTAAGCCACAACTGCTGAAGCCTGCGTGCCTAGAGACCGTGCTCCGCAACGAGAGAGGCCACCGCAATGAGAGGCCCGCGCATTGCAACGAAGAGTAGCTCCTGCTCGCCCCAACCAGAGAAAGCCTGCACGTAGCAACGAAGACCCAATGCAGCCAAAAAAAAAAAAAGAATTCTTAGAATTCCAGTACTCTTCTTAGAATTAACTGCTTCTGTCTCCATCCCTTACAAAACTGTATTTTCACTGTTGGCCACAACAGTCTTCCCTGCTACAGCGTGTGCTCTGTGTAGGTAAAGGGCAGTGCCTTGTTCACCTTTCTCCAGGCCTTGAGATACAGCCGATGCTCAATCATATTGATAGATCCCTCTCACTCATCTTTAGAATTCCTGATTTCATGCAGCATAAGCAAACTATGATTTAAAAGACAAGTAATTCCAAAGAAAGAAGGCACAGGAAACACTGACTAACTGCTTAATACAATGGGGTGTATGTTTGAACACACTGGGCAGACTTAAAATTATTTGCAGAACCAAGGGAGTTGGGGCCCAGAAGAAAGTATCTTCCATTAAAAGGCCCAGACAAGACATAATTATGATTTTATTGTACTTCTTCAAAAGCAAACATTTCTCATTTCCATTTGGGAATCTCAACATCTGTGTTTTAAGACTCTGATACATATAGAAATAAGCCAAGGTCTGCGACACCTCTCTGCCTCACTCAGAATGATGGAACGAGATGGAATTCCAGGGACCTGGTGATGGAATGCATTCTTAAGCAGAAAGTGGCAATCATTGAATATATCACACACATGACATTGAGGAGGGCACTGCTCTCTATTCTGCTCAATGGACCTTGCTGGAACAGTTATTTCGTATCTCAGATCCATTTATCATTGCCATCAAAGATGTCAGGGCTGAACACCATGGCTGAACAAAGTTATTTTATTCTTCTTTCTGCCTAAAGGAAATGAGAGGAAAATGAGGGAGAACCCCAACTTGTAAACTATAGCACCTAACATCAAGTACAATTTCACTTTGCCAGTGACAAAACGAATCGATTCCCCCTTTGAGGCAGGCGGTTTACCTAAGATGGTAAAGACATCCCTCACCTAAAAGCAATTTCAGAAGAAGCCACCTGCAGAAAACATGACACTTACTTTCTTATTTAAAGAAGTGAGGTAGCAGCATGGTGACTAAAAACACGTACACCACCATCTTCCCATCTGCCCAGTTCCTTGTACATGCAAAAACTGGGCAGTATTTTGTACCACATATGGCAACTCTGATGCTGTCTTTTTTCACTCCACATAGCCCTCCTTTCACATTGTTTTCTTTTAATTAATTTATTTATTTTTGGCTGCATTGGGTCTTCATTGCTGCACAAGGGCTTTCTCTAGTTGCAGTGAGCGGGGGCTACTCTTCGTTGTGGTGTGTGGGCTTCTCTTGTCGCAGAGCACGGGCTCTAGGCGAGCGGGCTTCAGTAGTTGTGACTCGCGGGCTCTAGAGCGCAGGCTCAGTAGTTGTGGCGCACAGGCTTAGTTGCTCCGCGGCACGTGGGATCTTCCCAGACCAGGGCTTGAACCTGTGTCCCCTGCATTGGCAGGCGGATTCTTAACCACTGCGCCACCAGAGAAGTCCCTCACATTGTTTACGTTGTTCTCATACTGGCTTTGGACTGTAAGTGAAATTTAAAGCTATTGGGGCCCTAGAAATAAAAAGAATATTTTAACTCTGAAAATGTTTTGGGGTTTCTCACTGTAAAATGATATCATTGGTTCCTCTTCCCCTGTACTTCCACAATAACTACGTCTGATCAAATAAAATAGCTCCAAAAAAAATGAAAGTAGGGGACTTCCCTAGCGGTCCAGTGGTTAAGACTTCGCCTTCCAATGCAGGGGGTGCGGGTTCGATCCCTGGTCGGGGAGCTAAGATCCCACATGCCTCATGGCCAAAAATACAAAACATAAAACAGAAGCAGTACTGTAACAAATTCAATAAAGACTTTAAAAATGGTCCACATCAAAAAAATCTTAAAAAAAAAAAAAAGAAAAGAAAACCTAATCAAAAGATGTGTGTGCCCAACAATAGTTTAAAAGCTACTAATAAAACTTCTGACAGTTACAAAATGAGCACATTTGAAAATAATATAAGGTCTATATATTATTAAGGTCAATCTTCAGCTGTTCAGGAGGTAAAATGGAGAACAAACTTCCAGAAGCTTCTGGAATTCTGTGCTGGTAACCTTATCATTCCTATATGGGGATTTCTCAGAACCTTGCATCTTTTCAAGTTCTCAGCTTGAACTGGCCAGAGTTCAAACAACCAATGGGATCTGAGGGGGCTAAGAGAAAACTTATTTTCCCTCCGGGGTCTCTCAAATGATCACACATTTTCTTTCAGTAAATAATTTTAAAGTGACTACTGTGCGCCGGGTTCATTCTGATCACTGATTAGAAGTGCAAATACACTGCCAGAAATCAGGTCGTCCAACCTGAAGTGCTCCAGCTCACAAATTAATTTTCAATATTTTTTCTTTTTTGTCACCTGGAAATCCAGGTATAGAAAAAAACAATTTATATGCTGTAAATTTCCACTTAGCTCATTAAAATACTGCGGGGTTTTTGGAAATAGGGGAAGAAATGGATATTTCGCAAACTTCTGAAGTGTTCAGCACTTTTTTTTTCCTTAGAAGAAAGGAAGTCACATTTTGCCAGGTATAAACATACATAAACCCCGAAGATGAAATGTACTTAAAACCCAGAGCTCACAAGCCTCAGTGATTGCCAAAATGAGAAAAATGAGTTTCTTATCCAAAGGTAAAGCAGACAGTCTAGGGCCCAGTGATTTGTAAACCATCTCTTTTAAGCTTAAGCAACAGATCCTTTGCCTCTCTGTCATTGATTTACTGATTCTAAGTCATCAATAGCATTAATCCGTACCTGCCTGGGGACCTATTACAAATGACTTTGAAGATGGTGTGAAGGAAGAGTTTATTATGAGACCACAGTGTTATTACCAGGGAGACCTTCTCTGTTATCTGCTTTGGCAGGATTCTATTTGTGACCCCCTGTAATGCTGCAATTTTCCCTTTCTAGATCATAGCTGCTTGTTCCTTTGGGTGGGGCCTGAGCCCCCTAGGTTTGCTTCAACTAAAGCTTGGCTCTCTTCAGAGTCCTGTGTGAGCTAATAAAACCCAAATTTGCTGATGAGGAAAAAGGAAAAGTATGTTATGGGTTAAAATAATACAAGAGTCTATTTTTTCCGCTGTGTTGTGATCCATAGAAATCATCCTGAGCCTTTTCCCTTTCTTCTCTGCCTGGGAAGCCAATTGCTTTGATTGCAGTGATATGAGCTAGCTAAAATGACTTGCCCTTGCTTGTGAGGCAAATGGAACATGCTAATAGAACTTATCGCATTACCCGATGCAAAAGTGCCATAGCTCATTACTTTAAGATAAAAGGATATCATTGCAGACGGCAAGCAGAATTGACTTTCTGAGGCCCGACTTGATGATGATTTAATCAACTGCTCTCTTTCACTTCTCATCTCTGCGCCTGTCGGTTTCACAGGTGCCGTTAAATGAGACACTCAGAAAGTGAGCGGAGGGAAAGAAATTGCTGTCATTACTTTTCAAGAAAGGAGGTATGCAAATTTTCGACAGAAAGATTGCGTTCATAATGGGCCTGGTAAAATACAAGGATCATGCTTGACAGGTGAGGGCAAGCCATTTGTATGTCCTTAAAGCAGAGCAACCTTCCTCATTTAGAAATGTGCTCGGTAAGAGAAACGACAAACGAGAGGCCTGGCGGGGCCAGGGGAGCGGTGGGGTGGGACCACACAGGGTTGGCCGGCACTGGTCTGAGTTCTAGAAAGGGGTAGGGTGCTTGAAGTCTTAGGGAAGCCAGAGCCAGATGAGCCAATAACAAAGCCTGGTTGCTCCTCGTCTGAACCAAAATGCCAACAAGCTCTTGAAAAGACCACCTTACTCTCCTTCATCTGTGACTGTGGAGCCAGTTGGCCTGGGTTCAAATCCTGCCTCTACCACCTGTGATTTGTCTGTAGGACCTCGGACAAACAACCTGCCTTTCTGTGCCTCAGTTTCATTAGCTATCAAATGGGGCTATTGATAGCATCAACCTCATGAGGTTGTTGAGAGCATTCACTGCATTAATAAACATATAGTAATAATATATAATAAATATATAGGTAGTACACATAAAAGGGATTAGAACAGTGCCTGACACACAGGAAGAACTCAAGGGGTGTTAGAGATCATTCGTTCATTCATTATTCACCGAAGAGTGAGGTTTTAATTAAAAAAAATTTTTTTTAAGAGTATGTGTGTTGGGACTTCCCTGGTGGCGTAGTGGTTAAGAATCTGCTTGCCAATGCAAGGGACAGGGGTTTGAGCCCTGGTCCAGGAAGATCCCACATGCCGCAGAGCAACTAAGCCCATACGCCACAACTACTGAGACTGAGTTTTACAGCTTGTGAGCCACAAATACTGAGCCCGCCTGCCACAACTACTGAAGCCCACAGGCCTAGAGCCTGTGCTCCACAGCAAGAGAAGCCACCGCAATGAGAAGCCCCACGCACCAAAATGAAGGGTAGCCCCACTCGCCGCAACTAGAGAAAGCCTGTGCGCAGCAGCGAAGACCCAATGCAGCCAAAAATAAATGAATGAATAAATAAATAAATTTATTTAAAAAAAAAAGAGTATGTGTGTCAGGTGCTGGAAATCTAACTGGCTCTAGTTTAGATAGAATATAATTCTCCACTGATTTCGCATATATGTCTTGCTCCCTGGAAGATGGTGAGTTCCTCAGAGAGCAGTCTGGTGCCCTAGGAATCATCACAGGGCTTAGTGCAGTTTTAAGGATCCTAAAAGATGCTCAACAACGATTTGATGATTTATGGACTCCCTCCCTGCCTCCTTCAACGCATTCCACATATCAGATACTTCCTGTGGAGCTCCAGCCCTCAGAGGAAGCTCCTCTCAGCAGTAGGAAATGTCTGTCTTTCGGGAGCCTCAGGCGATCACCACGTGCCCCAGCCAGGGGGAGGACTGGTGCAGCCACTCTGCAAGGACAGCCTGGCTTGAATCACCGTCAGGAAGGCAGAATAAATCTGAACAGATTAGATGATCAGGGTGGTAAGAACAGAGGTGTTTTTTCATCCACTGCGCCTTCAGTAGGTAATTGTTCTATTTTCTCCAACACGCAAAGTAAAAGCATCTTTCTTAAGGTGCTTGTAACTCCGAGTTCTTTTTCCCTAGGTAATGAAGCTGCTGCAAACCATTCTTCCTTCAAGCCCCCCTAAGGTTGTGAGGCACTGAATGTAGCTCCTACTTTCCATGCTAAGTGGTGCCTACACGATTCAATTCCCTGTCAAAGGGACAATGTCCACCTCTGGCAAAAAAATTTAAAAAAAGGGAAAAAGAGGAGGAGCCACAACAGCAGAGCAGCTCTGAGCTGCCGATTTCGGAAAAGCCTGGATCCTGAAGTACATTTCACACCCATCTCTGCAGCACAGCTCTTTCTGGGGAGGGATTCTCACTAGGAACTATCTCAAAGCATTTTCCCCTAAAAATGCCAACCAACAGCTATCAGTCATTAAAAAAGGATGTCCCAACAACAGCCCTGGAAGGGAAGTATGACGACCCCTCCATTTTCAAGATGAGAAGTGAAGGCTTCCAAGGGCAGAGGTAGTACTGGAACCCAGTTCTGTCCTCCAAAGTTCATGTTCCCAGCAAGTATCTTCCTGACCGATGGCTTGGCAGAGGGTAAGTAGAGGCAAGCTGAAACTAAAGAGGTTTCAATGACGTAAGCAACAGTGAACGCAGCCCATCAGCCACGTTTCCACTCTCCCCGAGACGGCTCTCCCTTAAGGGCAGGACCTAGTACAGAACCCGCACATAGCACGTGCTTATTAAATCTGACGCTGACCTCGGTTCAGATTCTGACACCTCAATTTAGCGGCCATGCAGTCTTGGGAAAGGTACTTAACATCTTGGAGCCTACCTTTTTTTTAACCTGTAAAAGTGGATGATGTATACTCCACAAGATTTTTTTGAGAATTAAATAAGTTCAAGCATGTGAAAGCAGCCAGAGAGAAATTCTAATAGTTCTTTCCAACTCCTTCCTGAAAGATATGTTATATCACACACAGAAATGAGGTAACATAATAGTCATTTAAATGTTGGGTTGGATTTTTCCATCATTTTATTGCCAGAGGGGAAATCATATTCTGTAAGGATTTCTGCTTGGGAGGTGTTTGAAGACCTGATACTATGCTACACAAAAATGGAAACAATAACCCAAACAAACAAAAGCAGAAACTATCATTCCCTCTCAAAGAAGAGAACAACTGGAATCTTCCTGGTAATGAATGGTTTTATTTCATGGATAAAATACCAACAAGGAAAGACCCTTTAGAATTCAATTTTCTAAGCATTCCTTTCAGTTCTTGATGCACAGTTTTGGAGGTTAATACAGTTTGGACTTATTCTTCAGTCAAATAGTAGTCAGTAACTCTGTGTATAAGGACTAAAGTAAAATGCATAGGTCTAAGATTTTGAATCTAAACTTGTAGGTTATGCATAGTGCAAACTATGTCTTATGGGCTTTGACATTATTAAGATGTTCACTGAAATTCAAACTGGAAAAGTAAATAAATGGACAGATACACACAATAAATATCAAAAACATCAAGAGTCACTATTGGTGCAACTAGGAAGCCAGCCATTTTGGAATTTGTCCAGAGATCCTGACCAATCAGAATTAGGAGCTACTTGGATAGTCCTTTGCACAGATTTATTTATATGCAAGGCCTATTTAAGGATGGAGCTAACAAAATTAGACAACAGAGTAACCCTGGGAAGAGATCAAACTTCCGAAAGCATTAACTCTGGTAACTACAAAAATGGGGATTAGTTGAGAGAATATAACTAAAGTGCTTGTCACTTAGTAGTCACTCAGCAGTTCAGCAGAGGAGGTCTACCCCTCTGGGACTCTTCCATATGTATGGACTTCTCTGACCATTATTTTAGCTGCTGGTTTCCAGTACCTCCAACACTATGTCAGTTTCCCCAAACATATCTCAGAGTTTGCCTGCATCTTGCTCTTCCTAAACCTGGCACCTAGTAGGTGCTCAATAAATGTGTGTGAAAGAATGAATTCATAAACTACAGGAGCCAAACATCTCAGGGAAAGTGTCACAAGAAGTGTCTAATGAAGGAGAGCAATAAATAAACAGTAGTTGATGGAATGGACGTTAAGGTGTTTGAAGATGGTGGGTGTCTGAGTGTGTCTACGAGAAAAACATGAACATAATTTTGAGGTAAAAGTAAATCCTAAAAAAATAACACTGTACACTTGTAAAAATCCGATTTTAAGATTATTCTTTTAAGGAAATCGGGAAACTCAAAATCCTAAAGTATTTCTTCTTACATCTGACTCACTTCAAGCCAACGAAAGCAGCTGGAATTAAACAGGAAAAGGGGACAGGGTCCTCTCATGCTGCTGAAACATAATGGCCACGTGATCGACTTCCCACCAATCAGATTTTCTGTCTTATTTTTAAAATGCAAGATGGTGAAAGGAATAGAAATATGGTTTGGGGCAAACTGATTTACAAACATTAGAAAGTAGTTCAAGGAGATCTGAAGACATGTTGGACTGCCATCCCATAGGACCCAAACCCTGATTCCTTTTCTTCTTCTATTAGGTACTTCACTTTTGCCCCTCTTAGAATTCATTATTTTCATAACTGGGATTTTAAGTTGAATTGTACCTAACAACAGTCTTTATTTTAGGGTGGCTTGAAAACCCTGTCTTCTATGTCATAAACAAGGAAGGGTAGGGTTACTATAAATTGTCTGCAAGAAAATACAAATTGCCAAGATAAAAACACCCACTGGCCTGCCAGTCTCAAGTTTCCTGTTTTGACATACTATATGCAGTAATTTGGTATCCACAATCTCTTATTAGAAAATGAATGTGCTATTTTTCTGAATGCTGCAATTACAATAATTGAATTTAAAATGGGGATTGAGTTTCTCTATTTGGAGGAAAAGAATAATTGTGTATTTCTGATTAAAATCAAGGGGACTGAAAAGAGGTTGTACAAATTCCAGCTTCAGTCTCCCTGAGTGACTCCTCGTTGGGCCAGAGAAAAGAAACATTCAGATGCAGAGAAATGGACCAGCACCTCAGCAGCAGGCACTGTCTTTGGACTCATTTGCTTTGTCTCCTGGCCTTCAGTCACAACACCCCTGTGACAGAAGCAATCAGAACACCAAGGCATTGTTACATTTTAAATGGCAGCCATGCTGGAGTTCCCCACTGTGTCAAAAATTAAGAGTTAAAATGCAAGGAAAACAAACATCTCTTTGTGTTGAAAATGCCTGTCCCCTTTTACACTGCCAACATTTTGGAGTCGTCTTTATTTCTTCATTGTAGGACCTCTCCTCTGGGTGGGGGAAATATAATGGCAGAAGGAGTTGGGGGAGAAGGGAACTAATACTATTTTCTAAAGGGCTCAGCTTCTTTTGTTTTAGCAAATAATTATATAGAAAGTCACCTTTAAGGTTCGGATGTAAGAAAGGAAAAGGGATGAAGAAAGAGGGTTATCTTGCCTTTGGAATGCCTTTTTATTTTATGTTTGATTGGTACCCTTCAGTCTTCTGAAACCCCCGTTTATTCAAACGTGAAGGTAAAATTTAGTCTTACAAGTCCTCCTAAATGTTCCTTAAAATATAGCTTCTTGGGCTTCCCTGGTGGCGCAGTGGTTGAGAATCTGCCTGCCAATGCAGGGGACACGGGTTCGAGCCCTGGTCTGGGAAGATCCCACATGCCACGGAGCAACTAGGCCCGTGAGCCACAACTACTGAGCCTGCGCGTCTGGAGCCTGTGCCCCGCAACAAGAGAGGCCGCTATAGTGAGATGCCCGCACACCGCGATGAAGAGTGGCCCCTGCTCGCTGCAACTGGAGAAAGCCCTCACACAGAAACGAAGACCCAACACAGCCATAAGTAAATAAATAAATAAATAAAATAATAATAATAATAATTTAAAAAAAAATATATATATAGCTTCTTATGGAAAAGAAAATTTCCAACACAAGGTGAGCCAAGGATTGTCTCTTTGCACTGCTTACTATTTTTTTCGTGGCATTATTGAGATATAATTGACATGAATAAACTGTCCATATTTAAAATGCACTATTTGATACACACATGTATACACCTGTGAAACCATCACCACAATTAGGAGAGTGAACACATCCACTGCGCTCAAAAGTTTCCTTGTGCTCCTTTGTGAATCCCTCCATCCTCTCCCTCCCTGGACCACCTATGCCTCTCCTTGCAACCATTGATCTGCTTTCTGTCACTATAGATTAGTTTGTGTATTTTCTAGAGTTTTATATAAATGTAATCATACAGTATGTACTCTTTTTTAAAAAAAAAACATCTTTATTGGAGTATAATTGCTTTAAGTATGTACTCTTTTTGTCTGGTTTCTATCATTCACTGCTTACCATTTGGACGCCTAGTTAAAAGGGGGGCCTCCTAGCTCCAACGTGGAAGGCAGCCCTCAGAGACTGCCTTGGCCAGGGTTTTACTGTCATCTCCCAGGAACAGGCCCGATTACTTGGTCTTAGTTTATTCTTAGACTTTATTATGTACTTCAGTGATCAATAAGCACTTCTGTGGCAGAGGGTTTATTTTACCCTCTAAATCCAAGGAGGAGAGAATGATATTAAGACAACAGTATGGATGGGCTCTGCGGCTCTGTAACCTACGAGGAGAACGCAAGCGACGGGTTTAAATCTAGGAAGGTTACAGAGCAGTCACAGCCCCTGGCTGGATGGCAGGGATCGTAAAAGACTCAGGCAAGATCTACAGCAATGCACTGTGAACTGATGGGACTCTCAGAGCAAAAATCCGAACCGAACAGGCATGCTGGTCATCTCCCCGGAAAGAATTATAAGCACTGGCTTGAGTGGAATGTGAAGAGCCCCTCTCAAAAATCCAAAATATTTCTTAACAGAACAAATGAAATGGTGGAGAACAAATACTGATTGCAGGCTGGCTGTGTAGAAAGCTGTGCTCTGGTTTAGGAAGAAGCCTACTTGATAGTCGCCTGGCAGTCCCAGGAGGCTCTTAATTCTCTTTCCTGCAACTCCTGGCCCCAGGGCTCTGTGGTAATGATCACTGGAGCATCTTTTCTCTAGCTAGCCCTTGGAGACTCATCCTTCCTTTCAAAAGCAGAGAGGTCAATTCATGGGAGAGGAACTATAAATGGCTAATAAACATATGGGGAAAAAATGTTCAACTTCACTGGTAATCAAAGAAATGCAGAGTAAAAAGAGATATATTTCTTTTTCATCTACCAAACTAGAAGAAAAATGTGAACGCTGATACACAGTGTTGGCAAGGTTGTAGTAATGCAGACACTCATCCACTTGGGGAGGAATGTCAGTTTTCTATCTGCAAAATAATTCTGCAGTGTGCATAAAGAGCCTTAATGTTTTTCATATTATTTAGCCCAACTTTTCTCTTTCTATCTATCCGAAATGGAACAAAAACGTATATATGCATTTGTTTGCAAATTTCATCATGCAGTTAGGAAACAACCCGATAATATGTTATTTACATGGCTATTGTCAGCACAGAGGAAGGGACAGGAAATATGCTATGACACACTTACATATATTCCCTTTTTTAACCTTACACCACCTCCTGAACCTCTCCCCACCCCCACTGTGTGGGTTTTAGTATTCCAATTCACAGTGAGAGAGATAGGACTGCAGACATTAAGTAACTCGCCAAGAGTCATAGAGTTGTGAAAAGAGGCCCCAAGCATTTGAACCCGGGTTTTTCTAAATCTCTGGATGAATCCAGTACACAGACTTCATGAACCTAAATGTCCCCAAATTGAGGAACAGATTGATGCACCTGTGTAGTGTTCACCCATAAAAATAATGTTGCTAAGGAATTTTATTAAAAAGGAAAAAATGATCATGGTCATAGAAAAGTTAAAAGAAAAATCCTAGAAGTGATCTTGGGTGAATTACATACCCTCTCTCAGGTTCAATTTTGTCTTTTAATCAATAAAATAGGGTAATAGTATCTGTCTCTTAAGGCAGAGGTAAGAACATAATCCACAAAAAGTACTACTTTTATTGTTACTACTGCAATGAAAGAAGCAAAATGCGGGCTTCCCTGGTGGCGCAGTGGTTAAGAATCCACCTGCCAATGCAGAGGACACAGGTTTGAGCCCTGGTCTGGGAAGATCCCACATGCCACGGAGCAACTAAGCCCGTGCGCCACAACTACTGAGCCCGTGCTCAAGAGCCCGTGAGCCACAACTACTGAGCCCATGTGCCACACTACTGAAGCCCGAGAGCCTAGAGCCCGTGCTCCGCAACAAGAAAGCCACCGCAATGAGAAGCCTTTGCACCACAATGAAGAGTAGCCCCCGCTCGCCGCCAACTAGAGAAAGCCCGTGAGCAGCAACGAAGACCCAATGTGGCCAAAAATAAATAATAAAATAAAATAAATAAATTTATTTAAAAAAAAGAAGCAAAATGCATTTCATTATATGCACAATATTACTTTGAAATTGTTAAACACACACAGAAAGAAAAAAAGACTGGAAAAAGATGCACCAAGTGTTAACAGTGTCTATGTCTGAGTGATAAAGAGTTTGGATTATTTTCATTTTTAAACCTTGGTAATTCAAAAAATCTCTTTAGTGATGTTTTTAGTTAAAGGAGAAAAAGATACACACATAGAAACATACAAAATGTCACCCATGTGATGGAGTCCCTGAGAGCCTGATGGGTGCTGGTCTCCAGGGGTCATTAGATGGCAAAGAATAATGTCATTGTTTTTCAGAGCAAAGGATGTCTCTGTTCAGAGGGTTTTCCTGCACTTTTGTGGTCCAGCATGTCTAGGTGAGGACTTTTACTGTCCAGCTCATCATGTGTGTTTGGATTTAGATTCTGACATTAACAGAAGTAATTGGGTAAATTATTCAAACTTGCTGTGGCTTTGTCTCCTCATCCATAAAATGGGAAAAATAACGTGTAGCTCTTAGATTTATGTGAGTATTAAAAGGAGAAAAATTAATGTATTTTAGGCATTTAACATAGTGCTAGGCCACAGTAAATGTCCAATAAATGGTGGTCATCGTCGTCTTCACCATCATCAAATCACCTCTCTATTATTTAGGCTGGCTGCTTTTGTCCTGGGGTGGGAGATGACTGTGCCGCTGTGAAGGTCGTGTGCCACCACGTTTGGGTGACAGATCCCAATCAACGCAAGTACCCCCCGCACCTCTCCTGTACAATCCACACCCAGGAAGACCAGATGATCTTCAGCCTCCAAGGAGACCGTTTCCTTTACAGGTGGTGTCTTGGAGGGAGAAGAGCAGGCTAAACAGTGGTGGCGAAGGCCAGGTGTTTGAGCTAGTAGGTGAGAGAGGAAATGCATGGCCTCAGGGTCCTCCGGGCATTGCAGCTTGCCTAATGTGCCCTTCAAGATACGAGAGAAACAGATGGTCATGAGGAGAGGCCCCCGGCTCAAAGGTTTCCATGGGATCAAAGGAATAGAAGAGGAAACCTCCAACCTGCCCACCACCCCAAGCTGCAAAGCTTATCCTTCCCAGCTCGGAGAAAGTACACAGAAGGCAGCTCACGCCTGTCTCCCTTTTGGAGAAACAGCTATTTCCAAAGCTTCTGAACCATACTCCACTGTGTCTTGGAAAAGGAACATGTAAGTAACGGTTTGCAAGCTGCCAAGAGCGTGGGTTTCACAGCGCACATTGCAAAGCTCACGCCTGTCACTGCAAGACGATAAGTGTGCTCTCCACGTCTCTCTCTCTCCCCTTCTAGATCTTAAAGGGTTACGCCTAGAAATTGCCTCGCTGTGCTTCTGGGACAGTACGAAGGATGACTGCCATTGCCACGGTCAGCTATGACAGCGCCAATTTGATGTGCTGCCATCAAGGGCCTTCTAAGAGCTGAGCGCCCTGATGGTTTTGTGATGCGAACAGTCACATTGCAAAATGGTTTTCCTCTCCCGCTGCCTCTGCCTCCATCTGCTGCTGGGCTAAAGGCACAGCCGGCTGCCTGCCTGTCACAGCATGTATTAAAATTAGCTGGGGAGGAGGCACTCAGTTGTGCTAATTACATTTTAATCATTGGAAATGTGTTGGCAAATCCAGCCTTGATTGCCATCTCGGAGTCTGTCTCCTCCAGCAGAGTGGAGGGGCTGTCTGCATTAGGCAGGGCCTGCTGGGCCTTCTCCTTTCACAGAAGATAGACTGGGGGCCCTGCTGGCCCACCACTGAGACCGCTTTGGCACGCTATTAAAAAGCCACAAGGCTTGTTCCAAATCTTCCCTGCGTGAGGCCCGCTCATTCTCACTTCCCTGGGCCTTCCAGCAACTTGGTACTTTTAACTAGAGTTTCAGTGGGCTGCTGCACCTCCCGGGCTCAAAGTGTGTGTGTGTCAGAGGTGGGGGCAAGGGCACAGGGGGCTGCGGGCACATCTTCCCAGCACCAGTGGCTCAAGAAGGGGCCTGCTGACAGGAGGCACCGTCCCTTGAGAGTAGACCATGACCGGAGCAGGCGCTGCGTTGGCGGGGCTGTCTTAGCAGCTGGGACAAGGTTGTAGGACAGAGAACCTCTCTTGTGGGCCTCTGAGGGATGCTGAATGGGATTCATGGGGATGAAGATCACTATTTCTCCCTGTAGTTAGGGAGCTAGTGAATTAAGGTCTCTGTTCCAAGAAGCAAGGAATTCCAAGGACAGCCACTTTTCCAGCAAGCATGTCTGCTTCTGCTGCCAGCTGCCATGAGCCAACAGAAAGGGGAAAGCAGCTAGCTTGGGCAAGACTCTTTCAAAAGAGCCCACCTAGAGCAAGTTACTCGTTCGTGTTCAGCAAAAGGGCCTGAGTGTGTAGTCACTCATATTAGAAATGTTATTTACATGGCTCACAATTGGGGACGTCCTGTTTCCTGGAGGCTAGTTTGTTACAACAAAAGAGACACCAAACAATATAAAATATGAAACAAATTTCCTTCCAAAGTGTGATGGGTTGTAGTAGTTACACTACTGAAGGTGTTGGGTATTAGGTGAAATCATATGCAATCAGGCTGGAAAATGACAAATTTTTTAAGTTCACACATTCCTTTCTAAAAATTTGCTCCTCGCTAGCTCCTGGACTCCTTGCTGGGTACCCTGAAATAAATGCTGTAATTTCCTTCAAAAAAAAAATAAATAAAATAAAAAATAAAAAAAAATAAAAATTTGCTCCTGTACCATAAATTATATATTACTGTCTGAAAGAAAATATGAGTAAACAAACAAACAAACAAAGATGGCACCTCCATGACAGCACAAACTAAAATCCTGCAATTACATATGAAGAAACCATCCCGGGGCAAAAGGTGTGCAGATTCAGTGAAACTGTAGAACTACTCTTGAACCAAAAAAAAGGCTTCTCTAACACACACGTAGAGTGTGAGGGAAAGGGGATTTCAAAGTCAGGCTTTAGAGGAGCCTGCAAATAGCAGGGAAGAACTCAGCAGGCAGGGTTGGATGAGGACAGCACCACTGATCTGTGGACTGCTTTATGTATATGCATTGGTTTATGTACGTGTGTCTCTGTGTGCATGCCTGCGTGTGTGCGTGCATGCAGAAGTTTCAAGAGCCTTCAGAGTGGTCTGATCTACCCACACAAAGCTACTGGGTTGACTCACTTTCTCTGTAACTTTGACACAGGCATAATACAGACATTTCTCCACCCTAAACAGAAGAAAGGAAGAAGGTGGCTGGGACTTTGAAGTTGCTGTGACCTTAAGACAATCCACCAAGTGGAGGCCTCCTTGGGGAGCAACTAGGTGGACAAACATAGTAGATGACCAGACCATAAACGGTTGAACCAAAACATTTTTTTTGTCAGCGGAAGCAAAATTAATTTAAAATACTGTATGTAGCTTTTCCTATTTCAATGACTTGAGATGGTCTACTTTGCACGTTCATGGGAAAAGGCAGATCTCAACAGGTCTGCTAATATCACACATTTGAATACTGCTTTGAACTATGCAATATACTTGCACATGTGTTACATCATCCTATGCTCAAGATTAAGCTGCAGGCGAGCAGGGCAGGCAGCCTGACTGTATTTAACAGTGGAAATGACTGAAAATTCAGAAAGGGCGCATGACCTGGCAAGGCTCCACAGCTAGTGCTGGCAGAACCAGGAGCAGAGTCTAGGCTGCTTGCCTAGCTTCATCTTTGTAAGAAAGGCATCATCAGGATATGGGACAAACAGACGTAAGAAGGCCAGAAAAAAAGCTAACGGGGGGCTGAGCTGGTGCTCTCTGAGGACCGGAGGGTCAGGCGAAGCAGACCTCTCTCTAGGGAGTCCATACGCTTCTCTACGGGCATAAGTGAGTTCCCTGGAGAAAAACCGTTTACTCTGTGGTAATTTGCAGCCATAACAGAACAATGACAAGGACAACACAGTCCCAAATGGTGAGCTCTTTGCTCCCAAAGTGAAGAAGCCCACCACTTTGGACCCGCTGCATTGGGAGACTTGGTAGCGTCCGCTACAGCCTCTAAAGAAATCAGGCCAGAAAGCTGGTGAACTAAACTACAGACTAACTCTAGTAGTGCCGTGAGCCCTGGGGTTTTTCCTGAGTATCCACTGGGGCTAAGCTATACTTCTTTTCTCCTGAAAGCATACTCTCACTCAGTCTTAGCCTGAGAGAGCAAAGGGAACTCAGTAAATGACAGGCCTTTTCAGCACGTGTCAGGAAACACATTTCCCTGCCCTCCTTCTGTGCCATATTCTTTCTTTCCTGGGGAGTGAGCAGAATTCTCTTATTTCTCACCTCTGAGATTCTCATAATTGTCTCCCCTACCGCTAAACCTCCCTCCTGACATTTCATTCTGAAGGCCTGTCCGACGAATGCAGGCGTAATGTGTCTGACAACCAGTTTGTGACCAAGCTACAAATGCCTCTTGCTTCCCACTTTTCAGGGACACAGAACTGACTGGATATACACGCCCCGACTGCTCATGTGCAAATCCCAATTCCGTCAGGCCCACTGTGGATTATCCCGCATAGGAAGAGGTCACTAATTATATGTTCACCTCTGCATGAGCTTTGCTGGTGCTTTGATTAAAATGCCTCTCCCCATTCAGTCCTTGGAAAAACATCACAAATAATTCACAGCCTCTGGACCTGCTGCTCTACACAATGGGCCACTGAACTTAGGGAGCATTGGGCAAAGGGAAGGTAACATGTGCCGAGAGCCTGTGGGTGCCGTCTGGGCTAACTGCTCTACGCTACCTCATTTCATCTTTATTTTAACCCTACAGGTTAAATAATATTACTCTTATTAACAAACATGGAAAAATTTTAGAAAGGTTACTCAGCTCCTTCAAATTCAAATCTGGGAGAATATGACAGAAGACTCCATGTTCTTTTCACTTGAAAAGCATTGTGTAAGAACAAAAATGTTTAAAAAGAAATTGTAGACCACGAACAAGTATATGCCAACAAATTAGATAACTGAGAAGAAATGGATAAATTCCTAGAAACATACAACTTCCCAAGACTGAATCATGAAGTAATAGAAAATCTGAACAGGCCAATAAAAAGCAAGGAAGTTGAATCAGTAATCAAAACTCTCCTAACAAATAAAAGCCCAGGAACCATATGGCTTTATTGGTGAATTCTACCAAACATTGAAATTAATTAAAATTAATGAATTAATTGAAATTAATACCAATCCTTCTCAAACTCTTCCAAAAAACTGAAAAGGAGAGAACACCTCAAATTCGTTTTATGAGGCAAGCATTACCCTGACACCAAAGCCTGGCAAGGACACTACAAGAAAAGAAAAGAAAATTACAAACTAATATCTTTGTTGAACACAGATGCAAAAATCCCCAACAAAATACTAGCAAACCAAATTCAACAGCACATTAAAAGAATCATACACCTTGCTCAAGTGGGATTTATCCCTGGGATGCAAAGATGCAAAGATGGTTTAATAGAAGATGCAAAGATGCATTTGATGGTTTAATAGAAGATGCAAAGATGGTTTAATAGAAGCAAATCAATACATATGACATGGTAATAGAATGAAAGATAAAAGTCATACGATCTCAATAGACGTAGAAAAAGCATTTAACAAAATTCAACACCCTTTCATGATAAAAACTCTCCTTCTAGAGAAGGAATGTATCTCAAAATAATAAAGCCCATATACAACAAAGTCACAGGTAACATCATACTCAATGGTGAAAAGTTAAAAGACTTTCCTCTAAGATCACGAACAAGAAGAGGATGCCCACTCTTACCACTCCTATTCCTCATAGTATTGGAAGTCCTGGCCAGAGCAATCAGGCAAGTAGAAGAAATGAAAGGCATATAAATTGAAAAGGAAGAAGTAAAATTATCTCTGTTTGCAGATGACACAATCTTATATATAGAAAACCCTAAAAACTCCACCATAACACTGTTAGAACCAATAAATGAATTCAGTAAAGTTGCAAGACAAAATATTAACAATAAAAAATCAGTTGCATTTCTATACACTAACAACAAACTATGTGAAAGAGAAAATAAGAAAGCAATCTCGGGGCTTCCTTGGTGGCGCAGTGGTTGAGAATCTGACTGCCAATGCAGGGGACACGGGTTCGAGCCCTGGTCTGGGAAGATCCCACATGCCGCGGAGCAACTGGGCCCGTGAGCCACAATTACTGAGCCTGCGCGTCTGGAGCCTGTGCTCCGCAACAAGAGAGGCCACGATAGTGAGAGGCCTGCGCACCACGATGAAGAGTGGCCCCCGCTTGCCACAAATAGAGAAAGCCCTCGCACAGAAATGAAGACCCAACACAGACAAAAATAAATAAATAAATAAATTTAAAAAAAAAAAAAAAAAAAGAAAGCAATCTCATTTACAATAACATCAAAAACAAAAAATACTCAAGGATAAATTTAACCAAGGAGGTGAAAGTTCCATACACTGAAAACTATAAGACACTGATAAAAGAAATTGAAGACGACACAAATAAATGGAAAGATATTCCATGTCTTGAATTGGAAGAATTAATACTGTGAAATGGTCCACACTACCCAAACTGATCTACAGACTCAATGCAGTCCCTATCAAAATTCCAATAGCATTTTTCCCTGAAATAGAAAAAAATAATCCCAAAATTTGTATGGAACTACAAAAGATACCAAATAGTCAAAGCAATCTTGAGAAAGAAGAACAAAGCTGGAGGCATCACACTTCCTGATTTCAAACTATATTATAAAACTATAGTAATCAGAACAGTAGAAAACAGTTACCAGTGGATCAGAAAAGAAAGCCCATAATAAACCCATTCATATGTGGCCGACTAATTTTGACAAGGACACCAAGAACACACTTCAATATATGGTGTTGGGAAAACTGGATATCCACATGCAAAAGAATGAAAATGGACCTCTATCTTACACTACTCATAAACATTTACTTGAAATGTATTAAAGACTTAAATATAAGAACTGAAACTATAAAACTCTTAGGTGAAAACATAGAGAAAAAGCTTGACATTGGTCTTGGCAATGATTTCTTGGATAAGACCAAAAGTACAAGCAACAAAAGCTAAAATTAACAAGTGAGACTACATCAAACTAAAACACTTAGTTTAAAACACTTTTGTATAAAAGAAACAATAAGTTTAAAAACACAACCTACAGAATGGGAGAACATATTTGCAAACCATATACCTGATGAGGGGTTAATATCCAAAATATATAAATGACTTATACAACTCAACAGCAAAAAAAGCAAATAATCTAATTGAAAAATGGGAAAAGGACCTAAATGGGCATACTTCAAAAGAAGACATTCAAATGGCCAACAGATACATGAAAAGGTGTTCAACATTACTAATCATCAGGGAAATGCAAATCAAAATCAAAATGGGATATCACCTCACAGCTGTAAGGATGGCTATTATCAAAAAGACAAGAGATAAAAAATGTTGGTGAGGATGTAAAGAAAAGGTTCAATGGCTGTGAACTGGTACAGCCATTATGGAAAACGGTATGGAGGTTCCTCAAAAAATTACCAGAAAAGTTCTATTTACTAACATATGATCCAGCCATACCACTTCTGAGTATATACCTGAAGGAAATAAAATCAGTATCTCGAAGAGATGCCTGCACTCCCATGTTCACTGCAGCACTATTCACAATCGCCAAGACATGAAAACAACCTAAATGTCCTTGGATGAATGAATAGATATGGAAAATGTGATATATATGCAATGCAATATTATTTAGTCATAAAAAGAAGGAAATTCCGCTACTTGCAACAACATGGATGAACCTGGAGGACATTATGCTAAGTAAAACAAGCCAGACAGAGAAAAACAAATATTATATATCACTTATATGTAATATCATATAAATAATATCAACATAAATATGTCAATATAGTCAATAGATATCAATATAAATATGTAAGAAAAAAAGCCAGTTTCCTAGAAACAGAGAACAGAATGGTGGTTGTCAGGATTAGGGGAAGGCAGAAATGAGGAGATGTAGGTCAAAGGGTACAGACTTTCAGTTGTTAAAAAGAATAAATTCTGAGATTCTAATGCACAGCATGGCGACTATAGTTAATAATATGGTATTGTGGGCTTCCCTGGTGGCGCAGTGGTTGAGAATCTGCCTGCCAATGCAGGGGACACGGGTTCGAGCCCTGGTCTGGGAAGATCCCACATGCCGCGGAGCAACTGGGCCCGTGAGCCACAGCTACTGAGCCTGCGCGTCTGGAGCCTGTGCTCCGCAACAAGAGAGGCCGCGATAGTGAGAGGCCCGCGCACCGTGATGAAGAGTGGCCCCCACTTGCCACAACTGGAGAAAGCCCTCGCACAGAAATGAAGACCCAACACAGCTAAAATAAATAAATAAATAAATTAAAAAAAAAAAAATATGGTATTGTATGCTTGAAAGTTGTTGATGGTAGATCTTAAGCATTCTTACCACACACACACACACACACACAGTTAACTATGTGAGGTGAGGGATGTGTAAATAATCTTGATCTTGGTAATCATTACACAATGTATATGTTTATCAAATCATCAAGTTGTATACTTTAAATATATACAATTATACTTGTCAATTATTCCTTTATAAAATTGAGGAAAATTTAATTAATTAAAAAAAAGAAATTGGACATAGGTGACTTTAAAGAGAAATGAGGAAGAGGCATGGAGAAGAAAACACTGCAGTTCTGTACCCAACACAACACTTGCTCTTGCCTCCTCTCTCATGATTACCCTCCAAAGTATATCACGTTTCCTGCAGTAAACCCAATAAACCCAGGTCCTTTGTAAAAATGCAAAGTAGGAAACATTGATATACTTTAGATGTCTTTTCTGACTCCCTTTACTTGTTTTCATATAGTTGTTGGCTCCCCAAGACTTTTTTTTTTATTGAGGTATAGGTGATTTACAATATTACATGTTTCAAGTGTACAACATAGTGATTCACAATTTTTAAAGGTTATATACTTCATTTATAGTTATTGTAAAATATTGGCTATATTCCCTGTACTGTACGATATATCCTTGTAGCTTATTTATTTTACATGTAGTAGTTTGTACCTCTTAATCCTCTACCCCTATCTTGCCCCTCTCTCCTTCCCTCTCCCCACTGGTAACCACTAATTCACTGTCTATATCTGTGAGTCTGTTTCTTTTTTGTTATATTCACTAGTTAAAAAAAATTTTTTTTAGATTCCACATCTAAGTGATATCATAGAGTATTTGTCTTTCTCTGTCTGACTTATTTCACTAAGCTCCCCAAGACTTTTTTACCAAGATCTCTATACAGGCTGGCTTGCCCCAGAGTGACCTCCGGCTCTAATCTAGACCTTGTTTATCTCTGCTTGAACAGTCATTTACCAAATACCTCCTCCGTTTTAGGATGGAGAAATGAGTAAGACACAGGTGCTACCTGCCCAGAATAATTTATACTCTATATTGGTCATATAGTCAGTTTCAGACATCTGGAACATTCACAATCACCTAAATATGCAAGGCTGTTTGAGGATGAGCAAAGATTTGATCTTCACTCATGTTGGAACCTCTGCTAGGAACAGGACTCTTTGGACATGTCAACCAGTGAAGGTGGAGGAGCCTGAAGAAGTCTCAAGCTTCTCTTGAGCTCTCCTCCTAACTCCCCAGGACTGGCAACAGTGTTAGAGAGGGCAGGGGTGTGGCTTGGACATAAATTATTTTAATAATTATACAGAAAATCTGTGCCCACACAGTAATCAAGATGCAAAGGAAACATTTGGTGAGCTGCCAGAATGATTTCAAACTCCCACTAACAAAACAGCATGAAAAAACTGTATGAAAATAAGCAGCTCACTTTAGAATGGTCCCATCTTTAAAAGTCATGTCTACCAAAGCCTGTGTCAGGTTAAACGGTTTCATAATTCAGAATAGTGTTGTTCTATAGATGCATAAATCGTCTTTGATTCCTTGCACACAAAGACCCATGAAAAGGATGTACTTATTAACGAAAGGATATGAAACCTAGAGTTAACTTGTTCTTATGTTATTAAATCAGGTACTCTTTGCTGTCCCTAACTGGAATTACCTGGAAGCTAAAAATAAGAACATAAGCACATACGAACTTCCACCCTTGTCTGTTCCAGACATGCTGGTATGGTTATCAGGGGGACGGTGTGTAGAAGGCCCAAACTGTCTTCTTGGATATGAACATCAAAGGAAAGAGAATAACCTTGTTTATCAGTAGCCCTTGGCAGTGCTGGCTGGCTGTCCTCTGTGTTCCCTAATACCATCTTATTCATGCCTCAGTTTAGTGCTTGTCATGCTGTATGCAGCTATCTGTTCATATACTCTATACTCCCCTAGGGACAATGAGCACATGATAGGTTCCCAATAATTATTTAATTGACTGAGCACTGGTGTCAACCACTGACAGTATGAAAATACTTCTGAATCTACAGTTATATTTACTGGCTATATTACTTCTGGTATTACGAGTTTTACAGGTTGACTACATGTTATACTGAAAATTCTCTTACTAGTATGACATGTTTTTCAATATGTCCAGGCAGGTGTTCACAATTCTAGTTATTACAGGACTTGGTAAGCAATATGTTTACCCAGGCTGTGCTCTTTTACTATTTGCATGGACATTGTCTTTCGGCCATTTTCTAGGTGCTTGTTTCCAGACTAAAAATCCATATTTGGTAGTAATCCCTTCTGAGGATCATTTTAGTTATCTTTCTTGAGACTTGCTCTGTTAGGATTTTCTCGAGGTCTGATGGTGAGTTGTGCATATCTATGCTACACTAGAAATGATGAAGGCTGGCCTGATACTGCAAATTTTGAGAGGCCATGGGTATACAACTGTCCATCAATAATCTTTTGCAGAACCTCATTTTGTTCAGGGCAGCAATATGTTTAATAAAAATAATTATTTCCTTAGTTTCTTTGCATGTAGGGGGACCATTTGATATAACTCTGGGCAATGATGATATAGTTGGAAGTCGCTGGAGAGGGTGTTCCTTCCTGAATAAAAAGGCGAGGTCTCGTAAGAGAAAGCCTTTTGTCCTTCCCAGATTCAGGATGTGAAGTCTGAAGTTGTAGCAGTCATCTTATGACTGTGAGGCAACAAATGCAAAGACTGCATTCTCCATGGCGGCACATAGGTTCCTGTGGCATCTTTGAGCTGCGGCCTAACTCCAGGCCTCTTTTTATAAGAGACAAATCAACCACGACGCTGTTACTTTCAGCCAAAAGTAATCTCAAATGATACACCAGATGATGGGTAAAAATAATCAAAATATACACAAAAACCAATTATATGGTTCCCTACGACATAATTGTAAAAATAAAGGGCAAGAGGTAAAACATTCACCCACATCCCAGCCAAGGGGAAAATAATCGCTTCAAACTGCTTCTAACTTCTTGAAGTGGGTCTAACTTAAAAGGCATTCAATTCAAGCTTTTCCCACCCTGAGCACTAATAGCGTGCATGAGTCAGGAAAAGGTCCCCAAGTTCCTTGCACTGGAGTCTGATTTCCCAGTTGGAGCAGCTCCTGAATGTCCTTTATGGTTAAAGGGATAATTTATGAAAGGTGAATTGAATGGAAGGTCTACCAACGGTCCTAACCCCCTGTCCCCACACACTAGGACACACCAGGCAGTATTTTCATTAGTAGAATATATGAAAAATAACACATTATTTTAGAAGTTTTAATATAACTTTTCATATAAGTTTTAATATAAGTATTAGCTCAGAATCAAAGGCTAAGGCTGTTCTGACTTAACAGTTGTGTTTGTCCTAAAATAGGCTTTACTCTCTCATTAAATTCTAACCAAGACAACATGGCTTCCTATGCAAGCAATGGCCACTTCCCCAAAGCAGCAGCACCCTACATGCCTCTAGAAGACTTTGTAGGAACACACGTTTACAGGTACATACATGCCCACAAGCACATACACCATATGATAAATCTTGGGAATTTTTGCATGTGTAAATGTCCACAAAGTGACCAATCTTCCTCCAAACTGATAACCTACATTCTTGTCTGGGCCCGTATATGTACTGACCAGGTGTAAGTCATTTTCCTACTATGAGTTACTGTACACACATAAATACATGTACACCAAGTGATAATAGACATGTACACATATCAAGTACACATGATACTCCTGACTTGTACATGTGTGTACCAACATCCTTATGTGTACTGAGTGATCAGTCTTCCTCTAGACTTATAACAAGGGTGTACAAACAGAGTGATATATGGTTATACTTAAGATACTTTCTGTTTTTCAGAGGTGAGAGTATACACGTAGATGCACGACTGCATGCACACGCACATGCACACACACACACACACACACACACGGTAAATCCAGACTTCAGACATTTTCTTTGGTACCTTTGCTACAATCCAAACTAGTGCCATAAGGTAGTTAGAACATTAGCCAAGTTGAAACCTTCAGGGCTGTGCACACCACTGTTTTCAAATCTGTTCTTTCATGTGACTTGCCAGCTGAAATTACTTCTACAACATGGTCAGAACCAACCTGGAAGGATTTATAATGCCTCGCATTGCTATCAGCATATTTTTGAGAATCATCTAGGGACAGCAGATAATTCTCCTTAGGTTGCAGGGATTGCTAATTCTTGAGCTTGCTGTGAAATTTTTGAGGGCACGTGTCTAAATAGGAAGGCTGCAGAGCTCCAAGCATGCCTGATGTAACCAGCATGGTGGGCAAAGGAAGCTCCCAGCAAGGTGTGTGCAAGAGCTTCCTACCCCAGCAGACACTGGCTCCTAACTAGCTTCTCCCGCTGATCCCTGGGTGTAATAGTACCTGAATATTTCCACTCATTACTAAACACAAACAGCTTCCTGCTGACTGGGGAGGTGGGGGCGAGTCATTTACAGCTGTACTCTCTCGGCAAAACTGTGATGATTATCAGCGACTGCACCCTGAGCCCAGAATGCACCAGGCACTGTAAACACTAGATGGGTGACAGCAGCAACGTGGGTACTTTCCTGTTCGCTCTGCCTTGATTAGGTCTCCCTATCTTCCTCCACTCCTTATTTATTGTGACCTTTCCCATAGTTTGTCCTCTTACAGGGAGAGTCTAGGGATGGCATTCACTCTCCACCCGTCTTAAATGCCCTCACTGTGGTTTTGCCTAATGGTTTTACTCTCATCTTCATCTTGAGACCGTCCCATGAATCATTTTCTTAGCTGCCACTCTGATGAACACCATACCTGCCCCTTCTTTCCCAACGCTGTGAATTTGAAAGGTGGGCAATTTTTATGTGCTGTTTTGTTTTCCAGCCACTATATTCTTTATATTTTAAAATTTCATGCATCTTTGTAGGAAAAAAAATAACACTGAATGCTGATAAACAATCACATATATAAACATATCGGCATGCAGGCACATACACGATATGGATTTAGAATTTCAGTAGAGTGCATAGCTTTTATTTTGGGGTGATTCTGAGATCTTCATTTTTCAAGGGTCCATTGTCCCTTGTTATGGCGTTGGTAAAAAGAAGCCAGCAAGTGGGAGGATACAGAATCACTGCAAAGATAGCTGCAAAAAGGAGCCTGGAAAAGCCTAGGTGGGTAGCACTGTGATTAACAGAGATGATTAATACAAGTTTTCCACATTGCATTTAGCTTACGGGGAGAGGAAGAAATACTGACTTTCTGATTAATACTCTACAATCCTCAAGTTCAGACAAAATTCTATCTAAATTGGCTGCCAAATCTACTTGTATCTTATATGACCTCCTCACTGAGCTTGGCTCACAATGTCAGCTTTGCCCTGCAAGCTGTTAGGAGCTATAAGTTAGGAGCTGTAACTGAGTTTAATCAGGGCCTGGATTTTCCGTAACTTACTGATATTTGGCCAGCTCAGTTTTTGGCATATGCAGAGAGTCCTTGATGTCCATAAGGAGAATGACAACTTAACAAATCAGTAGCTTTTGGGTACTTATGGAAAGGTTGAGAACAAGCCAGCTGCTTCCTCTATTGGAGGTGACGCACGGCTAAGTTATTTATTTTAGCATACAGTACACAGATGTGGCTGGGTTGTTAATTTTGCTTTGCTACCAAGAGTTACAAGGTATCAGCTATCGGCTGATTTATTTGAAATCCTCCCTGGAACGCATCAGAATTTTAATTGTTTCCTGAATTTCTGCAACAGAAGAATTGATGTCACTGGAAAATGCCCTGGGTCCCTGCTGACTGCAGCTAACTCCCAGTGACTGATTTCCAATTGATACAGATGAGGCCTGAGAGGCGGTACACACAGATATACCCACGTGAGCCCAGCAGCCCAGTAATGACTAACGGAGATGATGGGGGAGACCAAACACTTCTTTCCAACAACTCATCAAGTACACTGTTCTTCTCAACAGATGTAACCACCGGGGCCCAACATAGATGCTGCCGGGAACAGATGGTGCCGCGGGGCAGCTCTCTGTTCCCTGCTCCCTGGGTTGGGCTCGGCAAGATGCAGAAAAGGGCTTGTGTGTGCCGTGTGCAGGGGGTGGGACAGGCCTGTGTCTTCCAGCAGCAGGTAACATCCATTTGTCACACAAGCTCCAACCGGGTTTTCAGCACAGAAGTTCACATCTGAAGCCAATGAAGCATCCTGTCCCACCGCTGCAGGGAGGCAGGGGGAAGCCTCTCACGAACTGTGTCCTCTGCGAGGAGGGAGGGACAGAAGAAAGGAAGGGGGTGGTGGGTCAGGGAGGCAGAGGGAGGCCTGGAAAGGGAGGGACACAGATGAAAACGTGGAGTAGGCTTGCAGCGGCTTTAAAGGCTTTGCTTTTTTATATTGCTTTTAAAACAAGATGGCAGGGCTTCCCTGGTGGCGCAGTGGTAGAGAATCTGCCTGCTAATGCAGGGGACACGGGCTCGAGCCCTGGTCCGGGAGGATCCCACATGCCGCGGAGCAACTGGGCCCGTGGGCCACAACTACTGAGCCTGCACGTCTGGAGCCTGTGCTCTGCAACAAAAGAGGCCAATAGTGAGAGGCCCGCGCACCGCGATGAAGAGTGGCCCCCGCTTGCCGCAACTAGAGAAAGCCCTCGCACAGAAACGAAGACCCAACACAGTCAAAAATAAGTAAATAAAAATTAAAAAAAAAAAAAAAAGCTCAGAGGCACTAGGTGTTTCCTCTTAAAAAAAAAAAAAAAAAAACAAGATGGCAGGCGGAGAAGGGGGAAGGGAAAAGATGAAAAGAGTGTTTTCTCTTAAATACCTTCAGGGGAAGAACCGCCACTGCCACCAAAGCCAGTGCCACCACCACTAACACCACTAAAATCATCAAGTCCTTCCACCTGCCCCCTCCCCCCCCCCCAAAAAAAGCTCCAGGAAAGAAAACCAAGTGTTTTCTTTCTCTGTTCTTAACAGAGTCTCAGCAACGTCATAAAAGCAGCCTCTACATATTCACTCAGTCTGAAATACGAATACACACAACAGCAATAAATTTCAATTGCTTCCAACTTCGAACACTGCCAAGGTATGTGGCACAGAGAGGATTTTTATGAGCAGGCCTTCAGCTGCCAGGATCCCACCTTCATAAAGAAGAGATTTTAGTCCATTCTGTCTATTTATTTTGTGTAGAGAAATCAAGGGCAATAAACCATGAAGAAATGCACTCTACCTTATTCCATTTCACACTTTTGTCAACCACGCTTTATCGAGTATCTGAATGAATTTTTAATATCATGCCACAAAATGCTTTGGTCTTCTATCATATGCTGGGACTCTATCAATCTGATAACACTTGGGAGTTCTGAGAGATACTCAGCACTGAAGAAAAACAGCTTTAAAGTTTAGTCATTCTGATGGAATGTAAAAGCTTATATCAGTGACAGGTTGACAGAAAAAGCTGTTTTCCTTTCCATTTCACAGACTTCCACGTATGAATGCCATGAAACATGTCAGGACTTTCTCTGAGTCTATGAAGACAGAGATGGCATCTGCTCCCAGTGGGAAGCCCTTCTAACCAGTAATACTATAAAATTTCATGATTCTGAATTCTGAGTGACATTCAGAAGGGCAGGGAGGAGGTGTTTACTATATTTTATAGAGCAACATCAATTGCTTGTCTTAGCACAAAAATATAGTTTTACGGTATACAATGCCACCTCAACCATCTTTCCTCTCTCCCTTTTTCTCTTGCAGAAAAAAAAAAAAAATCATAATCCATTTGTGTTAACCAAAGAGTTTTCTAATTTCCTGCTGTGGGTAGGATGGAGCTGATATGTGCATTTGCCCTGACCTATACTCATTTCTTGACTTCTTCAGGAAGCTGTTGGCATAAAGGGAGAGGGTTTCTATTGGTTCCAAGGCCAATCTATGGATTTTAAATTGCAGCAGGAATTACTGCTCCAGTTTTAAACTATCCTGCTGCCCTCCAATTCCTACTGAATTTGGGTAGAAGCAGCAGTTAGAGACAATGTTCATGAAACTCAGTTCACTGGGTTTGGGTTATGGGTTATAATATATCGTCTTAGATGGAAAAGATGATGGAGCACATTACCCTAAAGTGTATAACAATGACAAGTAGGCAACATACAACTGTTAAAAAACACACCGAAGGCTAACAGGGCCTGCTGTTTTCTCTGCATATGGCCAGACCCCTGTAATGAGGCACTTGAGATTAAAAGGTAGTGGGTAGCATAGCCAAGTCACTCCAAGTGTTCAAATAATCCCTGCTCGCTGTGCGTGAACCATACATTTTTTTTAAAAAATGCTTTAAAAGCTGAGAGTAAACCCTGATTTGAAAAGGCAACCTGATATGCTTCTCAGTTCACTGATACTAATTATCCCTGAAAATTCCCCCTTGAGTGGAAGAGACTAAGGATCCTTCAAAACAAAGAGAACGAACTGAGTATTTCCTAGGAAAATGTGAGCACCTTCATCACCTGGCGGCCAGAGAGAGATGGGCAGGAATAAAGGCCATGTAAGGGAGAGGTCAGGAGATGTAGGAAACTGGATGACAAACTAACAAGCTCTATTGATGGTTTACTGTGAGGAGGGAAGGGAAGATACAGAAGAAAGAAGACAAAGTCCCCCATGCATTTTAAAAATCTTTTTACATATCCCAACAGGGGCACTAGAGCCCCCAAAGGGGGCAAAAAAAAAGTTCTCGGGAGTGAAAAAATCATGTATGACAAAAACTCTGGCCCTTTGAAGTTCAATCCTAGCCTACAAATATCATTCCTTAGTATTTACTTCCATGGTGGGGGGGGGGGTATCTTTTTTTTTGGCTGCGCTGCACAGCAGGCAGGATCTTAGTTCCCCCAACCAGGGATTGAACCCGTGCCCCCTGCAGTGGAAGTGCAGAGTCTTAACCACTGGACCGCCAGGGAAGTCCCGGTGAAGGTGTCATTTTAAAAAATGTCTAAAAAGGTTTTTTGGAGGGGAGAGGGTTATAAGGAAAAAGGTTGATAAACACTGCTCTAAGTACATTAAAAATGCAGTACATGTGCCCACAAACCACACCTGAAGAAAACTCCTTATAAAATGACCATTGCTGGAGAAGAAAGAAGTGAACTGTTATAAGCTTGTGCTATGGGCTGGCTGTGCTGGGCGAGGATGTGACTGATGTCCCCCGCGCGTGATAAACTTGCAAAATATGTCTGAAATGCATTTGCTCTTCCTGACGATTCTTTGAGATAAGTTTCATTGTCTGTAATTTACATATGAGAAAACTAAGACTCAGAGCATAAGTGGTCTGTCTGAGGGTCACACAGCAATTGAGTGCAGAAGCCAGGACTTATACTTAGGCTCTGATCCTGATGGAATCCAACCACCCCTACGATACCCTCTGCCCACAGAAGGGTGAGGGTGGAGTGACAAATGATGGATTATACACTTGAGGCCTAGCAGGTGTTATAAAACAAGAAAAAATACAGGCGGGGATATGGAAGACCTCAGAAAGAGAGAGAAAATGCACGTGGAGATTAAGGAGAGACAGGCTATTCAGAAGATATTCAAATTCTCGTTCTCTTAAAAAATATTACAACTGCTATCCATGTCACCAAGCTTTCTGGACTCATTCCTGCTTCTTGTTTTTGAACCTGGGTGTGGATATTTTCAAGCTTTTCCCCCAACCAGTTCTTTAAGAATCAGGCTGGTAATGTGACATCTTTGATCTCCTTCCAAAACCTCTCTCTAAACACAAAGGTTGAACAGAAAGGACTGCAGTATCTACACAAGTTTAAGAGGACCCAAAGCGTCTAGCACATACACAAAGCTGTAATGAATTTCGTATCAGAACATGCTGCCAAGCCTTCCTTACTTATTCTTTTGTGGCTCTGCTCAGTTTCTTCGGGAAATAAGACCCCATAGGGAGCCAGAGAGAGGCCTGATCCTTCACCCCTCTTGAGCAATTTCTTTTGTTGAGAGAGTGAGAGGAGGAAAATGGCTGGGAGCCTTGAAACCCCAGAGTCGGGGTGTCGGGGTGTATTTACATCTGAGGACGCTCACTGGAAGGCAGATCTTTGGCCTCGGTAGGCAGGCACACAGATGCCAGGCCGGCACACAGATGCCAGGCCGGCAGCCGATGATCTGATGACAGAAAGACCCTGCTGTTTTCCAGTTTGTTTCAACGTGAAGTGCCAGGGGATGGCATTCACATTAGCTACCACCCCTGAGAGCAGCAGTGGGACCCAAGGTGTGGGACGGGTGGGGGGACCCTGGCCAAGCCTCCTGACATAATTCCAAGTGTTGACTTGGCTGGTGGCTGCATCTTTGCCTGGGATGGTGCTGGCAGGAAACTGCAGTGCTCTTCCTGGTGCTGTGGAAATCCTCACATCCTGCCGTCTCTTATGCATTTTGTGATCACACACCCTGCCCAAGGCAGTGTTCTAGCAATGCTGTAACTTCCGAGCAGGTGGCTCAATGAAAGTTCAGTTGTAAACAAGGGGTTAGGGCACCTTTCCTGGGAAATTCTGGTGCCCAGGCCCACCCAAAAAGTCCTAGTCAGCATATAAATGCCTTAAAGGACAGAATTCATTAACAGTATTATTTCACCTACACCCAAGCTCCGTCCAGCTGTAACACTTCTACGGAAAAAAATATTTAAAATTCAAACTAGGAATGCCAACAATGAAAAAGGTACTCTCTCTTCAGGTGCATCCAGGGAAGGGCATGAGTTCTCTAACTGATGATAGTGGAAAAACCCGGTAATTATTATAATAGTTATCAATTATGGGGGCTCAACTATGCACCAGGCACTGTAATGGTCCCATCATATTTAATTCCCAAAACTACTCTCAGGAGATAAATATGATTACCTTCCTTTAACAACTGAAATTGAAGCACAGAAACTGAAGGGCAAATAAATTGCCCAAGGTCATACAGTTAGGAAGTGGGATGAAAGTTATGCCCAAGCCCAGTGACTCTTCACACATTGCTCCTTCTACGTATGCAAGGCTTTCTCTAATTTCAAAGCCTTCACCTAAAAGGGGTCCCATAAAAAAGCCCCGCTGGAAAAGTATGCTGCACTCTACATACCAAAACACTAGGTTAAATCTCCTTCCCAATAACCCATGAAGTGTGTGACCAGGGAATCATTTCTTCATTACTTGACGCCTCAGTTTCCTTACCTTACTCAGAAAGTGAGATAAGTACCAAGGTTATTCAAAGATAAACTATAAAGTTTTACACGTGTTGGCCCTTTTCACAGTAAAATGTGGTGCAGCATCGGCCTCACAGAGCGCCCTGAGACACCTGACCCTATGTCCCCAGGCAGCCCCGATCACAGCTGAGGCCCGCCAATGTCAGGAGCGGCCAGTCTTTATGACGGCCATGTCAAGAACCACAGCTTCACAGCCCCATAAATAGCATCTTCTCTGTAATTCTCTACTTCCTGGGTTGATACAAACGTTCTTCCTCTCTATCGTCGTTCAGTCAATATATTTTCTTTTAGTTAAGATGTGCCAATTGCCAGGCACCCTAGAGGTGCCTCCAAAACACAACATCCTATTTTCACAGCGTGAGACCACAAAATACAGGCAGAATGTCTGGAACTTTGGGGTGGAGCAAGGACCCCAAAGCACTATAATGATTTATAATACCTCATATTTGGCTGTGCTGGGCCAAAAATGTGTATAGAAGGGTTATGAGTTGATCAGAAACCTGGGGGCAATGGTAGCATAGTAAAAAACCTGTCAGTCTCTTTGTCTGGTACACCATCTCAGACACTGGTGTGTGGAAAGGAAATTTTTCATTGTGTGTTTCTATGGAGTACTGATCCTTTTACGTGAACGTGCCACCAGCCCTGGGGAACAGAACTGCTCCGTGCACGCGACCACGCCTGGTGGGACGACTGGAGGACCCAGAGCTCTGCCTCTCCCGGATGCAAGGAGAGAGGGCAGTGTCCTCGCACCCCTCCCACCAGCTCTTCTTCGACCTTCACCTGCACGTGACCACTAAACGGAAGCTTTCTCTCTGGATCCCTTTCCTCTCTTCTCTATGCAGTCTCACCTGTCTCTCCCGGGGCCTCCATGGGGTGGCCCGTCACATCTGCATCCCGAGCAGAGCTCCTGCGCCCCAGCTCCTAGGGCTACACCCCACTGTGCTGTCAGTTCTAGCCTTGTCCTTCCACGTGGAGCTCAGCCCCTGCCCCTCCCTCCTGGCCTCACCGCCCCTCCTCTCATGGTCAGAGACTCAGAGGGATCACCTGGAGGAGCTTCCCGCCCCCACCGGACACCTGTGCCGCCGTGCGAGTTACGGACGTGCCCCCTCCCCACCTATGCCTCAGGGGCTGTGGGAGAGGAGAGGGGCGTGGAAGGGGAGGGTGGAGGGGGAGCAGGTGTGTGTAAGCTGAATCAGGTCCCCAGGGATTCTGTTACCGCTCCCCTCGCACTGCGGAGAACGCTTCTCTCAACCTTGGCATTACTTGTTAAGTCCCATTTCTCTCTCACGTTCCTCCTCAGATTGGCTACCCAGTCCTTGCCAACTGCCTCTCAAAAACACCTTCCCTATCTGATTCTTCCTGCCCATCCCACACCCCCAACCTCATTACCTCCTGCCGGGACTGTTGCTGCGATCGCTTGCTTGCTAGCACGTCTCCAACCTCCAGGCTCTCTCGGCTCCAATCCATCTTGCCCGCTGCTGCCAGATTAACCTTCTAAAGCAGTGGTTTCTAAATTCTGGCCTGCATTAGAATCACCTGGGGAGCTTGTTAAAAATATAGATGCCTTGACCCCAACCTATAGATTAGGATTGAGCAGGTCTGGGCGGGGCCCGAGGTATATGTATTTTTAACAAGCTCCCAGGTGACCGTGATGCAGTCAAGGCTGGAGAATCTCTGGCACAGCTCTCACCATGGTGCTCCCTTCAAAAAATAAGTTTCAAAGGCTCTCCACTGCCTACCAATCTCCTTCAGTCTTTAAGGCTTGGCATGTTCATGCCCCGGTCTGCCTTTCAATCTCGCCTCCACTCTACCTCAACATGAACCACCACCCCCCCATGCCGAATCCTGACTGCTCGCATCTTCCCATGCAAGCTTTTTACTTCCTTGCCTCCTAACCTGCTCAAGCTGTTTCCCTTGCCTTGGATGTTCCGCCTTCTTCACTTCCAACAAACACTGTGAAGGGCTGGAGGTGGGGCACTTTCAGACAGAAAGATCGCATGGTTGGGTACAATGCACCATTGTACATCTTGGAATGGAGATCTAAGCCACAAAGAAGGGATACCTACCCTGACACAAAATAAATGCTCATTTATTTTTCAAGATGACCTTCTGAAACATTAATTTACCCAAGGTTGCTCAACAACACAGAGAGAGTTGCTGATAATCAGACTCATCTGACCCTAAATCCAGGGTTCTTTCAACTACATGATATTTGCTATCATTGTAGTTAAATCTGATGTAAGGAGCTACCCTAGGTCATGGTTACTTTTCAACCTGTGAAGATAAATCAGAGTTGACTTATTTGTGTTCCTTACATAGTAGGCCTTGTGACCAAGAGCTCATTTTGCCCACTGGATGCTGAAGGTTAGGAGTACTGTTTATACAATGAAAGAGTTCTAGAAACTCTCAATCAACTTCCGTTTCCCTTATTCCCTGGAGTAAGCAATCCTTTCTGTTATGCTCTCCATGCAGGTTACTGAGTGATACCACACACACTACATCTTTGCATCCGATTGGCTAGTCTCTAGTTTGCCCACACACTTCTGCTCTCATCAGCTGAGCTGTATCCTCACCAACACGCTGCTGTAATCAGTTCCAACTCTTTTACACCAGTTTTGCTGGGTATTCTGATTATACTGTTAATATTTAACTATTATCTACACTGATGAAATAGAAATATGGAAAAGGAATTGTTATATCTCTAAAACCCAAGAAGAATGTTCTAGAAACACTCACTAAAGGCAGAAGACTTAAGGACAAACTGTTCTTCATTTAGGTATGGGCAAGGCAGCTGTAAAAAAAATTGACAAAAGAAAACGCTCTTAAATCTAGAAGGATTCCACACTTTACAAATGTCTAAGATCTCCCTCCACTGAAACTGAAATTGAGACTGTAGAGGATGCATTAGGGATGTGAATTATGCAAGAAAGATGGTACAGAACTCTACTAAGCAAACCCATGAACGTATGAAAGACTCTGGCCATGTACATGGAATGGTATGACGCTGAAAATCAGTCAGTGTGATTCACCATATTAACAAACTAAAAAAATACGAAAAACCTAAAGCTAAAACATACTTACGGTGACAGACTGAATGCTTTCACCTTAAGATCAGAAATGAGACAGGAATGTCCACTCTCACCACTAACAGTGTAATCACCAAGAAAAATAAGTAGAAAAATCCAGATTGGAAAGAAAGAGGTAAATTGTCCTTGTTTGCAGACATAATTACCATCTATGTTCAAAAACCAAATGGAATCTATAAAATAGTTACTAGAACTAGTAAGTGAATTTAGCATAACTGCAGAATATACAATTACAATATCAAATATAATATACATAATTGAAAATCATTATACAAAAATTAATTGTACTAACCAATTATAACAGCAACAATCAGAGACTGAATTGAATTGAAATTTTAAAAATTGTCTTTTACAATAGTTTCCAAAAAAGTGAAATATTTAGGGATAATTCTACAAAAAATCTGAAAGACCTGTGCATTGAAAAATATAAAATATCCCTAAATAAAATTAAAGACAACCTAAAAAAATGGAAAAATACTTTGTTCATGGGTTGATACACACAACAACATAGATAAATCTCAAAATAATTATGCAGAATGAAAGACAAAGAAAGAATACACACTATATAATACTATAAACATGTAAAGTAATCTGTAGTGACAGAAAGCAGATCAGTGGCTGCTTTGGTGGTGGTGGTGAGGGGGGCACGAAGGGGCAGGAGGAAACTTTGGGGTGACAGATATGGTCACTATCTCAATTGTAGTGGGGACATCATGGATGGTACATATGTCAAAACCTATTGAATTGTATACTGTAAGTATGTGTAGTTTATTGTACATCAATTACACTACAATAAAGCTGTTTTTAAAAAATTAAATGTTGATAACATGCTTCCCTTTTTATGACTTCCTCCTTTAAATGACTTTCTCAATTAACTAACTACATACATCATTGGTTAACAGGGCTCTTCCTCTGTGCGTAATGTAAATGGCCTGAGAGTGGAGAGCAATCATCATTTAGAGCTAAAACAAACCTTGGAATTATCTAATATGATGTACAGATTAAAAAGCTGAGGGTGAAGAGAGTTAAGTGAGGTTCCCAGGTCCATATAGCCAATTAAAGAGCAGAGCTGGGTACACATTCCCAGCTCCCCTGACTTCTGATGGCTCCCTGATCCTGTAATCTGTGTTCATCTACAAAGTCTGGCAACCACTTATAATTCTAGAAACAATCCTCAATGAAGCAAAGTTGTCAACTACAATTCCACCTACATTAAAAACATGGCAGTTGACTGCTGTGACCACTTGAACCTGATGCTCTCATCTATGGGACCAGGGGTACAAACCTTTGCATACTCAGCTCAGACAGACTTTCTGGTGCACAAACATAAGATCCGTCTATTTCTTTCCTTTATCAGTAGGAAGACCTACTCATGGTGATAATGACTCTGATTAAATCTCAAAATGGGTAGAGGCTGGCAAGGAAGGAGGAACGGAGCACAGACTTTGAAGATAGACAGCTTTGGGATCAAATCTCAGTTTTTTTCATTTAAGATCTGAGCAAATTTGGACCAAGGTAACCTCCCTGACCCTACACTTCTCCTTTATAATGCGAGATAATACCCATCTTATAGGATTATGAATGATGATTAAATGAAAACATAAAGTGTCCAGTCTGACATGTAACCTGAATGTTCAACCAGTGGTAGCTATTATAGCTAGGTGAACACTGTGTGGTCTTAGAACTGTGATTATCCAGTGATTACCACAACTCCTCTGTCACCCTGGGCTGTATCCGAACTAGGTCCCCACTCTCTCTCCTGTGGTCTTTACCACACTTTGCCCACCACACTGGGTAACATCCTCTACACTACTGAGAATCACTGATCTAACGGGCCACTGAGAATCACTGATCTAATGGGCCACAGAGATTGGTGGGAGATTGTCTTATCCCTTAGAACTTCAGAACATAGATTATCTTTCATTCACCTCATTTTTGCTGAGATCTAGTCCTTCCAAGGATAAACACAGGACTATGGTCAGCAAAATTCAAATGAGTGACTCATAGCATATCAGACCCAGACAGTTCAGCTTATTTGTGAATAGCCTGGGCACTCAAGTCCAAATGCTTGGGTTCATGTCTTAGCTCCAGCAAGGGACATAACCTCTAATGCATCAGTCTCCCCATCTATAAAATGGGCACTACCTCAAAAGGTTGTAAGAATGACATGAAACCATGCAAAGCCGCTGGCACACAGGAAACTCAAAATAAGGTCTGATAATTATGAATATTACTCTGATTCTGTAGGGGGGAATAAAAGCAATGAAGAGGCCTAGGTAAGGTGAATTCTCGAAGGAATGGAAAATAGCTAGCCTTTCAAAACAACTGGTAAAACCTCCAGGGAGATAGGTATCAAGCAATAACAACCAACAAGGCTATGTGTGAAGCTGCTTTCGAAGAGGGAGCTCTTGTGGAAGCCCAAAAGAATAGAACGGGTTCCCAACCCTTGCTTTTTCTTTGCCGAAAAGATGTCAAGGTGAATGAAGAAAATGCTTCAAGCTGCTGCTTGCCATGAGGTGTCAACGGCTCACCCTCTGTCTGGTTTTTGATAAAAGACAGCCTGAGCACGTGGAAAAATGGGGAAAGTGAAGAAGAAAAAAGACAGACTGGATGCTCAACAAGCTGGCTTTCAAAGGAGACAGGTATTAAAGGTTAGAAGAGGGATGCTGGACTCCACATTACAGAAGCCAAATTATTTCAAAAGCAGAACATACCGGTTGCACGCTTTGGCGCCAGTGACTGGTTAAGAGCAAGGAAGCAGAAGAAGAACACACGGAGTCCCTCTTTTATAATCAGTCTGTGCTATCCTCTCCAGGAGAGGAGAACAAGATCAACGAAGAGGTGTTTGTGGGACAGAACCTGCCCGAGATAACGAGGAGCCACTGGAGAGAGTGGGCCCAGGCTCTCTCTTAGGCTCCGAAAACGCACTTGGGAGCCAGGCTATTTTCTGTGACCCCACGAAGTTCCAGGGAAATACTGTGTGCATGCTTCAGAACAAACCAGCCCGTTTGTTTGGGGGCAGATGGGCAACCCCCAAAAGCTACACTCTGGTGAGGACTGCTGGCTAACCAAACACCCTCCTGCACTCTTCCAAGCCAGCACACATGTGCTGGGAATCTCCTGAAAACAAGTTCCCCAAGAAGACATATGGTGCTTACTTGCTAGCAAAGAGTGCTAACAAGACACACTGAGAAGGAACAAGGGAGAAAGCTGACTGAGTCTTTCAGTCCCACGAGGAGGTGAGACTCGGGCTGGAGGACTTGACGGTGCTACCAGTGCAAAGGCCTGGCCCGGACGGGGGAGCCCCTGAGCACTGCTGCTTCCGCCTCCCCCCAGCAGGCAGACTGGCAAAGCAATCCACCCTCCTGTCAGGAGCGCGAGTGGTCACTTGTCCCAGGCAAGTGGTGGCTCTCTGAGCTTTCACATCCTTAGGGGTACGGAAGGGCCCCGGCAGAAAACCTCTTTAAGCTTCACTCCTTGAAAAGAGTCTCCACGGCTCTAAATCATCCGGGAATCCAGTCCCTTTCTGACCCCACTAGAAAACAGGAAAATGAAAACCTCACATTGCTGAGTGTGTCCAGGGGGCAAATGGCTTCTGAAGATTCATGGAAGACGGTGGGGTGTCATGGCAAGAGCCGTACCAATGGCGCACTGAATCCCATCTTAAGGACCAGCTATAGTTGCAGGCGGAGGCAGGCTGAGTAGGCATCAGTTGGTTTTCAAAATATGTTATTTACAATACGCAGCAGATGTTCTTTGAATTCTAATGTGAAAATACAGGCTTTTTATTTTTTACCGACAGACTAAAGAGTACACTTAATATAATAATCTTGCAAAGTCCAAAGATTACCTCACAGTTTGGAAACTACTATGTTGAGTCATTAGTCCCATTACTCAGTATTTTCAAAACTCACCAGATAAATATGGTACACTGAGACTTCCTGGTAACAACCTTCTATTTTTTGCAAGGAAGAACACAGCAAGGCTTCCCAGAAGCCTCAATTAAATCTGGAAAATGTTTCTAAAATATTCTGAAGCACAACACATGCACACATGCTGAAGTGTTTCTGGAGATCTTTGCTCACAGATGAGTTTCTGCTGTCATTCGTTCTTTAAAAAAACGTACTGGGTGCCTCCAAAGGACCGGGAAGTACACGAGGCTAAGGGGAACACAGAGATGAGCAAGAAACGGTGCCCTCAACGAGCCTCCTGTCTTCACAGACCAAGTAAATGGACACTTACAAAGCTCTAGGGATAAGCTCTATACCAGTTGGCACAGGATACCAGGAGGGAAGAGGGTACCTGACCTGTTGTGAAGGTAATCAGGCAATTAATCAAGTCATGCGTCAGTAAGAATTTCCCAGAGGAAGCTTCGTTAGAGAAGTCAGGAAGCTCTGGGTGGAGCCCTGCATGGCTGGGAGGGACAAGGTATCCAGTGAGGAGGCCACAGGGGCAGACAAGGCAGGGAGGGGGCAGGGGTGGCTGGAGAAAATCTGAGTGGCAGCAAAATAAATATGGGGGGGCTTCCCTGGTGGCGCAGTGGTTAAGAATCCGTCTGCAATGCAGGGGACACGGGTTCAAGCCCTGGTCCGGGAAGATCCCACATGCCGCAAAGCAACTAAGCCCGTGTGCCACAACTACTGAGCCTGTGCTCTAGAGCCCATGAGCCACAACTACTGAGCCTGTGAGCCACAACTACTGAAGCCCGTGCACCTAGAGCCCATGCTCTGCAGCAAGAGAACCACCACAATGAGAAGCCCATGCACCAAACAAAGAGTAGCCCCCGCTCGCCACAACTAGAGAAAGCCCGCGCACAGCAACAAAGACCCAACATAGCCAAAAATAAATAAATAATTTTGAAAAAATAAATAAATAAATATGGAAAGGAATTCGGGCTCTGGGATCAAACAAGCTCCCTCATGCTTCTCACTGTGGGCAATCTGCTGCCATTTCTTTCTCCCCTCGGAAAAAAACAGGGAGAATGCAAGTTTGTTGTGAAGTGAGAGCACATGAAAATGTCTGGCACACAGTAGGTGTTCATTTGCTTCCTTCCTTAGCGTTCTCAGAGCTCTGCAAGGCAAAAGTTCCCTGACGCCTGATCTCACCTGGAAGAACAAATTATAGCTGGGGTTGACTCCAGTTCTAGAAATTGTTCAACTGATACCCTGTGATGGTGATTCTGCAAATTATTCAATAAATACCCTCTCACTGTGAGGGCCTGAACTCCACAAAGGGCCGTGTTTGCGTAAAATATTTAAATGTGGGGCTTTTTGGTATGAGTTCTCTTGGCGCTTCATTTGTATATAAACAGAGTGGTTCATTCATTCAAAATTCTAACCAACACACTTGGAGCATCTAAAGCAGTGGAAGGCACTGGGCTGGTTTCTGGGCACCAGAGCTGCCCTCAATATTCTCACCGTATGGTGTGGGAAAGAGACAAGCAAACAAACACAAACAGTATGTTTGCTGATGTAATGACAGAGAACTCTTTCTGAGTCAGTGGTTCTCAGCCTTGGCTGCAGATCTGAATCACTGAGGAGCTTTTAAGGTGGTACTGATGTTCAGATCCCACCCCCAGAAATTCTGATTCAACTTGACTGGACAGTGGCCCGTGCGTGTGGGATTTAAAGGCTCCTCGGGTTGATGCCAATGTGCAGACAGGTTGAGAACCATTGTCTAGAGTTCCTTTATAAGTTGTCATGAAATGGTTTGAGTGTTAGCCCAGATACAGTGGTTCTCAAACTCTGGAGTGCGTTAAGAATCACCTGAAGGCCGAGGCTCCTTGGAGTAGGACAGGGCCTGGCTTTTGTATATTTGTAAGTGTCCCAGGGAATTCTGAATCACAGGCAAGTTTGAGAAACACTGTTCTAACACAAAACACAGGCTGGCTATACTGTGAATAAAGCAGGGTATCTGACTTTTTCAGGTCTCAGAGGAGAGGAATTCCCTAAAATCTTTCCACCTTTTCTTTGCTGGCCCTTCTTATTAGCATGGTAGTAGTGCTACCTGTGTGCCTGTGTTTGACAGAACGTCTGCATCTTAAAACTTCTCCAAGTTGCTTTCCTTTAACTCTTCTCACTACAGTAATTGTATGCTTCAAGTCCTTGCAAAACTGCTAAGCATTTTCCTGTGGATTCTCAGATTTTATTCTCAAAGTAACCCTAGGTCACCTAGAGCAGGAATCATTACTCTTCTTTTATGGATGAGGAAACTGAGACCCAGGGACTTGTCCACAGACCCATGGTTGATTGAGAGCGGACTCAGTACTAGGACCAAGGTTTGCTGACTTCTGAACTTGACATTCAGTACATCAGTGTTTCTCAACGTGTAGCCCTAAGACAGCAGCAGCAGCATCCCCTGGAAACTTGTCAAAAGGCAAATTCTTGGGCCCCACCCCAGATCTACTCAATCAGAAGCTCCTGAAGTGGGGTCTTGCATGGGTTTTAACAAGCCTTCCAGGGGATTCTGATGCACCACTGCATTTTACTACGCTGCCTCTGGAAGCACGCCTTTTGCATCCAGCTACGAAGCTACTGTATTTGCATGAATGTATAATACAATTAAAGATCCTATCCTTTAGTGCATTGGTGAGTTATAGGAACACTGAAAGGTAGGGGAAGATTTGTGAGCTGGTGTGGACTCTTGAATGAATCCATAAAGCAGTGAGAAAGCACATGACCTCTTTTACCCCTAATTCCCCTGAGAAAGATTAGGTGGCTATAGCTGAGATGTAGCACCATCTAAAATATGCATGTCTGTGTCTGCATTCTCCCAGATAGGTTTCAGAAAAATTCTCTTAATTTGCAGGCAGTGAAGACTTGATGAATAATTCTAGTCTTTCAACATTGCACCCATAATTTTTTTGCACTGAAAAAGTTACTGTGAAATAGAAAATGAAGTCTTTCACTGGTACCAGCCAAACCTACAAAGTGGCTCCTTTATGATGAATTCATGAAAAATTTAATGTTATGAGAGGAGAGGAGGGTATTTACAGTATCTGAGCTTAGTGAAATGGAACAGGGAGCCAAAGTATGATTTCTTTTTGGCTCCCAAGGCACATGGCACACAAAATGTTTCTATAAAGAAAAAAAAGGCAGATTTGGTTCTGAGTTCAGTGAAATATCATGATTTCCATTTGCTTGTTTTGCAGCAATTGCCTTTTTAGGCAACTCCCCATTTCAAGGAAAAGTTTGGAGCTCATTAGAGTCACCTACCTCCTTCCAACAGAATATGCCATCTGGAGAGAATGCTGAGCTTGCCCGCCATGTCCGTGACACCAGACAGGTGTACGGAGCCGCCAGACTGGGCCAGCTACACGTGATGCTGGCATCTGTGAGATTTTCTGCAAACTTCATTTCTTCCTGCGCTGGCAACTCTAGGCATGGAAGGACTGGGTGAAAATGTGTTCTTTTATGTTCCCACCTGCAGGCGGTCCACTGACAGTTATAAAGAGGGGCTAGGGTAAAGTGGGGGTCCCTGTTTTGTGAAAGATTTAGGATCCGGATCATCCCACACCTTAGCTACATTTGCTTAAGGTCAAATTCTAAAGAAAGTCAGAAGTCAAAACTTAGATTATGGCGTATAGGAGCACAATGTTAACCTAAAAAGGAATCACAGAATTGCAGAATAAGAAGAGACCTTGGCTAAGCTGCACCTTTTGAGTGGCTCTTTGCAACGAAATGTCCTACACCTGGTTGGCCAGGTTGCTGTCCTGAGCTACTCCTGAACAACAGAGGCAGTCAACCCCACCTTGGAATGGATCTGTTAAATGATTTTTGTACTTTTTCTGTCCTCTGAGGAAATAAAGAATAAAAAATAAGATTTAATCTTCTTTTACATGATAGTTCTTCAAATATTTACAGACAGTCTACATGTCCCTTTGTCTATGCAATGCCACTATATAATAACCAAACATTGGTTAAGCCATTAAAACTCCCCAGACCACATTTCCTTCATTTATGAACTGATAGATATTAGAATAGCTATCCCTTCCTCAATGTACATAGATATACAGAGGGTCAGATAAGACGTGAAGGTACTTTCAAATGGTATAAAATATTATGGTAATGTAAGACATGGCAATGAAGAAGATGGTAGGTTTGCTACAATTCTCTCAAGCTTCCTTCAGCTAAGTCTTGCACTTGGATTGATTGAAAATAATAGTTCAGAAACTACTGAGAACTCTCTTGACACCAATATAAAGCCTGTCATCCATAAGTTTAGCTTTTTTAATATCTCCTATCTTTTACAGAGGTTAAAAAATTCATTCACTGGACTTCCCTGGTAGCCCAGTGGTTAAGAATCTGCCTGCCAATGCAGGGGACATGGGTTAGAGCCCTGGTTCAGGAAGATTCCACATGCCACGGAGCAACTAAGCTTGTGCGCCACAACTACTGAGCTGCGCTCTGGAGCCCGCGAGCCCCAACTACTGAGCCCATACGCCTAGAGCCCGTGCTCCGCAACAAGAGAAGCCACCGCAGTGAGAAGCCCACGCACCACAACAAACAGTAGCCCCACTCACCGCAACTAGAGAAAGCCCGCGCACAACAACGAAGACCCAATGCAGTCAAAAAAACCCCACAACAAATAAATAAATTAAAATATATATATATATAAATTCATTCACTGAAGAAATATTTATTCATAATATACTACATTTAAGATATTCTATCAGCTGTTATAGGAGTTACAACAATGAAAATGCAAGGCTCCAATCTTTGGGGGGCTGGATAAGACAAGCACATAAATAATTGAAATACAAGACAAAGTGCTAAAAAGTCCTTTCCCACCCCCTACATGCATGTGCACACGCACACACACACACACACACACACACACGGAATTCTGGAACTCCAAAGGGGAGAGAAATCCTATTACAAGAAGATTTCATGGAAGAGAAGGGATTTGAAGGATGAGAGGATTTCAACAGAAATGGCAGAAATAAAGAACATCATTTCAGATAAAAGATACAGAAGAAGCAAGAGCATAGAAATGAGAACTTGTGAAGGTAAAAGAAAGAATGATCAGTGTTTTGCTTAGGCTAGAACACAGAGAACAGGAAGTAGAAGAGTACAAAATACACTTGGAATGGAAGACAAGGTTCAAGTTGTAGAAGGCCTCACAAGTTAGGTTAAGGAGTACAGAATGTATTCAGTAGGATTAAAGGAATTTGAAAGATGGTTGCCTAAGGAAATGATATAATCAGATCTGTGCTGAAGGAGGACTGGTATCTGGCAGCAATGTGTACGACAGAGTGTGGCAGAGATAAAAGGGGCTTGGTGATGTGATAGTCTTGATAAGAGGCAATGAAGACCTGGAGCTGGACAATGACCCTGACTGGTAGGACAAGAGATGAAGAAATAAAGCCTAGATGGAACAAATGGGCTATTATATACACGATGGCTGTCATCCATGGCAACCAAGGAGCTGAAAGAAAGAAGTCAAGTTTTCAACCCTGGGTCACACCATAGCTAGAAGTAGGGAAGCCAGAAAGCCTTGCAGGGTATGAGTTCTGTTTTGAGCAATGAGTCTAAGAAGCTGGCAGGACATCCAGGTGGTGAAGCTAGGTTTGGAAGTTATCCACATAGTTAAGATCCAGATGGTGTTATGAGATTGGAAATGGAAAAAGTAAAGAAACAGATATAAGAGGGGGCATCCGTATTTAGGAAGGCGTTGAGCATTGGAGCCAAAGTTAGAAGGAGAATGTGGAATATTACAAGAAGCCAAAGGAAAAAGAATGTTTCAAGATGGAGAGATAGTCAACATGGTTGTATGGCACCTAAAGGTCATGAGGATAGGAATCAGAAATGGTTATTGGACTTGGCAAATAAGATGACACTATGAACCATGAAGAAAGAAATTTCAGTAAAGTAATGAAGGTAGAATCACGAGTGCAAAAAGTGAGGACGGAGTGGGTGGAAAATAAGCACCAACACTGAGAGCAAGCTGTGCTTTCAAAAGGCTTGACAGTGGAGGGAGTGAGAGAAATAGAATGGTAGCTTGAGGGGGCAGCAGGATCGAAGCAATGTTTTTAAAAAAAGTGTGAACTTTTGAGTATTTCTGTAGGTTGAAGAACGAAAATGAAGATATTCAGAAGCCAGGTTCTGAAGGAGGAGGGAGGAATTGAAACAGGGCAGAAACAATGGCATTCACCTTAGAGAAAAGGGTGGATACTTCTTTATTTAGATGACTGAGAAGAGGAAACAGGAGGAAATATCGGGTAAATCTGAGTAGAGGCATAGGAATACTGACATCATTCATCCTGCATCTAAGTGGAGGTGACTTGGTGTTTGAATCTATAAAGAATTTGAGGGCTGCTGAAATGATCAAAGAGAGACAGAGAAGATAAACAAGGGAATATGAGTTAATACTATAGGAGCTAATACTACAGAAGGAAGTAGAAGTTAGATATGAGTGATACCTTTCTGACCATAAAACATGTCAGACTCAGGAGCCATCACTGGAGTGTTAGAAAATTTTTCTTTGGAGATACCTAAGAAAATAACTGGACTCGTGTCCAGTCAGCTTTTAATATTTCAAAGGCTAAATACCCAGAGTAGGCAAATCCACAGAGATAGAAAGCAGATTAGTGGTTGCCATGGGCTAGAGGCAGAAAGGAGTGGGTATGGTGTTTCTTCCTGGGGTGATGAAAATAATCTGGAATTAGATAGTGGTGATGGTTGCACAATATACTAAATGGTTGTAAATATACTAAAAATCACTGAATTGTATATGTTAAGGGGGTCAACTTTATGTGAATCACATCACAACAATGCTTTTTTATTAAAAAAAATCAAGTCATGCTGTACGTTACATTCCTGTGACAGCATTGGGAATATAGTCAATAATATTGTAATAACTATGTATGGTGACAGATGGTAACTAGACTCATTGTGGTGATCATTTCATAATGTATAAAAATATTGAATCACTATGCTGTACACCTAAAACTAATATAATATTTTAAGTCAACTACAGTTCAATAAAAAAAAAACTGAATCACTATGTTGTACACCTGAAATTAATATGACATTGCAAGTCAATTATACATCAATGAAAATCTATTAATTAAAATTTTAAAAATTAAGTCATTTAAAAAAAGAATATTTCAGAGGTAGAACTGATGATGGGTTTGGAAATGTACTTTCCACATGATGTTTCCATTGCATACTTAAACCCTCCTGGTTTTATGTTTTGCAAGGAGTTTCTGAGTCTCCTCAGAGCATCCGTCTAAGACATCATGATTTTTTTTAGAAAGATGACCTAGGAAGAACGTTATCAGTATTTGCCCAAGGCAGCAGTAAGACTGAGGGAAATGCTGAGGTTTGCAGTGTTGTGTCCTTCCCAAACCAAAGCCCACAGACTGGTTGCAGGTAAACCACCTGGGGAACATTTCAAAGGTACAAATTCCCAGGCTTCACTACAGGCCTCATAACCTAGAATGTCTGGGGACAGAGCACCTAAGTCTGTTTTTAGGAAACTTTCTGTGTCGGCACACAGCTGTGCTGTGGCTGACCACACTGCTGAGTAGAAGCAAAAGTAAAGAGTGAAACTGGCAGAGTGATGGCTGGGCCATTGCTAGGGCGTGATGAGGCCCACGTCTCTCACAATTGCCATTCTGTGCCAGGCTATCAGAAACACGTCTCTAAATACTGACTGCTACTGCTTACATTCCTAACAGTCTTCCCCTTGGTCCTTAAAATGTAGAAGGTCCTTGATCTCACGAGGACGTTTTCTGGTTTGCTTTAGGGAAATAAACTCCGTTGAAGCAAGAGAGAATGCAGATGCTGTAGTGCTGATACTGTTTTAGTTGTTTGGCAGGATGAAAATTAAATAATACAATATTGCTGCCCAGTTTTTATATGATTGGCAAGTCATACTGAAATACCAGAGTTATGACTGCTTGGAAATCAAGAAGGTAAAAGAAAAGCCAACAACTCCACAATGACCCAACAACAGCTTTCTCTTTACAAATGACCATCCTCCTTTGTTCATTCTTTGGGCACCCGCCACGAATCCAGCACCCAGCCAAGCACGAATCCTCAAGGAGAATGCAGGTTAAGGAAGACATAGAAAGTAACTGATGACCAAGTGTAGGGAGGTGAGTCTTGTGACCAGCCTGTGCCGTGGGAAGGTAGGAGCACAGGCTGTGTGTCACGAGGAGCACGCACCAGGACTCCGGAAGAAGACAACCTGCGTAAAGGGCCCTTCTGTCTGCCTAGTTTCTGGAACTCCGGAAGTGTGGCCGGAAACCAGCGCTGTGCCAATCTTTACCCGCTGGGTCCCCAAGGCGCCGGCAGACACTTGTCCACCTTCCCCCCGGGGCAGCAGCCAGGCTGTGACATCGAGTCCCTTCACGCGCTGCCCAGGGGCTTCGTTAATATCTCCTTCTCCTGCTGGCATCCAGCGGGGAAATAAAAAGCAGCTTGTCTTCATGAGAAAGATCAGGGACCCCTGCTCCGAGGCTTATCTGTCCTCCACCCAACACCGCAGCAAACTCTAGCCCCCTTTAAGCTCATATTAGTAGGCTAAGGAGAGGAGCTCTGACGTTTTCCACTGACATTGCCAGGAGCAGTTTTTGCAAGTAGTACTGAGCACCAAGGCAGAAAGGAAAGACCTCGAAACTGAAGGCTCTTTTCCCTGCACAGACGATCTCTTGGCATGCTTGGCGCTGTGCGCAGCTGCCTGGAGCCGAGCTGGAATGGCAGTCATCTTTGTGCGGTATGACAGGAGTGGCATTTTGCTGTAGGCCCAGCTTCTGCTAAGATGGCAGAAGGAGTGGCCTGTCACCCAGAATTACTTCTCAGATTCCAATTATATGTTTTAAAAATATCACCTATTAAGACCCAAACACTTTGTTTGCTGGTTGCAGCCCTTTGAACAGGTTACCATGGATTTATGCTGGCATAATGGGCCCGCATGATGTATGTTCCCTGTCAGTGCTGAAACAACAGTCAGTGCATCTGAGCAGGCCCACCTGCCACGCAATATGTTCTCAATCCCTCAGGCAGAGCGATGCACGGCTCGGCTAAGAAGACGTCCCCCCACCGAGCAAACGGCAGAGCCAAGGAACACCGGTAGCCGCCAGCGCGTGCGCACCGAAGGCCACAGACACACGGCGGGAGGGGCGGTGGGGAGGGACAGTGGCGGATGTTCCCGTCAAGCTTCACTTCACAGTGACAGACAAACAATCTCAGGGCTTTTCTTTCTTTCTTTTTTTTTTTTTTTCTTGTATTTTCCTAATGAACTCGCAGAGGCTGCTAATCGCATACATCATTTAACACAAGTGGCTGGAAGTTGGCTAAGGGATGTTGGGTAGACTGGTGTCTGAAGCCAGGAATAACGCTCAGCATAACGCCGGAGTGGCTTGCCTCGTGGCGGTTAGGGATTCAGTTAGAGTACAAAGGCACAGCCTGGTGGCGATCCCACCTCGCAGGGGCAGGGAGGCGGCAAACAGCCGGTCCTCAGGCGGCTTCACCGCGTTGGCTGACCTGAGAGCTCGCCACCACACTGCTGCTGCTTGTCTCACGGAGGTGCCCCTCGACAGAGAGGCAGGCTTCACCTTGCCACGGAAAAAAACAGACTTTTGTGAAGCCCAGGCACTGGGGTTTTTGGCTGGGAATGCTCTGGCTAATTAGCGATAGCATGAGGTCTGTGCTGTGAAGAATGCCTCAGAGACGCAGAACAGATTCTGCATTTAGCTCCCCGTAAGAGAGGGACCATGCTGAACGTGTTGCTTTCTAAGCGAATAAGCTCTCTGCAGATTATGTAACTAGGAACAATGAATGGCTTTCTTGCAGGCGATGGAGGCACAATGCTGTTCAAAGCAGTAATAAAAAAAAAAAAAAAAAGGTTACAATTTTACTCGGGATTTTAGGTCAATCCTCTCTAACCTCTTTCCAAGATCTTCAAACATTTTTTCAGGTCCCGAACCACATGGAGTGGTGTGTCACAAACAGTTCTGGTCAAGGTCCGTGACAGACTGCTCACCTGCACTTTACAAAGGCTGTGTTAAGCACGTGGGCCAGAACACGTAACAACCCCCTCCCTGCACCTCCTAATAAACAGAGGAAGGCAAGCTTAAAAAAAAAACCAAAACCAAAACCAAAAAACAAGCCGTGGTTGTTAGATTACGGTAAAGCCAAACAATAAAATATCTTGTGGCCACTGAAATTAGTTTCCTTTTTTATACTGAGTAACAATAAAAGGGCACCAGAATATATCAACAGGGAAAACAGAAACCAGGTAGAATTTGATTTCATTTATGGGAAAATGTATAGACTTCACCAAGTTTGTATAGCCACACAGAGGTGTGGAGGGATGCTCAAGAACAGACATCTCTGGGTGAAGAGATTTCAGGTGGTTTTTACTTTCATTATTCTTCTGTACATTTAAATTTTTTTCAAGAAGGATGTGTCATTTTATGAAAATCTGTCAAATTATTTTAACAGAAAGTAAGAATAACCATAACGCAATGCAGTGAGAGATAAATGCATTCAAAGGAGGGAAGAATCATGGTGATCAGACTGAGAAAGTCTCTTAGATAAGGCAGTGGGTGAGATGTATGCAGAAGCTGATGACGAGGATGTGGAGGGTGGAGGCTGCGTAATGGGTCCGGGTGGGAGACAGAGTGAGCAACCACAGAGTGACAGAGAACAAGGGACCGGCTAAAGGAGCAGCCAAGAACCACTTTGGCCAGAGTAAATGCAGGTACCTGTAGTGGGGATGTAAGAAGATTTGAGAAGGAGGTTGGAGCCATGCTTTTAACTGTCCTTACTGACCAAGACTGTTTCCATTTAATTTGGAAGGCGAACAGGATCCAAGGAAAATGTGTGTGTGTGTGTGTGTGTGTGTGTGTTTGTGTGTGTCAAGGGGGTGATAGAGGAAATATGTTTTAGAAAAATTAGGCAGTAATATATAGGATAGATCAGAGTTGGGGACAAGAGGAGATAAGTTAGAAAGGTACTGAAACTTTCCAAGGAAGAAGCAAAGTAACATGGAGATGCTGAACAGATGTAAGAAAATGTCAATTTGTTAGAGTTTAGGGAATTAAAATTGGTTGACTGAGAGGTTCAGTAAGAAGAACCAAACACGTTCTTCAGGCATAGGCAAGGCAGGAGGAGCAGATGATCTGGAGAGAAGATGAGATTATTGCCAAGTTCAGCTTGCAGTGCTGCCATGATGTGCAAGAAGCTTTAGGGCAATGAGTCTGGACTGCATGAGAACTCTTGTCCCAGAAATTACTATCTGGGCTCCACGTGCACCGACACTGGTAGAACGTAAGTTCTGTGAGGGAAGACGCTTAGTCTGTTTGGTTCAGTGCTGTACTGCCCTCCCATAAAACAGTGCTGGGCACACGGTAGGAACTCAAAAGTATTTACTGATTGAATACAGAATATTAACATTGAAATTAATGAATCAATGAGAGTGCAACATAAAGGGAAAGCCAGCGGGAGCTGAAAACAGAGCCTTAGGGATAGTTAGCAGGTGGGAGGAGGAGGAAGTCAACATGACAAAAAAGAAAGGAGAGAAGCTTTAAGCTTGTAGTCCTGCCATCTGGTGAAATTCTGTCTCTAAATTTCTTTGATAATTTTCTAAAATTTTCTGAGTCTCAGTGTTTTTATATATATTTAAAATAGGAGGGATGATGATCTTGAAGGCTCCATCCAGGTCCAGAATTCTATGACTCAACCATTGTTAGTTTATTTAATTTTTATTATTAAAATTTTCTTAAATTTGTGTCTAGGTTTAACTAATGATTTGCAAGTTTCCTGAAGGACGGAAATGTCTCTCCCTAAATTGCTTTATATTGTAACTTCCTCATAAATTGTTGCTAACAGATAAGTTGATTAGATTTGGTCCTTTTGTGTACTGAAGTATAATTTACACACAGTGAAATGTAGCAATCTTAAGTGTACAGTTTGTTGTGTTTTCACAAATGTATGCACTTTTACCTGCGTTCTTATCAAACTTTAGGACATTTCTATGTTGATGTGATTTTGATTTCTTCATTTTTACCTTTTTGGGAATCCACTTGAGCCATCCTTATTCCCCTTCTCTATCTTATCAATATCTCATTGACACAATAGTTATGTAGTCATTTTCAGATATATAAGTCTGATTTTTTTTAGTATTATTTCTTCCAACTATTTCAGTATTTCCCTCATATAATAGACAATAAATTCAACTAAGAGCTCTGGACCAGATCAAACATTACTTATGTAGTATCACTGCCAAGTTTTTGACTTAAAAGAGAAATCCTAAATCTGAATATTTCTCCAGAAGAGGTATTCAACCTATAGTCTTCTATATTAATGAATATTTGGACATTTTAAGAGAAAAATACTTAATTCATTTTCAGTCAAAGATAAATGTGTTTGATAGCATATTTTTAAAAACATGCTATTATTTTTTCAGGCTAGTTTTGAATATTTCTTTGGTTGGGTCATGAGACTGTGGCTTTTGAATCATCTGGACCCAAACACCATTCAGCTGACTTTGGCTCCTTCAAGGAGGTAAGGGGAGCTCTGCTTCCTCCTGTTTTTCATCAGATACAATTTGATATTTACCCATTTCTGACACCTGGCTCTGGTGAAGCCCATGGGTGCCAGTTCAAGCTGGGCCACATCCCGGACCTTGATGGGTCCTCTGGATCTGACAGTTCCCCCAAGCTCAAATTCTATGGGGTCACTTTGGCTCTGTTTTTCCCACCTTATAAGAGGCAGGCTTCCCAGTCATAAACCCAAGCCGTGGACTAAAGCCCTCCCCTGAGATCACAGCCACGGACGTGGGCCTGGCTCTGCCAGCGGAAAGGGGGGGCTGCCTTTGCGGTTCGTGTCAGACGTCAATGCTGGAGGCTGACTTCCAGGCAAAGTCTCTAACACTCAAATTCTACCAAAACAAAATAAGAAGCAACTCATGCAACTGAAATTACCAAGTCTGTCCTCCTGATACTTAAACAAGCGATTCCACCTGCACTGAATTTTAAGTACTTTTGGTCTCTATATGAGCAAATATTCTACCATTTGCATTAACTTTGGTGATCCCGGAGCCACGTTAACCAGAAAAGAGGAGAGAATGTCATTTGTGCCAATCCCATGTCCTTGCTCAAGCCAAATGTTACACTGAAAGACTGTAAGTTTTCTAGCTCTGGATGCTGAAGAGTTCCAAGAAGACTGTGCACGGAAGTCAATAAATCAAATAATCAATATAAACTCATTGAACTACTTCAGACACTTTGCTCACTGTTGATCCTGTTTTGGACATGGTCGGTCCAGACCCTGGAGAATCTGAATCTAAAAATATGACCCTGTTAATCTCCTCGACCGTGATCTGGATCTAGTCTAAGTATTTTTTATTTGTAAGCCACTCCAGCACAGCAGTTATTTGCTCCACATACAGCAACTAAACCAGGCAAACCCTCTCAGCACCTGCCTTGTGTTGAGGAAAACAATACCGAATAAGATAACAGCTAAAATGAAGTTCTTAAGACACTTGAAGTAAATGTAATGATACCCCAAGACTGAAGAGTAATGAAATGAGTGTCCTAGTGTAGGAATCCTCTTTGCCTCATTGTTGAGAAGGGATTTTCTAGCCTGTGTTTGAATAGCTCCACTGACAGGGAGTTTACTCCTTTTCAAGGGATCCAGTCTACCACTGTACCACTATGCATTTTATTCTGAACTGAAATCTGCCCCTCTAGAACCTACACACACAAATGGCCTAATTCTGTCCTCTGAAATGGCACAGTTAAGCCTAGTGGCTCTTCCATGATAGTTCTTAAACTATTTAGCATCTAGACCTAGCCTGAGAGCTGTGAGATTTCAAAGATGGCTGAAGGCACAGGTCCTATTCAGAGGCTACTAGAAGTGATAAAGAACATGATGTGAGAACCTGGCTTATTCCCACCAACTTAAGTCAAAAAGGACATGAAGTTCATAACAGCAGTTGAAAAGGTAGTACCAGTCCTAACAAGAAGTAAAACTAGCATGAATAAAATGGCATATGAAGCAATGTTCACAAGGTAGGCCCTGGTTTAAGTTTGCATAATGCTTAGACTACAGTTTACAATCTAGACGGTTTGGGGTCCATATATTTACAGCTTTTAACATTTGTCCATCGCTAGGCTTAATCTTAATACTTTACATTTATATAGCACTTTAGAGCTTTCAAAGAACTTTACATGTTATTTTATATAATTTGATTTTGAAATTCAAAAGTGACATCAGGCTTTGGAAAATAATAAGCCATCCACTAACCATGCTGAGAATATAATGAAGTATACAGATGTAATCCACTCTTTTGAATGGCTTCCTGGTATCTAGAAGTACTGGCTCTGAAGTAGAACCCTGTCTGTCACATATAGCTGTGTGACCTCAGACAAATTTCCTAACCTTGCTAAGCCTTTGTTTCTTCCTCTGTAACATGCAGATAACATACTGTGGGCCTTAAGTAAGTTAATTCACATAAAAAGGTAAGCCCAGTGCCCTGATACATAGGATGAATAAATGTTTGTGCTCACTGAACTTTTTTGTTCATCATAGCTAATAACTAATTTTTTTATTATAATATTGATCTTATTAGGATAGATGACATAGAAAAGTATGGTAAAAATACTTAAAGTACCATAGAGCTTAAAAGAAAATTATCAATTTGGCAGACTGAAAAGTATTGTGATGACCATTTCTGGGTATCTACAGAAAAGAACTAAAAGCAGGGACTCGAACATGTTCATAGCAGCATTATTCACAATTGCCAAAAGGTGGAAGCAACCCAAGTGTCCACTGATGGATGAATGGATTAAAAAAATGTGGTATATATACATACAATGGGATAGTATTCAGCCTTAAAAAGGAAGGAAATTCTGACCCATGCTACAACATGGATGAACCTTAAGGACATTAGGCTAAGTGAGATAGGCCATTCAGAAAAAGACAAATACTCATATGAGATACTTAGAGTAGTCAAATTCATAGAGGCAGAAAGTAGTATGGTGGTTGCCAGGGGTGGGTGGGAAGGGGGGATGGGGAGTTATTGTTTAATGGGTACAGAGTTTGACAAGATGAAAAGAGTTATGGAGATGGATATTGGTGATGGTTGTACAACAATGTGAATGTACTTAGTGCCACTGAAATGTATACTTGAAAATGGTTAAGCAGTAAATTTTACGTTATGTATACTAAAATGATAAATTTTGTTATGTATATCGTACCACAATTAGAAAATCCTATGAACACTGCAATGATACTCCAACAGACTTTAAGCTTCAAAGAATACGAGGCACTTTCCCTGTACTAGAAGCACTTAATATCCAATTAGGGAGACAGAAAACAAACTAAAAAGACAAATGACAATTTAAAATACTCTAAAGCAACAAGCAAATAAATAAACAAGCATCCATGAAGCTACAATTTGCCAATGACATTATCCAGTTGGTGGACATTAGCCATAACTTACATATGCCAGATGTCTTGGGTCAGAGTCTTTGTATCACAAAGTCTGTGACCTGAGGTTTCACTCAACAACACTCAATAACAGAGCACGGTTATTATTAAATGCTAAAAACCAATAGGTTCCCAAAGACACTTAGTGACTGACAGCTTCATCTCCCAGGCTTTTTATACTTCATCATGCAAACATAGACAATGTGAAACAGTTACTCTAATTAAGCACTTTCCTTATCCTCCCCTAGCAGAACTGCCTTCCAGATAAAGGATAATAGCACTAAATGAACAGGTTAATTAGAGACAGCATTTACCCCTGCAGGCCTTCCAGTGGAAACACCATTTCACACCCTTACATCACACAGGAGAGCAAGGCTCCAGGGACCGGCTCCTGAGACAGCCAGTGACCAGGAGAGGACAAAGCAAGCAGTGGAAAGAGAGAAATCATGCTGGCATATGCAACTCGCATGCTCATCCAGGATTTCACTCCATATTTCTTTAGGGCACGAGGTGGCAAACGACAGCCTGCAGGCCAGATCTCACCCGCAATCAGATTTTGTACAGCCTGTAAACTGAGATTAGTTTTTGCATTTTAAACGTGTTATTATAAGAAAAAAGAAGAAAACAAAGATGACTACTATATGACAGAGCCCTATGTGGTCACAAGGGCTAATGTTTGCTCCCTGGCCCTTTACAGAAAAAGTCTGCCAACCCATGTTCTTGATAGGAATTAAGCAATGTATTCAATACCAAAGGAAGGAGGGTAGAGAGAACTGTGAAATGGTCACATGAGAACATTTTGAAACTCCAACCCTATCACCAATTGTCATCCTACAAATATCTTCATTTGATGCAGAGGTATCCTTTTAATTCACCCCTTTCATGAGCAAAAAAGCTCTCCCCCTTTGGCCATCTAGGAGAAAAGCAGCAGAAATCTAAGCAACTTATTTATTCAAGCAAGTTTTTTTTTAAAATAAGAAACACAAACTTGTCTACTTCTCTCTTCTTACCTCCTCTTTCTCTAACCTGGTCATTATTTCAAGCTTGAACATGTTCTTGAGAAAATATTATGATTTAAGGTGGTGCCTGCTATCATTCCATTGGTTTTGGGGTGTTTAGGACTAAGCTTTAAAATAGGTTACGAGTTGAAACTTGGCAGAGAGAAACAGACACTCAAGGTAGGCCCCAATTTTATGTAATTTGAAAACAGCTGGTTTAGAATTTGCTAATTCATAAGCACTCAGGAAAGAAAGCAAACCTCAACAACCTCACCCAACTGAAAATACTTGCATTCTGAATATAGCCCAGTGCCCATTCAGAATCTGCCATTAATTCAGCCAGTGTTTTTCTTCCTAGAATAATACTTTCTTCAACTGAAATGTGGGCTCATTACAAATAAAAATATTGCCATTGACTGACTGTAAGTGGATTACATATTTACTTTGCCTTATTGGAAGGCCCATGAGGGGTATGACCATAACTTATGCCTTCTCTTGCATTCCATACTGCCTAAATTGGCTCTAAAAAAATAAATTCTTGGGCACACAATTGGCTCTAAAAAAATAAATTCTTGTTTATGAAATAATAGCCAGTGTAAAGAATGAAAGCTAGTAAATGAGATTGGTTACCCTAGACACAAACATTTTAATGTGGTCACTGGCAGAATCTGAAGTTTCTTGGCTCTGGAATAAGGCTCCAAAGTTCAGGGACCTCCAACAGATCTTCAACATTAAGCCAGTCACACTTCCAACAGCTCTAGTCTCTAATATCTGTGTGCCTTTGAGATGGAAAAGGTCTCCACTCTCTACACATTCTTTGTTTCACAAATATTTCAACACTTAAATTTTAATTGGGATGGGGTCTTTTGGATAGAGCCTCCCTCTGAAAGAACTGCACGTGCTCACTACAAGATCACTGTTCAGAGAATGTGCATCCCCACCTACATTATCAAGGAAGAGCTGAGCACAGGTGCAGAGAGCGTTAGTGCACTCCTAGGAAGGAGCAGAGAACCGGCCTGAGTTGAAGCAGCTGCTCCGGAGGGCTGCTGTGCTGGTGGAGCCTTTCTACTGCGTCTATCAATGGCAGTTTCCCATCTGCAGAGCACAGCAATTTGTTTACGACTTCTTGCTTCATCTACTTACAGTCCGCGCATTCATGCACACACACACACACACACACACAAAGATGACCTTGAAGCCAGGCCTGATCATGGGGGAAAATAGTGTCTTCTAGGGCTGCATGAGGATAGGGACTTAGTTATCTTAAGTTGAAAAGATTCCAAACTGACAGGACCTTAATGACCTTAAATGCCTCATGTCTGTCACCTTCTTTTTAATATATGAATATATTTTTAAAAAGGAAAACATCATATCAATTGATAAGCCACTCATCTCAACCCCAAATAAAGTCCCTCCCCTTTTACAATTTTAAAAAGCTAGTCCTTTCTGAACACTGATTTTCTTGCCCTTTGACTACACATCAAACTAAATGTTACTTACAAGCAATTGACTGCAAGTTTGTTTAACAGCAAGACATCCCTTTAATTAACTGCCCTCTTTTTTATTGGAGTTGACAGGCAATACATTTGTAGCATCTCAACTGATTACATGAAGTCTTAGGTAGTTATATGCCAACTGGTAAAGAAAAAATAGCCTACATGAATCCTAACAGATAGGTTTTGTGGTTAAGAAACACACAAGGAAAAAAAAAACTCAATAATTTCAAAGAACCTCAGATTGAATGTCATTATCAATTTTTTTAATAGAAAGAAATTATTAATTTCATTAATGAGAAAAATCTGTGTTTTATCCCACTTTTCAGGACAAAATTGTTCTTGAGGCATTGCGATCTTTCCCTCAGACTCTCTCTGCTTCATTGTAGAAATTCTATTTCTAAAAACTTCCCTAAGGAAATAATCAAGAACATACACCAAAATTTAACCAAAAGTATATTAACTGCTTCCCTGCCTAAAATGGATAAAAACTGCATACAATGCTTCATTTCACTAGCTGGACAGGTTAGACAAAGCACTGTAAGTTCAGAGAGAATACATACACATACACGTTGTGTAGTCATTAGAAACAGAACTGTAGATGACATGTATCAGAAAATACTCATGGTGTAATGTTTAGTGAAAAAGAAGTCTAAACAGTATATATGATTTCAACCTCGTTATGAATAGAAAAAAGACTAGAAGGATATAAACAAAAATCATCCCAATTGTTATCAATGTGGGGAGGAGTTATAGGTGATTTTTATTCTCTATATTCTCCACATTTTATATAATCTACTCATTTTATAATAAGAAAAAAAGTATATTTTAGAAGTATATTTCAGAAGAGGGTTCTCCCGCAGGTCTTAATTAGATGATATTCTAGACTCAGAGCTGTCTGGCAAACCACTCCCAGAAGCAGTCAAGTTCTTAACTAGAACGACTGCCCACTGACACCAGTTCTATCTTCTCTAGATTACCATGAGAGCTGAAAAGAAAAAGGTAGTTTGGGAAAAATGCCTACTCCTGCATTTATAAACAAGAAAATTCTCAGTAGGAGGAGGAATCATTAAAACCAAACAACAACAACAAAAAAACCCCCACCCTTGTTATCCACTACTCACATGGAACAGGTTTTATATCCACACGTTTTAAGAAACCAAGAGGGAGTCATAAACCCAATTCAACTTAATTGGGTGCTCTCTTGACAGAATTGTTATTAATAAGATTGTATTGTACAAACCTTCCCGAATTCCCAAACGCTACTGACTACACCGGCAGAAACATTTAACATCCAGCGTGCAACATGCAATTGTGTCTGCTCCTCTGTCCTGGGCCCCTCCCACAGGCCCCTCATCCTTCTCCTCCCCCTTCCCCTTGGATTCTCAAATCAAAGAAAAAGCTTGTCTTGAGCAACCTCCATAAATTATTCACATGATATTACAGTGTATGTCAGCAATCTCACAGTGTTTAAAAAACTTAACTACAAGCCAATTAAAATGTAAACTGAGAAAGACGGATGGAGCTGGTAGCTCTGGTGTGAACTTGAGCAGCTCATAACAATATGCACTCCAACTTCCAGACCTGCTAATTTGACAGCTACTTTCATCAGCAGAGCCTCCTCCTCCCCCCATGACTTCATCCTCTTCCTTTAATGTAATGGTTCTCCCAGGACAAACGGTTCCATATCCTTCCACATTCGCCAGATTACTAGTCCCCTGGGCCTTGCAACCAGCCCGAGCACTCAAAGTGGAAGTTATTAACAAGGGTTGGTTTGTTTTCCTCTTTGTTTTTAAGGATGTGTAACATACCCCTCATTTTCTTTACAGGCTGCAGTTTATAAATAAAATAGGTTTTAAAAAAAAAGGAAGGAAAAGAAAGAAGAAGGAAAAAACAATGAGAAAAGTCCCGGAAGTCTGAGAGCTAGCCAAAAGGACATGATGCTCTAAAACACATTCTCTCCATCGTTTCCATTTCCATTTTTTCTATGCTACACTTCACACCAATGGCTCTATATGCCATTCTTTCACTTAATCTAGAAACAACTAAGAGACTAAAGCCAAGGAGTACCTGCTTTGTTTTTGAGAGGAAGAGAAGGCCTGGACTACTGCACAGATTTGAGCAGTTCTATTATGACAAAAATATAGGTCCCCCCTGAAAAAATATTCCAGCACAACTTCCTCCACAGCCTTCATTCTGCCCTTCTTTTCCATTTCCCCTCTCTTTAAACATTATCTAAGAAAGCTCAAACTGCAGTGAAACCACAGCAGTACCTGACAAGGGGGGCATTAGAACATGAGTCAGATTATCAACATTTCTGCATTGCCTACCTCTTCTTTACAGAATATGAGTTTTCACTTTCTGAAACTGTACAACTCAAATTTAAGACAGGGACATCTGATTCCTCTAAAGAAGGTCCTGGACAAGGAAAATGCATACTTTCAGCACTGGAAATTTGGCACCAATCTAATGGGATAATATTCCACTTTAGTTCTCGTTCTTTTCCATTTTGTGACTAGATCTACAATTTAAATAGAAAGACACAAATGGTCTCCAATCCCTGAAGAGAATAAAATAATACCTTAATCCTAGAAAAATAGCTGACCTTATGGTAATGGAATATCACCTTGATTGATCTCCTCTCTGTCATCTGGATACATTGGGTCAATTAGAAAGGTCAAAGTTCACACAGGAATGGCACATGTTCAAATCAACACAACCACAAGAAATGTGTGTGTGTACCTATGAGCCAACTACTAAGATATCAATCAGTGACCCATGACAACATATCATTATAATAGATTATTTTATCATTGAAATTATTCATTACCTTGAAAAGGTACGTAATTATTGTACATGATCACTGCATGCTTAAAGAGACGGATCACTGAACTCAAAGAGACGGGTATAACTGGAAATAAACAAAAGCCTCATGAGTCGTCATTATAAATGGAAAAGAAGTGAAGGAGTTCAACTCTTTGACCAAACTTTGAAATTAGAGTTTTAATTGGGCAAAACTAATCGGTTGATTTTATGAATTCCACACTAGGTTTTCTCTCTGCTATTAGTCAGAGAGGACTACACACACTGCAGTTGTATCTCAAATTTTTTGTTCAAATTCAGTTAGCAGTTGTCTCAGAAAAGCTTACAAGTCAAAATAAAGGCAGATGGCTATCTGAACAGTACATATAATCAATAAACTCATTCCACTATTTAATCCTGCTGAATTATTTACAACAGTGGCTTTCCCACAGTGTATCAAATTCATGTGGGGAAACTTTTAAAAAATATTTACAGATAACCTGGGCTATTTCTCCAGATATTCTGATTCAACTGGCATGGGACAGATATATTTAAAATTTTTTCAAACGGCTCTAGTCTAGTGCTACAAGGATTGAGAACAGCTAATCTGACGGAGAACAGTAACCTCTGGTTATTCATTATGATGGAACGTAGCAACACCACAGACTGGACAAACTATAACAGGCTGCCTTCAACTCGCACTTAGTCCTTAACTGCCTGAAACCGTCCTTCTATTCATATCAGTCTCTTGATATTTCTTTCTCAGGCTTCTCCTGAAGTCCCTATAACATGCCTTGTAGTTAATGCCTTAGTTTTGAAAATAGGGCTTCTGATCAGAGAAATGCAGATTAAAACCACAATGAGATACCACTTCACACCCACTAGGATGGTTATAATCAAAAAGATAACAACAAATGTTGCCAAGGATGTGGAGATATTGTAAATGTAAATTTTACATTATTTTGTAATGTATCAATAAATGTAAAATATGAAACGATACAGACACTTTAAGAAACAGTCTGGCAGTTACTCAAATGGTTAAACCATATGACTCAGCAATTCCACTACTAGGTATATGCCTAAGAGAAATGAAAACATATGTCCAGACAAGAACTTGCACATGAGTGTTCACAGCAGCATTATTCATAACAGTCAAAAATAGAAACAATCCAAATGTCCATCAAGTGGTGAATGGATAAACAAAATGCAGTATATCCATTCAATGGAATATTATTATGCAATATAAAGAAATGAAGTATTGGTACGTGCTATAACATGAATGAACATTAAAAACAAGTGAAAACCATGTGAAAAAATTCAGCCACAAATGGCCACATATTGTATGTTTCCATTTATTTGAAATGTCCAGAACAAGCAAATCTACAGACAGAAAGCAGAGTAGCAGCTGCCTAGCGCTAGATGTCTGGTGGGGGGGCGGGGGGCGTGTAAGGAAGGAGACGATGACTAAGGAGTGCAGGGTTTCTTTTCCTCTTCTTCTTCTTCTTCTTTTTTTTTTTTTTTTTTTTTTAATATTTTGGCCATGCCATGCGGCACGTGAGATCTTAGTTCCCTGACCAGGGATTGAACCTGTGCCCCCTGCAGCGGAAACGCAGAGTCTTAACCACCGGGCCGCCAAGGATAGCCCCTGGGTTTCTTTTTTAAGTAATAAAAATGTTCTAAAATTCATGGTGGTGATGAATGCAAAACTCTGTGAATATACTAAAAACCCTTGATGTGTATACTTTAAGTGGGTGAATTGTGTACTGTGTGAATTCTATCTCAATAAAGCTGTTAAAAAAAAAAAAGGAAACAAAAGAAAAGAAGGCTTCTGCTTTGATGTCTGACTTGGCAGCTCACAGACCCTTCAGTCTCCTACTAGGGCTGGGGGCCTGTCTGGCATGGTCACAGCCCCTGTGAGGGGCTAGCCTGAGTCTATCTAGCCTGTTGATAAGATCTTTTGATTCTAATGTACTTCTTGGGTCTGGCTCCTGGTCCTCAACATATCCTAGTCTTCCTCATCATAATATCCTTTGGATATGCAGTTGTCCCTTCTAAATGGGCATGTACAAATGAGACTAAAGACCAGGGCTTTATTCTGAAGGTAACAGAAAAGTCATTAAGGTTTTGTGTGGAGCAGCTTAAAAGACTACACAGGGATTATTATGAAGTCTTTTAACTGAACTCACTCATTTCATGTTCAGTAACTAAACAATTCCTCCTTTCCTCCCACATTGCACCAGCTCCTAGTAATGAGGCTCTAATCTATCAGTTCAGCCTGATGTCTCATAACTCCTTCAGCTAATCCTCTCCTCTTCTTTCTAGCCATTCTCCTTCCTTTCCCCCGTACAAACCATTTTCACTCTACCATCAGATCTTTAATCGAACCATCACTCTTGAATCCTCCCTCTCTTCTACACTCTCCAAGTTAAACCTACTCTTCCAGATCTAGATTTAATGCATTATATTCCACGAAACTCTTCCCCAAAATTATACTAATTAGGGTAATAAATGATATAAATTAAACAAACCCCAAACTCATATCATGAGCTTTGTCCCTCTGACCAAACTCTATACACTTTGTCAGCAAGAATAAAGTCATAAACTTCTCTTGATTCCACACGGTGCCAAAGTGCTAGGCCAGCAGCTAATGTACTTACAGACTGACTGATAAAAGGGAACTCATTTTTATTTCCAAGGATTGGTGCACAATCAACTTCTCTTGCATGTTCTCTCTCTGCAGTGGTTTCCCTTTCCATTCCAAGAAACGCTGCCTGTTTGCATTTCCTTTTCTCTAGGCTATGTGCTGTTACAGGATAAATCACTCCCTTGGGAAAATTATTGATGGACAGCTTCTAATTTTAAGCTACAGCTGAACTAAGAAACTGAATCGCAGCTGCATTACCATTTCATTCTGCATGGAGCCCTAATGATAAATATTTAACCAGAACAACTTCCTTTTCCTTTGCTGCTATGTTCTTGTATAATTGTTTTAACAAACGGCTGTTCCAAACATTTACCACTCTTGTCAAAACTCTACTCCTGGTGGATCACAGTTTGCTGCCTCTATCATTAAGAAGATCTATGCCATTCCTATCACCGCCATACTTACTGATACCTATGGGTTTTACCCATTGTTCTGGTCATCAGCACTGTCCATCAAATATTTTTCATTCTCCCCTAGTCCTAGGCACTTCTGTGGCCCTTTGAGGTTGGGTGTAGCCATGGGACTTGCTCTGTGGTAACTGTAGAAGCAAATGTTGAGGTGCAAATGCTGAGATGAAGCCTCCGTCAGCCTGGATCCATGAATCAGGACGAACAGAGCCCCCATCCTGATTCATCTTGGATGTGTGGCCTGAGTAAGGAACCTTTGTTACATGAACAGACTTAGATCTGAGGGCTATTTGTTTCTGTAGCATAACCTAAAGTACCCTGCCCAATACCCCATTTTATCACTATCTTTCCTTTCTATTACCCAGGAAGACATGTAAATCCTTACTTTGAAGCTAACTCTAATTTTCTTCCAGATTGCACTCCCACCTGCCTCTTTTCTCTGAGGTAAATAGTTCATCCCCTCCCTCTCTTGTGTCTTTAATCTCTCCTCCTTACAGAAAAAAACAAACACAAGAGTATTAACTTCATGGGCTTCCCTGGTGGCGCAGTGGTTGAGAATCCGCCTGCCAATGCAGAGGACATGGGTTCGAGCCCTGGTCTGGGAAGATCCCACATGCCGCAGAGCAACTAAGCCCGTGCGCCACAACTACTGAGCCTGCATGCTGCAACTACTGAAGCCCGTGCGCCTAAAGCCCATGCTCCGCAACAAGAGAAGCCACCACAGTGAGAAGCCCGCGCACCGCAACGAAGAGTATCCCCCGCTTGCTGCAACTAGAGAAAGCCCGCGTGCAGCAACGAAGACCCAACACAGCCAAAAATAAATAAATAAAATAAATTTATATAAGAAAAAGAGTATTAACCTCATTTTATACATGAGGAAACTGAGGCCCATAGAACTTGCCCAAAGTCATTATCTAGTCAATGGCAGGCCTGAGATTTGACCCTTAGTCTGATTCCAAAGTCCTAACCATCCTAACCATATAGATGTCCTCAGTCTACAAACATATTCAACTCATGCTCATACACACATCTACCCTTCCACTCTGCTTCTCCTTTACGCCATGGCCTCCTCTTCATTTTCCATCGTGTGCACATTCATTGTCTTCATTTTCTTACCTTATGTTTCATTCTCTTTTTGAACTATCCTAATCCAGAATCACTCTCATCATTCCACTGAAACAGTTCTTCCGAAAGGTCAGCTGGCAAAGCCAGTGGTCTTCAGAAGATTCACATCTTTCTGTCCTATGGTATCAGATATTATTACTTCCACTTCCTGAAAACTCATTTACAGAACCACTCTTTTCTCAATATTAAAGAATACCTCTATTTCCCTTGCTACATATTCCTCTTGTAGCTGTCAGCCGTAAGCATACCCAAGCCTATGTTTTCAATGAGTGACTTCATAATCCCAACCTTTATCTTCAGCTATCAGCCTAAGTCCTCCACCCAGATGTCCCACAGGTCCCTCAAAGTCAACATCTCCAAACCGAACGGATTCCTCCCTATTCTCATCCTCCCCTGTATTACACATCATCATCTACACAGTCTTCAGGGTTTGGTATACTCCCTCCTCCTTTTCACCTCCAATTCTACACATTTAGCCAATCATTCAGATCTGTCATTTACCACCCTTAAATCTCTCTGGAATGTTCCCTCTTCTCAAATATCGCTAGTATTGCCCTAGGTGAAGCTTCCTCACCTCTGATCTAAAAGAGCCCCTGTGATTCCCCTGAGGTTGTCCACATCAACTCAATGAAAAACAAATCTGATTATGTTACTCTTCTGCTTAAAAACCTCTCTGCAGTCTACAGGATTTAGAGCCTAATCTGCTTTCCTGTTTTATCTCTCAATATTCCCTTATTCCTTTACAAATACCTCTATGCAGCCCTACAGAACTAGGGCTACCTAGTTCCCTAACACCATAGCCATCACTACCTTCAATTCCCCTCTCTCCCTGGGTGAGCTTCTACTCATCCAAAAAGACTGTCTTGTTGCTTGAAGGCACTTTCTTTAGGAAGACCTTCCTAATCTCATAGACAGCTTTAGCTATATCCTTCTTTATGTTCTCTTGTCAATTTTGTTCATATTTCTGTTACATTACTTAGAATGTGTTGTGATATTTGCTTATGGGTCTGTCTCTAAGAGAAGTCGGTTTTAAGCTCTGTTCAATGAGCCCACAGGGAAAGGACTCAGAGGCAAAAATGGCAGGTTTTGAGGTACAATTCTTTTGCTTTTTATGAATGAGGGGCTCACATAAGCTTTGGTTCAGAGATTTAAACATAGAGATTTGAACAGATAAAACAAAGCTGGAAAACCATTTTACTAGAGCGTCAGTTCCTCCGAGTGAGATAACTTACAAGACTCTGGAGCCCTAGACTGCAACACGATGACTGGCACATGGAAGGTACTCAGAAGATGTTTCCTAAATGAATGAATAACTTCCTGGGCAATGCTGCTAATCACCATCCCCTTCAATTTGCGCTTTTATTCTAAGTACAGTATGAAAGTTATAACCCTTCTCCCGGTTGCCCTGGGACACCAACAACTCTCAGAAACAAAGCTGGTCATTAAAACTATGATAGTTGTCATCAAAATAGCATTGCTTTAGAAGCATCTAGAGTACAAAGTTTCTAAGCAGCTTTGGTTCATTACCAGAGTAGGCATTATCTTAAAATTGATCTTATCTGAAGGTTAGACACACTTAGTTCCTTGTCAGAACACTTAACTCTCCAATATGGTCAATTACCAGATAATAGTGTCCACTTTCTCATGTCTTACTACTTAAATGGTCTGATCAATAAATAAGTACACACTGCATTATTAAGAGCTTGCTGATGTCAGACACGAATGGAAGGAGTCTACAAACTTCTAGTATTTAAAAATACCATTTAAGTTCCCTGTCAATTGCAGGTACTTTGTAAGTCTCTAGTGCTCATGGCACTGAAATATAATTTTCTTTGAACCTGTGATCTACATTATACATGTCACATGCAAATGGATGGACTGTTTTTTCAATCTGTTCTCAGTTTGAATGGCATTTTATTTCTTTTACTAATAAAGTGATAGTTGACCAAGTGCATTGGTTCCTCATCAAACCACAAAATACTTAAAGGCATCAAAATAAATGCAATTCTGAACCCCAAATCTAATGCGAAGTGAGAATATTTATATCTCACTGGGTGATGGAACTGACCATCTCTTCTGCAGAATAAAGTGGGAGATTTAGGGCAGAAAAGGAACATACTGCAGGGAAAAACTGATAGTTATCCTTTCACCAAATGTCCTTTCTTTGTGGATAGTGTCTTAGAAAAGAAATAATATTAGTCACTTAATTTTTAAAATTTCTATTGATCCTTTTTATAATAAGCTTTCCTAGAATCTTTCTACACTTACACAGGATGTTTAAACTGAACTACAGAGAAAAGAAGTAACACTCTATCTATAGTAGCACCACTGCTAGTTGGATATGAGCTCAAATCGAAGTAAATGAAATTCTTTTTTAGCAATTTGTCATCAAGAATTATCCAAACCAATCCAAGAATATCTTATTTACTTAAAACAAGGTTGAACATTAGCCAGCATTTATATGACCAGTTCTGCTTCTGCCTCCAATATATGAATGCCTAGAACCAAAGAGAGTTATTAAATGTTATCAAAGAGTCCAGTAAGAATGAATCCAAGCCACCTCTCACAGACGAGGAAACGGAGAGAAGCAGGAGGTATGATACATACCTGGCATCATACAGTAAGAGGCAAACGTCACCTTTGAGTCTTTAAAAAAAAAAAAGCCTTCTATTTACTGAATGCCTACTAGGTGCTAGACAGTTTAAACTCTAAGTTCATTTTTTTTTCTCATGTAGACAAATGCAGTGCTTTCTCAGTGAGCCAGTCTTCCCTCTTTCCACATCAAAATGAGGAAGGCGATGGTCAACATGATATTCAAAGGCATACGAATACCATGAACTTGGCTGTACCCTTCCATAGACCCTACTGACACAAAAAGAAAACATGTATATATGATAAATAATAACTATTAAAATATATTCCATTCCTATGATGTGTAAGATGCTCTTCTAGCCATGTATACAAAAAGTCCCAGGCATGGTCTCTGGTTCTTAGTTTATAATCTACTGAAAGAAATAAAATCCTAATCATAAAAAGATAACCTATGAGACAGTTAATTGACAAGTGAGATGAATAGGCTACAAGAGGACTGTTAGAGGCCAAAGAAAGAAGAGCTCAAAGAGGCTGGGAGAGTCTTAGAAAGTTTTTAGGAAAAAGTGTCATTTGAGCTGTTTTGTTTGTTTAAGTACAGAATTCAGAGTACATGGGTAGCAATATATGTGGAACACAGGGATGAAAATGTTTGAAAAGCATAATTAGTTATACAAATATCTGATGAGTTACAGGAAAATAATAAATAGAAAACCATAACACTTGAATATTTCATCTGCATAAATATCTCCATTTAAATAAAGAATTCTTTCTATAAATGTAATATTTATTTTAGAGCAGTTAAAAAATAAGACTACCAAAACCTTCAAAAATTTCCATTCCATTTCCAAGATTATGTTCTAAGGAATTCCAAAACATTTAATGAACACCAAGATGAAAAACTGGACAGAATTTAAACATGTAGTAATTACAGATTAGTTATCTGCATTACTGTGTACCCATGGAATGGATCAAAAATAGATGTAGAACAGTAGTTAACAAAATGAAAAGATACATTGTTCATAAAACTATCAGGGGGATAAACATTACACCCTATTAGGTTACCATTTGTGTATTAATAACAACAAAAAATTATACACATACACAGGAGAAGATTGAGAAGACATGTATCCCAAAGTCTCTGTTTCTTTAGTTCTAAATGGGGCTAATGTCATCTCAGAGTTATGGAGATGATTTACCTTTCTTGTAGTATGCCTGCCACTTAGAGCTGAGGACCTGCCTCTCTCCCACCTAAGAGTGGATACCTTCACGGACACCACTGCGGCTTATGAATGTCCATGTGTTAGTTGTACAGTTCTGGGAAAAAGTTCTTTAAGTATGTGTTGAGTAAATGTTAAACTAATAAAATCAGGAACTGTATAAAGAATTTGGAATACCTGTTAAGGCACAGTCTACCTACCTTTCCAGGACATAGGAAGTGCCTGTTTTGGAATATGCAATGTTGATAACTTGTTTTCCTTTAAAAAACAAAACAAAACCTTCTTTCTGATTGAAAAAAGAAAAACAAAGAAAGAACTATTATCCTGTTACATGTAAAGATAAATACTCCAGCTTAAAATGAATTTTTTTGGCTTGGAATATCAGAGAGCATACTTATTTCTTAAGACAGCAAGAAATGTTTTACCTTCCCTGGGAAGAAACATTTTAAAACTAGATCCTAGTATGGTATTTCTGGATTTGAATGTCTTATCTGAGCCAGAAATTCCATGAATTGTGCTTTTCAAACCTGCTCAGCCTTCCCTGGCAAAGAAGGAAGGTTGGAAAGGGAGTGAAGAGAGAAACCAGGTAGAGAAAAGAAGGAAACAGAAGGAAGGCAAGTAAGGAGAGAGGATATTTGGGGACAGACTAGTTTTACTCCCCATGCTGGTCTGGTTCTTGTTTTATTGGAATTATTTCACCATCCTTAATTGTCATCAGTGTACACACCCAATCTGCTGTTAAAAGAAACCATTCCTGCTGATGGAAGTAATAAATGACAGTGCCCTAGGAATGGAATCCTGAGGTCTGCATAAATCAGCATTTGTCATCTTTTCAAATGCTAAAAAATTTTTGTGGTTCGGCATTTCCAGGAAAGGCTCAGTTGGGTTTCCATAATAATCACTTCATAGACTTTAACTTTTCCCTTTGAATTGTCAAAAGGTTAAATCTACCCTAAATTAGAATTCTTTAAGTGTGTGTATGTATGAGTGTATGCATGAACATGTATTTTACTTGTGTATGCATATATCAACACACGCATACTTATATATACAATACATATCTGTGTATATATGTAAAAATAGGCATATTTGTACATATGTATATACACACACATATACGTGTACACACACACACACACACACACACACACAAACTGGTCTTCTTAAAGTTCTCTAATATTAGCACGTTTTATTCTATTTAGTAGCTTCCAGAGTTGAAAGGTCTGAGGCAGAACCCAACCGCCTAACTCTATGGGCAATTAGTTCAACCAGGGAGCATGTGTATTATGCTGAGTTGGCTCACTTGGGCATCTTTCCCCCTTTCTATTAGTACTCTCCTTGCTTCCTGGTGGATGACTGACCTCCTTGGACTGTATGATTTAGCATTTTGCAGGTGCTGCTAGAGAATTCAAAGTGTGCCAGATTCTTTGTTGGGGGGGGGGTGGGTGATGACATCTCAGAAACCTAGTCATTATTTAGACAGGAGCTTTAAAACTCAAGCAGCCCAGCAATGCTCTGGAAAACAGCCATGAACATAAGCACAGTCCCATAGATCAGAACAAGGCTCAAAGGGAAAGCAGGCTGAGGCATAATGAAAAATGAACATTGGGTCCAAAAACGCAAACTAAATAGTTTGCCATATCATTATATCCAGCTTGATGTTCAAGGATCTTTATTTGTATGAGGGGCTGGTTGATGACAATTTTAAACAAATTTGCTACATACCCACTTTTTCCCCAAGTGGGAATGAGAAGTAACAAACAGGATGGCACTGGAAATGCAGGTAAGGCCAAGGCCAGTTTTGTAAAGAGATGATGCTTTGGGGCGGGGAGGGGTGGGTGGTGAGGATTATTTTGCAGAGCAAACATACTGCATATCCTGAAAGCCAGTCTGATACTCCAGAAAAGAGAAGCTCAGAGTCCTCTGGGTAGAATGGTGACAATGAGCCCTTCACAAACACAGCCTTTAGGGAGAAGAAACATTCCAAGTGGCAACTCACTTGTCCTGGCTCATTTCCCTCTTTTGTCTCACTGGAGAGCGAGCCAGGGAAGTGAAGTTAATGGAAATGAAAGTAAAAGAAATGAAAGAAAAGGAAAGTAGAAAAGCCATTCCTAAGATACAAAATTATGCAAAATTATTCCCTACATCCAATTTTCTTTGAGTAAGGTGAGTGGGGAAAACAGCTACCACTGAGGCCACCGTGGGCCTCATGGTTTACAGATGTGCATTTCTTGCATCCTAACCACCTGATACAGGTATGATGGTCATTTTTTAGATGAGAAAAGTGAGCCTAAAAACCTATTCTCCTAATACTGCCATCTCTTGAGATAATGAGAAAAGTAGATTGACAAGGACCCATTTCAAGATACTTGCTTAATTTTCCTTTTTCCCCTTTCAAAGCCAATATTAGCATACTTCCCCCAAAGGCTTTTCTTTTGGAGGGTAATATATCTCATTTATCCAATAAATAATATTAACCACTGTCTGTCAGATGAAGATAACAGACCAATTAAACTCCTTTTTAAAGCTCAAAATCAAGGTCATTAAAATCATGAGCACCCCGCCTCCCCCAAAACAAACTCCCAACTAACAATATACCTACAAAGACTTTCAAATACTTTAAGGACTATCACTTTCACACCAAAGTCAGAATTCCCACTCTTAAAAATCTAGGTAACTGTAGCACAATAGAGAAAGCATGCTACATTGACTTCTTACTGGAATTTGGGTCATTTTAGAAGGCCAAGCACCATATTTAAGTTTGGAGGGAGAATGAGTTTCAATACCCTCTGCATATTAGAAATACTATCAGTAACAATGCAATTATCCTATTTTTTTTTAAAAAAAGAGGTTGAATAAAGACGTTTTTAAAAATGCTAGCAACCTTCAAACTGCCTCACTTTGTTTGAACCATGTCAGTATAATGCTTTGTTTCTCCTAAAATTGAAAATCATTCCTAATCTGGTTCCTTAGCCACACTTTTCCCTTACATGGTCCTCGCATAGTACAGTATGGCATTCCTTGTATCTGGATGGCAGTATGTGATACTTTAAATGCTAATGGAGAAAAACGTTTCTTATATAAACATGTCACATAACATCTTTCTGCACAAGATTCCAGCTGACTTCCCAGTATTGAATCTAAAGACTAAGCATTCACATTGTGTGTCCATAGACACTGATGGGTTGACAATAACTCATCTCATTTAGCTTTTGTGGAAAAGACTTGGATCTGTTTTATTTCTTCTATTTTACTTTGTTTTTGCAGGGTATGTAGAGTGAGGTTATCAAGATTAAAATTGAAAGGCAGAAGCAATACTGTTCATATCCAGGCAACTGAGCCCTTGCCCTGAGGTCCATGCATAACAGGCTCCTTCTCAGGCTCTCTTCAAGCTATGCACCCTTCTGTGGGGCAACAGTCCACGGGGTCATGAGGAGGCAACCACCCAGCTCACACATCTTCCCTTTTGGACCATATTCTCCATACCAGATACACAGGCCTCCCCTGCTCAGATGGCCCCCAGCCCCTTGCAGGGCCTGCATGGGCAGGCTTCTCCCCTGGGGACTGTCCTCCCGAGGCCAGGCCATGCTATTGGTATGCACACCTGCAGGCCTGAGAGTGGCCAAGGGGCAGCTGCAAAGGGGCATCTGCCCTGCAATCTCAGGGGTGGGTCTGGTAAAAGGAGACCCAGAGACAGAAGTATATTTAATGGTGCTTAATTTAATAGAGAATGGCATACAATTAAAACATCCTGCCCCTTCATTGTGGTCTTCCCATCTAGATCAACAAGAGAAAAGTTACCAGGATAAGTAAGAGCTGATCAGAGAATCCTATTAGCTGAGTTTATTTACAAATAAACCCCAGAAGAGTCAACTATAGGAGAGAAAGAAATCAACAGATGTGTCTAAAGCCTACTTCTCAACACACATGCACACACAGACACACACATACCCCATCCAGAGTGGGCTGTGGGCTATGACCACCAGGGTTATGGACTTTCTAGGTCATTGCCAACTTCCATGCTATCATTGTTCTGTAGGATTTGCACCTCCCAAATCAGTTTATGGCTGCATGTTTCAGTTCCAATACACACCTTTTAAATTGGCTTCAACTTGCCAGTAGCTTTTGCTCAAGAAAATTTAATGATAATGTATAATACATACCCTTCATATAACACATAAAACCTCAGAATTGGCTTTCTTCCCTCTTTTAACACTTTTATTATAGGTGTTAAATTACAGTAATTCCCAAGCTCAACCCCTAAGAAACAGTTATCTACGTCAAGGTTACTTCACACTAATTTCCTAAAATATCAAGCCAAGATAGATATTTTCTTCCATAGCTAAAACATCCATGTGTTTACTGGTGAAACTCACAGGTCTTCACTGAGGTTTTGGAACCTTGGAGAGAAGGGTCAAGAGCGTGTAGGTCTTCTAGAGGAAGAGGAGAACAATTGCCAAGGGAGATAGCAGACAGACAGGAGACATGTTCTGGTACAATTAGACCCCAGGAGTTCTACTATTAGGCAAAAGAATAATTACAAAGTAGTAAGGAATGGAAAGACAGGATCCGGAAAACATACAAAGGTGGACATCACTCTGGGTTTTAAACAAACCTCTTGGGTCAGAACACAAGAGAGACTTTCAAATAAGGGTGGTGACCGTCAGTGAATTTGGGCTGGATAAGCCCAAGAAGTAAGACCTGAGTGCCATGTGAAGGCAAAGAAGGAATGCACCCTGGGGATGGGAAAACTGGGCTCTTGATCACAGAGCTTGGGTGTGTAAAGTCTTCTCCCCCTGCCTACCCACTTCAATGCCACCAAAAACATTCCTTACCAAAGTGCTTGCCAAATCCACCTCCTGCTATGGATCTTGGCTAACACTTCCCACCTAGAGCTAAAATGCTTGGGTTCTCCCTCTCCGCTATCCAATGAATGAATCCTGCTACCAAACTATCCCACACACAATGTGTCCCCCTCATTTTTTTAATGTGCTCTAGGAAACACTGTGGGCAATTTTATGGAATCTATACAACATTCCTTAAAGGGTCATTTTGAAGCAACAGGAAAACCTTTATGAAATTCTACTAAGGAACTGGGACTGGTCCAATTTTCCTACACAAATTTTTACTAGATGGAAATCCAGAAGTTTTGGCCTCTTCTATCCATCATAAAAACACCCTTTGTTTAAACAAAGTCTCCACTGATGCATTTTCCAGCACATAAGGTAATTTTTAGTGCGGTACAGAACTCACTAGGGTCCTTTAAAACCAGGGGTGGAGGAGGGGGGGAAGGAGAAGGGAAAAAAGTACCTACACAGCAGAAGCCTTTATGATCTATAACTGAGTACACACTGCCTTTGCAGTACTACCACATTTAACCGCCTGGACTGTAATACAGTAACCCCCTCACAACACTGACCCGCCCACAAACAGAACCAAGAAACCTGGCAAGGAACTCGATCTGCAATAACAAACCCAACTTGCAGTAAAAGCCATCTGTACAAGTGCCAATTATCCTTCTCCTCAAATGATTGGGTTCCATCTAGTTCTGCTGACAAGCAAGTTATGCCACAATTTAATAGGCAATAAAATGTATTATTAAATAATTAGTAGCTAAGAAACAGAAATTAGAGGCTACTTCCTTACCCATGCATCCCCTAGTACTTCAGTCTATTGATGTAAAGCAACTTGATCCTCCAAAGAGGACAGACTGAAACCTGATACAGTTTACTGTGAGACAGTTATGAGGCTGAGTGTTCACAGAGACTGAAGCAGGAAAGAAATCTAGAAAATTCCACCTAACCCCAGTTATGTCTGTAGCAGGGTCCCAGAGGAGCAGAAATTTCTTCAAACCGCTCCTTGTTCTGAGCACATTAATTAAACCATTAGAGGTAAAGGAGTATTGATGTCTTTCCCATCTCCCCACTTCTCCCCGCAGGTCGTGTCTGGTACTTGTTCAGCCCTAAAGGTACAGTTGCACTAACTGAAAAAAGCCCCACTAAGACCAATTAAGGTCTTTACTAAGAGGCTGAAAAGAAGACAAATGAAGGCAGAAAGCCCGATTACAAGGAACCTTTGTACAGATGTAAAGCAATTAGAGTGGTCCCGGGGGGAAGGCAGCATGGTTCCAGAAGCACACGATTTTTTTACAGCCTGTCTAAACTTGGAACAATCTATCTTTTTTTTAGGTTGAGAATAAAAGTGAACCCTGTATTAGTGTCATATATCAGCTGCTAGTGCTGGATTGGTTCCCCCACGCCTGCTACAGCCATAAAGCTTCTCAAAGATCCCTGGTGGAGGGCAATACCATTCTACACTCTGCTCTCAGAGGCAGGGAAAAAAGACCTGCCTCGTGTCAGACCTGCCTAGCAGAACGGCTGTCTCTGCTGCACAGACACCCGGAGAGAGGAGGGTGGGATGGGAAAGCGGTGGGCAGGGGCTGGAAGGGAGGGCACGGGGGGCCTCGGAAGGAGAAGCGGGAGCCGGCCTCTGGAAGACATTGAAGGGGGTCGCCTTGAGGAGAACAAAAGGTCCGCCCAGATTATCCTCTCAGGACATTTTAACAGCAGCCACATTTCTGTCATTAGTCCTCCTTTTGATCTCGTTAATGCATAACATGTCAGCGTTTTATCTTTCCATACTTGATAAGCGCCAACAGATGGGTTCTTGGTGGAGACTCAGACATAAGAATTTATACTTTGTGCTGGATTTTTGCAAGTGAAAAGACCAGAAAGGAGGGAGGGGAAGGGTCAGCAAGTTGTGCATATTCCCTCAATAATTTAGAATCAGAAACTCCTAAGGCAATAAAGAATCTAGAAACTCTGGGGCCCTGTGCGTGTCTCTATAGCAGCCCTTCCCAACAGAAATGTAATGCAAGCCACATAGGAAATTTACAATTTTCTAGTAGAGACATTAAAGAATTGAAAAGAAACGGGTGAGACTGACTTTCATATTTTATTTAACCCAATATATTCAAAATGCTATCATTTTGACAAGTAATGTAAATGAACACATTATTAATGAGCTATCTTACACTATTATTTTGCACTGTCTTGGGAACTCGGCGTATATTGTACACTTACAGCACGTAAGTTTGGACTTGCCCCATTTAAGTGCTCAGTAACCACGTGTGACTCCAGGCCACCATCCTGGACAACACAACTCTGTGTTGCAGGAAGCAAAGGCACAGACTCTTGCCCCACCAGGTGATGATGCATAAGTTACTTAAGTTTTTAGTGTTTCAAATTGCTCAGCTTTAAGCTGGGAATAATAATCATACTTTACTTCATAGGGTTGTTGAGAAAATTAAGTGAAATAATCCATGGGGAAAGCTAGTAACAAAGCCTGGCACCAAGTAAGGCACTCAGTAACTACCAGCTACAATTTTTACTGTTATTTTTTACAAACTCAAGTAAAGAAAGTTGTGATTTCCCACTGAGACGTATGCTTTATAAAAGCTATCTGAGGTTCCTCACTTCTACCTGTATTTGCTGGAGCTGCCAAATGAGTTCTAACAGTGATTTGGGTTAAAGCAAAATCAGTTAGGAAGACTTGGCCCCATATGCAATTGCTTCAATTAGATGATTTACCAGGACTTGGTCTCTGCTATACACTAGGAAGCCTAGACAGGGGTAGGAATGTGGTGAGTCAAAACTCAACATCTGCTGGAGAGATCCATGTTGCCAGACATCAGCAAATGCTACCACACTTGAGAAGAATGGTTAGTAAGAACACAGGCTTTAGGTAAAGAGTCGATAATTGCACAGACCATTGTAATTTTTGATAACTAATAATTCATACCGAGGAACAGCATTAGAAAACTGTGGCATTTAACATTCAACAGAGAAATAATTAACTTTTAAAGTTAGCCAGTAAAAGAAAATGCCAAGGCAGGGTGGTGAGGCAGAGCTGACAACAAGAGGGGATACAACGGGACATTAATTAGGTACAAGCAAACATCTTCCCTAATAGCTCATGTTCTCATTCCCAAAATGTCAACAATAGATATTAACACCAGATGCTGGCATTACATCTCCCCTGACAGTGAGTCTGGGCCACGTGTGTGTGCTCAGAGAAAAGACTCATGTGACTGAGGGGAAAAATCCGATGGGATAAAAGGCTGTGTTTCCTTCTCTTAAATAATTTACAGATCCTTCATGAATGGTGGGGAAATGGGAGCTTTCAAGGGATCTCAACGAGAATACTGGGGAGGAGAAAGATCTGATCACGTAAGCTGCTGTCCACGTGTGGACTACTCTGACGTCTGTTCCATTCACCTAATGTAGCCTGCAGGAGGCTGGGAATGTACCTCCCTCCTGGGATTTGTAAGCAATCTTCTCTTGAGTGCAACATGGTGAAACTACCACCTCTGGGGGTAAGAGACATAACTACAATATTTAGAAAATTTTAGAAAAAATAACTCCTGATCATCTAAAGTCATTCCCCTTTTATTACTTTCAATTTTTTCATGCTTCGAGTCAGTCAAAAAAGAGATATAACAAATATAAGGAATTTGACATATTTCTATCGCTGAGCCCCATGCAGGCAAGGCTTATGACTCAAAAGGAAACAAAATGTACTAAGTTAACTCACTCCACACCCTGTTAGCTACGTGGAACTGCCTCTGCCTCTGATTTATTCTGTTTCCAGAGCAAGCAGTCAAAAAATCTCTGAATACTGGTTGTTGCTTTGGGAAGTGGATTTGGAATCACTAACAAAAGACAATAGGCTGCAAATTGGGAGACAAAAGTTTGGCCAGAATGTATAAAAGGTAACTGTCTAAGCATAATGATTTTCTTTGAATTCCACGATTAAACAGGTTAAACAAAGCCTCAGAGCCTTTGCATGTGCTGTTTTCTTTGCCTAGAAAGTGCTTGCTGTGGGACTTCCCTGGAGGTCCAGTGGTTAAGACTCCACGTTCCCAATGCAGGGGGCATGGGTTCGATCCCTCGTTGGGGAACTAAGATCCCACATGCAGCCCAGCATGGCAAAAAAAAAAGAAAGTGCTTCCCGTCCAGTCTTCTCATTCTCACCTAAGTCTGTCTCTCCTTTAAGTCTCAGCTTAGAATGTAACTTTCAAGGAGGAAATGCTACTCTATCTGAAGTAGGCTCTACCCCTACCCTCCATCTCCATTATTCTCCATCTCAGCTTCTTGGCCTTTTTTTTTTCTTTTCAACAGCACCTATCACACTGTGCTTATGTCTTATGTTTCTTTGCTGAACTGTAAGCTCTGAGAAGGCACAGATGATGTCTGTCCTCTTCACTTCTGTATGCTCAGGCCTGAAATATGGTAGGCACTCAACATCTGTTTGAGGAACGCTGTTGAGAACTCTGCTACCTCCTCTGTTGCTGCCGACTGAATCCTCGGGCCAGGAAACACCAGTAAAGATCCCAGTGGCCAAAGGAATGATTTAGCTCTTAGAGGAATCTAGAATAAAAACCCAGAGTCTTCCTTTGAACAAAAACTGAATGAACACAAATGAATGGGATAGATTCTTTACCCTCAGGGAGTTTACAGTCTAGGAAAAGAGAAATGGAGCACAGGTAGCCAAATATTCAGATTAAAAAAAAAGTCATTGGACTGATAGAAGCCATGTGGTCAATGTTGGTCTTGGGCTGACATTGTCAGAGCCAGCCAAACCTGAGAACCAAGACAAACCACCCAGAAGAACTGGCACCACAGTGCAGGGGTCAAGAGCATGACCATCAGATCGTCTGGCTTCATGACTTGCGAATCGTGATGTTTTGGGTGAGTCTCTTAAACTCCTTGTACCACCGTGTTCTTATCTGTAAGATGGGAATAACAGTTGTATATATGTCACAGATTATTATGAGGATTAAATATTGGTAAAGTGCTTAGAATCCCATCTCGTATGTAGTAAGTACTCAATAAACGTTAGCTATCAAAACTAATTGGTCTCTTAAATGACGAGGAAACCTGTTTACTAGTTAACTCCCCCCAACTTTCATCTGTTTGGCCCATCAATTCCGGCATTTGGGCAAGGACCACGTATAGTTTCACATCTCCTTTCGTCTTGCTGCTGTAGCATCTAGCAGCAGCTCTGAGCTGAAATCACAAGTTTGCCCCAAATGCCTACTTCCAACCACAAACCCTGATCCAGTCCCCGCTGTTGTCTAACCTTTTGTAGTGGCCAAGAGAAGAGATGTAGCCTCTGCCCCAGTGCTTGCTATTGTTTCACATTTGGTTTCCCTTCCAGAAAATATCAGCTTTATAGAGACACAGTTATAACACTTGGACTGGGACCTAGGCAGCAACGTTCAGGAGATTAAGAAGAGAAATAAGACTTTTGTGCTTAAGCAATCTTTGCTAACATACTTCATTCAGAAATCAACTCTTCCTTAAATTCATAGCCCCTAAGGCAATATGAAATAATTTCTGTCAGTCCATCCATCTCAAGTACCTATTATGTATAAGGCAAGATACTAGGCACCACGGGAGGAGGAAAAAACCATAAAACAAGATCTCAGTCTGCAAAGGGTGATTATGTTTCAGTGTAACAAAGCTCAAAAGTAGCTTGCCAAAGGAGGCACTAACCTCTGCTTTTCTAAGGATCAATTACATTCTGGTTTTGAGCACAGAGATTTTGGGCACTGGAGTGCCAATGACTTAAGCCGCAGAAAAAGTCCTTAAAGTACCACTGGTAAATAATCATCTTTGTGATGCTTTTTGAATTTCACTTTAATCAAATCCAGTAAGACCTTCCAAATATCATTTATCCTTTAACAATCAACTCTCAATCTCTAAATCCTGGCTTTTACTTTAATCACTCATGAAAATTCTATTATTCAAGTGCTGATTATGGCCTGTCTTGCTGTGCACCAAGCAGCACACTCACTAAGCCCACAGGTTGCTCTATATCCTCCACGTCACCACCCTGGAAATGGAGCCAGAATACTGTCTGGGAGTAGAGGGCTCTGGGTTAGAGCCTGGGGTCAGGCCTGGGACCTGCTCTGCCAAGTTATTTAGGCTCCTGAGGTCCCCGTTGGTTTGTTTGTAAAATGGAGGAGGATGGTAGTAGTATCCCCCTCATATGGGGTTTGAGACTACAAATGCTAGATTTCTCGACCATCAGTAACTCAGCCACTTTTGCTATAAAAAAAGTTCTTAATCAGGAACCACTCTTGTTCTCTGTACGCCTCCCCACTTCTTTGGCTCTCCATCACGGTGTGGGGCACACACTCAGATCCTAGAAAAGGGTTTGCCAAGTCACAGGGTGAAATCCCGTTAGTTCACAGTCACTTAGCTGGAATTCTTAGATAGCAATTGCCTGATGAATGGTGAATTATGAGAGACTGGTGGTGGTGGTGGTGAAGATGGGTCCGCAGAACAGCATCATTCGCAGAGTTTACCTCAAGGAGATTAAAAGGTACTTAAGAAGCCACATATCAGATAACGTTTTTAGTTTCATGTAAACAGGGAAGCAACTGGACAGATCTGAATGTATGATCCTGTTTTGCCTATTATCAGCTGTGAGTGGTCTTAGAAAGTTCCCTTCAACTTCGGGGGCCTCAGTTCCCTGATATTAAAACGCAGGGTGAATCCCATTGACACCCTGTGGTGGTGACTGAACGGGGTGGGGCACAAGCACCTTCAGTCTGACTTTGCAGCACAGGCTACAAGGGAAGGGAGTGTGAGCCCCGCTCTAAACTCTTTCTAGGGCTTTCACATTCCTTCCCCTTGACTAGCTGGTTTATAACTGGACTACTTAGGAAGCTTACAAGGAATTTGTTGATCAGCCTCTAGGACTTCCACCCGAAGGAGCAGGAAAAGATAACATGAGCCAGCAGAGACGAGAGTGGCGTGAATGGCACACTCCATGGGGCTGGGGTGGGGATCTCTCTCAGAGCCACAGACTAAAGGAGGCACCACAGGGCTTATATCCGGACAAAATTAATTCGAAAAGATACATGCACCCCTGTGTTCACAGCAGCACTATTCACAATAGCCAAGACACGGAAACAACCTAAATGTCCATCGACAGATGAACACATAAAGAAGATGTGGTACATATATACAATGAAATACTACTCAGCCATCACAAAGAATGAAATAATGCCATTTGCAAAAACATGGATGGACCTAGAGATGATCATACTAAGTGAAGTAAGTCAGACAGAGAAAGACAAATACCATGTGATATCACTTATATGTGGAATCTAAACTATGACACAAAAGAACCTATCTGTGAAACACAAAGAGAATCACGAAAATAGAGAATAGACTGGTGGTTGCCAAGGGAGAGGGGGCTGAGGGAGGGCTGGAGTGGGAGGTTGGGGTTAGCAGATGCAAGCTTTTATAAACAGAAAGGATAAACAAGGTCCTACTGTATAGCACAGAGAACTATATTCAATATCCTATGATAAACCATAATGGAAAAGAATTTTTTTAAAAAAGAATGTATACATATGTGTAACTGAATCACTTTGCTGTACAGCAGACATTAACACATTGTAAATCAACTATACTTCAATAAAAGAAAAAATAAAATAAAATAAAGGAGGTACCACAAGGGTAGAAGGAAGGAGGTGTGGCCTGGAGCCCTGCCTGATGCAGAGGCTGGGGAGCCGAGGACCTGTGCAAAGTCCTGCAGGCGACATCCCACCCGTCCTGCTCTGACAGGGGCCAGCCCCCACTGTGGGTGGATCTTAGGCAAGGCAGCTGCACACCGCGGGAGAAGATGAGCAGGGGTCCTGAGCACAGGTCTCTGCACCCAAGATGGGGAAGGGTTGCTGGGTGGCTGGGATTCTCTTCTGCTTCCTGCATTCCTGTTGGCGTGATTTCATCCATTCTCATTCACGTTGAGGAGAGAGGAGGAAAGACAGTAGAGAAAAGAAAATATCCTGAAACACTGTGGAACACTCATTCACACATGCCTGCATTGATTACATAGCACCTATTACATGGCTTGGCGCCGAGGTCACAGGATGAGTGAGGCACGGCACCGGTCCTCAAGGCAAGTACCGTCTAATGGAAGAGACCAGCTCACATGTGGGTAATTCTGAAGCAGTGGAGGGACGGTGACAGAGGCGTGCTCGGGCATCCTGGGAGGCCTTAGTGATGGCACGTCTCAAGCCTGGGACTGAGCAGGGAGGCAGGGCGGGATCAGGGAGCCAAGCTGTCACGGGGCAGCAGCACCTCAATGAGTGTGACGTGAGCGCAGGGGGAGAGGGAGGAGCAGCGGTGGGAACCCAGGCTCAGGGCAGAACAGCGTGAGGAGTCACCAGCACTCTGTGTGGCTGGGAGGGGAGGCAGGCTCCCCTAACATGAGCCATGCACGGGGCCGGACAGCAGGCCAGGAAGGAGACATGCACTGGGACGGTGCGGACTCCTGGCTACACAGCAGGCAGCAGCTTTATGTTGCTCGCATGGGTGAGAAGGAGGTGGGTGGTCTTCTGTCTGCCTGTACAGGGTCACCAAGCCACTTACCCCCACCACCTCGGTTGTTTATAATTCTTAGGAAACTCTTAGGAAAAATAATAGGAAATATTTTCTTAGGAAAAAAATGTAGTCTTAGTACCATAATTCTTAGGAAAAAATAGAGTCTACCATTCATAGTAAAAGGTTTTGGAAGGATAACGGCTCAGGGGATTGAGGAGCTTTGAAATTGTGACGCTGCAACTGGAGAAGGGGTGTGGGGGGCAGGGAGAGCTGGATCAAGCGGGAGCTAAACAGGGAGGTTCTCGGGATAAGATGATTTTAAGAGGACATACACACAGGCTGGAAAGCACGACACACTATCAGAGAAGTTACCACTAAAGAGAACAATGACGAAAGGGAGATAACTCATGAGTGTCAGGAAGTCTGGCGAGCACTGACCGAAGAGGCAGTGAACACTTGGTCACAGGCGGTTATGGCCACTATTCAGCCATTTCGGGGAAAAGCTGAATGGGAGATTTTCCAGATGGAAGTTGGACTAGATGACCTTCAGATACTCACCCAACCCTGAGATGTTGTGATTCTAATCCCAATAAATGCTGGGCGAGTGTTAAGTTACACTACAGCAACCCTCTGTAGAACACCACGTGCTCTCCACAAGTTACTTCAGACACAGGTGAGAGGGAACAGGCAAGACCAGAAAACTTCATGGGACAGTGAGACGCTCGCTGTGCAGAGGGCTTTGTTCCAAACTTCTCTGAGTCAAAGGCACGTTAGACCCTGCTTTGCAAACAGCCACCTGTCTACTTATCTGAGACAAGTAATAGCATATGCTGGAAGAGTACAACGGGCAGCCTGAGGAGCCGAGACGTCTTTTCCTGCATGTTTTCCCAATTAACTATAATCTTGGATGCCTTTGAAGGAAAGAGTCCCTCCTGAAAACATCCCAGAGTTTGGAGGAAGGAGGGAGTTTCAAGCAGTATTGGTAATTCTAAACTTGTCAAATGGAAAAAGTTTCATTCCAAAACAAATGGTTTTTTTGAGGGGAAATACTGCTTGCCAAATGTCATCTTTGCTTATTCTTGATAAACTTGCTAAAATGTCTCCTAATCCTCAGAAGGCTCTAAGCCATGTTGATCATCTTTTAAAATAAGGTCACTGAATTTAGAGAGCCAGAAAGACTGCAATTCTCTACATGTGTTAACACCATTCAGTACTGCAGATCTAACTAAAGACAGACACTTTTAAAGAAAAATCCAGCTCTCATGGACTCTCAAAACACAGTCAAGGGCGTCAGACTCAGTAGGTAGGTAGGGGCTGGACTTGAATTTGGTGTGACTACAGAACAGGGCAGGAACTGAGAAATTAGGGAAAACACAGTGTCAGGCAATAGGACAATCCCCAGAATCAGTGGCAGGACAATCTGGTTCCTCTCTCACATGCCTCATGTTTTCTCTGTCACTAGGTCTTTTTGCCTTTACCTTGTAAAGATGTCTCACTAATTTCTACTCTGCCATGTCCACCATACTGCCTTGGTTCACACTCCCGTCCACTTCCCTTTCAACCCTTTCCTCTGCATAAAAACTAGGGTCATGTTTAGGGGCCTGGATTAGGGCAAGGCAAGTGATGTGCCTATAACACAAAATTTAAGGAGGTCATCATCTCAGGGTGGTGCAAGGACCAACCTTGAACTTGCATAACCCTCAGAGTGAGTGCTTCCTTATATTTTGTACCTTGCGTGCCTCTCCTGCCTCATCCTAATCCTGGCCCCATTAAGTTTCTAAAATTTAGTATCAAACCCTAATGCTCTACCACACCCACACCATACACCTGCTTGCAGGATCTGGGCGGGGGCTACCTTTCCATCCTCATCTCCCAGACTCTCACAATCTCACACCAAATACTGGCATTCCGTTTCTCTCAGCAGGCCCCTAAACATACACTGTTGCTTCACACATCTGAGCTGTGCTACACCACAGTCCCCTTCATGGAAGCCCTACCTGCTCTTTATCCCTGGAAAAAATCCTATAATTCCCTAAGAGTCTCCTTATATTCATTTACATTTACACATAAAAAATATATAAAATTTCCCTCACACGTTTCCCCCTCAGCAGCCTCCCCGAAAGTCACCACTTGGTTTCCCTCCTGCACATTCCACTGCACACCTTGTATTTACTTCTATTACAACACTTGTCACAGAGTATCATCTGTCTGCCTGTCAGTTGCTGGAGGTACAGAGTGTCTTTCCATGGACGCATCCCTGGAGATCACCGCAATTCCTAACACAGAGCTGGCCTTCAATAAATTTTTGTTGAATAAACGAATGTGCGTTCTGTTTAATATACAACCTTAGTGTTCTGTCTTCCCTCCTTTAAACAGGATCATTTCCAGGGGCCAAAGCAACAAAATGAGACTTCCAACCACGGGAGAAGGAGCCAGACTGGTCATAGCACAGGCAGGTCTATGTGTCCAGGTTGTTGACTTTCCTTCAGTGTGAATTAAAGAGTCAGTTCCATGACAGCGTAGCTGGCTACCAGGAGCAAAGTTAGCACATTTGTTAGACGTCATTGATAAAGATGATTAAATATTCCATTTTTGTTTACTTTAATTAACTACAATTAAAACATCACAGGGAGTTTGCAAAAGCCATTTGCATCTACTTAATCCAGTTCTTTGGAGAGATGGTCTATACTGTCCTGTCTTTGAGATTTGGAAGGTTCCACAAATGAGCTTCAGTTGACTGATTCCTCCCACCTCTCCTCTTAGAAACAAACCAGTATTTTGGCTATTTTAGAAACTACAAGGTCTTTTCCAATGTTAGGACAAAACACTGGCTTAGTGGAATACAGAATGATCTCCAGTTAACACAAGCCAAGAGAATGCCTTGTCTTGAACTCCTAGTAGCACTGAGAAAAATCTGACTGGTTTGAAGACCAGGATGAGGAAAACGGAGAGGAATGGGGAGCAGAGGGCAGCATGTTTCCTGCCGGTACAGATGCAGCTATGTGTATGCTGGAGGGCGGTGGACAGCAGGTAGAAGAGGTCTAGACCTGCCCTGTCCAGTATGGGACCAACGAGCCACATGGGGCCACTTAAACAAATTAGAATTAAGTAAAATAAAAAATTTAGGACTTCCCTGGTGGTGCAGTGGTTAAGAATCCGCCTGCCAATGCAGAGGTCATGGGTTCGAACCCTGGTCCGGGAAGATCCAACATGCCGCGGAGCAACTAAGCCCGTACGCCACAACTACTGAGCCTGTGCTCTAGAGTCCAAGAGCCACAACTACTGAGCCTGCAAGCCACAACTACTGAAGCCCACGTGCCTAGAGCCCGCGCTCCGCAACAAGAGAAGCCACCACAGTGAGAAGCCTGTGCACCGCAACGAAGAGCAGTCCCCGCTTGCCGCAACTAGACAAAGCCCACACGCAGCCACAAAGACCCTACAGAGCCAAAAATAAACAAACAAACAAACAAATTTATTTATTTATTAAAAAAAAAATGTACTCCCTCAGCCTCCCATTTCAAGTGCACGATCGCCGCATGTAGCCGGTGCCTCCTGTACTGGATGGTGCAGAACACTTTCATCATCCCAGGAAGTTCTACTGAGCATTCATGGCATGGACAGTGGAAGCTTGCATATTCTCAGCCTCTACAGCCTGGTGAGCAAGGATGCCCATACCTTCCCCTAGTTCATGATGAATATGCACATACTAAGCATTTTCTCATTCACCTACTTGCAAGCAAGTGGCTTCCCCCAAAAGGGACAACAGTTTCTATGCTACGGGACCATATGCTGTCATTACAGTTTCCTTTCCAGTTAAACACGAACATTATCAACTGAGACACCCAGAGTTGGCTCCCTTAAGAAATGGGAAGTGATGGACGGGCACTAGAAAGTTGAGAACACTTCAAAATCTAATGTGGCACCAAGGCAGAAAAAGAGAGGAGAGACAGAGCACTGAAGGCACTGATTAGGCGAAACTGATGGGGAATCCGCACTGCAGAGGCTGAGAAATCCAGCCAGGTAGCCCAGGCCTCCAAGTGCATTTTGAGTCTAATGTGCAGTATGTTTCGTGCCCTCAGGAGGTGCCGCCATGATGAACTGGGGCCGTTCCAGGCCCAAGTCAACAATTTGTAAATGAAAGAAAGCAAGGAAAACAGATTCTTTAGTTGAAGAGAGATACATTGATAACTGCCAACTGCCAGCTATACTTCCACTGGGAGTCAACAAGTTGTCCACATCTTGCCCCTTTTGCAGATCTGTGCTCACACCTTAAATAAACACTCACTAACAGGTTCCATTCTGTAAGGAGGTGAACCGAAAATCCTAAAATCCAATCTGAAAGAGAAGCCAAGGGCATTCTTTTCCAAGCATTAGATTGATTTCACAGGAGGTGATTAGACTCTTTTGTGCTAATTGCACTAGAAAGGACTAATTAGAAAAATCTACCATTCAGCTAATGAGAGCTGGGCCCTAACTACCTCAGCGCTTAACTTCTCAGGTTGTAAAATATCACTTTTTTTTTTCGTGCCGTCTCTGAGAAAGTTGTCACTGGGTTAAATGCCAGCAGTCAGGCTAGGCATTAAACAACTGAGGCCACATTTACAAAATGCCTGCACATGCTAGATAGAGTTCACTGCTGCTCCGCCCATGCTGTCTTTCTTACTGTTTCAGAAGGGTAAATATGATAGATCAAAGACTGCTAACTAGCAGTATATTGAACTGGTAATGAATTCTTCCCCATTTCTCAGTGCAACCTTCTCAGGGCCTTTGTGCCTTTTATTCTGGGGCCCGTTAATAATGCAGAATAAGGAATTTCACATGTAATGTTGTTACTCCGAGAAGAAGAGTTCATTAAAAAGCAATGCTATCACCTGATTGAGACTCACGTCCCTGCCAAGGGCTGCAGCATTTATCAGGAAGCTGATGGAATGAGAATAATGAAGAGCTAATAAATCAGGGTCTCTTATTATACAATAAATTCATTATACAGTAAACATTATACAGTATAGGTAAACACTGGATAATAGGAAATCAGTCATATTATTAGGATGAAGGCTGTAGTAAAGCTTTCTTAGAAAAGTGAAGTTCAGTGGAGGGCTTTGAGTTTCATGTATTTATATATTATGTCCACTTGGACATTTAAAGAACACTATTAATGAAATGTCTCTGCAGCTCAACACCCTTCCTACACCCCCCAAAAAGCACTTTTTCAAAAAGAGTCTGCAGTCCTCTTGGCAGGGGCCCAGATCCTATATGCTGCAAGATGATGTGTGAACTTAGCAGAAATGTAAATGTCAGAACTTCTGGCTTTGGAATTAAATGCTAGAGATTCTCTCTGTATCCAGGGTGCCCATTTCCTACCCCAAGGTAGAAAGTCTTCAAAAAGACAAAGATTCACATGTTTGAGTACACTGATGCTGATCTTAACTCCTAAATTTCCAGTGAGGGGCAAGAATGAGAACTGAACTCTGCGTCCGTAGCAACCTCTGGAAAGCAGAGATGCTAGCTGCCATGTAGGTGTGTTTCCTACAGTCTATTTCTTAATTCCCCATAACAAGACTTGATGAAGTTTGGATTAATGGACTTTTGGGGGTTATTCTGCTGCTCATTAACACCTCTAAGCAGAGAGTGTGAAAGAAGTGGCAAGATTTAGATCCTTCAGTTGTGTCTTTTGTTAGCAATTTCAGAAAGTAGTACTTGTTAGAACAAGGGACTAAAACAAATGGTTATAATAAGGTTTGGAAAAAATCTGGGGATTCCCGTTTCTAGGTATACCTCACCATTTATGCATATTTCTCCTGACAGTTATCTGCATTCTTAAAAATACTTTTCTGCACTGTTATTTGTCTTTAAAGCATACATCATTCCAAAGGCTCTTAAGTTATTATTGGGGTGTGCGTGTGTGTCTACCCATATGTGAACACACATTATAGGTGATAGGAGAGAAAAACTAGAAGTGAGGTTCCCATGTATATATTTATCCCCATTTTATAAATGAGACATCAGAGGCTCAAGAAGATCAGGTACTTTTCTTGGGATTAAATAGCTATGTGACAGACCTGGAATTTCAATCCTGGCTGGCCCTGTCCTCAACTTCAAATCACTTCTCTTTTCCTTTTAAATTATCTCTAGCACCTGCAGACCTCCTTAGTGCAGTATTTTGCTATGAATTTCACCATAAGGCTTAATTTTGTCCAATACACTTTTAAAAGTAGTCATCATAAAGTAATCAGAATCTCTGTAAGTAGGCAGCAGGAAGAAAACTGGTATCAAGTTATTGGTCGGGAGTTAAATTTTCACTAATGTAACACAGAAATGGGTCTGGATTTGAACCAAATGTTCTTCTCTGACAGTCTATAGTCTGGTATTCTTTTGGTCAAGGTTTTTCACGTAAGTGACTTCTTCATGAGCCAAAAAAGGAAAAAAAAAAAAAATCTAAGCCCGACTCTCCGCCCCATCTCTAACAGTGTAAGACCTAAAGAAGTGAAACCCTTTGCTTAATATGATCTAGCAAGTTACTAACTGAACCATGCAGGAAACCTCAGGTTCTCACCCCCACGTGTCATTTCTAACAATTCAGTAGCTTGCTCTTTTCACATGATCAAGAGCCAAGGTTTAGCATTGGTATTCAATAGGAGTGCTAGACTGTTTTCATTTTCACTAATGCATAATCCTTATTAATACAATAGATGGCCCAGAAGTGAGGAGAGATACAAATTCTAGAAAATACTGTTAACATCATCCAATTAGAAAGAAGTTACTGGAAGAGAGAATATTATTTCAAGTTCTATGTTGAATAAATTGACATGTTATTTTGGAAAGCAGAGATGTGATGGCAATACCCAATATCCCAGTCAAATTTATACAGATAAAGAAACCAAAACTATTGTACTGGTACAACTAGATAGTAACAATAACAGAAATACTTTTAAAGTGATGAAGAGATTGTTTCTTTGATTCCAATCAATATTCACAACATTATTACTTCTGTTTTTAAAATGAGGAAACCGAAAAGCAGAGAGGGGGCCATGGAGATGGGTTAGGTGGAAAGGTCTGGTACAAAAGGTAGGAAGGAAAAGGGCCTGACTTCTACTGATGGGGCCTTGCCAGGAAACCTCGTGTCTTCTCTGTAGCTAACCCAGACACAACACAAAAGACAGAACTGTGGAGGGACTCACTCCTGAACTGCCATCGCTATGAACATTTCCCTGTGTTTTGCCTCTCACTGAATTTCTTCTGGACTCTAGTTGGGGAGACTAAAATAATCACCTTGCACAGTAGGCTTTAATATCACAGGCAGGAGACACAATGGCAATTATACAATTGAGGCAACATTTTCACTAAAATTTGCAATGATCTCCCAACTTTTAGAGAGAAAACTTGCTTCTTTTGTCAAATTTCCCTATAAGACAGTCTTTGCTATCTGTAATGTTGGTTGCATCTAAACATCAAGTGCAACCATGATGCCCTTTAATAGTTAATCCTCCAACATGTAATTAGGCATTCACATGACAATCAAAACCATGACTATATTTCATGTTTGCCTTCCCTTTCAAGCCCTCTACTAGAGGGGCACTTACTCTGTCAAATCTGCTATAGTAATCAAAACATTGAAATTACTTCTTTCCACACTAAATATACTGGAACTGGTTGTTTGATTAAATGTAGAGCAGAGAGTGCAATTTGCTAAATTACAAGTATTCTGAACATGTAAATATAGTTTAATTACTGCAATTAAAGAAGATTACTGGAGATTGGCAGATGGGAATGTAATGCTGTTTTAATTAGAGTTTTTAATGCACTGTAACATAAGCATAATATTAACCCTTTATCCTAGAAGAGGTAGCTGGTCTTTGAAAAATTAGTATTTAAAAAATGTATTAGAGCTAGTGTTTCATAACAAGGCTCAGACTGAGTCACACTTCCCCGGAAGCCCATCGGGGAGAAGAATCACAGCTTCTAAGAATAGTAAACTGAGGCAGAGAGCAACGACAGACAACACATCGGCGGGAGTCCCAACTGTGAACATACATGCAAGCATGCATGAACGCCTGTGTGTGCACACAGAGAAACACATACCACATTGACGGCTTTTCATAAAAAATGGACACCACCACAGTGTCAAAGACTAAGGGACTTGCATGCCATGAAAGGTTTTGTGGAGCCCATGGTTAGAAAATACGAAAAGACAAAGTATTGCAAAACTGCATTTACTTTAAAAAATGCATTTATTCATCTTTGAGAAAGCTATACCACAGATGCAGCTGACACTCTACAAAGGGAGGCCAACAGTTTATTATTCATCCTGCTTATGCACCTTCCAGAACGCTACACGCTACATAAACTAATATTCTAGAATGTAAGAAGCAATCTTTGTCATCTTGAAAGCTATCACTTGTAACATTTTATCCATTTAAGTCAATACCCTATTAGAAATTCTAATTGAAAGTTCAATAGTCAGCTTGGAGCCTTACAATAGAGGTTGCCTTTTGGAAAGCCATTTAAAGTCTTAATCTCTTTATCATTTGGTATTTTGAAGCCTAACTTTGTTCTTGTTAGGCAGATCAATGGCATTAATTTACAAAATAGGGGAAAATGTCACCCTTCATCCTTTAAGTCTCAGCTCAGGGAAGAGCAGCGTAAGTGAATCTGATCACTGCTTTCCCATATTAGCAGCAAACGGTGCCGTGGGAGGCTTGACCTACAAATTTTAATTACTGCATGAAAAATTCAGTTCCTGGAGATGAAGAGAGACTTCAGCAAAAGCAGGGGTCCACCTTGTGCATGTCTGCTGAGTTTAAGTCTTCAGAGACTGGATTTCTGAATCAGTAGCCAACACCACAGTCAATGAACGGGGTTTACAACGTCCAAGAACAAACTGCGAACTTCAAAACAAAACAAGGCTGAGACAGAGGACGCTGAGGCAGATAAGTAAGCTTCTAAGGGAAAAGTCATGGAAGAGAATATGTTTATGTTTCACTGAGCATAAAGAGTCTTGATGGTCACACATACACCTGTCAATTGAAAAAAAGTTATCATGAAGCTAATTCAATTAGGAGTTATAGCCTCAGAGGCAAATGTCCCTGTAAAAACCAAAGAGGTAGCCCTGGTGCTCTACCTCTGCTAAAGGCATTCTTAGCAAAATGGGCATTCAGTGGCAGAAATTATCTTCACCCAAAAAAAAGAAACAAACTCTGAATGTGAAGACATAATGGCCAATTGGTGGTGGCATTAAAACCGATTAAAATAAGTCATCTAAAAAGTAAAGCCAAAGGTGGTGAAGAGTAAGCTTACTCCTGCTGCAATAAGCAGAATCAAGGGCAAGGCTGTCGGCTTTTCTCTTCTAGAAACTAAGGGAGCAGGTCTAAACAATAATCCTTCCATGCAGGCAAAGCCAGTCATAGAAAACATATGCATTTATTAATATGAATTTAAAGCAATCATTGAACACACAGACACATACATCTGTACTTAAAAAAGGGATAGGAAGGTGATAGAGAAATGTTAATAGTGGTCACCCTGGGGGAGTGGATGCATGTTCAGCGGGGTTGGGGTGGGTTGGTGGCTTTTGTTTTTTAGTTTGGATACTTTTTTTATATTGTTCAATTTTTTTTATAATTAACCTGTATGGCTTTCCTAATTCTTAACAAACTGACTTTTTTTAAAAAGAAAAATAAAATCTGTATTAGTTGTTTCAGCATAAAAGCCTGTGAATCTTTTAAGAGAGAAAGATCCCTTTGTGCAATGTGAAAGAGCATGCTTTACTTCCAAAATTTAGACTTTTTAGTTCTAGGTTTTTTCAAATATTAGACTCACATATTTATTTCAGATGCTTGCTGCAATTAAAGAATTGCGTTAACTGTCAAGTCTTAGTTAATCACTTTACATATCCATAGTCAATTTAACTGGGAAGCATTATTGCATAGCTGCATACAGGGACAGCACCGTGTTATGCACAATTGGCTTCTTCATTAATACTGCTTGATGATGGTGATAAGGAAATTATGGCCTTGCGACAACAGATGTATGTATGCATTTTCCATGCAGCCATACCCCCTGCTGGCTAAAACTTAGATGTCAAATAGCTTTCTGATGACTGAATCATATTCATCTTTCCATTTCTGATCTCCGCTGCTCTCCACATCCTTCTTATCCAAGAGATGCTTCACTGTCACCTCCTGACACCAACAGTTGGAATTCTGTGATGAAGTGTCCTAATGAAAAAGCTGTTAACATTTGTATCAGGTGCTCCTGGGCTCTTCTGTCCCTGCACTTACGTTAACAGTATGTTGGAAGGTCTCTAGAAGGGACAGAGGCACCTGGTTAAAGAGCTAGATAGTCACATTCCTGATATGCGTTGGCCATTGACATAGGCTGGTCCTTAGGTCAGAGCCCACTACTTGGAGGGAGCAGAATCCCATGAAATGGTTGAGGGGAACAAGGCTGACCTGAGAACGGGGCAGGAGAGCGTGCAGGAAGGCAAACCTTGAGTACACTTAATGAGTCTAGCTTCCAGCACAGCCAGGACCCATCCTCTGTTGAGATTCCAGGAAAAAGCCTGGAGGCACACATAACAAAAATTAATGCCATGAAGATGGAAAAGAACACATGCTCAATATGAGAAAGTCTGAGATGCAGAAACTCAGCTTCCCTGGAGTGTGGCATTTTCAAAGCCCACACATCATAACAACTCTGAATTCTGAGACGCCTGAACAGGAAGCCCCTGAGGTTCCATCTGTCTCCCTGACTAGAAGGACAGCTGAGGAACCATGCTGTTGTCGGCAAGAGGGCTGGCAGAAATTTCAGGAACCTTGGCCCAGGAGCTAGGAATGTGCAGTTCATTCTTCTCTCCGGTCTAATTTACAGCCCCGACAAAAGCTGTTGGCTTGTTACCAGGTCTGTCTCTGTACATAACTAGAAATGAACCACCAAAATGAGTTGGCTCACGTCTTAATTTTGTTTTTATCCTGAATTTAAAAAATCATAGGATTCATTACATGGTATTGAAGAAATCCAATATTTCCTTTGTTCATAAAGTGTATATAACACTTCACTACCAAAATTAAGAAGGAAGGATAGTTAGATGGATGAAAAAGTCAGCAGAAAAGTAGAAGTGGAGACACAAAAGTAGAGAATAATGAGCTATCACAATTCCTAGTTCAACTGGGTTCAGAAACTTTACAAAGGTCCACTAGCTCAAGGCATTCTGGCATTCAAGGTCCTTACCAGTATACTCAGAATCTGCCCTTTCCAGGCTTGTTATCTGGTCCTCTGCTCTGCTGTATTCTCTTCCAGTGATTTTTAGATTGTGCAGTAATCTCTGCAGAAACTAGTCGAGTTCCTAGCACTGTACTTTAGCTACTTACTTCTCCAGACTCCACACTTCTCTTTGTCTCTATCAATCCACTCCTCCTCTTTCTGTAAGATTCTACCCACCACACAAGCATCTCAAATGATGTAGGCAAAGCATTTGACAAAATCCAACACCCTCTCCTGATAAAAACACTCAGAAAACTATGAATAGAAGGGAAGTTCCTTAACATGATAAGAGCATTTATGAAAAACCCATAGCTAACATCATACTCAGTGGTAAAACACTGAAACCATTCCCTTCTAAGATCATGAAAAAAAACAAAGATGCTTGCATTCACCACTGTTATTGAACACTGTGCTGGAAGTTTTAACCTGAGCAATTAGACAAGAAAAAGAAATAAAAGGCATCTCTGTTCACAGATGAAGTGATTCCATATACAGAAAATCTCAAAGCTAGTAAAATGAATTCAGCCAAGTTGCAAGGTGTAAGACCAACACACAAAAAATCAGTTGTGTTTCTATATACCAGCAATGTACCATCCAAAAAGGAAATTAACTACTCATTTACAGTAGCATCCAAAAGGATAAAGTACCTAGGGAATAACTTAACCAAAGAGGTAAAAGACTTGTACACCAAGAACTACAAAACTGAAGACCTACATAAATAGAAAGACACACCAAGTTCATGAACTGGAAAACTTAATATTGTTAAAATGTCAGTACTACCCAAAGTGACCAACAGATTCAATGCAATTCCTATCAAAATTCCAATGGTCTTTTGGCAGAAATGGAAAAGCCAATTCCTAAAATGTATATGGAATTGTAAGGGGTTATAAATAGCCAAAACGATCATGAAAAAGAAGAAAAAGGTTAGCCAAGACTCATATTTCCCCATTTCAAGACTTATTACAAAACTACAGTAATCAAAACAGTGTAACACTAGCATAAGGACATATAGAACAATGGAATAGAATTGAGAGTCCAGAAATAAACATCTACGGCCAACTGATTTAGACAAAGGTGCCCAGATTATTCAACAGGGAAGAAGAATCCCTTCAACAAATGGTACTGGGACAACTGGATAGCCACATCATGTACAAAAATTAGCTCAAAATGGATCATCAGCCTAAATATAAGAGCTAAAACCATAAAACTCTTAGAAGAAAACACAGGGATAAATCCCTATGACCCTGGATTTGGCAAAGGATTCCTAGATATAATATAAAAAATGAGCAATAAAAGCAAAAACCAGATAAATTAGACTTCATCAAAATTAGAAACTGCAACAGAGAGCATTACCAAGAAGATGAAAATATAACCTAAAGAATGGGGAAAATGTGCAAATTATATATCTGATATGGGTCTAATATCAAAAAAATATAAAAAATTCTTACAATTCAACAACAAAAAGACAGATAACCCAATTCAAAGTGAGCAAAGGACATGAATAGGCATTTCTTCAAAGAAGATATGCAGGCACATGAAAACATGTTCAATACCATTAATCAATAAGGAAATGCAAATAAAGACCACGATGTGGTATGACTTTACACCCACTACGGTGGCTATAAAAAAACAGAACAAAAGCAAACAAACAAAAAAGAAAAAAAGAGCAAGTGTTGGAGAGGACTTGGAGAAACTGGAACCCTCATATACTGCTGGTGGGAACTCAAAATGGTTCAGCCTATGGATTTGGTGATTCTTCAAAAAGTTAAACATAGACTTACCATATGACCCTGAAATTTGACTCCTAGGTACAAAAGAACTGAAATCAGATACTCATACAAGCACATGTACACACATGTTCATAGCAGCACTATTCAAAATAGCCAAAAGGTAGAAATGGCCCAAATGTCCATCAATGGCTAAAAAATTATGGTATATACATACATTGGAACATTATTCAGACATAAAAGGAATTAAGTACTGACACATGCTACAATATGGATGAACCTCCAAAATATTATGCTAAGCAAAAAAGCCAGACAAATGGGTCACACATTGTATGATTCCATTTATATGAGATATCCAGAATAGATAAACTTTTAGAGACAGAACACAGATCAGAGGCTGCCAGGAGCTGGGGGGAGAGAGGAATCAGTATACTGCTCAGTAGATAAAGGGTTTTACTTTGTAGTGATGGAAATATTTTGGAACTAGGTAGAGGTGGTGGTTGCACAACATTGTGGATGTAGTAAATGCCACTGCATTGTTCATTTCAAATGGTTAATTTTGTTATGTGAACTCCATCTCTATAAACTATCTTTTTAAATAAATCAATTTATCTCCCATTTTCTGAAATCTTCACAAATTAGTGGTCTAAACTCATTCATTACTGCTGAATGTGGTTAATTTTATTTATACTTTATTTGCTCTCTTACACAGAAACCCCTTGAGGGCAGGGTCTGCAACTTTCACCCCTTTCTGTCACCCCTGGGCTTCTAGCCCACTGGCTTATACCCAATAGATACACACAAAAAAGTTATTCAAATGATTCTGACAAACTTGCACTGTGATCTTAAAACCAACCTATTATATTTTAGTTTTCTTACTTAAAAGGCATCCAGTTCTCTGGAGTAGAAAGCATTAAGTCTATTTAAAAATCCAATGCAGTAGAAGGTCTTGCTGTCCAACCCTTCAAATAAAAATCCTAAATGCAGCTTCTCTCCGTCATGATAGTATTAAGACAAACACAAAGCACTGCTGAATTCAGTGGCTGGGAGCAGGGGTCCATGGAGCTGATTGTGGGGGTCAGGGAGCTCTTCTCAATATTTAGAAAGGCCTGAAAGGAACCACACACGCCTCCACCAAGGCTGTAGAGGCCGACCAAATACCAGTGTCTCTGCTTTAGGCTGAAAAGATGTCACCATAGTCATCCTATGCTGATAGCTAGGAATAAAACGAAAATTAAATGACAAATTTTACACAACAAATGCAGGTCAGGTGACAAAATACTACAAAACAGGGAGTCTAAGAGCAGATGGGAACAGAAGAGATTCCTACAGAAAGATGACTCACACTAACCGCACCTTTACTGAATTTTGAAAGACACAGTATGATGCCCAGAACATCCAAATCCTGAATTACATGAACTACCTGTGTATCTTATTCAAAAAGAGAAATCTCAAATGAAGAATCAGATATTACAAAAAATTCTGGGAAAATGTCACAAGTTACCTTCTGCTGTCCCCTCAATCCCCAGCCCTGGCCATGTTAGAAGTGCTATTACCAAGGCAATTTTCTTTGGAAGAGCAAATCTATACAGCGCCACGGCTGAAGAATGTTCTCCAGTTCCCCTTCCACCATAACCAGCTCCACAAGGCTCATGCAGAGGGCCAACAGGTAGAGCAGCCCCTGAGGCTATTCCTAAAGGCAGTGACCTTTAGACAAATGGAGCGAAGTAGTCCTTTGAGAAGCTGGGAAGACACAGGACTGGGAACACCGAGGGCTCCATTTGGAAACCCATGAATGACCCTGTCATCTAAGAACTAGGCATGGAGACATGCATTTCATGCCCTCTGCCACCTGGGATTACGTTTTTATAGCTGTTACCGAGCACTTTGATGATAAGATTGTTTCACGGCCTCCACAACCGTGCTGATGTGACGTGAAGACTCAATGTCTCTTCACTGCTGCCACCCAAGGAAGCACACTCATTACTTTATGCCAAGGGAGGAAAAAATTCCAACATGGCTAAAAGAAACCACTCAGAGTAAAGCTGATCTGATCTCTTAGAAGTGGCTATGGGCCCTGTGTTAAAGTAAATTAGAGAGATGATGTGTGAAGCACACAATACCTGGGCCTCTAGCCTCTTCTACCAGCTCCAAGTAAACTAAAGAAAAGGGCGTGGCCAACTCAGCCCTGGTTGGCTAGTCTGAGTCAGGGGTTAACTGGGAAGTTAGGTTTAGGAGAAGGTGGGAATTATATTAAGCAGTGCTGAGAGAAAGATCCAGAGGAGTTTTTACAGTGGGCTGTATGCATGTGTGTGCATGTACCTGTGTTCAAATGGACACTCATGGAGTAAGGAAAACCCAAAGACCAGTGCGGCAGAGGTCAGATGGCTGAGGCAGCTGAAGAGGAGCTGCAGAACAATTTTGGTGCCCTGGGAGAAGTGGAGAGGCCAATCAGGCCTTCAGGAGACAGGCTGGAAGTGGGTAAAAAGCATAGAAAAGGCCCAGGGGAGAGCAGAGCTGCAATCAGACCCCTCTGGGGACAGGTGGAGAGGCAATCATGAAGCCTTGGGAGAACAGATCAGCAGCCCCTGGGGAGCCTCCTAGAAAGGCCCCTTTCAGGGACAAAGGAGTTCATTTGGGGGCTGTGATTGCCTCTCCAGGCTCAGCCTGCTGGGCTGAACTTGAGGCTGGCCCCCACCCACAGGGCAAAAAGCAGAGAAAGTAGCTCAAGACTTGGTGACTAAATGAATCAAACGCAAAACGTGTAAAGTGAACAGTCAGATTTCTGAGTCACCAGTGGAGATGCTTTAGAGAGGAGGCCTGGGGTGAAGGTACACGCAGGCAGATGGCTGGTGCTAATGGGCTCAGGGGTGGGATGCCTTCCTCTTCCTGCTGGGATTCACTCTGCAGCATCTGGATAAGGCTTGCCATCTTCTCCTACTTCCTTAACAGGTAGGACTGACGGTTCTCCGAACTGGGCTACAGGCAATGTGCAATGTCAAACAGCAACTCCCTGCAGAGCTGGGACTAACGTCCAGGACTCTGATTCCTAAGTCTAATTTTCCCAAATCTAATTGGGATGGGGGTAGGGTGACAAAGTTCTACACTGTGTAAACATTTAACTACCCTAAAATATTTCCTTATTCTACCTCTGAACATACTCTCCACAAGAAGATTTGGTTCAGCTTTACTTTTTGTCATGTGAATTAGGAACAGCAGATACATGGGTGCCCATATCTTAAGACCCACCGGGCAGGAGTGCAGATGGGCAGGCATAATATACGACCACCACTACTGTTAAGAATTCCTATGGTTGAGAATAGCGGGTTTTGAACTTTGTACTTCTTTACGTGAGAAGAATATTTTAAATAAATTCTTACAGGGGACCCCAATATATGAAACAGATAGAAGTGAAGCTGCTTTGGGTGACCAGCAGTGAGGGTAGGGAACCCTCACGTGTTCACGTCCCACCCTTCCCTCTCCCCATCAGCCCCTCAGCACTGGAATAGGGGCAAAATCAGTTACAGGGGAAGAGACAACGGAGCCCCGGCCCTAATCTCTCTTGAGCTGTGTGTATTTTCCTCTTTGGGCCTTACTTTCTTCAATGGGTAAAATGAGAGGCTGACCTTGAGTGGATTCTAAGGTCCTTTTGACTCTCAAATTCTCAACTTCTCCACAAGCAAGGAGAGAGGCAAGAACAACTGCAAGTTTTTGCTCACACAATAGAAAGATAGCTAAGAAAAATGTACACATAGCAACTGCATCATTTATATCCATTTTCCAACTTCTTCCTGATAAGAAGGTCTCACTTATTATCAGCCATAGTGATAATCATCATTATCATCATCTCCAGTGACCTTGCTGAAAAGTTCCAATGCCAGAGTATGACTTTCTTCTTTCTTTTACTAAACTTTACATTTCATAGTTACATAAGCAGGATCAGGGAGGCCTGGAGGAGCCTACAGTTAATCTGGTTTTTTTTCAATAAATACAAAAACATTTTCAGTGACAGCTTCATCAGATGTTTGTCCTCATACATTAATTTGGCCAGCCTATTTTTGTATTGATTGAAAACAATCATAAAACCCAACATCCTCATCTGCCCAGAGTCAACACAAATGTTTCCTCTGCGCTTGATTCCACTCAGAAGCCAACACCTTACATCATGTTGCAAAATGTACCGGCTAGTTTTCATAATGTTCACGTCCACTTTCAGGCTGGTCATAGCTGAGAAAGCCAAGGCCTCTCCCCTTGGTCACCAGCCAAATCTAGGTATCAAATAGCTCCTCTGTCATCCAGAGTGGGAGGGAAAGGCCTGCCTTTATTCCTATCACCCCCATGCTATACACTATAACTGTGCAATTTCCCCACTTTACAGCACATTTCCTCCCTTTTGTTTTGAGCTAGAAGTGGTGGCAGAGAAATAGACTCTGTGTTCATTTTATTGAATTACCTATATTTAACTGGGAAAATGGGTGGTTGTAACTCTGTCAACAGAACATGTTCAATTACATCGTGGAACCATTTTTCTTCAGAAGGCATTACCATCTGGTCTAAGCAGTTAAATAAGCACAGCCAAGTGATATTATAGCTAATGAAATTAAATGTGGCACAAATATATACATGGCACACAGAATTCACATTTATCTCTTTAAAAGGATTTTCCTTGTTGAAAAATAAGATATGTGGGTTGCAAGATCAAGATTGTGGCATGGTTGGCTGGCTTTACTGCTTTGCAAACAATGAAAGTAATTAATCACTTCACATCTAGGTCAAACAGTTATTTCATTGTTAGAACCCCAAGCAGCCCCCTTTTAACCTGCCTGCATGCCCCCCACCATTTAGCACCCATGCTCCCCTCTAAGAGGCCTGCTTTGTCAGTCTGCCCTGGGGTCACCCAAAGCTCTGGGTGACTCCAGATTTATCTTTATCCTCATCTCCAACCCCTTTAAACCCCCAATTCTACTTCACGGTGAGATGAGGCTTAAATTAGACCACAAATGTAAAGACCCTGGCGTGGAATAGACACCCAGTGAATATTATTTTTTTCCAATGTCCGTTTCTTTTCCTCTTATTTTGCCTGTCTCAGCCTCTGAGTTGGGCTGTGGACTGGCCTCCCCTGCAAACCTGGTTTCTGGGCCAATGCTGACTGGAGAACCAAGCTATCTCAGCCCCCACTGCTTATACCCCAGCCCCCCATGTACAGACATCTGTTGTTTTTGTCACCTCATCCTTTCAATTTTCTTGGTAAAACAGTACTCCAATTTTCCTTTGGGAAATACCCTTGCTTCTACTTTCAATGTCTGTGGGATTAACTCCAACTCCAGTTCTAGAATGGGCTCTAACTGGTGTAAGCCAGGAAGGGGAGAGGGTGATGTTGCTGGGAGGCGCCCATTTGAACCTGAGTTTGGAATCAAATCAAAGGAAAGCAATACATGTAAAGTACCTGGACCAAAAGGATGAAGTAAACTAGGGCTTTGCGCCATCTTTTGAGCTCTGGACAAAAGTGGAACAAGGCTTCAGCATTACCTGGCCCTGTACCATCTTCCATGATGCTGATTGTCGGGAGGTGCCCCTACGAGGTTGTTCCTGGTACATATGTCTGCCTGAGCTTGCTGTATCCTTTGAGCACAGTGCCCCAGACCGCCTGGATGTGAGGGCCAGGCTGATGTCCACGGTCTATGTCTTGTTTGGGGACAGGACAATCTGTCTGTATGGACTCATTTGATAATCACTCACCATTGCCTAAGAATTTGTATCTACAGGGTAGCCAACTGCATTGTGATACACTCTGTGCTTAACAGAAGTGCCTGCAAAGTTCAAGTTTGGAATTTTAGAAATATTAATGATGTGCACTAACATTTACTGTACACTCAGCATGGAGAGGACCCTGCTCGAAGTGTTTTGTTTTATATCTATATTCCTCCATTAGTCCTTTTACTGATCTTATAGACTCTATTCTCTACCCTTTCCAGGGATGAAGAAACAGAGGCACTGAGAGGGTAAGCAACTTAGCCAATGTCTTCCAACAAATAAGTGGCAGTGGTGGGATTCAAACCCAGCCAGCCCGACTGCGGAGCTATGCCCCTGAGCTCCTGTGATAGATGGTCTCTCTCAGGAAAATGGCCCTATTTCTTTGGTTTGGCCCTCTTTACAAACATGTGTGGCACTCTTTCACTTGCTTGATTCTCACTTATTTTAAATAGACACCAGTAGAGAAGGCCACAAAATGAAAACAACCACAAATCATCTGACTTCTGGTAGGCATTTGATTAGGATCACCAAAGCTATCTTTCTGTGACCATCTCTGCCTGGGTGTAAGGCTAACGTGTAACTGGCTGCCTTCTTTTGGCTCCACATGAATACAGCTGAGACTTTAGCATCTAGGAGCTACAGAATGCAGAGGATAAAATTCCACAGCTTTGCAGAGGTATTACACCACACCATGAAGGCCCATTTGCACAGTAAAGACCAGCCTTGTTCTTCTACCTCATACACTGAACCAAAAAATATAATAGATGGCAAATTCAAAATACATTCCCTCCAGGACTTCCCTGGTGGCGCAGTGGTTGAGAATCCGCCTGCCAATGCAGGGGATACATGTTCGAGCCCTGGTCCAGGAAGATCCCACATGCCGCGGAGCAACTAAGCCATGTGCCACAACTACTGAGCCTGCGCTCTAGAGCCCGCGAGCCACAACTACTGAGCCCGCGTGCCACAACTACTGAAGCCCGCGCACCTAGAGCCTGTGCTCCGCAACGAGAGAAGCCACCGCAATGAGAAGCCTGCGTACCGCAACTAAGAGTAGCCACCGCTTGCTGCAATTAGAGAAAGCCCACACGCAGCAAAGAAGACCTAACGCAGCCAAAAAAAGAAAAAGAAAAATACGTTCCCTTCAATTCATTTCATCAGGATTTGGTAAGTCTCACATACACGAATACACTACAATACACATTAAAAATAATCCCTACGAAGAATTTTTTTTCCTTAAAAAAAGTCCCAAACTCAAGTAGAGTTTATACAAGAAGTTTTGCTGATCTGATAAATCTTCTCGTTAAGTCAAAATGTTAAAACGAGACAATCAATTCAGTCTTTATTTTAGGTAACACTTGAATTTACTTCAGTTGTTGAATGTCCCTTCTAATTTCAGGATTAAAATGCTAAATACAAAATTCATTGTTTTCCTAATTAGATTGACCAAATAAGTTTTCCAGGGTTCAAGGGAACATTTCATTTTCATAAAGAGTATCTGAAACAAATGACTTCATTATCGAGATGCTTCATAAACTACAGGGCAATATTCTTGGGGAGCAAACACATCATAATAAATTCTCTTGAGCATAATCTCTTTCTGTGACATGGTTGTACGTTTACTGAATATGTTTCAGGAAACCAGTGTTTCACTTTAGACATGTCCCAACTGCCTGGATATATATTTGGTCACATATATTTTTTTCTACCCTATAAATTTTTCAAACATGGAAGTGCCTGATTTAGTCACTGTGGTTAGAAATACTGTTTATTTGGTATCTGAGAGAACACCCGAAGTTGCTCCAAACTACTAAATCAATTTGGTGGCTTATAACCAGAGTTTTTAAAAATAATGAAATAGACTTAAAAAAAAAATCAGAGTGCATTTGCTTCCTAACTCTCTATTCATAAGTATTTAAAACAGCGCTGCTACATCGATAATGATGGTTAAGTGAAGCCAACAAGATTCTGCCAAACTTACGGAGAAAGAAAATGAGGGGAAAAGAGACCTAACACAAAGCTACTCTAATAGGAAAGTATGTGGAATCTTGGTGTTGGGATGTTTGGAAGGGCTTTCTATATTAAAGGAGGTACGACTGCCTCCCAGTTAACAGCAAAGGTGTTGCAGTTAAACAGTCTTGGACTTGAATTGCTGCTGCACCTTCCCTGCCTTTTTCTAGGTGGATAACCCCTTTATTCCTTAGTTTTTCCATCTATTGAATGGGAATAACACTGATTATCTCACAAAGTTGTGAAGATGAAGCATGATAATACAGGTAAAGCACTTAGACTGGTATCTAGTCATTCATTGGGTAAATGCCATCACTTTGTTAAAATATACTGGCAAAGATCCAAATTAAGCAGCTATTGTAAGGTGTCTCCTTGACTGTCTTCACTCAGCTGGTATCACTGTTGCTGTCGGGGGGCCCCTGTCATCCCATCCCTGGAAGGAGGCTAGACCCTGGCCCAGCTGCACTGAGCCCTCTTCCTCCACCCATCCCACTGGAACCATCCACTCAGCTGCTGAGATGAGATTTCAAAATGGCCTCTCCTCCTTGAACACTAGCATTCCCAGGGGAACTTGGAGCCTCCCTGCTGCCAGCATTGGTCCACCTTCGCCATTTCTTCTCCCCCTTTTCTTCTAAGGCCCGCTACCTCCACCTAGCCTATCACTTCCCAATTCTGCTAGCTGTTTTACATTGGACTCACATGCTAGACAACTCACTCCTTGAGGACAGCGACTGCCCTAGTTTTATCCCCCGGTGGTGTACAGCACACAGTAGGAGTTCAACAAATGTTTGCCAAATGAAAAAAATCTCTGGATCTCAGATCAAATAAGCTGCCCCCAGTGGACACCCCCCCCCCGCATAAATGCCATGATGAAAAATAAAGACAAATTTAATACATGTTGGAAAGTTTGGCTTTTGTATAAGTTCGATGATAGTGAACTTTACTCTCATAGAATATTTCTATCACAAACGTGAAGGTGGCTTGCGTAGTTACAGCCAGGGTTTATGAACGACATGCTTCCCTTCTCCACACAAATGTAAGGGCACAAAGATGATATTGGAGCTGAATGAAGGATGCCCTTTTCTGATACTAGGAGTTTCCGGAAGATGATGCTGCAGTGACCTCTTGGGCTTAATTTACGCTTTAGACTGAGGCTCAGTAAAACAAAGTACCAACAGGGCAAAGTTTCTAACTGATTGCATATAGACGTTGAGGAAAATAAAAAAGAAACTTACTGCATTCCAAACTGGTGTCAAGTTTGCATTTCACCTAAAGCAACAGGGAGGTTTAATAATTAAAAAATGATTAAAGCACTTAGGGACAGTAGTGTAAAAAGCATAGCCAAACAAGTCTTTATGAGCAGGTTTAGGATAATTTGGTCTACCAATTGCATGAGAGAGAATTTTCTTCTATTCATTCATTCATTTACTTATTCTTTTATCTAACTTCTTCAATAAAATAAAAGTGCGCTCAGGGCAATTTTCAAAGGCTCAGTTACTTGGGCCAGATGGAAAAACAGGATGAAGGCATTACAATGTAACTGATTAAAAGTGTTTGTGTAGTGTTTTCTAGAGCTTCTTTCCAAAGCCACTCATTCATGGGGCATGTGCTCTGAAGGTGTTAGGTGTTCTGGGCCCCGAGGAAACCAAGAAGAATGAATAAAGACAGAGAAAATACACCTTCTGAACTTGGTAGAGACCACATTTTGTTTTTACTAAAACCCCCGCAACAGTAAACACAGGAGGGCCTTAGCAAACACTTTTTAATGTCTACAGGTTTTCCTGCTTCCATTACTGTTCTCTGTCTCACCACAATACATCCTATTTCATGATGTACTCAAAAGTATTTATTTTTAAAAATCTCACCAAGTTAGCTGGGTTGAGAAACTCCTACGGGAAGAAACATTTCTGTTCTGCACCCTCATCTGTCTTCTTTCATTAAAACAAAAGTGCACATCGGAAATGGGATCTTTATCTTTGGTGGATACACCTCATAGCATCCCCAGCTTACAAATCCCTCACCTTATTTAAATATCATAGAGCCTCAAGATTAAAGCTGTCTTCTGTTCAGGAGGCATCAGTGAGAAGATCACTTAGGCCTCAATATTCCTTTCAGTAGTAACTTGATGCACCATATTTTTTTGTACTTTATTATGTCCCACCAGGTTTTATTTATTTAAATCCCAGACCCTTTTGCTGACATGGCAAGGCAGAAGCAAAAATGTTTTATACAACTTAAATGAACCTATAAGTGGACACTTGTTCTATAAATCTTTAAAATGCTAGGTTATTCCTTGGAAACCACTTTTACAAGGCCATTCCATCTTCCTTGAAAAGAGATAGCATATAAAACACCCACTTTCTGTCCCAGCAGTGCCAAAGTGACATCAACAGGCACAGCGCATTTTCATGCAGAACAGACACAAAGTTCAAATCAAACATTAGGCACCTAATGCTGCAGTTTTGCTGAGTGGATGATGGCAGTAAAGTGTTTTAATGAGAAGTGGGGGGGGGGCTATGTCTCACTTTTCTAAACACTTTCTGGCAAAGCTACCCTACCTGCTGACACTCACGGAACCCTCCTTCGCCTCCCCTACAGCAAGCAGCCCTCCAGCCACTAGAATCCCTCTCCCTTGATTCATGCTGTCTCAGAACGCCCCAGAACTCATGGTCCAAACACTTGGAGAATTAACAACAGGGGGGCCGCGGGGGTGGCCTGAAAACGCTTTCCTATTCGAAACTCAGTCAACCTGAAATGACAGCTTATAAGCCACAGGCCCATAGTTTCAGAGTTCTTAAGTCTTTAGGTTTAAGGTCATTGATGGACCCCTGTACTGAAGCTTTTCTGAGCAACGTTTCATGCTTTGCCTCGATGCTCCTGTCCAGTCGGAGTTCCGGCTCACGGCCCCTGTACAGCCTGCCCTGCGCCCGCCTCCTCCTCCACCTCTCGTGCCTCCACTCTAGCTCACGCCTTTGCTGCGTCACCCTCACTGTCCTCCAGGCCCCTCCCACCTCTGTCCTATGTCCCACCTTTGAATTAATCATCTTCCTTTTCTCACAACATTACATTACTTCAATGAGTGCATCTGATGGTTCTCCAGCATGAAAATCTTTGTGACATGCATAATAGATTTATAAATCATACAGGAGCTAGGGAGCCCCCATGTAACCCTTGAGAGAGCTTTATAAATACCACAGCAGGGGGCTTCCCTGGGGGCGCAGTGGTTAGGAATCTGCCTCCCAACGCAGGGGACACGGGTTCGAGCCCTGGTCTGGGAAGATCCCACGTGCAGCGGAGCAACTAAGCCTGTGAGCCACAACTACTGAGTCTGCGCTCTAGTCCACGATACACAACTACTGAGCCCACGATCCCCAACAAAAGAAGCCACCACAATGAGAAGCCCACACACTGCAACAAAGAGTAGCCCCCGCAACTAGAGAAAGCCCGCAAGCAGCAACGAAGACCCAACGCAGCCAAAAATAAATCAACTAAATCTATAAAAAGAAAAAAATACCACAGCAGGTAAGAACAGCGATCCAAACACTGCCAAACTTTTTTCCCACTGGTGTTTCTAAAGGTGGCAGGTCATGGCCACCCTATAATGTTAACTGATCACGATTCAATCTCGATAATTCACAAGCTAAATTAACCTTTTGGAGCCTATATTGACTCAATTCAACAAAATTTTATTGACTGCCTCCCACGTACGTGCCTGACACTGCGCCCAGCAATGGAGATACATCAGTAAACAAGACAGACTCAGCCCTCTCCTCTAACCACTAGACAGTAATGACCTTGAAGGCAGAGGCCACGTCCTGGGTACCAGCCTGAGGGAACATCTAGTAAGTCCTCAGCGCTCCATGCTTACGCGCACCAATCGTTTTCGAGGCTGGAAAGCAGTAGGATGAACACTGCTGCCACTAGAACCCCAGCCTGAGTTTGAGCCCTGGGCCCCTCGTTTCCTGAATGTACAGCCTCAGGCAAAGGACTTAACTTCCCTCTGCTCTTGTTTCCTCAAATGTCAATGGGAAAACCAACAATAATGGCTTCTACTGAGGATTAAATAAGTTAATACGTGAAGTGTTTAAAATGGTAGGTAACACGCAGTAGGTGTTCAAAAGATTAGTTATTATTTTCTATACAATGTTCCTGTTAATATTGTTAGAAAAAGAAAATGTTTCCCCACTCTTTGAACAAGCATCTCTTTCCCATGGCAAGTGATGAATTCATTAAGATTCACAATCTGCATCAAAAGGTTACAACCTTTCCCTGCAGTGACAAGAAACAATAAAAGGAATATACAAATGCTCTTGCCAATAGACACACACACACACACACACACACACATTCCCTCTCTCTCTCTCAGGAAAAAATACCCATTTGTACCCAAAAGAACCCAAAAACACAAAAAACAAAGCCCCCAAAATAACCCAACAACAACCCCCCCCAAACCTCAGGAAGGGTTTTTTTTAAAAAAGAAGATAAACAAGGATGAAAGCCATGCCCAGCAGCAAATGTTTCCAGTGTGACCTGGTGAGTTCTCAGCTTCAAACCAGTCAGATCAAGCACTCCCCAGCGGCGTTACCTGGGGGACCTGTCACTCACACATCAAACCCCCTTCCCCTGGCCTCTTCTCACACAGAACATGCTGCCAGACGAAGAAACATCACTGTTTTCTTGCCCAGAGTGTTGAGGGTCAGGGGTGGGAGAGAGGGTGTGAGGCATGGTGGGGGTGGGAGGGGGGACAAACCCAGGGACACCAGCAAGTATGCTTTCTGTGTCCACAAAAGACCTGCAGTACAAGGTATCACACGGTTTTTCTGAAGACCCAATTTCATTCTTGCGCTAGGTTTGGCAGGGAACTCCTTTGGAGCTCCACGGTGGTCTCAGGATCAAAAAACGCGTAGCAAGGATGGAGCCCTGGCCCCTCCAGCGCGGGTTGCAAGGAGAGGTGTACAGAGGGTGACCTCGCGCTGGCTGGGTGGGAGCAGAAGACAGCCTGTTGACTTCCAGCTGAGATCCCCACTTAATCATCCAATCCATCGCCCTCTTCCGATAGGCTTCAAGTGAAGAATGATCAAGTTATTTCATTCCATAACTAATTCTGAGGATATATCCATTGAGAGCTAAGCTTTACTTAATCAACCATTTATCACCAAAGCAGTTCTTCCAGCATTACATCTCGTTACACTACTGATTTTCTTTATTTTATAGTACATTTATTCAGCTTTTAATGAGTTGACTCTGTGCAGAGCATCGACCATTTCTCCTGCTCTACCCCTGAACCACAGACTGGCTAACCTTCAGTCCAAAGTTAACAGTAACAGGAAGTACCACAGAGAACGATCTGAGCTGGTAATGACGTGATCACACGTATACCATTTTAGGAAGAATGTTTACAGTGGAATAGAGAGGGGGGACTTCTTCGGAGGCCAGAACAATAATCTAAGCTGGAGGTGAAAGGAGACTTAACCATGATTGTGGCTTTTATTTTTAAAATTTTTGAAATTTTTTAAAATTGATTTTACTTATTTTTTGGCTGTGTTGGGTCTTCGTTGCTGCACGCAGTCTTTCTCTAGTTGTGGTGAGCAGGGGCTACTCTTCATTGTGGTGCGCGGGCTTCTCATTGCGGTGGCTTCTCTTGTTGCGGAGCACGGGCTCTAGGTGCATGGGCTTCAGTAGTTGTGGCATGCGGGCTCAGTAGTTGTGGCTCACGGGCTCTAGAGCACAGGCTCAGTAGTTTTTAGTTGCTCCGTGGCACGTGGGATCTTCCCGGACCAGGGATCGAACCCGTGTCCCCTGCATTGGCAGGCAGGTTCCTAACCACTGAGCCATCAGGGAAGTCCCGACTGTGGCTTTTAGAATCAAAAGAAAGTTCCAGAGCCAAAAATCCAGGGGGCTAGAACTGGCATGACTTGTTGACTGGCTGGGTGTGAGGGTGAGAGAGACACTGGAGGTGAAACGGACGTCTGTGCTTCAGACCTGAGAGACTGTCGAGCTGCGTTGGGGAATGAGAAACTTACTTTGGGTGAAAGAAATGATGATTTCTATTTGAGGAAGGCATCCAGCAGGTGGTTGATGATGTGGCTTTGGGGGCTCCAGAGGGGAGGCCAAGAGCAGAAAGGATAAAGATGGAAAGTGAGGGCATGGGCAGTGGGAGCAAAAAAAGGCAAAGTAAGAAGCAGTGAGCTAGGACCTGCGCTAAGTACTTGGCATGCGTTTGCTACTTTTAACCTCACTTTGCTACTTTTATCCTTTATCCTTTTTCTGAAGAACTATGAGGAAACATCCTCAGAAACATTAAGTAACTTACTCAGGTTTCCACAGCTAAATAAGTGGTGGAGCCAGGATTTGCTGCTATTAAGTGACATTCTCTATTAACACTGGGATTCTTATATATTTGAGGAGAAAGAGGGGAGAACCTGATAAAAACAGTGACGAGGATGAGAAAGAGGACTGGGCAGGATCAGGACAGCCATGGGATGGCAGCTCCGAGGGGGAACGTGCAATCAGCCAGGCAGAAGGCCACCATCCTCTACTGGACTTTGCGATTAGCGAGTCATTGGTGGGTATTAAGAAATGACATTATTAGCACAATAGGATATAATTTTCAGAGGTTAAGAAGAAAGGATGACAGCAAGTATAAAATGTCTTGACTTTGAAGGGGAGGAAAGACTCAAAATGGAACTAGTTTTTTTTTTTTTTTAAGATGGAGAAGACTTGCTCAAGTTCACGTGCTGAGAGGGAAGGAAGTGGTGAAGGAGTTAGTGGGTATTAAGACAAAGGGAAAGAAATGATTGATGTGACAAAGCCATGGAGGAGACAGTAGGGGTTGGCTGAAGAACACGGTTTTGACCTGACAGCAGAGGGAGTGATGTAAACATGAATAACGAGTCTGACAAAAAATGTTAAATGGAGGAGGTGGAAGTCAAGGATGATCTTTTTGGACATCCTTGCTATTCTTGGAAAGGCTATCTATAGATAATGAGGTATGATAGGAAAGTCTGGAATGGAGGATTCAAGATGAGAGGAAAAAGTCTGAAGCAACCACTGTGGAAATGGTGAAAATGAGGGAATACTCAGCACCAAGGCCCAGCCAGACTCAGAAATTTGTATCAGATGCAACTGGTGAAGAAAGTTGATTTTCTCCAGCAATTTAACCTACGCACGCATCCATCCTGGCTGCCAGGAAAGCATGTGCAAGAACATCTAGATGTGCACACGTACCATGGACGAAGGCAGCCATCTGTGAATCAGGGCTGAATTTTAATTCCACCAGCTTTGTGTCCAGGTGGGTATCATTACTCTCCAGGGAAGGATATGGAAGAGAAGGACCAAATGCCAGTATGTAAGATGGGGGTTGTCCAGTGTCCCTTATTTGTAGCTTTTATTAGTACATAATTGTCTACTCAAAATGTAGCAATGAGACGACCTGAGAGGCAGCAGAAAAGGAAAGAAAGGAAAACTCCTCACATCCTTGGGAGCTGAGGGGCTACATCCTAATGAGAGTGCTGTGCACTTATCATTTTAACAAGAGACAGGACGAGGAAATGTCTTCCTGCTTAAAAAGAAAGCAGGGTCTATCAGTAATAACCTAAGGGGCATCGTTATTTTTCTGAACCGTCACTCCTACGATGTAAAAGGTTCCAGCTCTAGTGCTGAAATGCGGCTAATGAATTCCGTGGGAGTTCTTTATGGGAGCCTTAGCCCCACCGATGGGCGGCTGAGCTCCACAGCCACAGTCCTGCCGTTCCCACATCTCCACGAGAGGATAAGCAGGGCCAATGCATTCCATGCCATGCCCTGGTTCATGAGGCTGGTAGAAATTCTTTGCAATTTCAGGCCACTGCTGTGACATTACCTACAAGGCTCCTTTTCCATGAATCCATTACATCCAACAGGAGGAACCAGCAGGCTGCAAAGGCTGATTGATGCTACAAGCCCGAACCAGGTGTCTCAGCAACGAGGGCATATACTATGGTCGAACTACTGTGAGTTCATCCATTTGCTTATTATCAGGAATTTTCTGGGTATTTGGAAAGGCAACAGTGCCAGCTTCAGCATCCTCTCCAGATGAAATAACCACTGAAAAATTTAAGATCAATGACTGAATGACCGATGCCACTTATCATATTCATGGGGGGCATATTTACTGTCAAAACTACGGGGCTTTGGTTCAGGATCCTGAAGAGAATCTTTTTGCTTGTTTCAGAACAAGCAGCCTTAAGGTGACTCCAAGTTCCTAAAGTCCTTTAATCACTGTCTTTAACCTAATATCAGTCATGCTTAATAAAATGTCTTGATAGTTTCAGAGCACTTATAAAAACAGTATTTCATCTAATTCTCAGTGCGCTGAGTGACAATCTTGGGGGAGGGTGGGACAAGTATTATCATCTTCATTTTACTGACGAGGAAACTGCAGGTCCCTGCCACACTGTCACCAGGCCTGACCTTGAGTACTCTCAGAACTGGGGGACGTCCTTACATTTTAAGACAGCTGATTATAATTTCATATGACTAACTGTAAGGAAGTATTTTACGCTGAGCCTCAGTGCGTTGCCCTGCAATCACTCCCAAGTGGTCTTCTTTTTTTCCTTTGGAACAACAAAGTAGAAATCTGACTGTATTCCACAGGAGAGCTCTTCAGATTTTCTTAGTCCCAAGTCAGCCCTCCACAACTCCAGCGATCTCATGCTCTTTGGCTGTCTCTTTTTTTGATACACGAAAATGTGTCAAAATCTATTCTTTTTCTTGTCCTGTACTGTCCAAGCCATTAGCCACAGGTGGCTGTTAAAATTAAGAATAATTACAATGAAGTAAAATCTACAGTTCAGACCCTAGTCACATTAGCCACCATCAGCCACGTGTGATTTGCGGCTGCCATGCTGGACAGAGCAGCACATTTCCATCACGACAGAATGTTCTGTCGGACAGCACTGTTCTAAGACCCTTGAAATACTTTTGTCTGAATTTCTGGCCTACATGCTCATCTCATTGTGGAGCCGTCTTTCTTGTTACCTATTATCAGGACCACCTTTTCAAAGAGAGTATCTAGTTTATCTGATTTTTTTTTTTTTTTTTTTTTACTTGTGAGGGGTACTGGTAGAGAAAAGAAAAAGAACTCTACCCACATCCTGTCAGCTTAGAAATACTTAATTGGTTTGTGGGCTGTCTGACAAGCTTTAATATTCTCATCTTTTCAAATCTAAACTCAGCTGGAGGCCAAATCGCTGCCTATATTAAATACACAAAAATTCTATTATTAAAATGGAAGGAAAAGTTCTTTTTACTTAAACTGACAAGACACAGAAGATGGACTTCGTATCTTTACTTTTTACTTCTATGGAGCCTGGGCACAGAGAAGGAAGGAAAAATAACACTCTTTTACTGAGACTTAGAAATTCTTAAATAGTCTCTCACTGACCCTGATGAAGATTTACATTGGCATCTGACCTGGTTGCTTTTTAAACTTATACAACTGGAAAATGTGGACACCAGTATGGATGAGACAGTTGCAAAAAATTACAAAATACTAAGGCACAAAGGGCCCTATGAGACAATCTAATCCAAAATCCTTATTTGGTAAGGAAAAGAGGCTCAGAAGGTATCAGTCATTTTGGTCTAGAACCTAGTCTTTCAGTTCCCAGTTCAGGGCCTCCTGTCCACAGTGGTGCTGACACGGCCACCCAAACATCCACTTGACCTGTGATACTTCATTTGTTTATACCCCATCCTCCTCTACAGCCATCCCTGCCTTCCACAACACCCAATCCTCCGAATTCAGGAAAGCTGCAGTGGATACTTCTAAAGTAGTCACGTATCCCCCGTATAAGATTACCATAAATCACACACAGACAAAGGGTAAGATCTGATGAACTACAGGAACTTTCTTATCCTGATTCTCTCAAGAGTTTCCCTAAAGGCCCTAGGAAAGGAATTCAGGACCCGTTTTCAAAGCATTTGTACCACACCAGTGTCAGCTACACCAAAAGTACCCCCAAAAGAGGAAGCTTCAAAAATATTCTTTGGCAGTAAGAAGCAGGAAATCTCTAGACGTGAGAATGTAGAAAGGGGACAAAGAATTGAGAAATAAGTTAATAATGATGATGAAGCTATGCCAGTGATGAAAGCAACATCTGAGCACTTGCTATGGCCTTGCATCGTCTCACTACAACCTCACGCCTATGACACAGGTACCTTTGCTGTCCCATTTGTGGGATGAGGACAAGTGGGTCAACAGGCTTGTGTCCCATCATCACCCGCTAAACCATCAACCTAAGTTTTAGAAAAGCTGGTGAGTTGAAGCAAAATGTATATAAACAAACCATGCAGCTTGCAACATGCGTTTGGAGGGGGAGAGCTATAGGAACTGCTTTTTGAATTTAATTTTTTTTTAAACTGGTAAGGCAAAATCTAGGCTTAGTGATCCTTCATTTTAAATAAAAATCAGGAGAGCCAAACTAAGAAAAGCTTGTCATTTTGTTTTAAAATGCACTTCTATTTTTTACTAATACACTTAAAAACTTGTATTATAATAAAATCATCTTGGCATAAAAATAATTCTAAAGGAAAAACAGAATTATCTTTTGTAGGTTATGCTAGGAGACAGTACATCAAAAGGAAGCTGTGTTTGGTGGTGTATTTCCCTCTATGTTCCTGCAGTTTGTCTTTTGAACAGATTGAGGGCTAAGGGAGAAGTCAGAGGGGAGCAAAGGTCTTGTGGTCCACCCAGGCCCTCTGCAGTCTTCTGCCTGGGCTGGGCCTACTCACTGAGGGCTTGTAGAATTCACTCCTTCTGTCCTCCATCTCCTTCTACACACCCCCTTGAAGTAAGCTTCCAATTCCTGTAACAATTTGTCTCTTCCCCACAGCATCCAAATGCAAAGATCTGACCCTATAAATAAAGATGCAGTTTGTTTCATCCTTCTTCCCCACATTTCAATTGGCTATTTAGTCAGTTAGTAAATCGCCAAGGGCAGATAACATTAACCTTTCCCTTACTCTACAATAGAAAGAGAGCTATTATTCTGGTTAAAAACTAAGTAACAATTTGGATTCAGTCTTGGAGTTCCTAGAATCCTTAAATAAAAATGTGAACTTAATTTGCTTCAGAACTTTAATGCCTCTATCAGTTTACCTCTCCCCTCTCAGATTTGTGGGCAAAAAGGAATAGAGGCAACATACTGCAAAGATGAGCCATGTTTCTTAGTCACTAAAGAGCTAATACGCTGTTTATGAAATAAGACTCAGTTGAAAGGATAATGGTTTCTTTTCCTATTGATGCACCTACTTTAATAAGTTTTACTCTAATTATGAACTTAAGACTATGTAAAAACAGTAGTAACATTTTAGATGTAATTCATGGGTTCCAACCAATTACCATACAATAGAAGAATGATTTCCTACTGTGTTCATTACAGTATCTGACCTCGCTTTAACTGATCTGAGCCTTCAGCGCTAAGTAGAATATCTAAACAATAATCAGATACGTGGTGTGTGTTGGTTCAAAAAGGATGACATTAGAGACACAAGCCATAGCAAATGCAAATAAAAAGCAGGTTTCTATGTGAGTAAATTTATAGGATTTGGGCCAAAAGGGAAGGTATAGAATCTTGTCCTGAATGCCCTATTCTCCTTATTTTCCTATGCTTTCATGACTTAACTGTATTAGAGAAGTTTGGCATTCTCAGACTCTCTGATTTCCATGCCATCAAAACCTGGTCCTAGGAAATGTCACCAACATATTTAGACTCTGGTCTAAAAGTCTGACAAAGGGTTTTTTTGAGGCTATATGTATATTAATATAGTACAGTTATAAGACATGAAATAAATCACTTTTATAACTATAGACAGGAACTTATCCCACTATTTCTTTTATTTATTTATTTATTTATTAATTTATTTATTTTTGGCTGCGTTGGGTCTTCGTTGCTGTACGGGCTTTCTCTAGTTGCAGCAAGCGGGGGCTACTCTTTGTCGTTGCGGTGGCTTCTCTTGTTGTGGAGCACGGGCACTAGGTGCGCGGGATCCAGTAGTTGTGGCTCGCGGGCTCAGTAGTTGTGTCTCGTGGGCTCCAGAGCACAGGCTCAGTAGTTGTGGCACACGGGCCGAGTTACTCCGCGGCATGTGGGATCATCCCGGGCCAGGGCTCGAACCCGTGTCCCCTGCATTGGCAGGTGGATTCTTAACCATTGTGCCACCAGGGAAGCCCTATCCCACTAGTTCTTAACTGATAGTTCTGAAGTACTTTGGGAGCCCTGTGCTCCAAAAGTTCTCAAGAAGTTACAGTAATATAGCCATGTGTCTTCAGAGTGTGTATAAGAAGCAGTGGTAATTAACACACTGCCCACCTGATATGTCTTTCTGAACATAAGCTTTTTTGATCAGGAGTGTTCAGGGCCCTCCTCCTACAGACCCAAGAGGCAATGTCCCCATTTGGCAAGCAAAGACTTGACATTATACTGTCTCTCACTACTTATTTTAGCCAACTGAAACATCAGTGTGTGCTTCATCCATATGTTTAGCTATACAAAAAAAAAAATTCTTTAAAAATATAAAGTCAGATACTTCAGGGCATGTCTGAGAAGGGGTATACTTGTGCCTTGACACACTAGTTGAGAACTACCGTTCTAAACAATAGACAATATTTATGGAGGACTTAATATATGTTAAGCACTGTTCTAAATGGCTTGCATATTTTAACTAATTTTACACTAAATTCTTCTCTTCACTATAGAAGAGGTGTAGTGACAATATTTGGTAAAATTTATTTATAATCACTGCTCAGTACTTCAGGGCAATCCATGGGTTAATTCTAAGGAGAATTTTAGTCACACAGTTAAACAACTAGTTTTATTATTTAAAAATAAGCCTTTCACAGCTTATCTCCATCTGAGAAATGGACAACATAGGAGTCAAAGTGATAAGTTTGCTCTTAAAGTATTCTAAGCTTTACCACTGATACCCCTGAGGCTAGGCACATTCTCTCTACACTCCTAGTACATGCCCAGAAATGCTAATGCCAGTGAACTAAGACGGGGTTTGCCCTGGGAAACTTTTAAAAACTCGTGGGGCTCGTGGGGTTCACATAATTATTCCCTCATCTCTTTCCTCTTACTTCAGAATGGACAAAGCCTGATTGCTGCTCCATATCTAATAACCAGGGGTCTACTCTGACACAATTCTTATTTGAAAGTCCTCAAGTTAACTAAAGCTTGGTAAAATCAGCATGAGAGAAATTTGATCTAAGTTTCAATCGATAAATATTCATTGAGTTTTACCCAAATGAATACATTTTAGATCCTTTTCAAAAAACGATTTTTTAAATAACTACTCTATACTATGGACACAAATCAACATAACTAGTGAAACAGTTCCTCAAAGATTCAAAGTAGGATATTATGCAAGTAAAAACATCACATCTACTGGGGCAATTATCCCTCCTTGATAGATATGACTTTCAGCCCATGGGTTATGGACACCAAAACATAAAGCATTTATGTTGCTAAACTAAAGGCTTTAGATATATCTCATTTAAAACTCTCAAAAATTCTATGTCAAAGCAAAACATTATTTTTAGCAGCATGCAGACAGAGAAGACTAAACTACTTATTTAGGTTTCCTTGTTTACTTGTCTGGGGGACTTGCTGTGAGTAGCTCAGTGACTCTTTGGGATGTGGTTATGCTCAAAGGTGAACAGTTTTTGTTTGTTTGTTTGTTTTTTAAAGTTTTTAATTCTTTCCCTAAAAATATTTCAAGGCTAAGGTTATATCCTATATTTTATGGTACTTCAATGTGGTTACCGTTCAAGTACTTGTGCAGACCCAAAACTGCTTTTGGAAATCTTGATTACTGCAAGGCAGTGCCCATAGAGGAAGGAGCGCAGGCGAACAGACTTAAGCTGTTCTGCTGTTACTCTTAACTCTGTGGTCTTGGCCAAATTCAATTAACCTCTCCATGCCCAGTTTCCCCACCCATAAAACATGAAGGATAACGCCCTCTACCTTTCAAGGCTGTGGTGAGGTTTACAAATATTGGATGTAAAGCTCAGAGCATGTCAGGCACATAAGAAAGAGTCTAGTGGACACACAAGCTATAATTTTTAACAACTGCCTGCAAGCACTGCAGTACGTCCTTCGTGAGGACAAGAATGCATCTGAGATCTTTCTTTTCTATAATAAAGTGTCAGATTTGCTAACCCCACTTATAAAGTCAGGAGGCAATGGAGAGCTTTCTAATCACCGTCAGGGATACCTGTACTTCCAGTACTTTAGCAGTGATGCTCACCAAGGCTTTCAAATTGACTCATGTGGCAGAGCACCTGGAAATCATGTGCTACTCTGTGGTAATGGTTGTGGAATAGCCATTAAATCCTGATATGTTTGTTATATGAAATAGGAACAATTTTACTCATAAAATACATAATTATCTTACATGTTTTTAAAAAATGAAAGATAGTGTCCTCCTCAAAACAAGCTGTTGCGTTAAGTATTATCCAGAGTTAACAGTTGTTCCTTTTGGTATTTGTTACTTGATTACATAAGAAGGCAAGGCTTACTACAAATATGTATTAGAAAAACATATATCTAAAATAATTTTACCCATTTACTTGTTTTTTTTTCAATCTTTCAGTGGAAAAATGGCAGCAATCATTTGATTATAGACAGTGAAATGGCTTAGTCCCACTCATAGGAAAACTGTTTTGATGGAAGTAAGTTTGAGAACCACCAGTCTCAGGATCATGCAGTAGATTTTTCCGAGTTCTGTCTCATATCTAATCAAACCTCCATAGACTTACAGACCTGGTGTGTCCAGCTACTCTCAGAAATGCCTGCAAAGATCCACAATTTAACTGTGTGCCTTGAGTTTACATTGACAAACAAAATGGTGACAAAGGATCATCCATCTCTCTCCTTCCCTTCCTTCCCTCCCTCCCTCCCTCCCTTCCTCCCTCCCTTCCTTCCTTCATCTGTCATAAGCTGTACTGCAAGTCTTGTGAATCACACTGTCCACTGTCTATTGTTTTCAGTCTCTACATTTTCTTCTCAGTGGTCGGTGACAAAGAAACATTTCTTTGTTCTGATAAACTTTACTGTTTCCTTTCAATACATAATACAATACAAGCTGTAAAGGGAAAAATAAAGATGAATTCCCGTGTTTTGTACAGGCTGTAAGAAACTCAGCCTAAGTTTTGTGCTCATTTGCTTCTTTTGGCCTAGGTTGTCTGATATAATTATTTTCTCTTTCCTGAATCCTTCATTACATGGTTAGTGGTCTTTTGCTTACTGGTTTTACACTTACCATGTGAATCTTTTATTAGAAATGTCCTCAAGTCTGACAATATACACTCAGTGGACTTATAGATATTCTCTAAGGCTTTAGCAGCATGAAAAGGTGGGAAATTAGAAACTTGCTCTATGTTTAACACAATGTTGTTTAAAGTCTGTCTTTCCTGCAGATAGTCATCTCCAAGGAGATCAGCATAGGTGGCTTGCTGGATTTTTAAACTCTATTGCCTAATTAAATCTCTGCATTATTCAAAATTTTAACCAATATTTTAATTAATGTTTATGGGTTACTTGTCACAAATTGAAGAAATCAAAGTATGTTTCTCTACTCAATGCAATTCCAAGTAGAATTTCTTACTGAACTTGTGCCTTTCTACTAAAAGGGAAATTGGAGAGAAACCAAATTCAATACTTTTATGAATGCAAAGATGTGGACATACGTTATTATAAATCAAACACAAGGACTGATTTTTATATGGTGAAATATCTTTTTAAAAAAAGGGAAAGCACAGAGTGCTTTCAGTGGGCACCTTCATTTGTCACTGGTGGCAACATAAACTGGGACACTGAAGTGAAATGTGACGACCTAGAGCATATTTTGAAAAGCTTCATTGTCTTTTACTGAATAATTTTGCAAGGAGATATTTATTCAAAAACATAATCACTGAGATAAAACGTTTTTCATAATAATGATGAATTGGAAAAACCCAAATATCTAAAAACAGGTTAGAAAAATAATGGCATTATCAATATAATAGGATACTGGGCAGTCATTAAAAATCAGGCTATGGAAAAATATTTAATGACCTTGAAGAAAGTTTATGTGAGACGCAGAGAGAAGGAAGACTAAAGTGCTTATACCCCAAAACACTGAGTGATCACCTCTCGATTTTATTATAAGCACAATTTTTTTCTTTGAAATTTTCTGCATTTTCTGAAATCTCTAGAATGCAACTATATTGCTGCTATAATCAGCAAACCAAAACATTCTATTGAAAGAGAGCCTTGGGCTTCCCTGGTGGCGCAGTGGTTAAGAATCCACCCGCCAACGCAGGGGACATGGGTTGGAGCCCTGGTCCGGGAAGATCCCACATCCCGCGGAGCAGCTAAGCTCGTGTGCTACAACTACTTAGCCTGCGCTCTAGAGCTTGCGAGCCACAACTACTGAGCCCGTGCGCCACAACTACTGAGGCCCGCGTGCCTAGAGCCTGTGCTTTGCAGCAAGAGAAGCCACCACAATGAGAAGGCTGTGCACTGCAATGAAGAGTAGCCCCGCCAGCAGCAACTAGAGAGAAAGTCCGCGCACAGCAACGAAGACCCAACCAGCCAAAAATTTTAAAAAATAAATTTATTAAAAAAAAAAAAAAAAAAGAGAGCTTTTGGGTATTAGCTTTTTTAAAGGGGACCAGCCTTGCTCTCACAACAGCAGCTTTTCCTCCTCTGTGTTTCTCTGCAAGAAGTCTGGAGGGGATGTTCAAAAGACACTCAACCCAGAACTGAACATCACCTTCAGACTTTTCCAACTTCAGAAAAGGCATCACACCCCAAGTAAAAGTTCATGGGAAATTTCTACAGGTTGCCAACACTGCCCTGGCAGTGAAAAAATGAAAAAAATCATCAATTCTGATTCAGGGCAACTCTGCCTGCTGTGTGGCACTTTGAATCACATTAAAAGACATATCTACATCGAGTAAAATGCTGAGGTATAGTTCAAAGCTGGCTAAATCTGAACCAGCAGTCAGGTAACACTATCACCCATGGCTCCCAGCCTCAGTTTCCTCACTTGCTAATTGGGGTCTCTGCATGACAGACACGTTAAACTTCCATCCTGCTATAAAGTTCCAGGGTTTTATGATAATAGCCTAAGAAAGGAGACAAACTGGGATAATGCTAAGTGAGAAGAAGACCCCCTGCTGCTGCTCACAGTAGGACTTGCTGGGATTCCCTTGCTTTAGGCAGGAAAGTGGCAGCAGATGTCTGCAGTGTTGGTGATGAGCATGGAACTGCAGGGAGGAATCAAAATGCCGTGCCCTGAGATCTAAAAAGGGTGGCATGCTGGGCCGGGGAGCGTGCTGGCTGAGTCATCTCCTCTAGAGCAAGGAGAGATGTAAAGCAGGGCCCGGTCAAAGAATGTGGTTAGAGCAGATAGAAGCCTTTGATGCTTCCCCTTCCTCTGTCACACCACAGTCTCCAGAGAAAAAGGAAATGGCAGCATGTACGTCTAAAAGAAGACATAAGGACGAAAAAGATGGTTTTGTGTTTCTTGCTTTGAGAGGGGTGAAGAAAAAAGAAGGGTGCAGGACACCAATAAAGCCCTTCTGGCAATAAGGACACATGTGCAATGCAAACTGAAAGGCTCATTTCTTAGAGAGGACATGGGGGCCCATAAGGTGACCTTTATAAATCTCTGAATTATACGCCTTCTCTGGGGTGTCTTCTATCTAGAACTACTGTAACCCACAAGGGGATTAGAATGGATAGAGTCTCTGTCTTTTCTCTGAGCTATTGTACTAGCAAATCAAACAAGAGCAGAGTGTGGCCAAATGAAAAGCCCTAAAGCTGGAACAGTGATTATGTGACGCTCTGGGAGACGCAGCAGGACGGTGTGTGAGTGTTTGTGTGTGTCTGAGTGTGCCAGTGCAACATCTCCCAGTTGCTAGATCAACCTCAGTTCCCTTCTACCCAGTGGTACTCACTTGGGGATCGCCAATCTGCCTTCCAGGAACTACATTTGTCCTTGAACAGGCAATTAATGCGAGCTCATTACAGATCCCTGGGGCCCCTGGTAGTGGGAGGAGGGCAGAGGCTGCAAAAGGCATCAACAGCAAGGTCAGAAACCTCATGAGGACAGGAGAGACACTGGCCTGGTAAGATGGAGGGGAAAGCAGTAACTCTGTCACCCTCTACTAATTCAAAGTGGAGCGGGAGGGGTGGCCTGTGGACGGCTTTCAGCCTGCCTGCTACTGCACAGCTGAGCACATGGCAGTGTGACTATGTATGTAAGTGTTGCAGGGTCCTTTCCCATGTGGAGTGTTATACAGGTTTCCTTGAACCCGCGTGAGACTCTGGGAAGAAGTATTTTGCCTCCAAAGAGTCTACCCCTAGGTGAGAGCCGCCTCATTGATAAAGTCACAGCCACAGGGGAGCTCAAAGAAAACTGTTCATCAAGGCCTGGGCTAACTGCTGATTTGTAAAGAGAAAGGATGTACTAGGACAGGATGGAAATGATGGCTCAAGGAAACATCTTCAGAAAAGAGTCACCATGCAGGTGTGGGCAGACACACACACCCACTCCTTCACTCACGCACCCGCCCCTCACTCTCTCCTAGAGCCTCCTGAGGACTGAAAGTCAGGCTGAGGACAGAAAAAGGATGAGCCAAGGCAGACTGACCAATACCACCTAACTGTGTTCTTAACCAAGACCCCTGGTTTAGTCTTTAAAGTAACAAACACACTAACACAATCTGGTAGCTTTATTACTGACAGCACACTACATAGTGGTGGATGGATGGTGGGAAGGATATCAGCAAGAGGACAGGAGGAAATCAGGAGTAGTTTTAGAAGACAGAGAGGACAGGAAAAGGATGCATTAAATTAACTCCAGAATACAGGCAGCTGCGGGACTTCCCTGGCAGTCCAGTGGTTAAGACTTTGCCTTCCAATGCAGGAGGTGTGGGTTTGATCCCTGGTTGGGGAGCTAAGATCCCACATGCCACCAGGCCAAGAAACCAAAACATAAAACAGAAGCAATATTGTAACAAATTCAGTAAAGACTTTAAAAATAGTCTACATCAAAACAAAAAATTCTAAAAAAAAAAATTTGGAAAAAAAAAAAGAATACAGGCAGTTGTGATTATATGCATTTGAAGGTAAGGGTGTTTTTCTATGACTAAAACACTAAAACAAGTTACAGAATTCAACCCAGTTTAGCATAACTGTAACTTATTGTGGGGTCTATAAACTTAATCGATGCCTTTGGTTTCCAGGGCATTGTACAAACACTGGAGCTCCATAAATAAATATTAGAAGTGTCTGTCAACCTCTCCTTTTGGGAATTGGTATGGCAGGCTTTTAAAAATGTATGTTTGTATCTAAATATCTTCATTATGAAAGTTTTAAAAATTTAAGCCTTAAAATTACCTACACTGACTGATTTAAAAGTTATTAATTATAAGATTACAGCACGGTGGCGAGGGAGGTAGGATGGATACAGAAGGAGGGAAAACACAGCATCTCTTAGAACCTCACAAATGCCTCATGTTCTCAAAGGCTCAGCTTTATGGGTTCAAGAATATGACTATTTTAAGAGATTCTTTTTCTATTTTATTTTAAAACAAAAAACTCCTGAGCCATGAAAACCCGATAAGAAAGATCAACACATACTGAAATACTTCATGCGTCTAAGAAGTGTAAAAATTAAACGAAAGAGGTACTGAGTCTGAAATTTTATACCAACTTATAAAATGAAAAATAAACTTTTTTATGTACTCATGACCAATAACAGCCTTTAACGTATATGATTCCCTCATTTAAGCAAACATTCATCGGGAAATTATTGTCAACAGTAATACAACACACTGGCTGACTTTCCTCCCCTTCTTCATACTCCAATATATTAGTATGAATACAACTATGCACATAAATAAAATGTAATTTAGACCAACTTATGGGAAACTTCAGTTTGAATTAAAGTCTAAATGCTCATACAAATAATTTTTTTTAAGGAATACAGAATTATCCTAAAGTCCAAAATGTAATTCTAACTAACAGCTAAAAGATCTTAGAGGACAGATTTAATAAAGGAAGACCAACCATCAGAATCTTAAGAACTTATAAAGCTGGTGCTCTTAGAGCCAGTTAAACATAAGATGATTAAACCTCCCCCTACAATCTTTGCAATATCCTGTATAATCTCACTTATTTGTTTAGCAAATTAATGAGGTTTTACAGTATTGCTGAGAACATTATGTGTCTACTTCCCAAAAGTCCATGCTTTAGAAGTCTTTCTAAATTGAGAAAATGTAAGCCTGCATGTACAGTAACAAATAGGTGAGAAATATTTCCTGGAATGTTGAGCTCAACTGCTTCCCAAAACATCACTCTTCCCTAAGACACTGGTGGCACTCTGGCTGATGGCTTTAATAGTAGCTCATCAGCATCCAAAAATGCTCGAAAAGATGTGTTCTTCTACTCCCATGTAGTGGTGAATAAATTAGTAAAATTTAAGGTTGCTTTGTGCTGAAAAAGCATGGGAGACTCTGAGAAGCATTCACATTATTTCCTTACTATTTATATTAACACTCACAAAAGTCTGTAGGCAGGCACACCAAGGACAGGTGTCCTGCCAGATGAGAGTTCGCTGTAATACTTTATTTAATATGGAAAAGGAGGAGATGCACTAAGTATAATGTCCTACGCTACAACGTTATTCGACAGCTGCCTCTCATGTTTGACCTGCCTCTAATAACATTTAAACACACAAAAACATATAGACATCTACATACATGCATGATACAGCATGCTACACCTGTGTGTATGTGTGTGCATATAAAACAACCTGACATATAAGATTCTTATTTTTTTTTTATAAACAAGGAAATCATAACATCTTTCGGATGCACGTGATTTCTGTATCATTGACAGATTATATGTCAGACTGTGTGTTACGGTCTCTAATTTAAGGAGGAAAAAACCAACAATATGGCACCTAGGCTTAAGTCTTATAAAGACTGGATGATCCCTATAATCAAATAGAAAGACTGAAAAACAAACAAAACCAAAAAATCCTTAATTAAGCCAAACTCTGGAGACACTGTTTTAAATTTAAATATAAATATAAATATGTTTAAAATATAAGTATAAATATGTTTAAAACTCCTTAGCTGATGACCACCCAGCAGGTTTGGAAACTCGGAGCCAGAGCAGAAATGGCGCTGCGGTGGGGTGAAGGACACGTGGGCTGCAACTGGCTCTTCATCTTCTCGCTGAGGGTGTGGAATCCAGCAGGGGAGTGCAGACTGCACACACTCAGTGATGCCTCACACAAACCCAGCAGTGAAAATGCGAAGGCCACACACTCACTTTCAAGCACCTATTTTGGAGAGCAGCACTGTCTTCCCCACAAGCTTGTGAGAGAGTAGAGACCTTCAACGCGGGGACCAGAGAGGAAGGAGCTACAGCAAATGGCTATCCAACCACGATCATTTAGGAACACTGAAAGGATGCAGTGTGAGGATGTGTCTGACATGAGTCATCATGTGTCAGAGAAAATTAACAAAGTCTGCCTTGAGGCACAAAGAAGAGGCTGCAGGTAAGTTTACCTAAATGTGCCAAACAAGTGTGGAGGCAGAAAAACCTGGTGTGTTACAAAAGGATGAACAGAGCAGAACAAAAAAGTGAAAAAATTCCATTCCATCTGTGCAGCTCTAAGCCTAAAACACGGCAATCTTTATTTGGAAAAAAAAACTAATGAAGATTATGGAACGCGAAATGACTTTTCATCAACGTATCTCTCTAAAAGAAGCATGAATTTGCATTTTCATTGAACTGATCAAATGTTATCTAAGAATTGCTTAATTGCCTTAATGGTTTAATTCTATTTGCTGCCAATCTGATTAGCAAAGTGTGTGTCTGTGTGTGCACTCGTGTGGGCTGGCATTAAACGGGAGGGTGAAACCTATTACTGAAAGAACAGCAGTGTGGAGCTGGCTGGCTTTTGGTTAATTGAGAAACCATGAGTGGTGTGAGAAGGTCACTCTATCATTTATTTTAATTTCTTCTCTCTTGTCTTCTCAGTCATTTGTTCACCTTAGGAACTTGCCTTAGATTTGAGACCGCTAAGAGCAGGTGTTAATTTGGGTTAAGGAGAAGGTGAGCCCAGGTATTCCTGCCAGTGTTGTGATTTAATAGGAACCTGGATATAATTTAATAGATCCTTTGAGTCTCAGTCAGACATGGTTAATGTGGCTTGAGGAAACATCTTACAGAAGTTAATACATACATTAATCTCTTGGGACCCTGCAACAATACATAACCTAACAAAGTAAAAATAATCTCTTTCAACCTGCACAGCAATATGTATTGGTAAAAGCACTGGAATAGTTCCTTCAGGGTAGGGTAAAAGCACTGGACTGCTATTTTGGAACCAGTTCTGACTCTGGAGGAAGTCACATTCTGTCTCTGTATCTCAGTGTCCTCAACTTCAAACCAGAATGATTGGTTTTAAATTTGTTTTTTAGAGAGGCCTTGGATTTTATAGGTGTATCTCAGGACCTGCACAGGAAGTTCAAGGGAAGCCGAGAAAAGGAGATTCTACCCCCAATTCTGAGCTCCCTCATCCCCCTCTGATTTAACTGGAGACTCTGCACATCAATCAGTTTGAAGTATTGATATGCTAGACAAGATCAGGATTGAAAAAATATTTCTTAGGCTCAAAATATTTGATAACCACTGGAATAGATGAGTTCTAAAATTCTGTATAGTTTTAATAAAGTCTTCCCTCTGAACACCCTGTTTGTTCTGCTAGGAAAATTCAACTTCCTTTTCACAACTTTTTGAGCTCCAATGTCTTCAGGACTTAGCTCAAATGTTATCTTTTCTTTGAAACCTCCCTCACTAGGAAGCTTAGCTGTGCAGGGGACTTCTCTGCTGGAAAGCAGTTTTGTGGCTAATATTTAGCCAAAGAGTACTCTTTCCTAAGCTTAAGATACTAGATACTCTGGTGATTCGGGCAAGGATTCTATGCTTTGGACTCTGAGTGGTACAAGGAAGGGTTAAAGGTAGACTCAGGGCAATATACGTCAATAGACTTAATGTGTTCATTTCCATTGATGCAGCCATAGCACTCACAGGAATTTATCCTAAGGAAATAATGACAGATATATATAATTATTTATTACAAGGAGGTTCATCTCAGCATGATTTGTATGGTGATAAGGGTACAAAATTAGTAGAAAAATCTAAACGTAGAATAAAAAGGTAAATACATGCACAAAAATAGTTAAAGTTTGTACTTTGAAATAACATACAGTTATTAATTATTATGTGTTGGAAAAATATCTCATAATGTGGGAAAATGCTGATTACGTAACATTAAGCAAAGAAGGCAGGGCACAAAACTATGTATAAAATATGCTGACAATGCTGTTCTCCATTATATCTACTCAAAGAAAATATAAAAAGAGAAGTAGAATGATTGTTACATTAATTTTCTTCATTATACATTGTGTGTCTTTCAAAATTTTAAAAATAGATACTTTTCACTTTTACTATAATAAAAGCTATTTTGTTTACATCAGCTTTCTCCAATTCTTCATCCACGTGATACTCCCAAAACACAAATGTTTGATGAGTCGAAATCTACTACTTTGAGAAGCTTGAAGACCCGAGTCCTAAAGGCCTAAAGAGAGCTGATCTTAAATAATGTGGGGAAGATTCTTCTAGAAATGGGTTCTGGTCTTCACTCTGCCACAGCTTACCTGCATGGCTCACTCAGCAAACAGCTTCTGGTCTTGGGGCTTTAGTTTTGTCATTTGCAAAGGACAGGTGCATATCTTACTCTTTTTTTCTATCCCCAGTGTTTAAAACACTAGAAGTTATCAAGAGTGTATGTTAACTATCATGTGCATCGATGGATATAAAGATGAAAAGAGGAATGGTGTGAATGAACTATAATGAAAGAGATTTAACAAAGATAAACTAAAATTCTAGGCTTCTTGATTCAATGCTTCTTGATTCCATAATCTACATTATGGACCTATATGGGAAAAGAATCTAAAAAAAGAGTGGATATATGTATATGTATAACTGATTCACTTTGCTGTACAGCAGAAACTAACACAACACTATAAATCAACTATACTCCAATAAAATTTTTTTAAAAAATCTGTATTATGAGCTATCAGGCCACAAAAGGAAACTTAAATCATAAATAGGGAAGCCTGGTTTGTTTTCTTCTTGATCCTCCCAAGCCTAAAGTCCTGTACCTTCACAGATCCATCAACATCTGAGACTAGCACCTTAAGGAAACCTCAGATTTCACGAAGATGAACTGGGGTTACTGCCTATGAGCAGGTAGTGAAAGCCAGACTCTGAAGTGGGAACAGCTGAGTTGGAAACAAAGGCAATCCAGTAACGTTTTGATGATCAAAGCCAGGAGACGAAGACTTAACTGCGTGAAATATGAAGCTTGCAAAGGTATTCAGGTTGCAAATTGGAGCTCCAAGCCCAAGACACAACAAAAAAAAGCAAAATCTATCAACGGCATCTGACCTGAGACAGAACTAAGATCTTTTTATGAAAAGTGAGGAGTAGGAGTCAGCATTCTAGAACAAAACACACAGGACAATATCCCCCAAGTGATACTCAAAGATGTGGCCTCCACCAGGTCTGAGGAAGAACAGACTGACACATCTTGGTCACTAGGGTGACTCTGACCAGAGTAAGATACGTCTTGGAGGCTACCAGATAGATGGATATATGCTCTATGAAAGCACATAAGCTCAGTGATTAAAGCCCATCTTAAAGGACCCCTAACTAGCAACGAGGACACAAAAAATAAAATAAGGCTGCCTGCTATTCTTATATACTCCAATTCTACTTTATGAGCAGGGAGCAGAAAAATTGAGAATACATTTTGCCCTTCATCTTTCTAGCTATCAAAGGTTTTCTAGGTTATGCCACAGCTATGACTGTTTTCTTTTACACAGTGACATCATTTCAGGTGAGTAGCTTAGTAAATTTAGAGGAGCAAACTACTCTTGCCTATGGTCTTCAAGATCTATAATGGAAGATAAATCCTGTTAGCCTGGGCATGGCAAGGTAATTATTTCAACTGCTACATTTCTGTGGAACAAACAAAACCATTCCAGGCTTATGCGATTCCTATTTAATGGAGAAGGGAAGAAACACTATGCTCACCATGCCCAGAACACTGGCTGCCACAGACCAGTGGCAACCAGAATGGAAAAGAGGCCTTGTCTGTTATCACCACTGGATATCAAAGCCCTCTGGGCTCCATGTATCATACGCACCTGTCCAAACCAGCCTGTAACCAAATGGTGCTGAGCAAGAAGCAAAGGGAAAACTATCATGGTAGGAACATCAGGGCATTTTGGATGCAAAGCAGAAGCTTATCCTTTTTACTGTTGCAGCTCCAGAGAAAATCAATTTTGACACAGAACTGCCACTTTACAAGCAAATAACTATACTTTCCAATAACCTAATCTGTGCAAAGCCTACTGAAAATTCCCTAAAGAACCAGTAGTTAAAACCTCCATTAAATCAAAGGGTTTAATATGGGAAGGGAAGAGAGGATGCAGTTTGACTTGGGAATGTAATGGACTCAGTGGGGAAATAAATATGTTGTTTTATGTGTACAGTTACAGAATATGAGAACACGGCATTCATTTCAAAGGGAATTCTCTTGCTGTGCAACTTACTCCTAAACAGATGTGATTTTTGCTTATTCAAAAACATTTAGGTAACAATTACAGCATAATAAATTATAATTGCCATCATCTTCCAGCTACGTAACGCCTTCTATGCAAACACAAAGAAAAGGCAATCACACAAAACTATAAAACCCATTTGCAGGTAGGTTCTGCAGCCTAGATTCAAATAATCTACATTATTCTCACATAAACACTGCATTGTGCCTCATATATATATATCCTGCTGTGGCATGGGAGACTACCTAGCAAATAACTAAGGTTTGTTAATCACAGGCTGGAATGGTCCCCAGCAGGGTAGTTTTAGGGGGGCCAGGAATGCCTTCCAGCCCTCAAATATCTTCTTTTACAGTCTTCATCCACCATATAACACTCCACTATACAGAGCTTCAATCCACTGGTCACTCAAATTCAAATACTCCAAGAGAGGTAGAATGTTACACAGGCAATAGTGTTTTTAAAGCACATTATACTTAATGTACCTGATTTTCAACAGGACAGTATACTGAGGGCAGCGGGGGGAAAGGGGCACTATCCAGATCCTCTGATAGCAAGAAGGATGTGGAAGGAATGGTGACCCTGAGATGGGGCAACAGTGCACACTTTCCAAGGATGACAGGTAACGTGCCAAGTGGAACTGGGGAGAAAAGATACTCAGGGCGAAAGAAATGGCTCTGACATTCACGTATTTGTCCAAACCCCTCTTACGCCAATTGGTAATTTCAACGGTGATGGAACTGAAATGTCTTCATTCTGACTAACAAAGGACTGTCCTTTATCTTTCATATTTACCACGGAATATCTCTGTAGGATAATATGAATAAGATGGTGGATGGCTTATCTTCAGATGAACAAGCTTTTCCCAACTAACTGAAAAACCAAATAAAGTTATAAAAATGGGAGTTAGGAGATCTAAGTTTGACTCTGAGCTACTACTTACTAAACACTGCCTAAGGGCAGTGGCTAAGCTCTCCTAACCGCTACATCACACAATATTCATTCCACCACTGTTTACAGAGCACCCCGCATATTCACTTACAGAAGCACTGGGAAATGAAATGAAGAGCACACAGTTTCCTTCCCCTTGAGAGGCTCACAGTCTACAGGGGGAGATACTGATGTGAACAAGTAATGACTACATGGATGAGATCAGTGCTGTAAAGAGGTAAGCACAAAAGATTGGGCAAGAATAGGGAAGAGACCATCCACCTGCTCAGAGGGCTCTCAAGAGGCCTTTGCAGAGTTGGTGTGAATTCTTGAAGGATAAGAAGGTGCTTGCTAAGCAGAGTAGAGAGAGAATAACACGTACAATGGCGTTTGCAAAACGAAGATAACATGTCTGTGACAGTGCTTTGTGACCCATAAAGTGCTTTACAACAGTGGTGTATTTATACTATTAATGGAAAGCTGCATGAGTTAATATGCGTTCTCCTCACTCAGAGGGGCACCATTTTGATTTAGTTGCATCAGAACATAAAGAGACCAATTTAAAAGACCATTTACTCACAGAGCATTTTAAAATTCCTTCTCTAACTAGAAGGTAACCACCTCACAACCAGAACTAAAGAAAAATGGAAGTAATTGGAAGAATTAATGTCTCATTTGCTAGTACTCTTTCACAAAGCTCACTATAATCTACATCCCAATCACATATTTCATTCTTCATTTGGAAGTTCACACTAGCACTCTATTCCACTTTATGAAATGTATAACTGTAAAGGAAAGAAAAATATCTTGCTTGCTGAGTGGGTGACATGTCTAGGATATTGGGGCTGATGGTGTGCTTCCTGAAACACTTTAATCATTTCTGACCCCTGAAACATACTCATGCTTTTACAGAATCATTAAGAAACTCTAAGATCTGAAGTCCCGCTGGTGAGTGATGTTGAGTATGACCATACTTTCACATACGCGTTTTGGTGGGAAAACAGAGCAGGTGATGAAGACTTATGGTAAGGAAAGTCTGTGCAGGTAAAATGACCGTTATATGTTCCATGACATGAACAAGAGATTTAAGAGCCAAAGTACAGGTATCCTCCACTTTTTGAAAGTTCGCTTTATGTCACTTCACTTTTACAAAAGACCCACGTCACTACCTGTTTTTGCTAACAGAAAGACATCTGAAGAGGATTTTTCACTTTTACGAAAAAAGGTGAAAAGCAAAAATAGCCTTCAGGGTTTGTTGTACAGCGACCCGTTATAAAGGCAGTGCGCACTGGAGCAACGAGAGTGGCCCCACCAAGCTCCTTCCCAGGGAACCACACTCAGCATTTCATCATCCAGCCTCCATAGCCTTCAACTGTGTCTCTGAGCATGTGTGCTTTATCTCAACTTATTTTGTGCATCTGTTAGGAAGATGTGTCCTAAGGTCATTACTTCTTTGTGCCATTTGGGCTTAGGAAAGGTTTCACAGGAACGCTCTACTTTCAGATAGCAGGGGAACCTGTACTTGACTAGCAACTCCACGAAGGCAAGGACAACCTGACTGCTATACTCCCCAAATCTAGCACAATGCCTGGCATAAGGGGAACAGTCAATAAATATTTGTTAAAGTAGTAAAGATTAACTTTTGGGGTAACCAAAGACTATCAGTAGGTCCACAAAATCAATTCTATGAGTCAGGAGAAAATTTTAAAAAGTACAGATAATTTAAATCAGTAAAAACAAACAAATAAATAAATAATCAGTGTTAAATCCTGATGAGGTTGAAAAACCTGACACCACAAACAATGGCAACACCCTGAAGCAACACCTTCAAAGTGTAAATAACAGTTTTGTTTATACTTCTTGACCTGGGAGAATAGAGTGGTTTCCATCTAGACCAGAAAGTTCACTAGGCTCCTTAATATTTATTAAAAAATCTCTCTTATCAGTTCATCTTATTTTTCAAGCTTACTAATCTATTCTTGATCAGTGGGATGGAATATGAACACCCTTAGAAAGCTACTGATTAGAATGAACCATATTCACCTGAGGAATGCCTTTACTTACTTAAGTTTCAATGTAATGCCTTGAACTTTCATCGAAGGTCAGAACTAAAATAATGAATTCCATGTCTGAATTTTTCAGGAATCTGTAACTGAGGACATTGTCAAGTATATCCTTCAATCACCCCCCTAAAACCCATGTGATACATTTTTCTAAGAGTTTAGAACTAGGCAAAAATACATTGCTTCCCCTCATCCTACTCCCAACATCAAAATAAGGAGCTAGTTTTCTTTTCTGAAAAGAGGAATTATCACACTGTTTCATTGTCTTGGCTGCCAGGAACCTCAGTCAATTTTATAAACAATTTCAGCAATTACATGAACACACATAATTTGCAAAGTTGTTTTCTCACTTCTCCCATCTAGTACTTAATTTTCATTTCTATTTTATTAAACTTTCCAATCACTTCAAATGCCTTTTTGAAAGCTATGAGGTAAAAATAATAGTAAATAGAAATATATTTACTTCTTCACAAAATTCTCCAATTTGTTCACATAACATGTTCAGTTCAAACATAGTTACAACAAAGGGTCATGCCAAGTACATTTTTGCTCTTTATGGCAAATTAGAGTGCTGATTGACAAAGATGACGGAAGTTCGATTGTTGTAAAACTAATTTCCAACTGTAAAAGAAAACTCAATTTTGAATCTTATTCCACTAGAAAAATATATATTTAGGCATATAAATACATGAGCTACAGATATAAGGCATACATGTGATTTCATAGAGCAAGTATCATGGCATGTGAATAAGGAAAATGGAAATAGAGCAAAATTAGACCACCTGTCTTCAGCTTAATAATTTTAAAACCTAGAGGTGACACAGTTATTTCAAATGTATTTTAACTGCCTATTATGTTTGGTTAAGGAGATTTTTATAGCGACGCATTGAAAATATACACACTATGTAGTGACTTTGCTTCTTGGCAGGCAGCTTTCTTTTAAGAACCTAATTTATTAGAAGAAATGCTACAGTCATAGCTTAACGCCAAACAATCCCAAAAGGGCAGGTTAACAACTGTCAAAGATCTGATACCTGACTTGGGATGTGAGGAGTAGAGAAAAGAGGGAAAAAGAAAGGTTAAACTAAATCATATTATAAATGAGGAGGGAAGTATTTAATTTCTTATTTGAGTTTAACAGTGGTCAGTAGAATCTATATCATACAAAGTATTAGAAGTCAAATGTGAGTGGCCAAACCAAACTGAACGTAGAAAGGAAAAGGATTAGAATCTTCTAAGCAATTTGAGAACAGAAAAGAAATTCTGCTTATTATTTTTAAAAATATTTATTTATTTATTTTATTTATTTGGCTGCACTGGGTCTTAGTTGCGGCAGGTGGGATCTTCATTGCCTCATGCAGGATCTTCAGTTGCGGCACGCGGGATCTTTTAGTTGCGGCATGTGGTATCTAGTTCCCTAATCAGGGATCGAACCTGGGCCCCCTGCATTGGGAGTGTGGAGTCTCAGCCACTGGACCACCAGGGAAGTCCCAAATTCTGCTCATTATTGACACAAATAATAAGGTTGCTGACAACCTTCTACGTATCACTTCCAGATTTAAGACATATTCCTAAAGGCATGTTGTCTTCCTTCATCTCTGGAATGGAAACATGAAAATCCAAGCTGATTCCAAAGCATGTTGAGTGCCCTCTCATATTACACTATCTGTACAAAAGATTTTAACATCATTGGTAATTTGTTTTTGACGACTTCGGAAATTATTTTCTCCTTCACACAGGAAAACATAAACTTATGATCATTTATAACAGAGAATTTTAAAATTAGCATCTGTTCACCACTAAAACATGTTTTGAGAAACCTCTTGTTATCAACTTGTTTGGATGTTCTACACGATAACTCCTCACATGTAAGGTTTTTCACAAATTACTGGTTTCCACGACTCCCTGGAATTTTGGCTTTGTTTAGCTCCTTTGTTAGATGGTGCAAGACTTGGAATAATGTCATTTTCCTCATCAGTGTCAGAAATTTATGAGCATAGTATGATATCACATACAAAGATCCATCCTCTTTTATTAAATTAAGTATTTCCTACATTCAGGCCCAGGATTTATTGGAGAATAGAGGGTATTTATTCATTTGCTTTTCCAATAATAGAAGGGTTTACATACTTACTGCCATCTAATTGCCATTAGTCCCACTCCTAACCCCTATAGGTTAAAAACTGTATCTCTAATCCCCTTCATGAAGATAAAAACTGGGAAGAAATTCTAATAGTAACGTAGAAGGGAAGTCCACAATCCCATAGCCCTCAACACTCCAACTAGCTCTGGACTTTGGCCAAGACACTTGACCTTTCCAAGCTACCATTTTCTGAATAAAAAAAGAACAGTAGTCTTAGAATCCTAAAAGTTCTAAGACTTCTCTCCATTCCCAGTGTTAACTCTTTTTCTTCCTCAATAACAATAATATGGACAAGAGGGCTCAAAGGATGAAATTCCAATGTTTCTGTTTCAGGTAGAAGCAGCAGCCCCTATAATGACATTCCTCAGTACCTCCTATAAAGCAGGTGGCCATGAAACATCCACTGAGTGAGTGACTGAATGCATGCATGAATGAAAGAAGAGGTGGCACGTGGATCCGAATTTTCTTCTCTGGTCTCAGAATACTTTCAACTACAGCACTGCATTCTTATGTGATCACACCCACTTAACACTCAGCTCTTCCTTTGATCATACATGCAGTGACTCATTTTACTTTCACTTCAATTTAAGGCAACTGCACATGTTAACCTATTCAAATGAGGACTTTAAAACACTTCTTAAAGAAATATTTTGGGTTTGTGGAAAGAAGTCTGGAATACATGAAGCTCCTTTTGAATCCATATATTACAAACTAAGCTTCTCAGTCTGGTTAATTTTCACATTGCTCAGAATCTGTCTTATTGGGACTTCCCTGGTGGTGCAGTGGTTAAGAATCTGCATGCCAATGCAGGGGACACGGGTTCAATCCCTGGTCCAGGAAGATCCCACATGCCGCCGAGCAACTAAGCCCCTGCACCACAACTACTGAGCCTGTGTTCTAGAGCCTGCGAGCCACAACTACTGAAGCCCGTGCGCCTAGAGCCCGTGCTCCACAACAAGAGAAGCCACCGCAATGAGAAGTCCCGCGCACCGCAATGAAGAGTAGCCTTTGCTCACTGCCAACTAGAGAAAGCCCGTGCACAGCAATGAAGACCCAACACAGCCAAAAATAAATAAAAATTTTTAAAAAATCATTAAAGAAAAGAAAAAGAATGTCTTATTAACACTTTTAAAATAAAGAGACACACCCAATGTTCTGATTCTCTGCCTTTTTACCCTTGAAGTGACAACATTGTCTACTGGGTCCCAAGTAGATTAAAAGTTATACCCTATGGGTTGCATTACCTCTAAGTCATCCAAGATGTATTACGCTTAGTTTAAGTGAGTGAGTCCCATTTGCACAACTGCCCGATTAATTTACTCATCATTGATTTACACCACTTTTGCTGGAGATCTTCCACCAGACGCTGTTTTACATGTATTCTCACTAGCTCGGTTTCAGTATGTGACTCCCCTTCAGGCCTCCCTATCTCACTGCTCTTCATTTGTCTTCATTTATCACTCTTTATCTCCATCCTCCCCTGTTCCTCCCTCTGCTGTCTTCTTTCAGTTTCTTCCTGCTTCACCATTTTCCTTCTCCTTTGGCCTTCCTCTCCGCTTACCTAAGAGCACCTAATAAATCTCCAATTAGAGGTCAGTAATCCAGAGAAAATAAGTCTGAAGGCTCAGAAATACAGGCAGCCCACAGCACTAGATAAAAGTCAGGAAGAAGAAAAAAAAATGCTCAGACTGCATGAATGCAGTCTGAAATCTAATCTGAGGATTTCAAGTATTAAATTGTTAACAAAGAGGACACCTTTGCTAAGGATTTTATAATAAAGGTGGCAAAAACTGTGCCCTTCTGCCACTTTGAAGAAGCTTTGAGTTTAATTTTTTTCCCCTGTATCTCATTTTTAGAGGCTTATTTTACTCTTCAGCTGACAAGCAGGACCTCCCCTCCTTCAGCTGTAGCCAGAGCCAAATCAACACCTTTGGGAATATCTAAGATCAAAACACCATTGGGAATATCTAAGGGCTGAAATATGGCCATTATCACTATGATTTCTGTAGGTAGAGTTTTTAAATCCTCATTACATAAAAATTTTTGATCAGACCAAAAAAAGTGGGTTTTTTTTGTTTGTTTTTTGAGATGAAATATTAAAGTCATTTCTTGGGGGTTTCCCTATCCTTCTCCATCCTCAATATCAGAATCTCACTTGATACACCTGTCCGGACAAAAACTAGCAGTGATTTTATGCAAAAATATACACAACAAATGCACATTAGAAAATAACATTAAACATAGATGTTACTCTCCTTCTCCCTACCTCTTCGCGGGTGAGAAGTTAATTTTACTTTAAGAATTTTAATTTTAATATCTGGGTAGATAAAAAGAAAAATGTGGTCACCAAAACACTAAAACTGGTGGGAAGAACTACATTCTTATTTAATTTCAGTAGTCCCAGTAATTTGCTAATCAATTCAATCATATCCAACTTAGCTGGATTTTTCCTAGTTGGCACTTTCACAGGAAACACTGTATTTCTAACATTCCTAAAGCATGTAAAGATATGGAAGGACATTGCAAATAAATAATTTATCCTATTATGAGCCTCTGTGGCCAAGGGCCACAGGTCACTCTTCTCTGTAACTCTAACGCGGTACCATAGGCAAATGAGGTGGAAGGGCAGCAGGACCCATCACAGTACTCCTTCCTGTGCCCAACATTTCCCTAAGTTTTGAACGTAGCCGTGGAACCCACCACAGCTGAAGAGGTACAGAGAGCCAGCAGGTCTCATGAGGAGCAAAAACAGAAAGGCAACAATATGCAGAGCTGTGACCAAGGGGGAAAAAAAAAAAAATCAAGGCAGACAAGGTTAACAGAAAATCAAGAGAAGTTTCCACCTGGTAAAAGGAGTACTTAATTATCTGGTATTTTGAATCTGAAGATTAACGTAAAGATCCTGATTTTTATCAAGGAATAAAGTGATGCTGGGAGTTTCTACTATACTGCCTTAGAAGAGATCTCCTCATGTCCAAAACTCTGTGCAGAGAAATCAATAATTAGGCAGCTCCTGCGTCCAACTTTGGCTTTTACCTTCTTGTAAGATGCTGAGGCTGGACCTATGGTATCCTCCACTAAAACTCTAAGAAAAGTTGGATTCTGCCTAAGTACACAGGTATCCTGTGGCAAAAATAAATGAACTAAGTACATAAGCATTATATTTGTGGACGTGGAGTTAGGAGACCAGGGTTCTAGCCTTTATTCAATCACTCAGAAGATGACCCGATTTGAATCCAGGCTCACAGAATTATAGGACTAACAAAAAGATTTTGGAAATAATCTTCTCTACTCTCCTAAAGAATATTACTTTTGGACCTGCTACTCTTCATCTATATTCAGTAGCATACTTTAAGCATTTTAATACATTTTAAAGACAAGTATCATTTTCTCTTTAAACACAGTATTTTAAAAGTCCTAAAAACTTTGCTAATATTCCCTTTTATTTTTCCTCAGAAATATATCTTTAAATTTAAGTTGCTTGGAAAATAAAATTCCTCATACTATACCCATCATCATAGTATTTGAGTTGAAGAAATACTTGAAAATATTTGGCAGTGTTGTCATTGTTGTTTTTCCTAAAGACTCTGCAAGCGCAGATCTCTACACTCAAAACTCTAAATTAAGCTAGCTAGATCCACTTCAAATTTATCCATTTATCTATTTTACTGATAAGTCTTCCACAGGTAAGCCTTCAACCCTCTAATATCTTCCTATTGCTCCTGGGCCAAAGACCAGAATTCTACACCTGGTTCCAGCCTTAACTCCCTTCACTCTGCAATGCCCTCTGAGAAGGCCAGCTTCCTATCCTCCAGTCTCCCAGGACTTCCTGCTCACTACTGCGTGACTAAAACAGGTTCTTTGCTGTTTCAGAGTCTTCGAACATGCTGTTTCTTCTGCCCTAAGACTGATCATCCTTGCCTTTTCCTGGTTAACTCCTACTCATCCACAGACATCAGCTCAAATGTCATCCCTGAGCTGGTCCGAATAGTTCCTTATAGCATCATTCACAGTAATCACCACAATTTTCATTTACTAATTCAAGGTTGTTTCATACAGATCTCCCCCGCTGGGATGTAAGCGCTATGAGGATAGTAACCACATCTGTTGTTCACCAACTTACTCCAGCATCTTATTCTGGGACTAACACACAAAAGGGGCTAATTAAATATTTGATGGATGAATATCTGTGCTAATGGAAGACAGTTTGGATACAAGAAGTACACACATGTCAAGAGATAACTATCAATATTAGATATCAAATAAATGTCAATGTGTGATCCAGATCAAGACTCTTAAGGAATTTCAAAGAAGATATCACTACATGGAGGCGGTTGAAGATTTCAAAGATAAATGAGGAAGGCAACACAAAAATGTGCCAAGACTGATGCTTTCTGCTTAAGTGTTTTTGCATGGTTTACCTCATTAAATAAATTGTCTCAACAATTATGTTGCTCCTGACTTCCACAGATGAGAATACTTTGGTAAATGGCAGACTTAAGAGTACACTTTACATCTGGTCTGACTCCAAAAACAAAGGGGTTTCCGCTGTACAATAAAATACTGACCAAGAGAGGAGGTGGCACGGACGCTGGGCCAGGAAGGACAGTTCCTGAGGGGTTCTCAGAGCCAGTGTGTTTTGCAATTACTAAGTGGGAGAAATACTGTGTAACTACACAGTCATTATGGTTCCTGACGATTACATGGTATAGTCAATCTGGATGGGAATTTAATTTATTCCAAATATAATTCTCATGTTGACTGAAATGTAAGAGCTTCTAACAGCAGAGAGGTTTATAGAGAAATCACCCTACTTGCCCACTTAAAAAAAACAGCATGGCTCATACTATGCAATTTTATTGTTAACTCCCGCCAAATCACAGTATCTGCTTATTTGTACCCATAAAGGCAAGCAATGAAGAAGACATTTCAATTCAACCAAAGGGAAACAACATTAGAGAAATGTATCACACTCAGAGGAAAGGAGCCCTCTTTTGCCCTCTCCTTCAAATCCTTGCATCACAGAAAGCAGATAGGAGTCTACAGTTTTTCTTTGTAGTTCTCCAGGTTTCCCAAACAAGCCTGAGCCTGTTGAATTCCCCTGGGCTTTCTGATGCAGTGAGTTTTCCTTTCTAGCTCTGGATGGTGAGTGAGCCATATCTAATCGGCACATCACCATTACTGTTTATCAGTTTCATTGACTTTAAGGAACTTGGGAAAGTTTCTTCAAAAACCGGGAGCATTTTGCGAAACTGTAAAGTCCCTTAAGACCTTTTGCTCTTTTCCTGACCTTTCATTCTTTCTCTTACCAAGAACCACTCTGAACAGGCTAAAACATGTGAAAAGTTGTTTATCAACCTCAACTATAATTTTTAAAATGCAAATAAAAGCAAAAAGGGATTTTTTTCAATCAATCAAGCTGGCAAAGCTGGAGGAGGGGAGGACTGTTGATATCCTGTATTGGTGAACATGTGAGGAAATGGTCCCTTTGCAACATATGTAATGCTATTATAACATGTACAGCCTTTGCTCCAGCATTTGAGCTCCTAGGAATTGATCCTAAAATGATCAATGGATAAATGTGACAAAAAGAAAGTACAAGGATATTCATGACAACCATGTTGTTAAACTAAAAAACTGCAAATAATTCAAATGTTCAAAAATAAGGAAATGGTTAAAAATTATGTTTTATCATACAATGGTATACTAAGCAGTATCCAAAAATTATTATGGAGAAATGTACTGATGTGGAAAAATGTCCATGATTTACTGAGCACTTAATATATGACATACATTATTGTTATATGTATTGTGAGTTGTTTTTGTCTTGTAGTGAGTATACAGTAAATTTTATTGATTTTACTTTTTAATAAAATTGTATATATTTCAGGTGTACACGTACTTTGATAGACATATACATAGTGAAATAATTGCTGCTACAGTCAAGCTCATTAACACATCCTTCTCACATAGTTATCATTTTGTGTGTGTGTTTTTGTCTGTGTCTGTGTGTGTCTATGGGTGTAGTGAACACACCTGAAATATACTCTTAGTAAACTTCCAGTATACATTATTATTAACTATAGTCATCTGGTTTCAGGAGTATTCACTCTTGAGAGACACCATCCGAGCACTATAAATATGCAATCACATAAACGGCTGGATTTTGATAAACTGGCAAAGATCTTTTCCCTTAGATGTTACAAATGTTTCCCTTAGACGTAACAAATGTTACGATAGCAGTCTGCTGGCTCCTATTTAAGATCACTCACTTCTACCTTCCTTTTTTACTTTGTTGTTCTTTCAAAAAATTTTTTTTCTGAAAAGAAATGCTCTTACTTTAATGTCAGTCTGCCTCCTTGCACCTGACCCTTTTCTTTCCATTTTGAAAGCCTGAGAAATGAATGTCCAAATGATTCTTTTAAGTAAAGATTCCAAATTCATGCCATATTAAATTAATTGTATCGAACAAATGTTAACAGCAAATTTAAAGGATAAGTAAAACCTAACTCAGTAAAAATGATTCAAAATACTACAGAATATAACCAAATGCAAGTGTATTTTGTATACATAGACAAATATACCACAAGAGAATTGCATATGCCATTTCATTGATTCTAAGATACCCTATTTACACATTTCAACATCTCTGAAATTGAAATGCATCTTAAAATCGATGGCATGTCAGTTTAATTGTTAGTGCATGTTCTTAGTGGTACATAAAATAATGTTGCATCTTGCCCCTGATGGCACCTTCAATTACATGAAATATGGTTTTATCACCACAACAGTTAATTCCTTTGATGGTGAAGGAAAGGGCAGATAAATCAAATATTAAGTGCTATCAATCCTTCTTTTCACAAAACGAAACATAAACAAAAGAAAACCATTACTACTTTCTCCAGGTGGAGTAATTTCTCCCATCCCACCCATAGATAAGCCATTTTGCACAGAAACACACACTGACAATACAGCCATCTTAATATTTTGATTCAAAGCACAGCTAATATTCTGAATGGTATCAAGAATAGCTTTTTCCGGATTCAAAATCCCTCTTCTACCCTCACTACAGTACATAAATGACATAAACTTCTCATCAATAGCATAAAAAATTCATATTCTGTCTATATAGTAGCTGCTATGTTATGTTGATGTCAACAATTGGTCTGATTTTTTTTTTTTTTTTTTTTTTTTTAATTTTATAGCTACTTTATTTATTTATTTATTTATTTTTGGCTGTTTTTTTGGGTCTTCGTTTCTGTGCGAGGGCTTTCTCTAGTTGCGGCAAGTGGGGGCCACTCTTCATCGCGGTGCGGGGACCGCTCTTCATCGCGGTGCGCGGGCCTTTCACTATCGCGGCCCCTCCCGCTGCGGGGCACAGGCTCCAGACGCGCAGGCTCAGTAGTTGTGGCTCACGGGCCCAGCTGCTCCGTGGCATGTGGGATCTTCCCAGACCAGGGCTCGAACCCGTGTCCCCTGCACTAGCAGGCAGATTCTCAACCACTGCGCCACCAGGGAAGCCCGGTCTGATTTTTTAATAGCATAAATGTTTAAAGAGGTAGCAATTCCAGTAAAATATCTATGGGAATACCGAAAGCTGATATACATCAAAATGGAGTCATTCCGTGAAGAGGAAGTAATTCTCCATATTTTATCCTTCTCTGCCTCCTTTCCTTCTCCACAAAATCCTTCCTCATAAGGGTTCATTACTTCAACCAGCTAAACATGGCAAGTGTGGCAGCCTTGCTCTTGCACCCTCAGAATAATATTTACTGATGCTCTCTCTTCATAAACACAAAGATTCATAAACACAAAGTCACAGTCCAAAGTCTATGAGGAAATTAAACACCTTTTGTGAAACTGGGTGATTTCTAAGCTTTTTTTCCCCCCTCAGGTCTAAAATTCTATGATCCTACAATCCTCTTTCGGTACTGAAGCCCACTTTCTGAAACAAGGCAAGCCCCACAAGGTGCCATGGGCACCCTATATCAATCAATCAATCAATCGATCGATCAATCTCTCTCTCTCACACACACACACACACACACACACACGTCATCAATGAGCACTGTTCCACGAACTCAAAATTACCATTTAAGCTTAATTTAATTTTCTACCTACATATCTGAAATACCAACAATTTGTTAGGCTCTTCGATGTACCTACCTTTTTTTGTTCTATTTGTTGTTGTTGGGTATTTTTTGCAGGGAAGGGGGGCTGTTGAGAGAGCAGTAAATAGACAGTAGCACTGGCTTCCTCAATGAAACCCAAACCTTAAGTAACACAGTCTTTACCCTTTAATGGTTCCTCTGTACCAATGGCAGAACATAACAATAGCCTTTAAACACTTGACTCATATGATTTGTTTATTAATATGATATGTACATGTTCTGATATGTTACTCTGAATCTTCAAAGTACTAAACAAATAGTAATTTGTTAAAGCAAAATAACCACATTAGGTAACTGTGATAGAAAATGCACAGTAGATTTTAATATCCAAAATAGATCACAATATTTTTCTTCTCTGTATGTCAACAAATGTTTGAAGCCAGGAATTCACAATTATTATCTTACTTATATCCTGCAGGTTTTCAAACTGTTGGCCACTGTCTATTCTATGGAATGTCTTTTCTATGGACCTCTTTTCACCCTCTCACCTTAACCCCGGAGAAGAAAACTTTCTCCAGCACTTACAGTCTCTTTTACTCTTCCCCAAGGATGGTCAGAGCAGGGCCGTGACTGGGCCAACTGTAGAGTGGGTGTGACCCCTCTATGGCAAGCAGTCCCTTCTGCAGGTATGTATCTCTCTGGACTGCAGGTGCAGCACAGATTAGGCTGGTCTGTACCCCTGACCCATGCAGCTGGCTAGTGGACCGCAGGCCCAGGCACGTCGCTGTGGGTCCCACGGTAGCAATTATGGGCAAAAGGTTAGGAGGCTCCACTTTAAGAGGATCTTGGCAGCCCTCTCCAGTCTTGCTTTTTACCCGAGTGCCTTGCATTTTAGGAATGATTGGGTGTTTACCCAGGCATCAATAAAGCTGATAATTTGGCTCTCAGTTCTCATTCTCATTCATTCATTCACTCATTCATTCTCTCTCCCTCTCTCTACACACACACACACACACACACACACACACACAGATAAACATATAGATATAAGGATAAGGGTACAGATAAGTATATAGAGACACAGAGACACACTCTGACAGATCCCTGAAGTGGAGAAGAAAATTCCTAGTATATTTACTATATTCTTTTCAAATTTTATTATTCAGAGAAAAATACTTATACATTACCTAGTAAACAAACTTAAGAGCTGGTGAGTAACACAGAAGAAAAGCGGATTCTTCTTGTCATACGTATAAAACCATAACATGGCTCTCAAAATGTTTCTCAGCTAATTATGTGTCAATTTAACTACCGCCATGGTGTTGGTGTGTGTGGTGGGGGGAGGGTGCGTTTTTCTTTGGTCTCTTGACAATCAGCTGCCCAAGCCTCCAGATGTTTGTAGTCTGCTCTCTTTCCATATTTCTGAATCCGCAGATCCTCTAAAAGGTTTATACTTCAATGATTCCTAAAACAGTGATCGCTCTGGCTCACGAAGAGACTAGGTAAGAGGGAAATGAGGGAGGCACAAGATGATGAGTCTTAAAGCATCAAGTAACTACCGCTTATCGAGCACGTATTATGTGCAGATACTGTGATAAGCAATTAATATATATTGCTTCATTTAATTTACTTCTCACCATAATCTTGTGAAGTGGGAGTTATCGTTCTCATTTCATAGGTAAAGGAACTCTGGGTCTGACAGTTGATGAAACTTTCTCAAGGTCACACAGCAAGTGGAAGAACTGGGATTCAAACCCAAGTGTGCCTCCCTCCAAAGCTCAAGTTCTTTTCCGCTGTGCTATACAGCTCTCCCTGAAGGTACACAAACATTTTATGTAAAAATAATTTCATACCAGGAAGGGGGCAACAGATGGCTCCAGCCAAAGGTGGTCCCTGGCCTGTGTAATCTGTGAAAATTTTAAAAGCTGGAACTTTTCAAGTGGCATGCTCCTTCTGGACAATACCATGACCTTGTGTAAATCTTTTCCAGATTTCATTTTCTGAGCCAAGGTAAACCGAAGTGCTATCACCTATCAAATGTAGCAGTCCCCTCATCTTGGTATATACCTGGGAAGCCTTGGCACACAGAATTACCAGAAACAAAAGACTCTTAAATACACTCTATTTCCTGTCACACACAAGGCTGATTTTTTTCTGGGCAACACTCATTTGAGCCTGATTAAATTGCTGTGATGAACTTCAGAGCTGAGACTGCCCTTGAGCCGAACACCTATCTGATCTTTAATTCTACGACCCACTCATTTCTTGCAGAGCTCACAACTCTCTTAGTCCCACCGGAGCAGCCTCCTTCAGGTTCTGCATCAATATGTTCAGTGCTGAATTCATTTCTGCAGGGAGTCCAGTACATCTGAACTTTCCAAAATCATTTGGCCCCCATTACTGGTAAGCACTGCTCTTAAATAGGTTGTAACTGCAGCTAATAGGCTCCATAATCATAGTTGAATCGAACAAAAGGGTCCAGGAGAGAGAGCCATCAGTCATTTTTATTCCTATCAAATAAGCTGCAAAAGGCAGAAACTTTCCCATTTCAGAATCTCCTGGTCTAGATTTGATCTTCCGGGCTTATTAGAGAGGCAGGGGGACAGAAGGAAGAGGTCTACTCAAAGGTGTGCAAAATCCCAATATCTAAAAGGCTTTATTGTAAATATAATTAACAAGACAGAAATAAAGCAAATTCCAATGAAATAAAGCTGAGTTGTAACAAATTTCACCTGAACTGCTGGAGACCAGAGCACTTAAGAATCTTCCTTCCAAAGATGAACCTGATCACTTATCAGTATGAGGTAGGAAAGTAGAAAAGGTGACTGCTGACAGATCACATTCCTCTTTTGTCTAATTGATAAGGAATCAGAGTAGCCCATAAACTCCTAAAACAATAACAACAACAACACCTCTGGGATGGATTTTTAGTATTTCCTAGGAAATTCCTGAGGTTTCCTTTCATGAGAATCTTACCTTCAAATTAAATCATGAACATGAATAGGTATCAGCTGGTATATAAATGTCAATGCTTTTTAAAATGAATCCTCATTAAAAAAATATCTGACACACGATACATAATATTAGTATGATGTACAAACATTTGGACTGAGAGGTTATAGTGTTGTGCTTGGTAAGATCCACTTGGTTTAATGTCAAATATAACAATCTTGGATTCTTGCTTGAAGATAACAGAAAAAAAAAAACTGCCCACAAATGTCTGTACTGTGCACAGGTCTACCTCCTGCCCAAGAGTAAGTTCAGAAAAGAAGTGTGGCTCATGCCAACAATCACCTGCAACTTTTCCAAATGCCCACAGAGTGTTTCTAATATATTAGTGTTTGATCAAGTGAAAAGATAAAAGGCAAATGAAATCTGAATCTTTTCACGAAAATGAATAACATATATTTAACTTGATACTGGTCCTTGATCTCTTTAATAGATATTAAGAAAGTTTCTACTAAGACCCTTTACATTGCTACTTATATTTTGCTCCATCATTTACACAGTCTGGGCTCCGACCTACAACAAAAAAGGAGAAGTCTAGAATCTGTCCTGCATGTGTCTTCTTTGCAAAGACGTTTTTTTTTCTCCCATACCCACCTCTTTTAAGAGGAAACATTATAGACGGATCTGTTTCTCCCTCTCTCTCTCTCTCTCTCAAAATAAAAGCTCCCCCTATAATACTATCTTCAATAAAGCACTCTTTCATGCCTTAATCAATTAAGTGACCATGGTATCACAAAGGGCATTGAACAGGAGAGTTGCAAGGGACCCTTACAAATGCCACATCTCTGAATGCGGTTACTAAGAGTCAAGATCAAATGCAAGGGTTTCCCCTCATTTCTAATCCTCCTTAAAGCCTCTTTTATAGCATTTACCCCTCTGACCACTCCCTCATCAGGTTTCTTTGGGAAAGTCCCTCCTTTACCTACCATTCTGATTTTCTCTTCTTTTCTCCCCTCTCTGAAAACTCAGCACCTTTGAAACAGGAGGGAAGGCGGCAGGGCACAAACTTTAAAAGAATGACATAGCCCAAGGACACAACATAAACTGATTAGAACCAAACAGGTTCAAGACGGCGGACGAGTCGACTTCCACTAGACCCTGAGCCTCAGTATACGCTCACTGTAACACATCAGCAAGCTAAATGACACACCCACCAGCATCATGATAGTTCCGAGGCAGAGGATCTCTGAGGCCCACCATCAAAGATCAAAAACTGGGCGATGGCCCAATTCTTGGAAATCTCCACCCCTTCCCCCAAATAGCTGGAATACTCCTGCCACTCAATAGCCTATGAAATTACCCACTGCTATAAAAAGTGACAATCCCATACCCTGGTGCCTTTCTCGCCTTCTGAGATGGCCCACACTCTTGCCTCTGGAGTGTGTTTCTCTCTAAATAAATCCACTTCTTACCTATCACTTTGTCTCTCACTGAATTCTTTCTGCGATGAGACATCAAGAACCTGAGCTTCATTAAGTCCTGAAACCAGGTGTGTGCTGTCAGTTAAAAAACTGTTGGTTTTGGCCGGGTTCGAGTCCCAGCCGCATGGGTTCAAGTCCCAATCTGGGTTTTAGCTAGGCTTGAGTTCTGGCCACGTGGGTTCAAGTCCCAACCTGGGCTTAGGCTGGGTTTGAGTCCCTGCACGTAGGTTCAAGTCCCAATCTGAGGTGCACGGTTTCACATCACCTTTCTCCCACTAAAGAAGAAATGCTCAACAGGTTTTATCCTACTCTACCTTCACCATCTAACTCACCCAAAAGCTTCAATTCTACTGCCATGGAGGTAATCTTCAAGGTTACAACTCTAGCTTTGCTCTCCTAAGTCTAGTATCCAGTTGTCCATGGGACAGATCCATCCTAGGAGCCCCTCAAACTCTATGTAAAATGTATACAAGGGAATTCCCTGGCAGTCCAGTGGTTAGGACTCCGTGTTTCCACTGCAGGGGACACGGGTTCGATCCCTGGTTGGGGAACTAAGATTCCACATGCTACGCAGCACGGCCAAGAAAAAAAAACTGTATACAAACTCAATATGGCCCTCAAAGCTCTAAACCACTGGCCCCAACATACCTCTTACAAATCCAAGTGTATTTCACACTGCCAACTGATAACTGCTGATTCCAAGAAAACCCTATTGTCCTCCTTGCTATCCATTTCAGTCCTTTCCCCCGTATCTTTGCCTGACACAATCTTATCTATCTTTTAAAGGCCAACTGCCAAAGTTCCTTATGTGGTCTGATAAAACTCTCTTTTCTTTGAAATCAAGCCTATTATTAATCTTCTCTTAGGACACTTACATTATTCTATTTTTTATCATAATCATTTGTGGCATTTTCTTAGTCAACCTACAGAACCAGGAGGGCCTGACTGAGAAACCCACATCCTACAAGTCGCTTTAGGTAGGAAGTATTATGAAACTGGAGGATATGGTCACAAAATTCATTTTGCAAATTTGAAATGCTCTTTGTTTCTTTTACAATTAACATTTTCTGGGAATTCTTTTGAAAGCTTAATATGCATATTCTTTAAAATATTTCCTGCAAAATCCCTCTTAGGCTCTGAGCTAGTTATATCTCCAGTGACTATCATAGAGCAGGTACTCGAATGTTAGAAAAACAAAAAATGAAATGAGAAAAGGAAGAATATAACACTTCAAACCATCAGAGAGGCGAGTCTGAAACTGACTTGAGGGAAGGTCTAAATGTTAGCTACAGAGATGGAGGTAGAGGACAGACACACTAACTGCTCTAAATTTTCTCAGATAATAAAAACGATATGTATGTCTATGTGTGTGTGTATTTTTATTGTGGTAAAATATACATAACAAAATTTACCATTTTAATCAGTTTTAAGTGCACAGTAAGTGGCATTAAGTACATGCACATTACAGTGTAACCATCACCTCTACCCATCTGTAGAACTTTTTCATCCTCCCAAGATGAAACTATACCCATTAAACAATAACTCACTCTTTTCCCCTACCCCCAGCCCCTGGCAATTTTGTCTCCATGAATTTGACTACTCTTGGTACCTCATATAAGTGGAATCACGCAATATTTGTCCTCTTATGTCTCTTCTATTTCATTTAGCATAATGTTTTCAAGGTTCATCCATGTGGTAGCATGTGTCAGAATTTTCCTGATTTTTAAGGTTGAATAATATTTCACTAAATGGATATACCACATTTTGTCTGTCTGCTCATCTGATGATGGAAGATGGGCTGCTTCCGCCTTTTGACTACTGTGCATAATGCTGCTACGAACACTGGTGCACAAGTGTCTGTTTGAATCCCTGCTTTCAATTCTTTTGAGTTTACATCCAGAAGTAAACTTGCTGGATCATATGGTAATTCTATATTTCATTTTTTTGAGGAAGCACCATACTGCTTTCCAAAAAAATGTATTTTTTAGTCTTTGGGAGACTTAACCTTGTCAGGCCTCTATGGCAAACCTATGAAATGGGGGATGAATTAGATCAGAGGTCCCCTGTATCTCCACCATTCTGATTGTAAAGCTTAGAGCTATAAACCTATCATTGACCTAAAGCCTGGGTATATCAACGTGCCCTCTCCTTCTATGACAAAAAGGGAAAACTCAAAAAGATGAAGCTTCTAAAGCACAGAATAAGAAGACTTTTTAAGGGAGAGGAGGAAGGAGGAAAGGAAAGAAGGTGAGGATATAAAAAAGAGGGCAGGGGCTTCCCTGGTGGCGCAGTGGTTGGGAATCTGCCTGCCAATGAAGGGAACACGGGTTCGAGCCCTGGTCTGGGAAGATCCCACATGCCGCGGAGCAACTGGGCCCGTGCGCCACAACTACTGAGCCTGCGCGTCTGGAGCCTGTGCTCCGCAACAAGAGAGGCCGCGATAGTGAGAGGCCCGCACACCGCGATGAAGAGTGGCCCCCGCTCGCCGCAACTAGAGAAAGCCCTCGCACAGAAACGAAGACCCAACACAGCCAAAAATAAATAAATTAAAAAAAAAAAGAGGGCAGAAGAATATAATATACAGAACTTAAGGCAGGGATGTCTTGAGTGGAAGACTGAAAAAGTGATCTGTTAGTTGGGACTCACCAAGCACCCTGCTGTAGAAAATGCAACAAATAAAGACATCAAAAGAGAGGCTATTAAGAAGCAAAGCAATTCAGTTTCATGGAGACAGAGGTCCCTACTATTATTCATTTCTTTATTTCCCAATTTTTAAGGTAATTTCATCATTTTTCCCCGTTTACCTAGTTCTAAAATCCCACTAAGATTTTCTAAATCTTATTCGAGTGGAGACACGGAATAACATTTTAAAAATCTTCCCTTACAAATAGCCTACCAAAATGATGTAATTTTAAAAACTGCCATGTGTCACTAAGCCACTAGTGAATATACTTTATTCTTATACTTGAGTTTTCATTTTTTTCTTTAACCCTATGTTCACTGAAATATATAGTTTATGAGGTAATAGAATTGTAAGTTATAGAATGTAATCTTAAGTATAATAACAATAATAATAATAGTTATCATCACCAACATCATCTACAGGTAGAAAAATACTAACGCTACTTCTTTGGAAGTTTTACTTTGGGACCAAATTAAAACAAATCAGAAAGTGAAGAGTTCTAGACTCACTTATATATTGCATTATAAATCAGACACAAAGTGTAAATACTTACAATTACTTTCTGAGATAATCAGAAGTAACTGAAGTTAGAGTTCAACTCATAGAATGAAAAAACAAAACAAAACAAAACAGGATGTCTACCTCATCTGTGCCTTTCCTGTCCTTTACAACTTACTGTCTTTTTAGACATTTATCTTTACCTATGAAAAGGGTCCCATTGTTCCTGGAGTTTAATTTCTAAGAATTGAAGAACAACAGCAACCATTTGCCAGAACTTCTGGAGCCAATGCCTGAAAGCTGAAAACCGTTCTGTTAGGCTTTCCTCTCTGTGGACACAAAAAAAGTCACCAAGTTTGTAAAAAGGATCAAGAAATGAAAACCAGAGAACCCAATACCGCTGTGTAATTTGGCTTTATCATTTTTAAACTTTAAAAGATTAAATAGTAGGTAAGCGGTACACAGAAGAAAAATGCCTTTTTAAAAGATGCCACGGAAAAGAAGTGATGGGACTTGAGAGGCTTCATGTGACCTATTCCATCAGGAATTACAGGTTCCCGCTGATATTTTCATCTAGATGTTTATTGAACAAGGCTCCTGCTTTCATCCACATTATTTTGATTAATGCATGAAAAGGTTCAAGAATTATAGAAATCTAAGGTGATTGTGCATTAAAATAAATGAAAGGATGACTCCTGGTTTACAGTCACTATATTTCATGGCTAAAATGCTTCCTGCTTTTTTTTTTTTTTAATTTAACTGCAACACACTTCCCTTGGCTTCGGGTTTGAAGTAATGATATAAAATTCATTTTATCTCTTTTTCAAGCCTGGCTCTTTCATACATAACATCAGACTTGTCATATCTGAGGAATTATTAAAATAAGATGGAGCCTGCTCTTTCTGAGCAGAAAAGCCTCTTTGAGCTGGCATCCTCAGGAGAGACGCGGGCTCAATCTCATTAGTTGGTGCTGAGACGTGTCCTAGTCTCCAGGTTCAAGGTGATGAAAGATTAGGGCGTTGGGCCTTGTCTCATTCTGTATGCAGCACACATCCCTCCCTGCCTGTGAACACGAAATTACATTGAACCTGGGGAGTCTAACTCCATTAATTTTAAATGGAAGATTAATTTAACAATATGCGGTAGATATTTGTTACAGACCTATCATGTAAAAGTGACGGTTGGCAGTAAATTGTGGTGACTCATACTGGCCAGTGGCCCTGGCTCAAATAAATCAGGAGGCATTTACACATAATTGCTGTTTTTAAAGACAGGGATATGGGTGATGTGTTTCTTTGATGAAAGATTGAGCAGCCCCATTCAAAGAAACAGCAGCTGATATTAAAGCCACAGTGCTGTTCTGGAGGGAGACGTTTTTGATTAGTATTTCTGGAAGAATCATTTAGGAATAACAAACACGGCAGTGACATATAGAAATCTTTTTTTCCCCCTAAACCTGTGTAATAATTCTGAGGCATGAAATTGTCGTGGTATTTTTGTCAATTTCCTTAAAGTAATTACAGTAATAATACCCTCAGAAATAACAATTTGCTAGGGATGAAGAGAGGATGAAACGGGAGAGGCAGAAAGGTATCATTGCTGATAAGGACACGCAATTCTATTGATTTTCTATAAATAATTACAATGACATAGGTAAATAATAATTTGCAAGGCTTTGGGAGGGGCAAAAAGGGGCAATGGCAACTGGAGGGAAGCATTCTGAAGAAGGAAGTTTGGGATTTCTTTTTTTAATGCCATTTTATAGAGCTTTCTTGACACTTTTTTTTTTTTTTTTTTAGCAAATTCTCATCTTCTTGAAGCAACTGAGGGGAAAGAAAGACACAGAATGCCCTGAATGCTTAACTGCTACAGGGTAAGCAACACAAAAGAGAAGCCAAGGACATCGGATGCTTGTGGCACTTGTCAGGAGAGGCTCGGAATGGAACCATCCAGTGTGAGGGTCTGCCTGCCCTCTCACTGAGCAGTGAGGGTGTTATTCTAATCTCCTCTCCTTTGCAAGCACCAGGCTATCCAGTACTTAGAAGAAGGATGCTCAAGGACTTCTGTCTTCAGTCACCTCCAATGTGATAGGAGCTTTGTTCCTGTCTCTTTTAAAAGATTAAGGTGGGAAGAGGGCAGCGTAAGGACCACGTGTCTTCCCTCCAAGCACCCTCTCCACGTACTCAAGAGACTGCTGGGAAGTCGGCTCAAACACCCGTCTCTCAGAAGCACATATCATTCTGCTCCACTCTATTTAGCAACAGGAGAAGCAGGAGGGGATAGTTAGCACTTGAAACACTACTTGACATGTCTCTCGGCTCCAGTTTTGAACCCCTCTCCAAGACGTCCTTCCACAGAGCCATTAGAATGAGCTGGCAAATCAGATCAGATCCCTGGTCTACTGCAAATCTTTCGAAGGCTCCCAACTGCCCACAGGATTAAGTCCAAACTCCTTAGCATGGTATAAAGGGTTTTCGTGCCAGGCCATGGCATGCCTCTCTAATCTCATTCCCTCCTCCTGAAACCTGAACCTCACCGCTCCTAAATGCTCAACCTGTATGGTCAGGACTGGCGTTCACTGCCACACCACCTCATCCACATGCTGCTGTCTCTGCCTTGAACGCTCTTAATTCTTTTTATCTGGTAAACCTTTACTCATCTTTCAAAATCCAACTCCAACACCACACCCTCTGTGAAGTCAGAAACATTATTATTGTTATTGTCATTGCTGCTATTATTGTTACTTGAGAGCAGGGACCTGCCCTATTCATCTTTCTATTCCAAAGAATATGACTTGTTATATTCAACCCAATGAATATATTTATTAAATTCAAAATGAATGGCTTACCTTACAAAAGATTTTTCTCAAAACTAGACAAGGATGGTTAGGATCAAGGGGAGAAGGAGAGAAAGGATATGCTGGTATATTCCAGGGCTCTTTTATATCATGGTGATCAATTCTGTTTTCATTTACAATTTCACACATAGTAATGTGAGTACAGGAGTAGAAGGAAGGAAATAGCAAGTAGTAGGGCTCAAATGCTAAGAATAATAGATCCATCAAGAGTAAAAGGGCTTGGTTTATTGTTATGGATTATGAGAGGAGAAATGGTAAAATGATAGCAGCAGAAGCAAAAGCAGTAACAAATGACATTTATTAATGCTTACTTATGTGACTTGTACTGGTCTAAGTGTTTCACATGTATTAACTCAGTTAATCTTCTCTAAGAACCTTGGTGAGATAGGCATTATTATCATCTCCATTTTATAGACAGGGAACTGAGGCACAGAGAAGTTAAATAACTTGCTTAAGGTCATTCAGACAGGTGACAGAACGCAAACTTCAATCTAGGCAGTTAAACTCCAGATTCTCAAAGAATTCTATTAGGAGCCAGTGGGTCCTCCTGCCACCCACCTGTGGCAAGATCAGGGCCCCACTTCCTGGAAGGGAGGTCCTGAACAAGATAATAGGGAGTGATCAAGGCATATACTAAGACACCGGGAACCCGCATGACAAAGAGAACAAGAGCACTAGGAAAGGGCCAGACCTGCAGGAAGGTGCCACAGCAACGGGCAGGACTGTTCTTTGAGTTTGAGCCTGGGTGAGGAGTGGAGCCCCAACAAGACCTTGCCTGCCATGAGAAGAGGGTTCGTAAAAACCCACACACCAGGAAGGGCCTGGCTATCACTGCTGTTATAGGTAGTAGTCAAGACGCTGCAGAGGTTCAAAGCAAATCTAGGTTAAGGATAAAAACTGGTTCAGAAAGATGTAATATTATCATTGAACAGATTCAACAGACTTCTGCTCATAGGTACATGCACAGGAAGGTTTCCTCAATGTCCATCTGAGAGGAGATGATTAAGGTTTGCATTCTGACATTTCCTAATTGGGATTGAATCTTCTTGCAGGGGACAAAGTTAACAGTCCTACCATTAACAGTGCCAGGTATTTTAAAGAAATTACTGTTCTATATTTTTTATGTTTAGTATAACTCTCTGATTTGAGCACTGTCACATTAAAGGTAAATTTCACTCCATGAGATCTGAAACACATCTTCAAGTAGCCAACTTAAAAGAATAACTAGTCCCATGTAGTAATAACAAGGACAATAATAATAAACAAACCCCAAAGGTAATTTCTTACACTTACTTTGTTAATTTTTCTCTAAGGATTTACAAGTTATTAGAAAACACTAATTAAACTATATAGTTCCCCCAAAGGGGAGGCTACAATTATTTTTGTTGTTCAGATGGATGATTGAGGGAAAGAAGAGTTAAGATACCTAACATCCCTTCACTGCAGCCTAAACCCAGAAACCTCATCTCCCTCTTCTAGAAGTGCAACTGAAACATGTCTGATTGAAATAGCATCACTATATAATAAACATATAATGGCCCCAATCTTAAAAAAAAAGTCTGTGCTAAGCTACTTACAGAAAGGAAATTTTTTGTAATTAGACAGGAAAGAATAACACGCTATTTTAACTCTATAACCATGAGATAAATACTGAGAAATGGAGATGTGTTGACACTTAGAGCATTTAAATATAATCTATTCACTTCCTCCCTTCCCTAGGCTCCTGGTCAATTTAGTGCAAGGTGAGATCACAGTTTACTATCAAGAAGCACTCAAATGTCATAAAAGGTATTGGAGGTGTGATATAGGATGTAATCCTTAAGGAAAAAGAAAACATGCCCCACACTCTAGTGTTCAAGAAGTCAGAAGGAGGGTGTAAGAGAGTTGATAAAGAAACAGTATCTTAAATTTACCACTTAAACTGAGGTTGCCTGCATTGGATGCCTCTAACTAGTTCAGTTTTGTGCTTTCATGTTAAATTTCTTATGGGAGCACATCACCTAATTAGAGGAATTGATAACTGCACTGTTCCATAATGAGGCCAATACATTTCAAAGTCATTAAAGATAACCAAGGCAATAAGTCTGGGTTTAAGCGGCGTTTCCTCAGATTTCACAGTCTGCATGTTGCAAGTGTAGGGGGGGAAAAAGCAATCCCTGCCTAGTCAACTGTAAATGCTGGGTTATTGGAATCTTTAAAACAGGCAGCAAGGAGAAAATTACATGGCCAAATCTCCTTTTTCCAGTTAATGAAGAATTAAGACTCCCATTTACCATATTAGAAGGTTCATCAGAGGTCTCAGCTCTCCATAGCTGGTGTCTGACAGCAGTGTCAGTTTATCTGAGTCTGAACGCGTAAGTGCATGACAGAGGATCATTCATAACTGTCACATCTACTTATCTCTCTCATTGTCACACAGCTAACGAAATTCAGGCCATGGAGTTGTCTGCCTCTGTTCCTCTCTCAACCCAGCCTCAAGGAAAAAGGCATTCCAAAGCCCATTCATGTCCTATTATCGTGTCAGCACATTGTGAATCTACAACAGAAGTCAGCATTTCTTCCTGTAATCTCCCCGTCAGAGGGAGAAGACAAGATGTCCCTGGGACCAATGTCCATGCAGACTGCATCTGGTGTCAGTGTTCAGGAAAAAACAGCTCGGAGAAATAAGGCTATGGAGAAAAGGTTTTTGAATATATTACTGTATAATTCAGGGGGGGCAAAATCACAATATTTAGAGTTTATCTTTGGTAACGAGGAAATGCCATTTCCATTCACTAAACAGCAATAAGTGCGAGAGGATTTCATAACGCAATCTGCTACAGCATACAGATATTTAAACTAAAAGAGGACAGAGAAGCTGAGATAGGGATGTCTGTAACAAGCCAATCAGAGATTTTGAGGACAACCTAGCACAAAGAGAAGATACAATTTGATTTGCAAATATTATCACTGAAGCGGCTTTTCTGCACCGAAGAAAGTAGTTCAGTTATTAATGTGTCACCAACAATAGAAATCAGAGTTGGTATGACAAAACATGCCCTATTTCAGACAAGCAGGCCATCTGCAAAATGGCTATGTCCCAAAGCAAGTAATTCAGCATGGAAATGATGATTGGTTTTTGCACCTCAGGGTCCTGGGAAACCAAAGGAAACAAAATACCACCAAAAGTTATTTATGATAAATTCACATTTGCAGAGCTCTTCTCTGATACTTCTAAAATTCAGACAATGGCTCTGATTTCACTACTGCCTCATACAGTTTTTTTTTTTTAACCAACTTTACTGAGGTATAAATGCATTCCATAAAATTCACCCATATTTTAAACATACAGTTTGATGAGTTTTAATAAATTTATACTGTTGTGCAACCATCACCTCAATCTAGTTTTACAATTTTTCTGTCACCCCAAAAAGTTCCCACATACTCATTTACAGTCAGTCCCCACTGGATACATTTATTTTATTTCTTCTAGTACCAGTTTCTGAGATAAAATTCACATAGCATAAAATTCATCATTGTAACCATTTTAAACTGTATATTTCACTGGGTTTTTTAGTATATTCTAAGGTTGTGCAACTATCACCACTATCTAATTCCAGAACATTTTCATAACCCCCAAAAGGAAACTCATACATCAAGCAGTCACTCTCCATTGTCTTCTCCCCCAGCTACTGGCAACCATGAATTTCTTTCAGACTCTATGGATTTATCCATTCTGGACATTTTATATAAATGGAATCATACAATATGTGCCCTTCTGTGTCTGGCTTCTTTTACTCAGCATAATGTTTTCAAGGTTCGGTACTTTTCTTTTTATGGCTGAACAATATTCCATTACATGGATATACCACATTTTGTTTGCCCATTTATCAGCTGATGGACATTTGGGTTGTTTCCACTTTTTGGTTATTCTGAAGAATGTTGCATGAACATTCTGAACAAGTGTTATAGAAATATATATTTTCAATTCTCTTGGGTATACACCTAGGAATGGAATTACTGGGTTGCCTCATACAATTTTGCAGGTTGTATACTGCACAACCCAAAGGACACCACTGATGCTGTAGTTGCAAACTGCTTATTTTACGTGGACCTGAGCCTTATTTGATGTGGATCTGAGAAAGAAACTGATTTATTCTGCTTACTTAACAAGTTAAAGTTGTCATAATAGATTTGAATGGCACTTGATGGTAGTTTTTCTGAAATAAACCACATTTAAGTTAAGAAAAACTATATGTCTCAAGTGGTTGTCAGTGGTCAGGCTTAAATAAGACCAATATAATACTTTCAGTCACAGTCAATATTCAATATCCTTATCATTCAGGGGTTAATATTCTGCTCATGGACCACGAACCTTCATTCCTTTTGCTCACCCTGCATCTTACACATTCTCCTCATTAGCAGTCATACAGAAAAGCAACTAAAAAGAAACCAAAGAGACGGCAAAGAGCTAATAGAAAAATGAACAAGAAAAGAATGGCATGCCACTTGGCTTCTCATTAGGAGAACTGATCTAAAAAGTTCAGGAGAAGAAGGGATTGAGAAAAGACATCACATTTTTTTTCTCTTCAGTGATTAGTTTTCTATTCTAGTCCTAAATTCCTTACTATCCTACTCACTTTTCTTAAGCAAACAGTTACTTAGGAAAACACACTAGTTTATTACATTAAAAAAAAAAAAGACAAAGTGTGTACTTAATTCACAAGAAACTAGCCAAACATAGCTGTTCTCATGCAGGTACTAGATTTACAATATGAACAGCCTCACAACCATGCTTTGCCAACGTGGCTATCTGTAAACCTGCCATGTACCCTAATTTCCCCATTCTTCTTATTCATTGTTTCAGCTATAAGAATTAGCAGTAAAGCTGATTATTAAAAATTATTTTTAATCCTTGAGTGTTTAGATATAAGGACTGGAAGCCATAACTATTCTCGGACAAAGGCAATAAATACTATTTAAAAAAAAAACAAATCCATTAATCCTAAGGAATAGATATGTCTGGGGAACATGGATTAAACCAAAGGGGAATGTCCCCAAATTTAAGGTTTGGTATGATTTCAGAGTCCACATCCTGTTTGAGTTTAAGACAACATAACCTTCAAAGTATTGTCAATTCTTAAAAGTATGGCATCAAACAACAGAAACAGAAGTGTCTAACCATCCCTTACCCTCCCTAGAAATATTTTCTGGTTTTTCCTTAACCCCGTTACTGGTATTTGCAATGCAGAGACCATGTCGTTCCTCTGACACCTGCTCATCTCTGTATCCTCATCCTCTAACATATAGACACATTACTCCTAAAACTGTCAATTCCTCAAGGAAAAGAAAATTTTCCTATACATTGCTCACATACTCATGTATAGACCCTTCTCATCTGTGGTGGGGCTTCAAATTAGTCCCACAGCAAAAAACTTTAGTATAACGAAACAATTTGGAAAACTAGGTAATTTTAGTGAAAAGGACAAATAATACTGCATTTAAGAAAAGACCCATAAGAACAACAACAACAAAAAACAAGTCTATTTTGGCCAGCAGCAAGAATGCAAACATTCACGAGTGAACCAGAGGTTCAAACACAAAGAGGAAACATCGCCAGGAAGAGTTTATTTGTCACAATATTTTATGAATGTTTCTCCTCTTCCAACATAATAGAATTGGGGAGAAGAGAAAGCAGAATTGCCAATTGGATCAAATTACTAGTGGAACAATGCAAGTTAATGTGTCTTCAGTTCTACACAGTTTTGAAAACTTCAAGACAAAAACAAATTGCATGACCCCCTGGTAACTTCCACTAGAACTTATAGGAACAAATTGTTTGCCTCAAGCTGGGTGGAATATACATTCAAATTCAGGCTCTTGAAGGAAATTATTAAGTAGAGTCATATTAGCTTTCTCTGAAGCATACTCGTTTTCAGTATTGCCACCGTATAGACCAATTATGATACCTTTCCATGCTGAGAAATGATTGTTCTGCTAACACAGTTCTGGTAAGAATCAAAAGCACTACATTTTTAACCTTGGGGGATTTTTGTTATTGTTGCTCCCTTGCCAGTTCCTTCAAATGGAAAATATCTTCCATTAATCTAAATGCAAAATTTGTTTCGGCTTTCCAAAGTTACTTGAAAAATGTTAAGCACAAAGCAATAAAGTTTTTATGCTCTTAAGACCACTAATGCTTTGAGCTTCATATTCATTTTGAAGAAACGAACATTTTATGGTTCACAGAGGAATAGCTACATGAATAATATCTGAGATTATAATGCATCTAGCAGAAAAAGATTAAGTTTATGTAAACTATTTAATCAGATGTGAAATTTTCTCTAGAGGATAAAAATTCTGACCTTATTTAAGTTTACTTTAAAAATACCAAGATCACGTTTCTACCAAGGGAACCCACCAATTTTCCCATTTACGTAATATAAATATTCATTACAGAAAAAACTTAACGTAAGATGTACTGCACTGACCCAAGGATATCATAATGGGTAGCCCAATATAAGACAGAGATTAAACGAGGACTCCAGCTTGCTATCTGGCCCAAAATATTCAGTTGTTAAACTCTAACTGATGGATAACCATTGTAGGTGGTTGCCACTGCTGAAGAGTGTACGGTTGAGTATGTCATAATAAAATCCTTATGCTGTATTTTTATTAAATATATTTCTAAGAGGTAACATGTATGCAAATACACAGGATAAAATTGAACTAATGGTATTTAATGCAATTTATGTATATTTGTCAAGTTAGTTTCTATGGAAGTTTCCAAACTTGATAAATTTAACAAATTGTCTATCATTATACTCCATGTCCACAGATATAAATATAACAGTAGGGCCCAGGGACACCATATCTGACATTCAATGACCCAGAATTGTCCTCATTATAAATGCAGGGGCTAACACTGTAACTCTACTGTGGCCAGTTGTAAAGGAGGGGCCTGTCTGGAATCATCTTAACATGCATTGTAGCATAAAAATATTTTTTAATTCCATAGAGCACTTATCAGAAATATTTTTTTGCAACTTATATCTTACCAAGAGATTTCAGATAAGACAGTTATAAATTTTCTTCCTTCATTTATAAAACATAAACACCATAAAATTAGTTTTTATATACCATATCTTTTTGAGAATATAGCCATACTTCAAACAAATTTTAAACCTTACCTTTTCTTTGACATATAAAACAAGGTTGATATGAGGAAAAAAGAAGAAACCCAAGTTCACAATATCAACTAGAACTTCAGATCTTTAAATGAAACATGTAAAAAAAAATTAAACCAACAAATAAGAAACTGATTATTAAAGACACTAACCATAGAATTCTAACACTTGCTTTTCAAAGGGTGTGGATTATTTAAAAAAACAATTTTTCAAAATATTTTACTTAATGAAATATTTTTAATTAAATGTACTACATCCTATGTGCTTTATGCCTTCTTACTCTCACTAATATAAAATTAAAAGCCTGAGAATCAAATTGTGTCTTTTACTAGAAAAAGACTTCAAAACCAAAATGTTAATAGAAAAAAACTATCAGCCAGACAGACGATATGAAGAAATGAATCCTATCAAACATTATTTAGAGAACAAAATGGCTGTCAAAGCCACTCATGCACAAAGTGTTGCTCCTGAGGCCAGGATTCTGATTTCCTACTAAACGACTCATAATGTATTCTCTGAATCCAAAAGTCACCTATTCAAGCCCTTCAAGCATCAGTGATGATAAAACAGTAAGGAATAAGCTGGATCCAAAATTTTACTGGGTCCATTAATTTGGATCCAGCTTAGTCCATTGGAGGAACTGATATTTACACCAACAGTTCCAACTGTGACAGAAATGCTTTGATTAGAATTTACATATGGGAGGACTTCCCTGGTGGAGCAGTGGTTAAGAATCCACCTGCCAATGCAGGGGACACGGGTTCGAGCCCTGGTTTGGGAAGATCCCACATGCCGTGGAGCAGCTAAGCCCGTGAGCCACAACTACTGAGCCTGAGCTCTAGAGACCGCGTGCTGCAACTACTGAGGCCTGAGAGCCTAGAGCCTGTGCTCCGCAAAGAGAGAAGCCACCACAATGAGAAGCCCGTGCACCGCAAAGAAGAGTAGCCCCCGCTCCCTGCAACCAGAGGAAGACCACGCGCAGCAACGAAGACCCAATGCAGCCAAAACTAAATAAATTAAATAAATAAATAAATAAATAAATTTATATATATATAAAAAAGAATTTACGTATGGGAGAAAAAAGAAGAATAATCTAATATTTTCACTGGTCCCTATTGATTATAGCAGAAGTGGGATTAGAACAAATGTATTTTTAAATCAACTTTATCATACTTAAGGTATAATACATAAATAACACACACACACACACGTAACCACCCACTGCAATCAAGAGTCAACACTTCCATCACCCATGTTCCTTCACGCTGCTTTGTAGCCAATGCCCCCACCCCCGTACCAGGTAAGCATTGGTATACTTTCTGTTATCATGTTTGTTCCATAATATCACAAAGGTGGAATCGTACAGAACATACATTTTTGTGTCTGACTTCTTTCTCTCAGCACACTGTTTGTGAACTTCATCCGTGGTGTTGTGCACTTCAGTAGTTTGTTTCTTTTTAGAGATTAGTAATAACCATTACCTGGACACGCCATAACTGTCATCTATTAATGGACACTGCTTATTACCAGTTTTTGGCTACTATGAAAAAAGCTACTATGAACCCTAGTGTACAAGTTTTTGTGTAGGCATACATTTTCATTCCTCTTGGGTAAATACTTAAGAGTGGAATTGCTGGGTTGTAGGGTAAATATATAAGAAATTTAATTGTAAAAAAAATTTAAACTTTATAAGAAAATGCCAAATTAGAACAGATCTCTCGATTTACAGTTTTAACCAGGGTTTTAATTATGATCCTGGGACCCTTTCCTTCTCCACATATCCACACTTAAAAAATATTTATTTGAACTTCACTCAGACTAGTTGGCATATCTTTTCCCCCCTATCATGAGGCCAAGATACAGATGAAAGTATAACTCCAAATGATCTGATTCAAACTGAAGTAATGTCAACACTTAGCACTTGCAGAAAAGTCCTCTAAAAGCTAACTCTTAGTAGACATTCTTCTTAGCTCATCCTGATAGGAAGTGGTCAACAACAAGAAGGCATCTGCTAGGCTGCCTGGCAACAGATCTGATGCATTATTCTGTCAAAGACTCTGGCATATGTACCATGGACCTGACATGAGCATCAACAGGCAAAAAATCTGGCAAAATGCATAGAATCCCTCCTCAATGGGCAGGCCAGGTCCTTGACACCATCATGAGCAATGCTCGATGTCACTCACTGATCATCAATTCAGTTACATTCTGCTTTTCTGATGAGCCAGCATACATCAGTGATCAAGCTTAAGAACTTTTTTAAAGGGGGAAAAAAAAAACATCACAAGAGAAAACGTTCTATAACTATGTATGGTGACGGATGTTAACCACTCTCATTGTGGGGACCATTTCACAATTATGTTGCACACCTGAAACTAACATAGTGTTATATGCCAATTATACCTCAATAAAAAGAAACAGGAAAAAAAGCCTGCTGTGGTCCAGGCTTGGGACTTGTGCATGAAATAGAAGAAGGGGGGTAGGGAGGGCCTGGAGGTTATACTTTTCAGGAAGAAAGGTATGTAGTACCAGAAGGAAGACTCTTTGGCAACTGCAGGAGGCATATCAATATCAAAATTGTTCTGGCTTCTTCCATCACAAAGAGAACGTAAATTTTGCCATTTTTGTGCATTCAGAGAAGCCCATACTTGGAAAATGTCATTACTAAGAGTTATAATATTTTCCCACACCGCTTGTAAGATTACAGAGGAAAGGAATCAGGGCAGAGTGAGTTCCTGCATGGCAACGTGTAGTAAATGAGACAACCAAGCCGTCCCGAACTGCAGACGAGCCTAGGGTGGATGGTGTTGTGCGCCATCCCTATGTGGAGATAACGGAGTGGGGTCTCCTTGTGGGTGTGCCTCCCAAAGCAGAGGGCTCGCTTCCCAGATTCCTGGGAAAAGAACCAGCAACCAATATGAAATGTACTCAAAAGTCCTAAAAGGGTCATCAAGCCTGTTAGGGTCACTCTGTCCTAGACCCTACAGGGATTTCTAGTCACTTTTAAAGTTTACCTTATCTACTGTCATCACATGTTTGTGTTATCACGCTTGGCAGGTCCTGAGAATCTCTTAAGAACCAAGAACACAAATACCATTTTCACACAACATAATGTGGGCTGCAGCCTGGTCCATCAGGGTAGTAAGACACTCATTAGATAAACGTTCCAAAAATGAAACCCTGTGAAGGTGCCCCAATGAATTCCTTGCCTCACATGTTCAACAGGGAGCCAGTTGTACTCCTCAGCAGGCTTGAGAACTTTCTAAAAGTGCTCAAAGAAGAAAAAGATAGCCAGGGTCATGCACAACAAAATTCATTTCTAACTCAGAAATGTGTTTCTACTCCCTAGCAGCAGCTGAATCAACACTGTTCACAGAAAACAAACCGAATTATGAAAATTGTGTGAAAATGAAGCTCTTTGATGACATTTGCTGCTGTCCTACTTAGTATTCCCTCTCCGACTTTGCCTTACGAACACAGTTCCTCTTAGATGCCCTTTCTCGACCTCTACAGTTGTTACTGCTCAACATAACTACAGTCTCAACACTGCCAAACCATTTCACAGTGACACTATGTCTCAGGCAATGTTAGGCCACTGCCAACAAGTAGCGAGTAACCTGTGCTGACAACACATTACAGCCCTGCCATAAACAATCACCGTCTCACTGACGCAAAACGGCAGTCAAATTAGAGGAGAATATGTAACAACACGCATAGTAAATTGGCATAGCAGCTTGCTAAACAAAAACGGGGCGGCAGTCACACACAAGATGCAGAGCCACAACTGTGCCACATTGTCTAAGCCCACGCTGGCCAGCAGTTAGACTGGAGCCTACCTCTGCCAAGAAAGAATCCCTGTGGGGGTGAGTGGGAAACCTCTGCCCTCGCTCCTGTTTTCCGCCTACCTCAATTCCTACGCTCTCACTCTGACGAGGATGCAGGAAAATGGTGCCAGATCTTTGGATTCACAGATGAGGAGTAGTGGTGTACTCACAATATAGTAGGATAGGTGTGAAGAAGGATGGTCCAGCCACACGGTTATATCAGTAGCAGGGAGAAAAGCCTGGCCTATTATGTAAGGCCTATGATTTTTTTTTTTTAATTATGATCTCTAAAGTGAGTCAGAATGAAGGGGGAGAGATGAGTGGGCATCAAAGAAGGTGGAGAACTATGACAGGAAGCACAGAGCAACACGATTTCTCAGAACTGTAGCATACATCTCATCTGGAAGACCTGCCCTTAAAAGAGCAGGGCCCAAATTATAGGGCTGGGGGCTAGCAGGGCCAGGTCTAAAAAGAAGACCTAAGTTGAAAGGTCACTGGAAAACAATGGAGACCAAAGCAGAGACCAGATATCCACTTTTCGTACAAGGAGGGGAGAGGACTATCTGTCATACTAGGGACTATGAGATGTGTCGTGACTCTCTAAACAAAGTAAAAGCTCAGAGACCATGTTGTGGGTTGACTGCGAGGTGATTCCCCTTCCTTAGCTCTCCTCCAGATTAAAAGCCGGGGTAGATTACAGATGCTCAAGGACTCCCTCTCTCTATGCCTGATGGATCTGAAAGCTGTGATAGAGAAGGCAATGGCTCAACACACAGAAAAGGAGAAAAACAGACCCAAGTGGGAACAAAACAGTAGGAGGTGGAAAGGGAGCAAGTAAAAGCCAAGTAGTCCCTGTAAATCCTAGTAAAAGGGTGTGGTCAACCAAGACGATCTGTTTTCTGAGTACCAAAGACACAAAGATGGACAACTCTCATATTTCATTCTGAGGCTGCCTCCCGTACAGAGCAGACGCAAGTTTGGCAGGTCCTAGGACGACTGGGAGCCACTTGTGGATGATGGACCATGGGATGAAATCGGCCCTCAACCACTATAAACCTGCCTTCACCACCAAGGCACGAGGGGAAGAGCACCATCGTTGCTGCCTGTATGAGCCTCACTTCTCCCCGCAGCCCACCGTGTCACATCCACACACATCCCTTCAGAAAAGCTGAAGAAGAGGGAGCCCTAGTTTATTAACCCAACATACTGCAAATCTAATTAAAAGTCAAATACACAATACTCTCTTCAAAATCCAAATGTTCTTTACAGAAACATCAAGGAGGAAGGGAGCAGAGTGGAATGGCCCCACAAAGGTAATCAGAATTCATCTTCCGGGACTCATACCAATTACTCGCAGCTCATTATCAGCGTTCTGAGTAGTAGGGGAACACCTAGAGACCACATCATTAGCGTCCTACACATTCATTATGCCACAAATGGAAACACCATAACAAAGCAACCCTGGTATTCAGGGAAAGATAAAGTTTCAGTCCCTAGTTCCAATACACTTAAGTCTTTTCAAGTTTTCAGCAAAAATGCTGTTGAACCTGGGGGAAAGTTGCAGGCTGGTTCTTTCCACATGAAACTATAACCTAATAATTAATAAAACTGAGCATTACTCTCTTTCAGTATATACAATTAAGAGTCTTAAAAACCCTTGGAAAATGGTTTACGCTCACCTTTTTAGTTTTGACAACACAAGGTAAATGGTGCTTTTGATAAGCATGATTCAGTATGCACAAAACAATAATCAAATTAGCTGCATAAAAGTTCTGTCTCTTTCCATACGCCAGCTGAAATGAGGAATAAAACCTCGCAAATCAAAGCTAATAAAACAATAAAGAAGAAGAAGTTAAACTGTACAATGTGAGCTTTTGAAGGATATTACCATGAAACCACCTCTGGAAAGAAAAGTTCTTCCCACATCAGCCAAAGTTATAAAATACATCTGAGGGAAAGCCTTGCCTGCCAAAGGAGGGCAGGCATTTACCTCATTTATTTGCAGGGCTTTGGTTTGGAATGTGAATGTCAAAAGGAACATCACAGGAAGAGGAGAAATAGAAAAGGAAAGATTATTTGTTTTGTCATTTAAATTCTGTTTTATGGTTAGTCTCTAACCATTTCTTTTTAAAAGCCTACAAAGTGGTTTCTGGTTCAGAACACCCACTGTATTTAATCGAGGGATTCCTGAAGGCAGGTGGAGAAGATCAGGTTCCACTGAGCCCGGCTCAGCCACGCTTCTTTCTGAGTTATGAGGAGGATTGTTAAGCTAAGAGGAGAGGGTCAAGACCCTTTCAACGGAAACACCACAAACCAGTTTTAGGATTTAAAGCACACATAGGCTGAGATAGTCCAGGAGGCAGAAGTACAATTATCCTATTATGTTGCTATCTGCCCATTTCATTCAACAGATAGAGAAGAACCATTTACTCTTATCTGTGAGAATACTTTACTGCAGAAGATATAACAAAGTTAACATGTTTGTGGAACTCGTTCTTAAGGAGCTTACAAACTAGTAAAGTAGTTCATAAAGTCAAAAGAGAAGAATAAAGGAAAGCTTTACAGAGGCAGTAGCTTTTGAAGCACTTGCCAAAGGAATGGTGACAGTGGAACATGTAGAAATGGAAGGTATTCGACATATAGGGAGCAGTGAGAACAAGTCACAGAAGCAGGAAAGCACTGGGTGCTTAGGAAGAACAGCCAATGATTAAATTTGGTCGTAGGAGCAGTTCCTAAACTCGATCAGGTTACAAAGCACCTGGAATTCATGATGCTCTCTGCAAAACAAGAAGCTATTTGTAGAGCTTTATAGAATAATGAAATATTAATCCCTCTTAAGAAGGAAGAACAATCTAATGTATGTTTAAAACCATATGCGCAAAGAAATGGAAGAAATAATTTAAATTCCATTAATGTTTACACTGTCTATTTTTTAGGACAAGAACACAATTACTTGACTTTTATAGATAAATATTTTGGTTCAGGTTGCAGAGCACCAACGTTTTAGCAGGAACACAGCTATTTCCAGCCTCGTGAAATGGGAGATTATGTACCAAACTTAATCTTGAACTGATCACAATGACAAAACTAAATAAAATGAACTTTAAAATACCCTTCTAATCTATATCCACGGTCAGATAATAAGCAATATCCAGGCCAAAAATAAAGCAAAGAGAGGAAAAAAAAATTGTAGTTCCTGCCTTAAGAATATTTACCAAGCTGGGCTGAAATTTAGCCTTGGTTTCAAGTCCTCATAAATCTAGGGATCAAGAGCAAAGCACAGGGCCCACCTACAACAAGAAATCTAACAGGAGACTTCCCAACAGAACTGGACATGAAAGACCCACACATTCAGTGCCAGGTGAACTAGAAATGAGCTATTATGCCCTTTGAGTAAAAGTTCAATGAAAATTTCCCATCTCAAATATTACTGTGGAGAAAAAATACTCTTTTGATAATTCATAATGACAAGCTAACCCTCATATAGATTTAAAGCCTTAATTTACATGTAGTGGTCTGAAAAACTTCAATCCAAGATTATAAAAAGGTCCCACATTGGTAGTTCTGACAGAGAAATGAAAGAATCAAATGCCTGTTAAAGCCACCTTTATTCCAGGTGTCAAAGAATTCTTACAAATAAAGTTCCAGGAAAAATAAGCAACTCACAATCAATCACCAAACAAGTAAGGAAACAAACACCGTGAGTGAAACCTAGCAGATACAATGAACAGATACATTAATCAATGTTAATACTTTAGATATTGGAATTTCAGACATGGAATTTAAAATAAGTATGTTTAAATCTTCAGGGAGAAGAAGAATCTTAAAAAGAGTTAACAGTTTGGAAAAAGAAGAAAAGAGAATTTTTTTTATGGTTCCCAGGATGAAGGCAGGGTAGATATAAAATGATTGCTTATAATGCCAGAAAGTAGGAAAGTGCTCAAAACAATAATATGAACACAAGGACACAGGGGTCGGTTTAGATATATCTACCACTGGTCAAATTTAGGACAACTGTACTAAAACAATTAAGTATAGTAATGAACTCAAGACTGCTGAGAAAAATGGGAATTCATAAATTTATATTGACTAAATAAATTTTAAAAGGGGAAAAAAGAAGCCAACGCAATCTTGAGGGAAAAAAACAGAGCTGGAGGAATCAGACTTCCTGACTTCAGACTATACTACAAAGCTACAGTAATCAAGACAATATGGTACTGGCACAAAAACAGAAATATAGATCAACGGAACAGGACAGAAAGCCCAGAGATAAACCCACGCACCTATGGTCAACTAATCTATGACAAAGGAGGCAAGGATATACAATGGAGAAAAGACAGTCTCTTCAATAGTGGTGCAGGGAAAACTGGACAGCTACATGTAAAAGAATGAAATTAGAACACTCCCTAACACCACACACAAAAATAAACTCAAAATGGATTAGAGACCTAAATGTAAGACTGGACACTATAAAACTCTTAGAGGAAAACATAGGAAGAACACTCTTTGACATCAATCACAGCAAGATCTTTTTTGACCCACCTCCTAGAGTAATGGAAATAAAAACAAAAATAAACAAATGGGACCTAATGAAACTTCAAAGCTTTTGCACAGCAAAGGAAACTATAAACAAGACAAAAAGACAACCTTCAGAATGGGAGAAAATATTTGCAAACGAATCAATGGACAAAGGATTAATCTCCAAAATATATAAACAGCTCATGCAGCTCAATATTAAAAAAACAAACAACCCAATCAAAAAATGGACAGAAAACCTAAACAGACATCTCTCCAAAGAAGACATACATATGGCCAAGGGGCACATGAAAGGCTGCTCAACATCACTAATCATTAGAGAAATGCAAATCAAAACTACAATGATGTATCATCTCACAACGGTCAGAATGGGCATCATCAGAAAATCTACAAACAATAAATGCTGGATAGGGTGTGAAGAAAAGGGAACCCTCTTGCACTGTTGGTGGGAATGTAAATTGATACAGCCACTATGGAGAACAGTATGGAGGTTCCTTAAAAAACGAAAAACAGAATTACCATATGACCCAGCAATCCCACTATGGGGCATATACACGTAGAAAACAATAATTCAAAAAGACACATGCACCCCAATGTTCACTGCAGCACTATTTACAATAGCCAGGTCATGGAAGCAACTTAAATGACCATCGACAGACAAATGGATAAAAAAGATGTGGTACATATATACGATGGAATACTACTCAGCCATAAAAAGGAACAAAATTGAGTCACTTGTAGAGACATGAATGGACCTAGAGACTGTCATATAGAGTGAAGTAAGTCAGAAAGAGAAGAACAAATATCATATATTAACGCATATATGTGGAATCTAGAAAAATGGTACAGATGAACCAGCTTGCAAGGCAGAAATGGAGACACAGATGTAGAGAACAAACGTACAGACACCAAGGGGGGAAAGTGGCGGGGGTGGTGGTGGTAGTGGGATGAATTGGGAGATTGGGATTGACATATATACACTAATATGTATAAAATAGATAACTAAAAAAAAAAAAAAAAAAAGGAAAACAGCTCTTACTTATATTCAGCTCTTACTTATATTCGAATACCAAAGACTGGAAGATTTGGAGGGAGCGGTAGAATTTTTTAAAAATCATCATTTTATAACCATTCTGGTAAAGACTGGATCAGGCAAGAATCATCAATAAATGCTAAACAGTGGGAGAAATTTTGATGATGAATAAGCTGCTTGATTGATCTGAAAGTGTCTGTTAGAAACTGCTTACTAGTACCAGTGGTGAAAAAACAGTAATTATACAGTGGAAAAAACAGATAACACCTTGACTGGATAATCAAAATTAGTATCATCAATGAGGGACAGATGGATATTATAGGTCTCGGCATGTGATACTCTGAGGAAGAAGCATCACTTATGTAGCATCCTAGCCAAGAACGCATAACCTCAATATAACTATGAACATCAGACAAGCCCCAAAGGAGAAACATTCCATCTCAGAAAAAGGGGTGGGGAAGGAGATGAGGACTGTATTCTTTAAAAATGCCAATGTTAAAAGACAAGACAAGACCATAGAAATGTTCCAGATTAAAGAAGGCTAAAGAGAGACAACTAAATGTAATACCTGACACTAGACTGTATCTTGTATTGAGGGGAAAAAAATGCAATAAAGAATAATGTTAGGTCAACTAGCAAAATTGGAATACAGACAGTAATTAGACGAAAGTATTGTACCAATGCTTTATTTACTGAAATTGATAATTATACTGAGATTATGTAAGGGAACAGTCCTGTTCTTAAGAAATATAAACTAAATTATTTAAGGCAAAATGTTGTATGCAATCTGTACTCAAATGGTTCAGGAAAAAAGTGTATATGAGAAAGGAAAAGCAAATAATAATGCACATGGGATAAAATGACAACTGGTAAATCTGAGTAAGACATGCAAAAAGAAATTTAAACTTAGATGTAACACAATTAAGCTTCAGAACACAGAAAACAATATAAAGACTTAAAAGCAGGCAGAGAAGGAACACATTACATTCAATGGAGCAAATAATTAAACAGCAGCTGATATTTCAACCACAACAGTACAGAATCTTCAAGACACTGGAATGATGTCTTCAGTGTCTAAAAGAAAACAGTCAACCTAAAAGTTAATACAGTAAAAAATATCTTTCCAGATAAAGAAATCTCTAAAGAATATATAGGATTACGTAGAATGAAAATAATCCCAGATGGAGAGTATGATATACAAGAAAACATGAAAGGCATAAAATGGGGAAATGCATGGTCAAATCTAAACAAACAAAAGTTATATCATAATTTTTTAAAATAATAAATATAAATAGTAATGAAGATGATGATTATAATAACTGCTGGGGTTAAACAACAGAATTAAGATATAACATAAGGAACAGGAATGCGAATGATGCGATTGTGTTCAAAGTTCCTTGTATTAATCAATGTATTTCTTCTCCTCCTAAATAACTTAAGACTTTGGTAAGTTCCTATAAAATTGACAGAGTAACCATCAAAAGGATTGAAATAGTGTACATAATTTCTAAAAAAACTGAGAGGAAAATTGAGAAAAAATAATCAATTCAGAACAAAGCAAGGAATGAAAGGAAAAAGAAATATAGAAAAGGCAGAAAACAAAAGCATAAAATAAGTTCAAATTTATCAGTAATTGCAATGAATGTAAATGGGCTAAAAGCTGCAGTTAAAAGACAAAGATTATCAGATCAGATTGGCTTAAAAAAAAATCAATCTATGGGGGACTTCCCTGGTGGTCCAGTGATTAAGAATCTCCCTTCCAATTCAGGGAACGTGGGTTCAATCCCTGGTCAGGGAAGTAAGATCCCACATGCCACAGGGTAACTAAGCCCACGCACCACAACAAAGACCCACACACCACAACGAAAGATCCCACATGCCGCAACAAAGACCCCACATGCTGCAACTAAGACCCGATGCAGCCAAATAAATGAATAAATAAATAAATATTGTTTTTAAAAAATCCATCTATGCAGTGCTTTAAGAGAGTGCTCCTAAAACGTAAGGAGACAAAAGAGTCATGAGTAAAAAGGTCTTTTAAAAAAAAAAAAATCAGGGAAATAGCAACTAAAAGTATGCTGCTGTAGCTCTAATAAAATCAGGCTAAAAAGACTTTAAAGTAAAAAAAAAATTCTATAGATTAAAAAAGTCATCACGGACTTCCCTAGTGGCACAGTGGTTAAGAATCCACCTACCAATGCGGGGGTCACGGGTTCGAGCCCTGGTCTGGGAAGATCTCACATGCCGCGGAACAACTAAGCCCATGCGCCACAACTACTGAGCCTGTGCTCTAGAGCCCGCGTGCCACAACTACTGAAGCCCACATGCCTAGAGCCTGTGGTCTGCAACAAGAGAAGCCACTGCAATGAGAAGCCTGCACACTACAACAAAGAGTAGCCCCCGCTCGCCACAACTAGAGAAAGCCCACGTGCAGCAACGAAGGCCCAATGCAGCCAAAAATAAACAAATAAATAAATTTATTTTTAAAAAAAGTTACCACAATAATAAATTACTCATTTCCTCAGCAGGATCTGACAATTCTAAAAATATATGCAATCTTACATAACCTCAAGAAAAGAAATACACATATATGGCAAAATTTGAGAGAACTACAGTGCACAGTCATGCTGAAATATTTTAACACCCCTCTCTCAGGACTTGATATATCAATCAGAATAATAAGTACAAATATATATAATTTCAACAACAAAATTAACATGCTTGATTTACTGTACATAATTTCAGGGTATATCTGTATATTTTTTCAAATTCTCATAGACTACTTAAGAAAACTAACACCATACTGAACCACAGAGTAAGTCTCAACAAATTACAAAGGATTAGCATCATATTGACCATGTTCCTAGCAACGGAAAGAAAAAAAAAATCTAAAAATATATATCTAAAATCAAGAAATATACTTTAAATGTAGATAAAAGAAGGAATCATACAGTAAAATAAAAAATAGTTTTAATCAAAGAATACCAAAAATACGACATACATATAAAAATTTGTGAAATGAAGCTAAAGCAATACTCAGAGAAAAATTTACAGCTTTAACTTATATATATTTTAAAAAAAGGATAAAAGGCTAAAAATTAATGACCTATGCATCCATCTCAAAAATTTAAAAAACCAAACAATTAAACCTAAAGAGGTTGGAAAAAATAGTAAAGCCATGAGCAAAAACTAAAATTAAAGAAGATACAACAGAGTATATAAACAAAGAAGAAAAGACACAAGGCTAAAGTTGGTTCTATGAAGAGGCTAAAAAAGCTCTTGCTAAATTCTTAGCAAGAAAAATCAAGAAAAAACAAATAACCAAAAAAATGTAAATAGCACAATTAAGAGGATGTGAAGAAGGAGAATTAATTAGAAACAGTAGATGTTAAAACAGTAACAGAGGGTATTTAAATTATTTAATAAATTTGAAAGCCTCAATGAAATGGAAACATTACTGGAAATATAAAACAATAAAACTGATGTAAGAAGGAATAAAATATTTGAATGAAATTCTAACAAAGAAATGGATAAATTAAAAAAAAATACTTTATAAAGAAATTCCAGTCTCAGATGGTTTAAACCAAGAGTTGCCCACCGGCAAATCTGGCCTGCTGTCATTTTTGTAAATAAAGTTTTATTGAAACACAGCCACACTCACTCATTATGTATTGCCTTTGGCTGCTGTCACAATACAATGAGAGAATTGAGGACCTGCAACAGAGACCATGTGGTTCACAGAGTCTAAATTATTTACTATCTAGCACTGTACAGAAAAAGTCTAACAACTTTTGGTTTAAACAGCAAATTCTATTGAACACCAAAGGCAGAAATAATTCCACTCTGCAACTCATTTTATTAGGTGAATATAGCCTTGATAACAACCCTCACAAAGACAATTTGAGAAAAAAAAAATTTTACTCATGAACATAGATGAAAAAGTCCTAAATGAAATGTCAGAAAACTAAATCCAGCATTGTGTGAAAAATACAATACATCATTATCAATTTGGGTTTAACTGAGGAAATTACAGATTGATTTAACATTAGAAAACCAATTGTTGTATTTTATCACAGTAACAGATTAGGGGAAAATCATATCATTTCAATAATGCAGAAAGCGTATAATAAAATTCAAGAGCATTCATGACAAAAATTAAATCTTAACAAACTAGAAATAGAAGGGAACTTCCATAACCTGATAAAGGCTATCTGAAAACAAAACAAAGCAAAAAATGTACACCCTACATCATGGGAAACGTTCATAGTGCTTCTTTTAAGATTAAGGAGAGGAATCCGGCTATCACTATTTCTATTTGACATTTTACTTAATGTCCTAGGTAAATAGATAAACTAAGAAGAAAAACATGTAAAAGATTAGAAAAGAAACAAAACTGTCATTATATATATATATATATATATATATATATATATATATATGTATGTATATATACATATATACATATATATATATATAAATAAAAACATGACTATGTACATAGAAAATCCAGATGAAGCTGCAAAAAACTTACTAGAATTAGTAAGAGTTTGGCAAGGCTATTAGATTCACAATCAATATATAAAACTCCAATGCATTTTTATATACCAGCAATAAATTTTACATGTAACTTTTTTTGCGGTAAAACATATGTAACAAGAAATTTATCATTTTAACCATTAAATATACAGTTCAGTGGCATTAAGTATGTTGATAGTGTTGTGGAACCATCACAATCATCCATCTCTAGAACTTTCATCTCCCCAAACTGAAACTTCATGTTCATTAAACAATAATTCCCCATTCCCTCCTCCCCCGACCCCTAATAACCAACATTCATTAGTGACTGGCTTGTTTCACTTAGTATAACATCCTCAGGATTCGTCCATGTTACAGAATATGTCAGAATTTCCTGCTTTTTTTAAGGCTGAATAATATTCCATTATACAGATATACCATATTTTGTTTATCCATTCATTAGTCAATAGACATCTGGGTTATTTCCACCTTTTGGCTGTTGTGAATAGTGCTGCTATGAACACTGGTATACAAATATCTATTTAAGTCCCTCCTTTCAATTCTTTTGGGTATATACCCAGAAGTGGAATTTTTATAAATGTAACATTGGAAAATATTATTTGCAATAGTATAAAAAATCAAGTACCTATGAAAAAATCTAACAGAAATGTGCAAGTATATTATTAAAGAAACATGTAGAGAAAATTAAAAACTTCATGGAACTCCAAAAAAAGAAGTTTTAAATAAACGAACAGAAATATTACGTTCAAGGATTAGAAGAGGCAATATCATAAAGATGTCAATTCCTTCTAAATTCCTCAATAAGTAATGCAATTCCAATGAAAATACAACATTTTTTCAGGATTTGGGACTTGATAAGCTAATTCTAAAATTTACATGGCAGAGCAGTGAGCCAAGAATCACCAAGACATCCCTGAAAATGCATGTGCATGAGGTGTGGGGAGGGAGTTTGACTTAAAAGATAATAAACACTGTTTAAAAGTTATAGTAATTACAACAGTATAGTGTTAGTATTTGAATAAAGTGACTAATGGAAAAGAAAGCTCAGAAACAAACTTATGTAAATTTGGAGACTTTATTTACAACAGAGTTGGTCCCTCAGATCACTGAGAAATGAACAGACTATTTAATACATTGTGGTAGTGTAGATGCTTCACCATATGGAGAGAAATAAAATTGAACCCTTATCTCACACTATACACAAAAATTAATTCTTCATGGATTAATTAAACGTGAAAGATAAAACTAGAACACTTTAGACAACAGTATAGAATGCTTTTAGGACATTAGAGTAGAGAAGAATTCTTAAAACAAGATATAAAACATACAAACTATACAGAAAAAGTGGTAAATTCAACTAATTTAAAATTAAGAATTTCTAGTCATCAGAAGATACCATGAACAGAATAGGTAAAAAAGTTACAATCTGGGAAATGATTTGCAACACATATTATTCACAAAGTATTCGTGACCAAAATATATAAAACACTCTTATAATTGAATAAGAGAAAGTCCAACATCAAAATAAAAGCATGGAAAAAAAGATCCAAAAAAGCATGCTCAGAAGAGGAAATCAGAATAGGCAAAAAAGTTAAAATTAAAATGACAACGATGGGGCTTCCCTGGTGGCGCAGTGGTTAAGAATCCACCTGCCAATGCAGGGGACACGGGTTTGATCCCTGGTCCAGGAAGATCCCACGTGCCGTGGAGCAACTAAGCCCGTGCACCACAACTACTGAGCCTGTGCTCTAGAGCCCGCGAGCCACAACTAGTGAAGCCTGCGCGCCTAGAGCCTATGCTCCACAACAAGAGAAGCCACCACAATGAGAAGCCCGTGCACTGAAACGAAGAGTAGCCCCTGTTCGCCGCAACTACAGAAAGCCCGTGTGCAGCAACAAAGACCCAATGCAGCCAAAAAAAAAAAAAAAAAAAAAGAAAGAGAGATAAATAAAAAAATAAATCAAAAAAAATATTCAAAAAAAACAAAACCCACACTGATGTTGTTAAACACACACACGCACACACACACACACTTCAATACCTATCCCACTGGAAAAAATTTAAAAGTCTGACAGTTAAGAGTATTGGTAAGAAACAACTGCAACACATTTACACTGCTAGTGAGAGTGGAAATTGGTACAATTAGTTTTGAAATCAACTTGGTATTATCCAGTAATGTTGGTTATGTACATTCCCTAAAATTCCAGCAACTCTAATCCTAGGTAAAAATCAAGAATATGTGCCAGGAGACATGTAAAAGAATAGTCATATAGCGCTATTTGTTACAGGTCAAAACTGGAAACAACCTATATTGTTATTTGTCGGTCAACAGAGAATTTGTAAACTGGTATAGTGACACAATGGAACAGTATACGGCAATGAAAATGAATGTATTACAGCTACATACAACAACATTGTTGACTCTCAGGAACTAACGAGCAGAAAAACAGAACTGCAGAATTGATTCCATTTATATAAAATTCAAAACAAGAAAAACAAGAATCATTGTTTAGTGACACAAAGATAAACTTTAAGGAAATATTTACTGGAAGTGATTCATTTTAAGTATTTAAATAGCAAATCACTGTTCACTGTCAAACAACTGGAATGGTGGCATTAGTAATATTGCCAGTTTCCATCTTGACTCTTTAATCATAGGCTAAAGAGTATGACATTATTAGCAGTACCTTGTTAACATATTCTTCAAGAACTAGGATTTACATACGTGGATAAAGTTACTGTGTCAAGAGTTTTCAAAAACTGTGATCCTAGGTTGTTGTGTGCTTACTTTTAACAGCTAAGTTTAGAGTTTCTAAATAGTTTAGGGACAAAGAGAAGTATCAAAATGCCACCCCCTTATGTTGAAAATTTACCACTTTTTATATGATCTAAGTGGCCGTGAATATAGGTAGCATCTATGCAGAATCATATTAGAATGAAAAAGCCATAATGCCTATCAACTGTATCAAGTGATGACAACATTCACATGATATCAGTTTCTGCTGCCCCTTAGTTATTCACAGAATTGTTAAAAGTGGTTCTTTTAGAGAAATGAGAAACTCAAGACCCCAAAGAACTGAGCATTTTGACCACTAAATCCTTCAGGAATAGACTCCTGTGAGGTGCTGTAACAGAGAAAAACATTCTGTTATAACATGAACATGGATTGGCTCCTGGATTTTATTTAAGGGTTGGATTCATTTTTAAAGGTAGTTTATATGTCCTGGATGGCATTACTCAATTCTATAAGGGCCTCTGTAGCTTAACTTTTGAAAAAATTTGATCTTAACAAAGACTTCTTAATAATATGAAACTAGGTCTGTGCTATTAGGTGAAGTGAAAAAAGGAGGATATAACATCTAAAGTAATATTTACAAGTATGATCCTTGCAGAGTATGAGCACTACTGTGTAAGGAAATACAGAGAGATCAGGAGATAAAATGGGAAAGGTTAACTCTGGAGAACAAAGGAACACTAGGTAAATTTTCTTCTATCTACTCTTCAGTATTTTCTGATTTTTCTATAATGGGCCCATAGGATAATGATAAATAATGTATATAAAATAATTCACATAGTACCTGACACATAGTAGGAGCTCAATACATGGTAGGTACTCTTACTATTATTATCCAGGTAAAATGTAAGGGTAGGTTCAGTCGAATGACTCAAAAGCCAACCAAAGCTCATGAATTTATAATAAGCTTCATTACACGTCACAGTTCATTAAATGAGTCAACTCTGTTAAGAGTACACATGCTGAGTAGAAAAGATCTGTGGCATCACCCTTCTGTTGATGAACTACGAATCAAAGGGAGGCAACGTCTCTAGAAGATCATACTAATTTTCCCAGTTATCTCAAGAATGGAATGTGCCGTGTGTCACTGCTTTGGGACAGGTTATAACAGAATTGGGAGGAACAGTGTATTTTTCTTTCTGAGCTGACTCACCACTTTCTTTCAACCACAGTCAAGTTTAGCCTGGATAAGACCCAGTGACATGGTGTAAAGAGGTCTAGGGTGGAGTTCCTGCAAGCCTAGATGTCTCCACAGTTATCATGTACTGAAATAATGAAGAAACTCAGAAGCCCCCAAAATAATATTTCCAAATCGATTTTTTTCAAGCTGAATCATGACTAGTGCCTGGTCAACCTTCAGGGGAACACAGAACAGCATAAAAGCCATCTAACCGTTGATTAGAACCAATTGTGTGTTTGGTACACATACATATATACACTAACACATTCTCATCCCTCTCCTTTTTTTAAGGAAAACTCATTATGGAAGCCTGGCTTGAGGCTGTAATTTTGTAGAAGATGCCAGCATAGTTGTTTTCAAGTTTAAAAAAAGTTGCACTTTAGTACTCAGAGACCTCTTGTTTTAATTTATGCAAAGCTTAAAACATTTTGTTAGGCCTGAGTGAGACCATCTGTGCAAGAAATAAAGGATGCCTAAGGGTAAAATCGGCAAGAATAGTAATGCTGTATGTGTGGAGGGCGGTAGGCAGCCTACGGGGTTTGCAACTACTGCTGTGACCTTTACTACTTTAGAGAAGAAACAAGAGTAATTTCCATATATTGCCTCCTCTAAAAAAGCCTGGCATTCCTCCCTTCTTCCTCTTTCCTTCTTCCTCATTCCTTAATAATAAGAAGTTGGCAAAGCAGACCCTACAAAGAAAACTATAGCCAGTTTTGAGAATCATGCTTTCACAAACACACACACACACAGTGGGACACAGTTTGAGGGGAAAGAGACTAAGAAGATGAGTGGATAAGAAACCAGGATGAATGAGATTAACTCAGAAGGGACATGACAACTGTCTCAAATACTGAACAAGTTATCAGGTAGAAGGAAGGAACGGAAGAAGATGTTAACTGAGCAAGTCCTGGTATGTCAGGCACTTTGCAAAAGGTATTCATATTTAATTTTATTTTACTGCTTAATTATATTTAATGTGAAAATGTTGCCTGATTTGTATAACCCCAAAAAGTAGTATAAGGACCAACAGAAAAGACAGAAGGAGACAGAAGGGGAAGTATGGATGGAAGGAGGTAGGAATGGAAGTAGAGGAGAGAGGGAACCAAAGATGGAATCAGTGACCTCTGAAGATGATAGATTGGTAGCCCCTGGCAATGTTCTAGTATTGACTGGATGACCACTTGCCTTGGACCCTGTTTGGGAGAAGGGGTTGTAAGTTTCACATTCTTTCCAGCTACACAATCTGCTCTACGAAGCATGGAGGTTTACAGGTTGGTGAGAAGGCACTGGCACCACCTGTGGTGGAAATCAGGGGGGCTGTGTCAGGTCACTGTAACTGAAAGACACCTGCAGTACCTACACCTACACTGTGTCTGCCGTGACTCCTCTGCTTAATGCCAGCCTTGGGATAGGGGAAGGGCACCCGCACTTGCTGAGCTCCGTTGTCACTCCAGACCAACACATCTAAAGAATAAGGGTTGTACCATGCCCAAACTGAACAAGTTGTTTTGACCGAAGAAAAACAGGATACCGCAGGCAGGCTCCTTCAGCTTCAGCTAAATGCTGAAAGCATCCTGAAAGGAGCATTCCTCCACCAAGCAGGTCTGCCATCTCCAGGCCACTGGGTACTGGTTTAATGCAGCTGTGTGAGAACAGCCTTTCTTTGTAAATCAAAGGTTTTTTCAGAGAGAGCAACATTAGTCTTTAAAATGATGGCTTTTTTCCTATAACTCTGAAATTAACATTACAAAGGCCTGACCTTATGTGCATTAAGTATTCCCCAAAGAAGCACAAGAATATTTTGTGAGTTTGTTCATATTGCATTTCTTTCGTTTGATTACCTTTGGGACTTATTAAGGAATCCATGCTTCTCCCCCCTCCCATTTTTTCTTATAGGGGTCCCACAGGGGCTTGGGATAAAGGAATGGAGAAAGAACCCAATCCAAGGGTGTAATAGTCACATCAAAGCCTAAAAGACTTTTATTTACCAAAAGAAAGGTTTTTAAAAAACTTCAAAAAAGTAATAAGCACTTTTATCTAGGGATATATTTTACAGAACATTTATATATAGCCACAGTGTATGGCTAAAAATAAGATCTTTTATATTGAACCTCTTAGGGCATAGAATTAGCTTTAAAACAAAGGCAAGTATGTAGTGTTAAAGCACTGAATGTCCTAAAAATCAAAATGATATGTATTATTTTTCCCATTATACACCCTTAGTCTATCACTGTGGTCTAGAATCTTGCGTACAAATCAAAACGGATAGGGCAAATGTGTATCAGAGGGGACCAAGGCTGATAAAGATATCATCTGGGATAGGGATCTATGTCTCAATTCAGAATTCAGCACCATAAATCTGCATGGTAATCAAGATTTAGAGGAGGCCAAAAAGCCTGGCGGGGAAGGCTTCCCCTAATTATCCAGGCATCCTATGTATACAGAGCCACTGACACTATAAATTCTCCAGTGCCATGGGGTTGGGGGGTCATCATTAGATATTTCCAGACAGCAAGGACTTAACCTTGGATTCAGAACACCTCACTACTGCTCTTCAAAACCCAAAGTAGATACAGTCCTCAAGTTTCTTTCTCTTAAGCTCTGACTTCTCATTTCACAGTCCTGAGGGAAAACATCATTTAAATGGGAAACCATTTCATTGAAACGTTTGTTTTTTTGTCATAAACAGTATATAGACTTAAGCAAAAAGAAGAAAAATAATCACTCACAATCCCATGAATTAAAGGTAGCCACTGTAAATGTTTTGATGTCTTTCCAGAGCTTTCATACCAATAATTATTTTATCAAATTAAGCTACCATGTTGTGCATGCTATAGAAAACCAGAGGGTCGTATATTCAATACCAAAAATTAAAGTAAGTCCTCAGCAGATAACCAAGTATGGACTAGAGATGGAGAGACAGGGGGTGGAGACTAACATCAAGAAGGATGGTTTCTAGAATGATGTAAGTAATACTGGATGAGAGGGAGGAGGAAGCACAGCAAGATACAGAACAAAAATACAGAACAAATACCTTGTTCTGTATTTAATTCACTCCTTCTGCCTCCAAGATTATAAGTGACTACCATCATTTATGTAGCACCTTCCAAAAGCCAAGCACGTTACAATACCCTCATGAAAACCACATGACATAAGAATTATCAAACACTATTTTATAATCAAGGAAACTCAGACTTTAAGAGTTAAGAAACTTTCCCAAAGAGCTGAAGGGTAGTTCAGGGAGTATTCACAACCAGATGTGGCTGACATCAAAGTCAATGCTACTAGTTACCAGGTTGCATCAATTGTACCCAGGGCTCTGGAAGATGCACCCTTGTGAACCCAGCTGTGTTGCATTAAATCTCTTTCTTGGCCAAGCACCTGTACTCCTTGGCTACTGCAGTCAGGAGATTCTGGCTGCTAGGAAAGCAAAGTCACTGCAGCCAGCTCAGGCACCCTCTATGAACTCTACCAGTCCTGTGTCATCTCTTATTCCACACTCACAGCTCTGATTATACTATTCAATGATTCATGAATCCCATCCAGCCCCATGATCTCTTTCTCTCCACTGTTTACACCATAGCACCACTTAACATTCACGTGTTTATGCTGTACTTTCCCAACTATATGTACGTACAGACAACAGAGGCAGAATCCCAAACTTCTCAGTATCTCTCCCATTCTTGGGTACATTGATTTACAGACAGTAGGCCCTCAATAAACACAATTAATTTTTCCAGAATCCCAGAGTGGTACGGTTCATGGAATACATCTTTCCACCCACCCCCAAAACTTAGGTCCCGGGAGCTGGTTCTACATAAACTCTGTACACAGGGAAGGAGAAAGAGATAAAAGGGTTTTTTTTTTTTTTAATTATTCATCTTAGTAATCTAAACTATTGAAGAGAATTGAAAAATCATCTTCTCAAAAAACAAATTATGAACCAGAGTAGGTACTAGGGCCTGGCAAAGAGAGCACTTAGGGAGACCAGGCAGATTAGTTTATCTGCCCAGGCATGGGAGCTGGAGAAGGCGCTGGAGATGGAGGGAGGGAGGCTGAGGGCTTGTGGAAAACTGAAGGGAGATGACGACCGAGAGTCTGGAAACTCAGATAAAGGTCACCAAGTTGTATCTGGACAAAGAAACATCAGGAATCTCTATCATATGGGTAACTGCCTCTTTCTTGCCAAGTTACCTCACTGCCAACAGGAGCTCTATTCATGAAAGCAAATACTTAATTAGGGGTTTTACTAATTGATATACTAACAGCTGTGGCATGTTACTGTCTGGTCAGGTCTATAACCACATGAACATACATGCCGTGTGTGTGCTTCTGCACAGACACACAGAGACAGAGAGAAACCCATATTTCTCTGATGATGTCTGCAGCTTAGAAAGCGGTATAAGAAAGGAGGACTGTAAGAGAAGAGCTGGGAAGAGGAGCAAGATGACGATGTGTTTACTAGCGACACGCAACAAATCTTCGCCCTTCCATCGTTAAAAACAAAAAGAAACATAAAAACAAGGAGAAGACGGAAAACATAATATGTAAAACAGATTCTGAGGTACTAAAAGGAACCTGGCAAGGATCCTGACTCTCTGGAAGGGGAAGGGAGGCTGGTGAGAACACCTTCAAGTTAGCAGAGGACTTGATAGGCTGAGAGAGGAGGGGAAATAAGATGGGAGGAGCAGGCAGTCCAAGACCCAAGGGGGCGGCCACATTAAGGAAGTACCTGGCACCCCAGGAAACGGCAGCACTGGTGTCAGCTCTTTGGAAAGGCCTTGCCAAGGTGGACAGCACTAAATTCCCCTCTGCTCACTGGGTCTGCTGGAGACATCTAATGAAACACAGCCCTGTTGGGGGTGGCCCTTGGGTAACATTTTCACTCCTGCATTCCATTTTCGGTTTAGGTTGAGATTTTCAAGAAGACAGCAAGCAGCACTCAAGTCCCAGGTGACAAGATCTGCTCAGATTTAGTCTTTGAATGTTGCAAATTAAATTCCCTCATCAGGCCTCTAATCACTCTTACCAGATGGGGCTTGTGCTCAATTTTGGATCCACAGGAAATTTAATGGTTATTGTTTCTGTTTAAATAGGAGATTATTGCATTTTAATAAGTTCTCTTTGGGACTTGCAGCAACAATAGAGCACTATGAATTACTGTAGATAGCTGTTACTGCATGCTGGGGAAAAATCAAGTTACTAAGTGTGACAAGTTGCTTTTTCTTCCCTTCCAGCAATCGCTCGGAGTGTATTTACCACCAAATTAAGTATGTGCCGAGGGGATAATATTTTTATCCTGCCGAGGGGGAGAAGGAGCTTGTCTGTGGATTTTCATTAAAATGACACATCTGTTCAGCAATTTCACAAAGTAATTCTGCTGAAAGTTTTATCAGCTAATTTTAATTATTCACTCCAGTGGGCTGAATACAGGATTCATCATGTTGAATTAATACATTTGACGGGAATTTTACAAAGAGGGGGAGAAAAAGCAATCAACAAATTGAATTGTCATGCAATATGGATTAAATTGAGATTCTTTAATTAGGATAAGCCTGAGATTTGGTATTTTGAAGGTATTAGAAAGCTTAGCAATACAGTGGTAAAGATTAAGAAAATGCAATTAAATATTACACTTTGGACATGGCCAGGATATCATGTGAGTAGAAGAGTCCTCCTTTTAGCAGAACAGTTAATAGTGTCAGTTTCTAGGATATCTCAGTGGTGGAACTGCAGCCATGCCAATGAGGGACAGCTGCTGTTTGTTTACCAGAGATGAACTGAAAGGTAATTGTGTTTTAAAAGACTGGAAGCTGGCTCCCTAATTTAAACTACAATGAGATAATTGTGGCAGTGACAATGAACAAATAACTAGGAGACACAGGTTAAAGATCTAGCTCTGCAAGCACTAGTTTTGTGACCTTGAAAAAACAGGCAAATTTTTATTGAACACCTATTATGTGCAGACACTATGTTAGACATAGAAGACAAGAGTGAATAAGACAGTCCCTGTCTAAGGAGGCCTGTAGGCCTAATCCAAGGCCCCTCCCCGCAGTCAGTCTCTTCATCTAACTAGCGAATGGGTGGGACAGACTGAGTTCTCTGAAATTCTACAACAGGAACTAGAAGTATATAATTGTGCTGAACTTACTTTATGAAGGAAGTATATGACGTGACTGAGGATTAAACAGAGCAGTGCAGACAACATGAAGTAAAAAATCATTGTTCCGCAAGCTACCTTTTCCATATATGCTGGTTTGGGTGACGGGTCTGCATGCAGAGCTGCCCATAATGCTCTCTGCCAACATAGAATAACATGGGGGGAAAGGAGCATCGTGCGTACTGGACAAAGAAAATAACAGAGTGGAGTAAGTGTAATTACTGCCAGTAAATGCATTAAAAAGTACATTGTTATACCTCAGGTGAGCCCCCAAGGCTTGCCAAAATGTGTTTATACTTGTAAAACCTAACAGACGCTAAAAGTGGGAGGAGAGAAAAACAATTGTCATTAAGGAGACAAAATACTCGCTGAAGTAGAGGATGCAGTTACTACTCTGAAGGAAGTGGTTTGAGATTCATTTCCGCTTTAGCTACTAAAACTGTAACACCCACTTACAGATCAGAATCATAAGCATGATGATATGCATCAATGAGAAAGACAAGACAGGAAGAAAAAGCATTAATGAGAAAACTTTATTGGGAAGACAGTGTTAACGTGACTTCCTAAGGAGCTTGAACACTGCTTTTCAGTTCCAAACAAAACATTCACTCACTCCATTTCCACAAGGGAAAGTAGGCCACACACACTCATCAGTGAAACTGCACAAGCTACTTTGCTATAGCAATGACAAATACTATAGTATCTCATTAGCGATGTGAACAAATGGTGTTGCATTTTTGAATACCGAAAGGAAAACAGTGAAAATAGAAATTGAGTTTCTGACTAATAAGCCCATCTTTTAAATTTTTCTAGGAATTTTAATAACCTTCTGTGTTCATTCATTCAACAATTATTTATTGAGCATCACTCTGTACCACACACTACTCTCAACAACAGGGATAAAGTAGTGAAGAGGGTCCAGAACTTGCCTCCATAGACCTTACATTCTGGTCTGGGTTGCTGGCAAAGAATATAAAATGTAATGTCAAACAGTGATAAGCGCTATGAAAAAACAGAGCAAGTTGCAGAGAACAGAGAATAATTACGGAAAGTATGGTTTTTCAAAGGGTGGTCAGAGAGGGCCCCTCTAAAGAAATGACATCTGAGTCGAAGCCTCCATGAAGTATTAGTCATCTGATTCTCATTATATTTTTCCATTTTATATTTTTGTTTTCTTTACTGTATTCTGGCTTGGCTCACTGGGAAAGATCATGGTATGATGGAAAGAACACAAACACCAATTGCTCTGTTATCTCAGGGAAGCAATGATCTCTCTGAGCCACAGTTTGCCCATCTAATAAGTGGACTGTTAGGAGGATTAAAAAAGATACAGTACATAGAGTACCCAGAACAGGGAGTGAAGCAGAATTATCTACGTCTCCCTTTTTTGTTGTTCTTGTAGATAATCCTTTCTTTAAAATAAGAGAGCAAGAAGGATTCTTGGAAATTATATACTTCATCTTCAATTTACCGATGGGAAAAATAAAGAGCCTCAGAGATGAAGCAAAAAACTCATGGCTAGTCATCCCATCGCAGAGAAGTTCTACCAAGAGCTCTTTCTGTTACGCTAGTGTTTTTGAAATTTTTATTTTTACCTGTGAAAACTTTTTTCAAATGAAATCTTAACAAATAGTCCAATATAAGAAACAAATAAAAAAGAGCAGCTGAGCTTTGCCAGCCCCTTGAAGAGAAAGAGAGGCAGAGAACGAACAAATGGCCTTAGTGATGATGAAAGGCAGAGACACCATGAAAGAAAACTCACGGAAATCCCTTAAAAAAATAGGAAAGATAACTGAAATGCCTAAGCAGGCCCAAAAAGATTTGCTAGATCTCTTTCCTCTATCACTTGAATTAAAAGACAAGAAACATATTAAAGATAATTTAGGGAACATTAGTAATCCATTCCATCCCTTTTTTCGTGGTCATTACGTGTTCAGCTTTTTGTTTTTCTTTCTTTCCCTTAATTCTGGCCCTTGTCTTATTTCATGTTCTTTTCTTTCACTTGCTTCCAGAGTCCCAGCTGTTTTCTTTCTAGCACCCATGTCAGCTCAGCCACCCCCCCTCCTTACCTCTGCTTGTTCTCACTCAGGGAAGATCACTATTGTGACAGCACTCCCATTAAGTTCTGTTAAAATGACAAAAATGTCTGTAATTTACTCTTAGCAGTAAGCCTCTCCAATCACCAAAGAACCAATGTACTCAGCTACCTGTTTCCAATCCAACTCCTAAGAATGAAGAGTTGAGGCAGACAGTCAGCCGCCCTCAGTGTGGTGAGAAGAATGTGAATCGAGTATCCACTGTGTTTTGGGAACCAAGCTAAACATCAGAACTCACCCATTCAACAAACATGTACTGCGTCCTGATAGGTTACCCTGCCAGGTGATAGAAACACAGAAGTGGAAGATAGGTATCCTGCTCCCATGTCTAGTAGGAGAAGCAGTGCATCCATCTAAACTATAGGTGATAGTATGTGTTCTAGTTATTAACAATAAAAGGTAGCATAGAAAAGATGGCAGTGACACAGCCTATGAGCCCCTCCTGCTTATGACACAACTAATGTGCATTTCATAAGCTTCAAACAGCTTTATATGTCAACACACCCACTCAACACAGAGGCGGTTCTGCTCCAAATTAGTGGCACGATAAACCTTAACAACTGGTGGATTTTGAGGAAAGCCCTTTAATCAGTAATGTCAGGAAATGAATCTTTAATGTGAATATTTTGTACAACCACAAGGACAGAAAACCACACTTTCACTTTCCCACCCCAGGTGTATCTGTATCTGCCTATCACCCTGAGGACACGAGGTGTCCTGGTGTGCAACAGTGAGGAGATTCACAACCCCTGTCTTTTGTTTCTTCCAAACAAATAATACAACCACCATGAGATTTACAGGAAGGGGACTCATGTTTTAGACCTTTAGCAAAACAACATTCAAAGGACCAACACCCACAAGGCCCAGCAAGTAAATGTAATTCTAAGTGAGTCTGAGTGGCTGAATGGGAGCACAAGTTTATGTCTAAAGAGAAGGGCTGACTTTATGCTCGGAAAGGGAAAGAGAGCAAGACATAGGCTCAGTTTCCTCCACTGTGAAATGTGGACAAAAATACCCCAGGACAAAAATACTTACATATGTAAGCATGCAATAAATGTTCGTAATGAAAATATTATGAATATATTATATAATAATAATATTATTAGGTAGAGGAGTGTGGGAGTATGAAAGATAAATCAGAGATCTTAGAGGAAAGAAGAAAACACTGAAAGAGAAATGAGAAAGATTTCAGAAGGATGTAAACGGAAAGGTGAACAACATTCAAGAAATACCAGTTCTTGAAAAATAAATAGTCCCCAAACCTGAAAAGTCTTGACATATGCTCTACCCATCTAGTACCCATTGCGGGATCTAAATATTGATAAATATAATATATAAAAATTAATATGCTACATATTAGTAACCCTATGATAATGACCAAAGTGTCAGAAAAACACAGTGTACTGAAAACACAAATATCTATGGCTTCTGATCCACAAATGTGAATTAAATGCCTGGCTAGGATTTCTACCAATAAAACAATGGCATCACATGATGGAATTCAGCTGTGGTGATTCCAGACCATGAACTGGGTTTTCTCTTTTTGTGTGAAAACTACAAAATCACAAGTGTTGCCTACCCTTCTCATGATCAACCTTTTGAACAAGGTCCCATTCTGACAATCAGATAAGATAAAGCAGTAGATGCTAAACAAATTTCCCCTCGTAGTAAAGCTGGTACAGGGCTATAAGGCCACTTATTTCATGCCTGATTTTTTTAACCTGCCACATACAGAGTCCCTCTCCTGGCAATGGGAAAATCAGCCTTGGTGACTCTTGTGGGCTTCTCTCCACAGCCTAAAGCTTGATTAGGACTCTAGGGGAACAGTTTTAGCATCAAGGAGGACAGAAAAGAAAGTCCACCAAAAATTAAGACCCCTTTTTGTGTGAAAGCAGAGATAAAAGGTACACTGCTGTTAATGAAAAAAATATACATCATATAAAAGCCAAGGGATTAAGTCAAACTCGACAAATTTATCTGCCTGCAATTCCATCTTTAAACTCAGCAGACCTGGAGTCATAGTCACAATTATGCGAGGTCCATTAAGCAATTGCTTTCCCTTCCTATTCTCCTTGTGTCCTTCACAGCTCATACTACCCCATCAGAAGCCTCAACCATTTTTGAGAAGAAAAATCACCATCCAGTTAAGATAAAAGCATACAATTCCTATACCTCACAACTGTAATACTCATTTCCTCAGGCAAAAACACTTCCAAGTACCATGTGAATTATGTGCTCAGGACACAGAGAGACCGTCATAGGTACTTGTTACAAACATATGTGCATATGTGCTTGCTGATGTGGGAGGGAACATAGGAAAGAGGTGGAAAAGCAGTAACACCAAGAGTCTTATAAAAAGGGGTCCAATTCTTTAAGCTCAAGGTGGAAGGTTATAGGGCTTCCTCCATCTCCAAAACTAAAGAGTTTTTTCTAACCCAGTATGAAATGTGTAAAAAAATAAATTCAAATACATGTTTATAGAGACCAGTGCTCCCACAAATTCCTGCTTTTGTGTATGAAAAAAGTAATACTACAGATATTTGAATCTCATAATGTTATGGAACATGAAAAAGGGGCAGAAAAAGCAACAAATTTTGTTTAACCTTGAACTATTAAATACTTAAAAAAAAATCTTAGAACTAGAATTTTTCTTAAAAAATTGCAAACAAATATTTATTGAGCACCAACCGCCACTTGTGTTGTCATGATTATTAAATACAGGCTTTTGACTAACATTTTTTATGAAAGAAATGCAAATAAGTTTAATGTACACCCACCTAAAAATATTATAAAAATACTAACGACACTTGTGATGATGACAGAAACAAGAAAAAACACTTGATATAATGATAACCTTTGAAAAAGAGGGGAAAAAAGCAAGAGCCAAAATTACATATTCATTACATTACTTAAGCATATTAAAATTGTTCACATACATGTTCATAAAAACACATATAGAAGAATGTTCATAGCAGCTTTATTAATAATAGCCCCAGTGGAAATAACCCAAAGTGCCTACCAATAAGAAAATTGTGACATATATATAAATAAAATATTAGGGCTTCCCTGGTGGCGCAGTGGTTGGGAGTCCGCCTGCCAATGCAGGGGACACGGGTTCGAGCCCTGGTCCGGGAAGATCCCACATGCCGCAGAGCAACTAAGCTCGTGCGCCACAGCTGCTGAGCCTGCGCTCTAGAGCCCGTGAGCCGCAACTACTGAGCCCGAGTGCCACAACTACTGAAGCCCATGCGCCTAGAGCCCGTGCTCCACAACAAGAGAAGCCACCACAATGAGAAGCCTGCGCACCGCAATGAAGAGTAGCCCCCGCTCGCCGCAACTAGAGAAAGCCCACACACAGCAACGAAGACCCAACACAGCCAAAAAAATAAATAAATAAAATAAATAAATTAAAAAAAAATAAAAAATAAAAAATAAAAAAATAAATAAATAAATAAATAAAATATTATACAGCAATTAGAAAAGTAACGAATCCCTGCTACACCTAAAAACATAGATGAACCTCAGAAGACATTATATTGAATGAAAGTGTAATAGGGAAGAACCTTTTGTATTCTTTTACAAGCTAATCACTAAAGGGATGTTCCCTGTAAGATTAAATTATACATAATGGCCCATCTCTGGGAACCCTGCCTCCCAGGTAATGAGCATTAAGCTAAATATCTTTTGTTAGCTCACAGGAAACATCCTGACCACGCCCACCTGTGAATGACTGCAGGGAGGAACAAATTAATGCATCCCCTCTGGAGGCTGACAGGAACCAGGAAGTGTTTGACTTTACTCCCTTCCCGTTTAGTATAAAAGAAGCCTGAATTCTAACTCAGGCAAGATGGTTCTTTGGGGGCATGAGTCCACCATCTTCTCAGTTTGCTGACTTTCCAAATAAAGTCGCTATTCCTTGCCCCAGCAACTTCTCTCTCGATTTATTGGCCTGTCATGCAGCGAGCAGTATGAGCGTGGACTTGGTAACAAACTTTGGTGAGCCAGCCAAGGAACCTTGCTGCTCATGGCCAGCTGGCCCCGGTTGGGGAATTTTCGGGTAAAGCCCTAGCAATTTCCGGGACCACCTGTCCTGAGGATCTGCCCTTCAAAGTTCTCTGAAGGGGCACCAGCTGCCCTAGCACTTGGCAGTTGGAACGAGGAATCAACACTTGGGAGCCAATGGGCTCCATACAGTAGGGTAAGTTGCTCCAGTGTGTACAGCCGGAAACTTTATTTCCTCTCCATTTGGGGCTTTTTCTCCGGAATAAGCCAATTTGTTTTGTATTTGAGTGGGGTACCCTGCTGGAGAGAGGAAAGAGTTGTTGGACTCTTACCCGATTTGTGAACCGGTTCGTTTCTTTGGATGCTAGCATTTGTGTATGCTGTTTGTGTTTTGTCTTGAATTTCTATCTTTAAAAATGCGGACTGTTTCAACTATCCCTAAAGAAAGTCCACTGAGGTGCATTTTGGATAAAAGATCTGATTACAGCTATGAACCCAGGGGTGAGAGGAAGATGATATTTTATTGTAACAATGTGTGTCCACAGTACCTGTTAGGATCTCCACAGGGGGTTTAGGCAGGGCTATCTTGGGACCCTGTGCACCATGTACTGCTACCCTTGCTGTGTTAATTACGTTATTTATGGTCTCCTGTGTCGTCGGTATATATAAAACCCCAAGACCACAACTTGAGGGTTTCTTTAGAATTTTTTGTGTTCTTTGGGTTTTTTGTTTCATTTTGTTTGGTAGTTTCTCCATTAATGGCCAAATCAATTTTGTGATATTTAAAACTTTTACTGATGTCAAATGGAGGAAGGGAACAGGGAAAAAAAAACCTCTGTTCTTTTCCAAGAGTGGAACATTCCGAGGAAGAAGAGAAAGGTTCTACTTGGTTCCTAAAATCACCAAAAACTATAAATAGAAATAGAAGTGTCTTTTTCATAAATATTAGTAAAAAGGGTTTAACCATCTAGACAGGTGACCTTGACTTGTCCCATCTGCCAGAAAACCCAATCTGAATTCAACCTCTTTTGCAAACTGATGGGTTTTACACTGTGGTACCTGATTCATGGCTAAAATTTTTAATGGTGACTATGAGGTGTCTGTGTGTTTGTACATGTGTCATAGAGGTGTGGTACTGCCAAAATTAATTTGTAAATGAGCTCTACTTAATTGGCTTTAAGGAAATTAAGTGCTTATATAAATAGTCAAATATAAAAGAAACTGGTCAGAATGAGTTTCAGGTTCACATGATATAGGAAATATTCAGTATTGAATTAATATACGGTGTTAAAGTTAGCTTAAGCTTTTTGGTTTGATACAGATGTCTTTAGAATCACCAACATTAAGTATAATACTCTTATTGTACCTAGGTTTACTAGAAATCAAACAAGACCTTATTCCTGTTACAAAGTTTGTCAGCAAGAAAAATAACAATGTGACAGAGCTTTTAAGTAAATAAAATAGAGGTAAATAAAGAGTTTTGGGTAAACTCCATGGGAATAATGTTTTGGGAATGTCTATCTAGAATAATCTCTCCAGATTTTCGTAACTTTAAACTAAGTTCTAAGATAAGGTTGAACTTAATTATTAAGAAAATAAATCTTAAAGGTAAAGGGGTGGGCTTCCCTGGTGGTGCAGTGGTTGAGAACCTGCCAATGCAGGGGACAGGGGTTCGAGCCCTGGTCTGGGAAGATCCCACATGCCGCGGAGCGACTGGTCCCGTGAGCCACAACTACTGAGCCTGCGCGTCTGGAGCCTGTGCTCCGCAACAAGAGAGGCCGCGAGAGTGAGAGGCCCGTGCACCGCGATGAAGAGTGGCCCCCACTTGCCGCAACTGGAGAAAGCCCTCACGCAGAAACGAAGACCCAACACAGCCATAAATAAATAAATAAATAAAATATTTTAAAAAAAATACTTAAAAAAAAAAAAGGTAAAGTGGTAAAAAACCTGAATTTGGTTCTCTAAGAGGAAAAAGTTTTCTTAAATATTGAACTGCTTTTGGTAACAGATTTTCTTTAAGTGATCTGTATTTGCCATTGACCTTTTATTATCACTGGTTAAAACTTTTTGATATTTTTGACAAACTTCCCAAAGATCAAGTTCTAAGTGGGGTTCATTTGACCTCTGGCTAACTTTGGGGTTTTCCAGAGGGTCCCTGGAACACATCAAATTATTTGTTTTCTCTCCATCTCAGAGAGAGGAATACTAAACTAATTGGGCTTATTTGGTGTGTTGAATTGCGTGGGAAGTGTTGTCAAATGAGTGGTGATAAAACTTCTTAGATGGTATCATGTGGGTAAATTTTATTAATATAAATATTCCAGAAATTATATGAAACTCCTAAAATTCTGGTATGTCCTGGTAAATGATATCAGTCATAAATTTTGGTAATTATCTTAAATTGTTTGTCACAGCCATAATCAAGTTTCTGTTCAATTGTATTGTAATCCCAGTTGGTTGATGCCAAAGCAAAAAGGCATCCTTTTAATGGTTAGATGACCAATTGCTATCTATAGTTTTACAGTGGCTTTTGAATGACTCTATAGCTATTTTGTGAAGAAGCAGGGAAGAATGATGAAAATACTTTATGTGCAAGCATTTGTACCATTATCAGGGAAAATAAGACAAGGAAGGGAATGACAGTGAGGACATGTTGCTTCAAACCTTAACTCCTCTAGCTGAGCTGGCTGTCCCAGCCACTCTGGCCGTTATGTCAATATATCCACCCCTTCTACCACCTTCCATTCCTATCCAGCCCCAGTTCCTGACACTAGGTTTCAGGACTTCCCCTCCTTATGGGGATCAATAAGAAAATCCTGTGTTAGTTTCGGGCACAGGGACTTGGTCTGGCATCATCATCTAAGACCTGACAGGGCACCCAATTTGAACCAGGAGCCACTTCCGGGACAGGGCAATTTCCCTTTCTATTATCTTGTAGGGGGGGCCTAAATGCAAACAACCAGCCAGCGGGGTTTCTCAGACTTCTTTAATTGGAAAGATCTCAACCCTCCTTAGAGGGAGGATCCTCTATACCTGCTGCCCACTTGGCAGCACCCACAGCTGAACCAAATTGGGACCCCAGTGAGGAAAGAAGGCCCTTATTAGAGCGTCTTGGCAGGGCTTTGAAAGGGGAAACCAAAGCAAAAGAGTTTTGTTAATTTATCTATTTTATTTTTGGCTGCATTGGGTCTTTGTTGCTGTGCGTGGGCTTTCTCTAGTTGCGGTGAGTGGGGGCTACTCTTCATTGTGGTGTGCGGGCTTCTCATTGCGGTGGCTTGTTGCAGAGCACAGGCTCTAGGCACGTGAGCTTCAGTAGTTGCAGCACGTGGGCTCAGTAGTTGTGGCTCATGGGCTTAGTTGCTCTGTGGCATGTGAGATCTTCCTGGACCAGGGCTTAAACCCGTGTCCCCTGCACTGGCAGGCGGATTCATAACCACTGCACCACCAGGGAAGTCCAGAGTTTTGAACACAGTTCAAGAAATTCAGCAGAGCAAATAAAGTCCTCTCTGAATTATTGGAAAAGATTTATCAGGCCTACAGATGTCATACTAATGCAGATTCCGAGGCCCCTGAAAATATTAGCATGGTAAATTTGACCTTTTTGGGGCAAAGTGCCTCATATATCAGGAGAAAATTGCAAAAATTAGATGGTACAGTTGGAATGAACCCTTCTCAATTGGTAGATGTTGCTTTTAAAGTACTCAACAGGGAACAACAACAGAAGAAAGAAGATACAAAATGAAACACCACTTTTTTGGCAGTGGCACTGGATTCCTGGAAGGTGAGTTACTTGAAGAGAGGTAAGCCACCACTGGGGAAGGAATAATGTGCTTACTGGAAGGAGGAGGACATTGGAAAACAGATTGCTCTAAGATAAAACAGAAGAAGAACAATAAAAGATGAGAGCCTCTCATGGTAAGAAAGAGAGGAACACCCTGAATGAAGAGGCCCAGTGGCTCTCCTGGACTTGAGGCACCCAATTCCCCATAGGAACCCCAGGTAAAATTGACAGTGGGGAATGAGCTGATTAACTTTCTGATAGACCTCACCCTGAAGGTTTTCACCAGAATAGCTTGACATCAGAGTCCCACCAGAACACACTTTAAGCCTACAGATGGCACTCGTGAAAACCCCAGGAGGGGAGACAGAGCTCTTTCCCCCAACGTCTTAAAAATTAACCCAAAGACTGCTGTCACACCTCCCCAGGTGGGGACTCAACACAGAGGAAGCTGCCCCATCGAGGACTGAAAAATGACTTTACTCAAATGCCTCGAACTGCAAGAAACTTCAGATAACCTGCTAGTGTTTGTGTGGACACTTTTTCAGGATGGGTGAAAGCATATCCTATGGACAGAAAATCTCTGACGTGGTTAAAGCTTTCCTTAGGGAAATTATCCCGATTCAGATTAAGGCATTAAAACTACATTCATCCTGGAAACCACAATCAACAGGAAAAACCAAAAAAATGAGTCATACTTTTTTAGAAAGTCACTAAAATATGTCATCTGACTAATTTGGGATAAGGTCTTGCCAGTTGCCCTGCTATGGATCAGTGGCTCCCAGAAGCAGGCTTAAATTAAGCCCCTTCAAAATATTGTATGGCAGGCCATTCCAGGTGTCTGCCCAGGCAGAAGAATCTGTGAATGCTAAAAGACCTAGCAGTTGCCAATTATATTAAAAACTTTGGGCACTATACTATTCATGAGTTTGCCTCCAACAGGTCTGCCTATCCAACTTAAGTAGATGGTAATTCTACTGTATATGGAGAAGGGGCAACCAATTTGTTTAATTTTGTCCAAAAAGCACAGGAATTTAGTATATGGATTGGGCACTGGAACCAAAACCTGAAGTTCAATTATGAATTAGACAACAAATTACTAAGAGGTTTCATTGGGTTCAAGTAGTTGTAGATAAAAAAGGACTGACTAAAGATTCTATGGAACATTCATCACCTCTGTTCAGCAGGAAATAGCCAGAGTGGTCTTTGTTCTTTTCCCACAAGATTGTGGAATGGACACTGACAGTGGGGAATTGTAATAGGGAAGAACCTTTTGTATTCTATTACAAGTTAATCACTAAAGGGATGTTGCCTATAAGTTATACATAATGGCCCATCTCTGGGAACCCTGCCTCACAGGTAATGAACATTAAGCTAAAATACCTTTGTTAGCTCACAGGAAACATCCTGACCAAACCCACCTGTGAATGACTGCAGGGAGGAACAAATTAACGTATCCCCTCTGGAGGTGGATGGGAACCAGGAAGTGTTTGACTTTACTCCCTCCCCTTTTAATATAAAAGAAACCTGAATTCTAACTCAGGCAAGATGGTTCTTTAGGGCATGAGTCCACCATCTTCTTGGTTTGCTGGCTTTCCAAATAAAGTAGCTATTCCTTGACTCAACAACGCGTCTTTCGATTTATTGGACTATCATGTGGCAAGCAGTACAAGCTTGGACTCAGTACCAAAAGAAGCCAGAAACAGAAAAGTACATATTGTAAAATTTCATTCATATGAAGTTTAAGGATAGAAAAAATTAATCTAAGATGATAGAAGCGGTTAACTCTGGGACAGGCATAGAGATTAGGAAGGGAATCTTAAGGGGTGCTGGACATGTTCTATATCTTAATCTGGGTGGTGATGAGAAGGGTGTTTTCATATGTAATAAACTATTGAGCTATATACTTGAGATTAGTGTCTTAGCTCATTTGGGCTATATCAGAAAACATCCTAGAGTAAGTGGCTTATAAATGGCAAAAATACATTGTCCACAGTTCTGGAGGCTGGAAGTCCAAGATCAGGGTGCCAACATGGTTGGTTTGTAGTGAGGGCCCTTTTCCGGATTGCAGACTCCTAGCTTTTCATTGTCTCTTCACGGGGCAGAAGGGGCCAGGGAGCTCTGTGGGATCACTTTTATAAAAGCATTAATTCTATTCATAAGAGTTCCATCCTCATGACCTACCCACCTCCAAAAGTCCTCACCTCCTAACACTGTCACATTGGGTATTAGAATTCCAATGTATTAATATCCAGGGGGTACAAACATTCAGACAATAACAATTAGTGTAGTTTGTAGTACCTATGTTTTTAAAGAACAACAAAACCCCAAGAGAGCAGAACTTCTGGAATGGCTGAGTGATGAATCTGTCAAACCCTCAATACAAAAAGAAACAGTAAAACTGGACAAAATTGTCAAAAACCTTTTAAGGACACTGAAAATTGACCAAAGGAATAGAACAAATTGAGATTTCATTCAAGAAAAGTTACTGAACCTTAATAAGAACAGTGGGAGTCTGTATAATTTAGCTTGGTGCTACTCCCATGCCCAGCCTCTCCCCAGCTCCATGGGGCAGAAGTACTGTCAAGGTGAGCGAGCTGTGAAGATCAAGGCTCTGCTTATTCAGGACCAATTTTATTTGGAGCACAACATGGAAAATTCTATGCCTAGGGTTGTTAAAAACAAAAATGACAAACAAACATGGAAGGACAACATTTGCAGCTAGCCTGAAATCCCATTACTGATTAAAGTAAGCAACAAACAAGCAGGCCAGTCAGGAAAATTAATAGGGAGATGCAGGGAATGAAAGTGGGTCTTGATAACATCCTACTTACCTCTGACAGTATGGAAGGCTGTTCAGATTCACAAAGCTGTGTACACACTCAGGAGAGACTAGAGAAAGCCCTAGCAAGCTACTTATTCCTGTTTAGCATGAGACCTTACAAACACAGAAAGTAAAATTTAAGACAGATATAATAATATCAGAAAGGAAGAAGGGAGGTGATGGAGCTGGAGTGGACCAAAGAAATGATACCAGCAATAACTCAAACACACAGGAAGAAATGAAGAGTAATGGAAATAGTAAGCACATAGGTTTTTATATATATAGAATTTTTTCTTCCTTTCACTTTTAACTTCTTTAAAAAAATATATTGCATAAGGCAATAATTAAAACACTGTATTGGGTTTACTAGAATTATAGATATAATATATATGATAATAATAGCACAGAGAAGTGTGACATGGGCCTATATTGATGCAAAGTTTGTACATTACTAAATTAAGTTAGTGTTAAACTAAAATAGATCATAAGGTATGATGCATTTTTTTTTAAACTTTTTGTTTTATGTTGGAGTATACTTGATCAATAATGTTGTATTAGTTTCAGGTGTACAGCAAAGTGATTCAGTTACACATATGCATGATGATACATATTTTAAATGCTAGGGCAACAACTTGGAAAATTAACTGTATAGTGAAAACAAACAAAAAATTAAAATGATACACTAAAAAACATCTACTTAATACAGCAGATAGTAAAGAATGAATAATGGAAAAAATATCAAAATGGATACATAAATCCAACAATATCCGTGATAACATTAAATATAAATGGATTAAAACCTCAACTAAAAGGAAGAGATTGTTAGACTGGATTTTAAAAAAATGCAAGCACATGGTACCTGTGAGAGGCACACTTTAGATTCAAATACAAATACAAACAGAAAGAAAAATGATTAAAAAAGAAATACAAAGCAAGCAATAAACAAAAAAGACCTGGAGAGAGTATACCATCAGACAAAATATAGTTTAAACCAAAATTTTTACTAGATAGAAAGGGGGTCATTTTACAATGATGAGTCAGTCCATCAAGAAGATATAACATTTATATACATATACACATCCAACAACAAAGCCCCAAAATACATGGAGCAAAAAAACTGAACAGAACTGGAGGGAGAAACAGACAACAACTCAGTAATAATAGTTGGAGATTTCAATATTTCACTCCAAATATGGATAGAAGAGCAGACAGAAAAATCAATAAGGATATACTTGTTTTAAATACTATCAACCAAATTGACCTAATTGATAGATATAGAACACTCTACCCGAAAAAGCAGAGTACACATTCTTTTCAACAACTTATATACATTAACCAGGACAGAGCATATGCTAGGACATAAAATAAGTATCAATAAATTTAAAAGGATTTAAATTGCAAAAAGTCTATTTAGTGTTTTTCTAATTAAATTAGAAATCAAAGCAAAAGAAAATTTGGGAAATCCACAGATATTCTGAAACAAATCAACATAATTATAAATATCCCATTAGTCAGAAAAGTGTTCACACAAAAATTTTAAAATATTTTGAACTGAATGAAAATAAAAATACAATATATCAAAATTTATGGGCTTCAGCTAAAGTAGTGTTATAATTACCTAGGCTAGAAAAAAAAAAGATCAAACCAATAACAGAGGCTTCCATCTTAAAAAAAACTAGAGAATGAAGATAGAGAGTAGAGTTATGTTCTAATATTGAATTGTGGTGAGAGTTACACTGTAAACTTATTAAAACTCATTTAATTATACATTTAACATGGGTAGATTTTATACATTATACTTCAATAGTGTGGTTTAAAAATAGGTGCATGTAAAAAATGACTAGAAAGAAATAGGCCAAAAAGTGTCATTATGTTAGAATGGCAGGAATATAAGTAATTTTTTCCTATATTCTACTTATTTTTATAATAAAAAGAATCATTATACTCATTACAATTAAAAAGAAGCATTAAGTTATCACTTTTTATACACATTAAACTGTATTAAAGGGGTCTACAGACAGCCATCTAGTTTAACTTACTGCCTGAAGATAAGAATAAAATTAATTCACGAAAAATAAGATTTCTATACAGACTGTTTTTAAATATCCTAATGGGGATAAAAATCCCAGGTAACAACCTGTACCCCAACTCCTTTTAGCTTTACTCATTTAAGAGTCTCCTTTAAGCATCTATTCATTTTAGAAATTTCTTCCTAGTGTCTAATTAATGTCAATCACCTTTGGCACAATTTAAATTCATTTCAACACAATGGATATTGAGATCTGTGTTCACATCCTAGTTCTACCACTTAACAGCATAATGCCACATGTTGGTTCCATCTCTTCATCTGTACAATGGGGGAAAATGATATTGTTGCAAAGACTAAATGACATAATACATAAAACATGCTTAGAATAGTACCCAGTGCATAGTAAGCATTTCCTAAGCCTTATTATGAAGAAATAAAGATGGTAAAATTCCTTTCAAGAAAAGAAACGACGGCAGGGTAATTGAACTAAGTTATCCAAGTCTGTGTTTCTTCATGAAAGAAGTTCGGTTATTTGAAGGGAACTGGAAGCAGAAGAAAGGATGTTAAGGAAATAATCTATGACGTATAATTGTTAAAAGGGGTGAAGAAGCCTCTATGGGATTCAGTTCCATGTTGAACAATAGCTTATACTTGTACAAGCAACAGTATAGCTTTTAATAGATGACATAAATGTTCAGCTATGTCATGGATGGATAGCCATTAACATGTTCAATTGAATAAACTGGTTGCTTTGCTTTGATTAGTCCTACTTGAGTTAATTAAAACATTTCCATTTCTTCTAGTTTTCATAGCACTCTGTACAGTTTACAGAAGCTGGAGATGGATTTTTAATACTGTTTACCAACTGTAAGGTTTTGATGGACACCTTAATCATACAATACAACTGCAAAATCTACCACTGGGAGCTATACAAGTCTTGAAACAAATTGAAAAAAGAAATTACATGAACACAGCCATTTTATTTTGGCATTAACCTGAGAAAAAGGAGCAGAAAAAGTTTAAAATACAATAATTTTTATCAAATAATTTTTCAAGTATGATAATCTTTCTTAAATTGCTATCTTATATGGTAATCAATGTTTTTGATGCTTTGTATGGTTTTTGTTTTGCTACCCCAAAAAATGCTAATTAGTAAACTCACAACTGCATCTAAACCTTTGTATAAATATTAAAGGATCAGTATCTCTCCAAGCACTTGCAAGCCCTTGTCTCAACTGCCAGCTGCTCTGTAGAATTTCACAGTCTTCAACATCTGAAGAACCAGAACGGACTATGAGCTTTTATATGAGAAAGCTCCTAGGACATGGATGGATTCAGTTTTCCTTTGGACTGGATAACCACTCATGTAGAATGCTATAGAAGAGATTTGAGCACTGAGCAGAACATTTCTAGATAAATTTTCAGGAAACTTGCAGCCCTGAAATCATGTTAGTTTAGTATTTTGGAGGAGATTTCCTAAATTGATTTTTAAAAACTGTTCTGAGGAAAATGAGGAAGAGAGACAAGACTGACAGACTAAGATACTAAAAAAATAAGTGATTGTATTTCTTTCGTTTGCATCTAAACATATTAAATCCAAAAGGAAACAGTGAGTATGGAGATTCCTTAAAAAAATAAAGCTAGAGTTACCATATGATCCTGCAATCCCACTCCTGGGCATATATCCAGAGAAAACCATAATTCGAAAAGATACAGGCACCTCAATGTTCACTGCAGCACTATTTACAATAGCCAAGACATGCAAGCAACCTAAATGTCCATCAACAGATGAATGGATAAAGAAGATGTGGTATGTATACACACACACACACACACACACACACACAGTGGAATAGTACCCAGCCATAAAAAAGAATGAAATAATGCCATTTGCAGCAACATGGATGGACCTAGAGATTATCATACTAAGTGAAGTAAGTCAGAGAAGACAAATATGATATGATATCACTTATATGTAGAATCTAAAAACATGTTACAAATGAACTCATTTAAAAAACAGACTCACAGACATAGAAAACAAATTTATGGTTATCTAAGGGAAAAGGTGCGGGGGAGGGATACATTAGGAGTTTGGGATTAACATATACACACTACTATATATAAAATACATAAACAACAAGGACCTACTGTATAGCACAGGGAACTATACTCAATATTTTGCAATAACCTATATGGGAAAAGAATCTGAAAAAGAATATATATATCACTTTGCTGTACACCTGAAACTAACACAAAATTATAAATCAACTATATTTCAATAAAATAAATAAATAAATTTTAAAAATGTGAGACACTGAAAAAAAAAAAACAAAAGGAAATACTGCTTTTTCCTTTTGAAAAATTCAATACAATGCTACTCTGGTACTTTGTTAAGTGCTAGGCAAAATTTATTTTAAAAGGAGGGGAACACTGGCATTTTTCACAGAACTAGAACAAAAAATTTCACAATTTGTATGGAAACACAAAAGACCCCGAATAGCTAAAGCAATCTTGAGAAAGAAAAATGGAGCTGGAGGGGCTTCCCTGGTGGTGCAGTGGTTGAGAATCTGCCTGCTAATGCAGGGGACATGGGTTCGAGCCCTGGTCTGGGAAGATCCCACATGCCGCGGAGCAACTAGGCCCGTGAGCCACAGCTACTGAGCCTGCGCATCTGGAGCCTGTGCTCTGCAACAAGAGAAGCCGCGACAGTGAGAGGCCCGCGCACTGCGATGAAGAGTGGCCCCCACTTGCCACAACTAGAGAAAGCCCTCGCACAGAAACGAAGACCCAACACAGCCAAAAATAAATAAATAAATTTTAAAAAATAAAAAAATAAATAAAGTAAAGAGGAGAGAACAAAGCTCTTTTCAAAAAAAAAAAAAGCTGGAGGAATCAGGCTCCCTGACTTCAGACTATACTACAAAGCTACCGTAATCAAGACAGTATGGTACTGGCACAAAAACAGCAATATAGATCAATGGAACAGTATAGAAAGCCCAGAGATAAACCCATGCACATATGGTCACCTTTTTTTGATAAAGGAGACAAGAATATACAATGGAGAAAAGACAGCCTCTTCAATAAGTGGTGCTGGGAAAACTGGACACCTACATGTAAAAGAATGAAGTTAGAACACTCCCTAACACCATACACAGAAATAAACTCAAAATGGATTAAAGACCTAAATGTAAGGCCAGACACTATAAAACTCTTAGAGGAAAACATAAGCAGAACACTCTGTGACATAAATCACAGCAATATCCTTTTTGACCCACCTCCTAGAGAAATGGAAATAAAAACAAAAATAAACAAATGAGACCTAATGAAACTTCAAAGCTTTTGCACAGCAAAGGAAACCATAAACAAGACGAAAAGACAACCCTCAGAATGGGAGAAAATATTTGCAAATGAAGCAACTGACAAAGGATTAATCTCCAAAATTTACAAGCAGCTCATGCAGATCAATATCAAAAAAACAAACAACCCAATCCAAAAATGGGCAGAAGACCTAAATAGATATTTCTCCAAAGAAGATATACAGATTGCCAACAAACACATGAAAGGATGCTCAACATCACTAATCATTAGAGAAATGCAAATCAAAACTACAATGAGGTATCACCTCACACCGGTCAGAATGGCCGTCATCAAAAAATCTACAAACAATAAATGCTGGAGAGGGTGTGGAGAAAAGGGAACCCTCTTGCACTGTTGGTGGGAATGTAAATTGATACAGCCACTATGGAGAACAGTATGGAGGTTCCTTAAAAAACTAAAAATAGAACTACCATACGACCCAGCAATCCCACGACTGGGCATATACCCTGAGAAAACCATAATTCAAAAAGAGACATGTACCCCAATGTTCATTGCAGCCCTATTTACAATAGCCAGGACATGGAAGCAACCTGAGTGTCCATCGACAGATGAATGGATAAAGAAGATGTGGCACATATATACAATGGAATATTACTCAGCCATAAAAAGAAGCAAGTCTGTCATACAGAGTGAAGTAAGTCAGAAAGAGAAAAACAAATACCGTATGCTAACACATATATATGGAATCTAAAAAAAAAAAATGGTTATGAAGAACTTAGGGGCAGGACGGGAATAAAGATGCAGACCTATTAGAGAATGGACTTGAGGGCACGGGGAGGGGGAAGGGTAAGCTGGGACAAACTGAGAGAGTGGCATGGACATATATACACTACCAAACATAAAATCAATAGCTACTGGGAAGCAGCCGCACAGCACAGGGAGATCAGCTAAGTGCTTTGTGTCCACCTAGAGGGGTGGGATAGGAAGGGTGGGAGGGAGACACAAGAGGGAGGAGATATGGGGATATATGTATACATATAGCTGATTTACTTTGTTATAAAGCAGAAACTAACACACCATTGTAAAGCAATTATACTCCAATAAAGATGTTAAAAAAAAGAAAGAAAAAGACAAAATAAAAAATTTAAAAAAATAAAAGAAGGGGAAATTCTCTCTTAAATTCAAGAATTAATACAGAAGTGGTTTATCAGGGGAAGCTTTAAGTCCTTAAATAAGCCTCTTAAAACAAATGAGTAGAAATGCAGACTTCCAGTTAACAGTGAAGACCCAGTCTTTGTAAAAGCCAAAATACAAGGAATGTAAACGGCTTCTCAAATGACATTAAATGTTGCATACCTTTTTTCCACGTGTCACAAATGCCAATGGAGTTCAGTGTTAAATAAGGATGATATATTAACCATGAAAACCAATGATAATGAAAATTTCCAAAAAAATAAATATTACCATAAAGCACAGCAAAGAACATTCAAACACTTTATAAACTGGTTTGAGGGACTTCCCTGGTGGCCCAATGGTAAAGAATTCACCTTCCAATGCAGGGGATGTGGGTTTGATCCCTGGTCAGGGAACTAAGATCCCACATGCCGTGGGGCAACTAAGCCTGCACGCCACGACTACTGAGTTCACGTGCCTGAACGAAAGAGCTCACGTGCTGCAAACTACAGAGCCCACACGCTCTGGAGCCCGCCCACCACAACTACAAAGCCCATGTGCTCTGGAGCCCACGCACCACAACTAGAGAGGAAAACCCACACGCCACAACTAGAGAGAAGCCAGTGCGCCACAACAAAGACCCGACACAGCCAAAAAAATAAAGAAAATAAATAAATAAAATAAAATAAAATAAATAAACTGGTCTGAAGATAGATAAATGAGCATATTCCCACTCTCAACAATAAAAGCCAGTTCTCTCGATGTATATTGTACTTGGTTTTCTCTAAACATTTGGGGGCTTTTAAAAGCACAATCTTGAATTGCAAAATTTATGGAGTAATTTCCCAACATTGCAATGCAATTAAGTGGCTTAATGATTTGAAGCTCATAAAGTTTCTTGAGATCCTTAAATTTAACTCTACCAGTGATTGCCTTCTGCGAAAGAAGGCAGTTTCATGCTTTTAGTCTACGCTGTACTACAGGAAAAATCACATTCTAATCATAAATGTTAAATGTAGTCCTTGAATTCTCTAGTGCTGTCCCTCCTTTACAATAGAAAAACCAATTTTGCATGTTCCTATTGAATGTCTCCACTAATACATTCTACCTACTTCTTAAAAAAACCCCACAAAACTCTTAAGAGAGCAGCTCCACAATCTTTCATCTCTCAAACACTCATTCCTACCTTTGCTACCCCCACTCCCCAACTGATGTTTGAATTGGCAACAAAGTTTGGAATAACATGATTGAGCTACTTTAATCCCCTGCCTCCATTTCCTCTTTTGCAAAATAAGATCATAGCTATCACAGAAACTAATTAAATAATATGAGATATGTAAAATGTTGGACATAATAGACATTTAAGAAATGTTCATGTGAAAAAATTAATCCACAGGTCATTTAATTTTACAATAATTAAAGATAATATATATGAAATAGAAAAAAGCTGTTGTTTTTGTTAATAGAACATTAGACAGTTTCCCCTCAGAGTATATTTTACTCTTGGGGAACTAACTGCATTTAGATCCTTCTGCTTCAAAGAATACTACACCCAAGCAGATAACGACAAAATATGTGATGACAAAAGGCCCACATGAAATGACAGGTTCTGTATGATTCCATTTATATGAAATTCTGGAATAGAATAGAATCTATGCTGGAAAAAATCAGAACAGTTGTTCCTGTAGGGGTGGGCTGGGGGCAAGGATTGACTGGGAGGGAAATTTCTGGGGTAATGGAAACATATATCATGATAGGGATTTAGATTACATAGGGATAAGCCTTGTAAAATCTGAGAGAATGTATATTTAATGCTGGTACTCTTTCTTGTATGTAAATTTTACACCAAAAGAAAAATACTATCAGCCAATATAAATTCTGATTATGATATGCATGCTTAAGTATTTATGAGAATATATCCTGATATCAGAAATTTACTTTGGAATAAACCAAAAATAAAACACATGGATACAAATGTGATAAAACAAGTACAGCAAAATGTTAATGGCAAAATTCAGGTGGTGAGTATTTGGTATTAAATATAAAGTTCTGTAAAACTTTGCTGTATTGTTTAAAATTTCCATGAGATGAAATGAAGGAATGAATGAGGGGAAAAAATGATAGGAGTAACTGACTTATGACTGAGGTTTTCATCATCTCCAGCCACCCCCAACCAAAGGAAGTCATTATGCCCCTGATAGCTTTCTACAGGTTTGGCTGAAATCCCATCATTTCAGTACATCCTTAACTAACCTTGTCAGTCTTATCAGAGTATCTCTTTCAGCTGAAGTGACCATCTTCTTCCAAACTTGTAAAGCAATGGTGGCTTTTGTCACAGAGTGATATTTACCGTGTAACACCTAATACTGTGTCTCAGTCCTGTCTGCATGTCCTTCCCAGCTCAACTGTAAGCTTCTTTAGGGCAGAGACTTTGCTCTCTTTATTTCTGAATATCCCTCAGTACCTAGCACTCTGCCTGGCACAAAGCAGATACTAAAGAATAACTATTGGCTCTGCCTGGCATGCAGCAGGCACAAGAGCAAGGGCTGGAAACTACAGCTTATAAGCCAGATCCAACCCATTGCCAGTCTCTGTGCAGCCCATGAACTAAATGGTTGAAAAAAACCCAAAAGAATTATATTTTATGATAAATGAAAATTACAGCAAATTCAAATTTTTGTGTCCATAATAAAGTTTTATTGGAACACTGTCACTTTCATATGTTGCCTGTGACTGTGTTGCACTACAACATCAGAGTTCAGTAGTTGTGACAAAGTCTGTATGGCCCACAAAGCCAAAAATATTTGCTATCGGTGCCTTTGCAGAAAATGTTTGCCAACCCCTGCAGTAGAGAAATTATTAATTGTTTGCCTTAGAAATATACTTAAGGAAGTGGTTGCTATTTTGAGGCACAACTGGTCTTGAAAAAGAAAAAAAAGTTACCCAGTTCATCTTTCTTAATTCCTCTTCAAATCCCAAAACAAATGTTACATACAAGTGCTATCCCATGGTGGGAGGAAGGCTTTTACTCAATCATATTTATAAAACTTTTTTTTTGATGTGGTTATCTCTTAAAGGAGAACTTTTCCACATCATATATCTCACTTTTATTGGAGAATGCATTGAGCGACAGTTTTGTGGATTACACAGCATGTTGTTCTGGCTAATTAGCTTACCAGCAATTAAAAATAAAATCATGGCAGAGGGCCACATGTCAATTTCACCTTGTCACGAATGTGCTTGATGCTCATTGTGTCTTAAATAAAAATGTATCGCTAGCAAGGAGAGAGAGGTTTTCCATTGGATTTTATTCCATCATTTGGAGTAATTATTCCTGACAATTTGCCCATCAAATTTTCACCCAGAAGGAGAAAAATACTACTTTGTGTTCTCATGATCACAAGTCTAACTGAGCGGAAAACAAATCTGTTTTAAATACGAGAAAAAGAGACAAGCTACTGTTTTACTCTGTTAAAAATAATATCATATGAAGAACAAAATGACAAGAAAATATGGCAGCAAATAGTACTCTAAATCTTAGCACTATTTTTTTTTCTTGACTCTCAAGACTTTTTCCACAAAAAGTCAAGATGATTTTATGTGACGGTGATAAATTGCAGGTACACACTGTTTTCCCATTTTGGGAAAAGAAAGAGTAGAGTCTGGGCGACGTCAGCCGGCTATCAGAGGGTTTTAGCAGAAGTGTGGGGCAGAGGCACAACCCGCCCACCACCACCCGTCTACTGAGAATGAAGAAAGTATGGGTCGTGTTGCAATTTCGGCTGACAAGAAGCATTACCGTTATCGCACACTGTGTGAATTAGGTAATGATTTAATTAGTACCAGTCTGAATGGTCATATAATGTTGTAATTAGAAGGCTGAAACACAAATAATTGACAGAGGTGGGGCTGGAGCTTGGTGGAAAATTAACACAACGAATGGAACACAGGAAGTGGAAACGTGCGCCTCGGTGGCCAATCACAGACCTTGAGGGCAGGGACCACGGCTTACTCTAGTGTGCACACTTCAGCCATCTTACTGTGGCTCCAGCAAATTAGGCATTCATTTTTTTTTTTCTTTTTATTGCATTACAGGGAAGTCAGGAGTTACTGGGCTCTAAATCTTTCCTTTCTCCTTTAGCCAAAGGTTAGGCAAATTATTCCACTTTTCCACAGTTCACCTTAGGTGGAAGAAAAAGTAAAATGCCACCTGCTTCAAAGCATTAAGTCAGGAATGATGTGGTTCTCAACCATGAACTGCCTCATGGCCACGTTTGGTGGATGAATATACAGAGGAGCTGGGAGATGGTCTATGAGACTGGATCACAAGAGCCAACAAGTTAGCTGCTCTGTAACTTAACTAGCAGTTGCCTTGTTTTCTTGTAGACACGAGATCATGGAGTAATGTATGCATCTGCAGGCCTACAGACCATCTTGCTGTTTCTTTCTAGTCTCTCATTTTTCTCTGGGTTTAACCCTTTAAAGCACAAAGTTTGCTTCAACCCATCTATATATGTTAGGGTTCAGGTCAGAAAACACAGACCACTTGAGAAATTTTAGGCAGGAAGGGGTTTAATACAGAGAATCAGTTACTTAACAAAAATCACTGGGTAGGGCTGAAGGATGGCCTTTCCTCTACCACAAACAGGAAGCCTAAGTTTAGGAATACACTGGCAAAGCTGCAATTCAGGATGGAGAAGTCACAGAACAATTGCCTTTAACAACCAGTAATTGAGCCCTGAAACACCGGTGCAGAAGAATCATACTTCTCCATAACCTGTCTTTGCACGCAAAAACAGCTAAAGCCAAAGAGGAGTGGCCTCTACCTCATTTCTACCTTCCAAACCTTGAGCAAGTATGGTTAATTCACACTCAGAATCCTAGCTGCAAGGGGACCTAGGAAATAAAGTTTATAGTTTTCTAGTCTTGACAGCTAAGAAAGGACAACTAGATTGGGTAGGAATGAAGAGTGGGGTGCCACTCAAGACTACCGCACTATAACTGCCTGTCAAACTTCTCAGTTAATTTTCCCTCTTTTCTCTTCAGCTGCTTCCAACTAACTGGGCTCTACATGTGTATCTCAAATTTCTCCCACCTAGTTGGTCTGAGCCACATTCTTTTTCTCCCGACACCCAATTTGAGAGTAACTGCATGTTCATGGAAGGTCCTATGTTATGTGAGCACCAGTGACAGGAATGATGGGAACATCTGTGAATGCTGACAAGACAGGACCAAAGACAGAAGACAGCAAACCAATATTCTAGACCAACCTCTTTTCTCTGTGGTTTCATTCTAGAATGTGGAGATAACATTTTTCCTTGCTAATAAAAGTTGGAGATTGACAAGTAAAACTTTGGAATAATTAGTCCAAATAGCGGTAGTGGCCAGAAAAAGAAACACCCCCCCCCCCAAAAAAGCCTATCAAATATAAAAGGTGCTCAAAGATATGTAGTTGAAGACACATAGCTAAAAAGTAGTATCAACACCATGAAAAACAATTTTTTAAATACAGTGAACTGCATCTTAAAGAGCAAGGAGGATAAGAAAAGAAGCAAGGGGAGTATCAAAACTAGTAGAGGATACGGTAGACTGTGCCAATAAAGAATACAGAGGAAATTTGAAATATTTACAAAAAATCAAGGCTAGGTTCCCTTCTTCAGATACACACCTTGTCCCACAAGCCTGTGTGTGAAACGCAGGTCCTGGATGAATTTGAGGTACACAGTTACCTCTGCACTTCAGAGCTTTCCCCCAGCACCTGGGGCTCTAACACAGTTCAGAGTCCCAGACCAACAGACTAACCTAGACAAGATAATAAGAATTCATGTTAACTGAAAGGTGCAAGCAGCAAGTGATACACAACCAGGAAGGGTAACAGAGGTGATGCCCAATGGAAAGTGACCATCTAGTCAAACACTATCCTTCTAAAGCTCACTGTGGTTGTCTTAGCGCAGGTTCCCCCACAAGCAGACCCCGAGACAAGTGTTAAGACGTTTATTTGGGAGGGAACGCGAACAGCAGCAGGTGAGTGGAGAAGTGAGACGAGGATAGAAGTTGGGGAAGAGAGGATGTATAATGAAGCCAACCACCACCGTGGGCAGCTAGAAGTTAATGCCACTGGGGAGACTGTAGAAGCCAGTGAGGTATGCATACCTCAGAGTTATCCCACTTAAGGGGCAAGGGAGCTGGGGCATTTATACAGCAACTCTCATTAGGCACTGACAGAGGGTTGTTCAGGTAGGAGTTAATTCCCTTGTACTTCCTGCCCAGAATTCAATGACCTGAGAAAACCTCACAGATGAATAAATACGGGGCTGGCACGTGGAAACAGGGCCACTGGCACTAAAGCGGAAGAACAAGGGGGCTGTGGGTGGGGCAGCAGAAACATTAGCTCGGGTTGAATTACTTAAAATCAAACCAAGCAGACGCTAACCAAGTAGTAGGGTTGAGCCTTCAAGCCAGTCTTACACCCTTCAGGATCCACATTTCTTCCCAACATTCTATCCAGCTTAAACATAAGACACAGTCTGCATATACTAGAAATTTGGGACTGGAAGGAGACTGCCCAGTTTGAGGTATGGGAAGGACTGAACAGTTGCAATAAGGTAGGAATGGAGCCATTAAAATGCTACAGAGTAGAAAAATTCACAGAGATAAAACACAGCTCTAACATTCAGGGACAGAAGTGCTAAAGAACTGGGCTAGGATGTAAGGATTCTGATTCTGAAATTACTTATTTTTCAATCTGACAAACTCTCTATGGGTCACCTTGGGAGCTGTTATGCTTAGTTCTCAGCAGATACAATCAAAAGAGAGAAAAAGAAAGTCTATGATTTAAGTAAAATTCTTTTGTTCAACTGCAACAGAATATATTCTGTATAAAAAGATTCTAAGGCCACTACCGCATTTTATGAGCTTCTGATTTCTGACCTTGATGCTCAGATAACAATAATGAGATAGGTACAAAAACAATTTTATCACCTTCTACATGAAAAATTACTACCATTTGTACAGCTGCTCAAGCCAGAAACCGAGGTGTCATCCTTTTTTTTTTTCTTCATCCTCTTTATTGGAGTATAATTGCTTTACAATGTTGTGTTAGTTTCTGCTGTATAACAAAGTGAATCAGCCATATGCATACATATGTCCCCATATCTCCTCCCTCTTGATCCTCCCTCCCACCCTCCCTATCCCGCCCCTCTAGGTCATCACAAAGCACCAAGCTGATCTCCTTGCGCTGTGCGGCAGCTTCCCACTAGCCATGCATTTTACATTTGGTAGTGTATATATGTCAATGCTACTCTCTCACTTCGTCCCAGCTTACTCTTTCTCCCCGTGTCCTCAAGTCCATTCTCTGCGTCTGCGTCTTTATTCCTGCCCTGCCACTAGGTTCATCAGTATTGTTTTTTAAGATTCCATATATGTGCGTTAGCATCCGGTATTTGTTTTTGTCTTTCTGACTTACTTCACTCTGTATGACAGACTCTAGGTCCATCCACGAGGTGTCATCCTTGATGCTTCCCTTTTTCTCAAGCTCAATCCATCACAAGTCCTATGTCACCCATAAAGAACTCTGAAGTTAATCCACTTCTCACTAACTCCACTGCCACCACCACCGTCCACCAGGTTATCACCATCTCTCACCTGTTCTGCAAATCCTAACGTGTCTCTCCAGCCATTCTGCCAAACGTTTTCCAAATCACACAGAGAGATGTTTTTCCAAATACAAACAATTGTGTTTGAGTCAGTCCCTGCCTAAAATTCTGCACTTCTCACTGCCTTTAGAATAAAATCTGACATTCACTTTTGGTGTTTTATTGCCCTGCTAACATCATGGTTCTCTGCTCCTTGCCTTCTCCAGGACTCAAAACAAGTCATCTTCTCCATAGCCACAGGGACTTTCTATACGATGTTCCTCCATGCCCTTCTCTTTACCTAGCTAAATCCCAGCAATGCTTCACATCTCAGCTTAAGTAATATTGCCTTGGGAGGGAGCTTTCCAAACCCTCAGACAAGGTGGGATATCACAGTTATGCTCTTTCAGACACCCCTGAATCTCTCACATAACTCTGCCTTTGTGTAGCCAGTATTTGTAAAATGACTGTCTTCCCAGTCTAGAATGTCATCTCCATAAGGGAAGAGATCATATTGGTTTTGGTTGTGATCAGATCACCAGTGCCTCCCATCGTACCTATCACACACCACATCTCTAATAAATTTAGCTGACTCACTGGCCAATATCTAGAAGACTATAACCAAGGGTACCTCCTTTAGCTAATGACAGATGATGGCAAAGAATTGAAGTTACTACGTGAGAACTTCCTGTTAAATGTGCAAGCAGAAACTTTTCTGACTAAAAGGGTTCAAATGATAAGCAGGAGCAAATTGAAAGTAAATGGATTCTGAGAACTTGGACAGCTATACCGACAACACTATCTATCATTTAGAGGTGATCCACAAAATTTGGAGTTAGTAGCCTTGGAAACTTTTGGATATCACCTAAAAAGCTAAAATAATTTGTATCTTTAGAGTTCAGACTATGATTTAAATGATAATCTAAATGGAAGTAATTTGAATACCACATTAGACCTTTCTCAAAAACTATCAAGTAGCTGAATTCTAGAAAACCATTACTGCTTGTATACATTAAGCCAAAGGGACAGATCCAAGGTATCAGAGTGACCATTCCAGAAACCTTCTACAGAACTGTGTCTGGGAAAACCATGAATTTTCACAAAGGTACTAGTGACATGCTACACATAATTTTTACACATTAGCTGACTGCTGGCTGTCGGGGAGTATGTATTATTCAAACAGGGTGCACATTCAGTAATGGAAAGGGTGAGGGGAGATGCTGCCTTTAATTTTAATGTGCCTGACATACTGGAAAAAATTATTGGCATCTGTATGTGTACGACTGAGTGTTTTGTGGAACATGTGTTGTATGCAACAGTGTTTATTATCACTAAATGAAGCCAAAAGCTAAGTTGAAAATGAATGCTAAATTAAAAATTATATAAAATGGAGTGAAATGATTTAATTAACAGATTATAAGTGAAATGTTGCAGTGCAAGAATGAGCTTGGGAGAAAAGAGAAGGAAAAAAATGTGCAAGGGTGGAAACCTGTCTTTTCCTTTTATTTCCTCAGAGGTACTAATCCAGTCACATGATGTTTGCCAGTTTTTAACCACGGCCTCTGAGACAGTCAATAAACTTGCTTAATTAAGTCACTGGTTTGGAGCACAGAGTTCGAAACAAATTGCCTTCAGTTTTAAAGTAAAAGAGAAGAAAAAAAGAATTTTTTAAAATAAAGTAAAAGAGAAAAAATAACAGAATTCAATATACTACCTGAACAATGTAGCTCACTATTTTAAAGACCCTAGAAGTATAATTAGGTCCAATCCTCCTCTGTGGGCATTCCACAAACCTAACTGGAAGTACAACAGTTGCCTCTCTGGAATGAAATAACATAAATATTTATTCAGCACCAAGTGTCAAAACTGCACCAGGTACATTGACTCCTGCCATTTCAATTTTCTCTTACAATAATATTGTCTGTATGTATTACCATTATGATGACTCCCTCACTTTGAGGAGGTGACATTATTTGCTAAGCCCATCCTAGAAGGACAAGTCACAGAGCCAGAATTCAAACTCAGACATGTTGACTCTAAAGCCTGTGCTATTTCCTTTTACCATGTTGCCTCTTCCAAGGAGCCTTTAAAATAGAAGCTGTAAGTACCCAAAGAACACTGTTTCCCATTTTAAGGGATATCCCCTACAAACTCATTTACTCCAGTGTAAGGTATCTATCCCTAAATAAGGCAACAAATTATTCTCCTAAAGAAGAAAATATGATTTTCATACATTAGTATTGTTCAAAGGTGAAGTGCATTTAAAATAGTCAACTTTTTGTACCAGTTTCTCATCAATCCAGTTCTATTTTGTATGATTATATCTGCTTACTTTTACAATGGATGATCCTATGAAAAGTCCCAAGTTTGAGACATTTAGTTACACAACTGAAATTAAGAAAGAGAAAAAAGGGAAAGGAAATATATAAAATCACTGAGTTACAAAGAACAAAAATGACTTGAAGACACTTTCTATTCAGTGTGCCTAACTGGACTTTTTGTGTGATGCAGTGTTGCAAGACCCAACCTACATTTTTCCCTGAGAGGGGAGAAGAGAGGAAGCAAATCAATATTCTCTTTTCAAAGTACATAACTGACCCAGAGATGTTTATGCCAAAATTGTGTTGCTTTTGCCCTTCAAAAAAGGAACTAAGAATTTTTGCAACACAAAACATACCCTGGAGTTTTCCAATTTTTTTGGAATTTAATTTGAGTGAAGAGAAATAAATCCAAGTGTTCCACATTGCCATATGTTGTCTGAGCTAGGTAATATGGAAGTATGCAAATCAATTCAGGAGCTCGGTCCCAGGCTCCCTACTAACTGAGCAGAGGGAAAAGGAAAAAAAATTCTGACAGAGGGATGAGTTTCATCTATGAACTGCTGAAACTGCTAAGCAGATGCCGGGAGTTCAGACAGCCAGACAACCGACTTCTCTCCCCATACTGGGGGAAAAGCGCAACACAGCAACTAGGGAAAACAACAGAAGAGTTCAAGCAGGTGAAATATGATGATAACTTTGGTCTTCAAATTTAGCATCCTTTCATTCCCTTTTGTCAACACTCAGCAGTGCTTAGGGCCTGGCACCACAAAGCTAGCCTTAGGAAAGAAGGTCTTTCCACTTTCATTGAAAGGCTAGGAATATGCAATGTTTGAAGCCTTTGTCTCATAGGTCTGAGTTGTTACTGATACTCTGTTGTTCTCTGAAAAAGTCTATTTGTTCCCTTTATAATGTTCTCAATATGGAGCTCTTCATTTTTCTTAAGAAAGGGGAAGGTTGCAAGAAGGGAAAAAAAGAATAGTAAAAGGAAAGGAAGAAAGGAAAATGAAGGGTTAAAAAGATACACGTTTTATATGTCTGTTTATAATGGGAAATACATAGGATTTTCTCCCTTTAGTAATGCTACAATGGTCTGGCATGACTGAGAGTAAATCGATACTAAGCATAGCCCAGGCGAGACTGCCATCTTACATGAAGCACTGACTGTAAAATAGACACAAAAGACACATGATACTCTCTGAGGTCCCCAGCAGCCATAATATCCATCCTTGGCAGTTCATTTGACATTGACTTTCCCTGCTTCCCGATCTTTTTTCTTTCTTACCCCTCCTCCCAATGTCTCCTCCCCTCGCTCTCTCCATACAGCAATGCTCCAGCTGAGACTTGCCAAGGAGGTAAGGAAGAGGAAAAAAAAAAACCTCTCAAGAAGGATTTAGCTTGGGAATAAATCCTGTGTTTTCCAGGAAGTGATGTGTACAATGCGAAAATATAAGGCTGAGCTTATAAGGACATGAACTTGGTTCTCAAGGAGCCCAACCAGAAGATTCTTAAAATGTTACTGTATGTGTTCAATGGACACTGGGTTTCCTGATTAGATCTTATCATGGTTATTTCAAATGGCTTCTTTCTTCTACTCCTCGCTATCCTTTACTTCTGCCAGGGCGCACAGACAAAGGAAAAAGACAAAGCACTCTCTCCACCCTGTCTTGGCCCCTTCCGGAAGTATTCTTTAGAGCCATAAATCCACAGAGACTTTTGAATTTAGATAACTTTTATGGTCAATGCTAAAAACCTTTGCTCCTAATAGGAAATGTCATATGGAATCCACTGGGTAGTCCTAATTTCCATTTATAAATAGAAAATATAAATAGGGTGCCTTATCTGGATGATTTAATACATGTCTCTGCTTATTACTGTTTTCAAAGTGCCTTTTGCACAAATCTGATTTCAACTGTGCAATAAAGATTCATTATCCTTTTACATAGCAGCCTTTGCATTTCTATGCAGGATCTAATTACAAAAATAGGAACTATTCTATAAACAGATGCTAATCGTGAAGGGAAAATGCTTTCATTTTAGAAAGAAGGTATCGCTAAAACTTTAGTCAGAATAGCGCTGTGTCTGCATGTAGAATAAGGCGGTGGGGAGTGAGAAAGATGAGAGGATAGCAGATTGTACTTTATTCTTGACAGAAGTGACATGAATATCACTGGGGTAAAGGTCCCCAGAAAACTACTGTAAAATTGAGGTGAGTGACAGAATGCACATAATTTAATTCCTATACCCCAATTTAATTCTTTGTTCCCATGAATTACTTTTTAAAAAAACCTCTTGTACCCTATTTTCTTGTATTTTCTATTTTCCTACAAAAAGCCCATTTACTTTTATAATCAGGGGTGGGGTTTCCAATAAATACCAGAAAAAAAAAAATCCTCCCTTTTGGAGAAAGAGTTAATATCTACTTTGGGGGAATAACTAAAAAAAAAAAAAAAAAACAAAACTAAAATAGACTGAAGAGACCATCTGTAACAGACATTGTAGGTAACAAGTTAATTTTTTGTTTTACTAATGGGTTATATTAAAGGAGCAGTATAAAGGCACACTTTCTAATTAATGAATGAACAGTTCTTTGATCACATTTGACCTTTCCACAGCACAGTCATAGCTGATCATCTCATGCACTCTTGTTTATGAAACACTTTCTGCTCTGTTTAAGTGACCTATTCCTAGTCTTACATCCCCAACTTCTTCTCTATCTTCATCACTGGGTCTTCTTCCTTACCAGGCTTCTGTATATGGGACTATATTCTGAGCCCCCTTTTTATTTACATTCTCTTCCTAAAGGACCCAGAAAGTCCCGAGGCTTTAAAATCTCCACTATATGCTGATGACTCCCAAATTTGTATCTCTACTCTGGATATCTTCCCAATCTCCTAGACTCTTTAACTGGCCAGTTGACATCTTCCCTTGGCTGTCAATGGGCATTTCTTTTATAACATGTCAAAACAAAGTTATTGATTCCCTGCTTCTCACCCTTCAAATTCATCCTCATACAATCTTTCCCTATATCTATAAATGACATCAGTCATCCAGTTGCTCAAGCTAAAGTCCTGAAAGTTATTCTTTGCATCTCACATCCAATCCACCTAAAGTCCCGCCAAATCTGTACCTAAAAGAAAGCCTAAATGCAACCGCTTAACATTTCACTGCTACAATCCTGCTTTAAGTCACCACTCTATCTCTCCTGGCCCATGCAAGGTGATCTCCTAGCTTCCACACTTGTGAGCACAACAGAGAGTTTCTCTAGAGTAAAAACCAGTATCACTCTGCAGATTAAAATAGTCCAAGGACTTCCCATTGCAACCAGAATTAAAGCCAGATTTCTACCCATAGCCTTCAAAGGCTCTGCATGAGTCATCCTCTTTTCTCTCTCTCTCCTTGAACACTAAATTCCAGCCACACTCTGTCCCTCAAACACAAGCGTGTTAGTGTCTCAGGGCTTTGTACTTGCTCATTCTTCTGCTTGGAACACCTGTACCCCCTCCCACTATACTTCAAAAGGCGTCCCCATCATTCTGCCCTTAACCCAGATCCTCACCACCCATACTCTATCATATTGCCCTAGGTTATCTTCTCCATAGCCTCACAAGAATTTGAATTAATCATTTGCTTCCTTCTGTATTTGCTACCTATCTTTACCCTAGAATGTAAGCCCCCCGAGAACAGTGTTTTCTTGTTGTTTAGCACTATATCCCACCACAAAGGACAATGCCTGGCTCAGAATAGATAACTTAGCAGAAATGCTTTTTAACTGAATGACTTAATTAATTTGCCCATGACAACAGGATGACATGCAATAACTTGAAAATATCTCTAAAAAATCCTTGGAATATGGCAATGCTAAAAAGTAACAAAAACAAACCCACCTATCCACGGAATATAGAAATGCTGCATTTAGTTATTTAATAATAATCTAGTAATTTAATGGAGTAATCAATGTGCATTTCCTGACTTGTTCCTTCAAGGTGCCGGTCACTGAGCATAGTAGAAATAATGTTTAAATGATAGGTGAAGAAATTTACTTGCAATGCACCATATAAATGACCTTTTAAAGAAAGTTGTCTTAAGCCGGTTCGTGATATGAATAACCATCCCTTAAATATTTACTTATTTTGGAATTTCATGTTAGAATTTCTTAAATCAGATGAAAGATGCATAACAAGAAAATAGTAGGAACACAGATACAATTACACACATACTTTATTATAAAAATAATATATTAATAAATCATATATTCCAGGCAGTAGAGCTAAATACTTTACGTGCATAATCTAATTGAATTTTCAAACATTCCTATATGGTATGTACCATTGTTACTTCCATATTACACTTAAGACAACTGTGGTTTATAAAGATGAAGTATAATAATGGTCAAAGTAACACAACAAGTAGTAAATAGTGAAGCTAGGATCTGAGCCCATGATGGTCTGATCCTAAATCCTATATACTACTCATATGATTATAGTAGAAAATAAACTTCTTTCTTATTCTTTATTAAGTTTTTGAATCACCCACAAACATACTAAGATACTATGGGAAACAAGTGTAGATGAGCACAATCTTACTCTCTCAAAAAGTCTAGATTTGGTAGGTGTCCAAATACCTAAAGGAGTACGGCATTGCCAGCAGGCAGGTGAGGAGGGACTGTCAGTTATACTGGTAGCACGTAAAGTGGGACCCCACCCAATCCAAACATAGACATTCATCTATGTCAAGTCCTGCTCTCTGGCCATTACCCTTTAGACAGTCCAAAACAATCCTTGCTTCTACACACCTATATAAGACATCTGGCTCCTAGTAAACTATTAATGATAGAATGCAATGCAATAAACCTTATTTGGAAGATCTTAAAAGAACAAAGCCTTCACTAATGACATTTTAATGAGGAAATGCATAGGCTAATTACTGTAATCTTCTAGCTGGGCTATAAAAAGCCTACACCCAAGTGATGTAAATATCTGCTGATTTAGACTGTACTGAAAAAGTTTCATTTTATATTTTAAATCACTGAAGGAAACAAAAAAAATAAATAAGGGGAAAAACCTCAATCCTCAGCTACAGAACACCATCTAAGAAGAAGAGGATTAACAGGGAGCACTCAGGGCAAGATAAATATTTTTTCAATGAGTATCTACCCAAGTCCCAAATTGATTGTTCAGCAGTGCATAAATCTGGCACAACCACTTGGCTAATGAAACAGACTAAGCAACATCAACACTACGTTTTGAGGTAAGGAACAGTTTAGGCTTGTGAAGAAACAAGCCTGCCAGTAATCTTGCACTGCTATCATATATGTACATTCACATATTTATCTCATTTTATTCTTGTGATGACTTGTGGGTGGGTGACAGGTAGGACACTGGCTAATAAGCATTAGTGGAAGCTAGAAATATCCCAAGGTTACTTACTTAGGAGGCTAAGAAATCACTGTGGGAAGCTGCCATAGACCTCACAGAATTTTAAACCATTTTTTTCTTATTAGTGTTTCATTTGTATCCTTTCTCTCAACTTCAAATTGTCTACACTTATGGAAGGACACAAAGGCAACAATAAAAAAAAAATACTAGAAAAAAACATACACACACACACAAATACACATACATATACACACACATACATATATACACATATGCACACATATATACACACACATATACACACAAATACATATATATGCACACACATATACACGCACACACACATATACACACATGCACACATATATACACATGCACATACATATATACACATACACATATACACAAACACACACACATACACACACACAAACACACATATATGCACACACTCGCACACATATACACACACACGTATACACCCACATATACACACACATGCACACACGTATACATACACACATACACACACATATACACACATTCACACACATATATGCACACACATACACATACACACACATACACGCATGCATGTATACATACACACATATACACAAACACATTTATACACTCACATATATACACACACATATATATGCACACACATACACAAACATACAAACACATATATACACACGCACATATACACACATATATACACACATGCACACACATATACACACATGTATACATACACACATGCACACACACATATACACACACACATACACATATATATACACACACACATATATACAATCTAATATCTCTCTCTTCCACACTGCCCTGACCCTTTTCAAGCTTAACTTATCACAGTACATGGATATATTAGAAAGTCTTCATTTCCAAGCTGAAAAATATTTTAGGAAATCATATTAGAATGTGGTCATGAAAAAACAGACTTAACATGAGCTAGTGTGCATAGTGGGGGAAAAATAAGAGGGATAGAGGAGTTAGGAGAACAACTCTAAAGCCAATTAATCAGCCATATGTCTTATAGCAAGTCATTTAACCCTAGAGATCTCAGTTTTCTCCCCTGCAAATTAGGGGCTTAGAAAAGATGGTCTTCAGAGTTTATTGTTTGAAATCTAATATTTTAAAATTCTATGAGTCTAGCACACATACAGTTCAGATACAACTCTTTCTTTAAGGCCCACCTCTTCCAAGAAGTCTTCCCTGATATAGCTAGTAGGAAGTAATACTTCCATCCTTTCGAAGCTTACTCTATTATGTCTTTTCCTCTCTGTAGTGATCAAGAGCACCGGTCAAAGGCCCGAGTTCAAATCTTAATCACTTTATTAGCTATGTGACCTTAGGTAAATGACCTAACCTATCTGTCCCTCAGTTTCCTAAGTTGTCAAATGGAGATAATAATGGTACCTACTTCGTGGGATGATTAAGAAGATTAAATGAGATAATGTATGCAGAGTGATAAGAACAGTGCTTATCACATAAGTGATAAATGAATGTTAGAATAGTGGCTATAGTTGTTATTTTTGATAGAGTCACGCAGCCTCAGATATGCTGCAATCCCACCAAATGTTACTGTATCACACCTCTTCTATGATTTACAAAGCTTTAAAGATAGCTATTTTTAGTTGACCTACCAACTAAAAATCTTATGAGCTAGGGAAACATGAACCAAAGTGATCTTGGTTCAAGGGCATACTCATTTTTGTATTATGCCTGTCTCACTCACCAAATCATGAGCCCTTGACAGGAATGAATGGTGACTTACCCATCTCTTTCTCTCCCATGTGGCACCAAAACGACGCTCAACAAACTTACTGAATATGATTGCTCTGGCTTTATCACTAGATGGTGGTTGTAGATGTTTAGTCTAAACACTGGGATGCTGGGTTTTACTACTTACATAATTGTTCTGATTCAGTCCTTCGATGTTCAACAAATATTTGTTGAGTCTCTACTATGTGCCAGGCCTGTGCTACAGCAGGGATTTCTAGGGCACACAATGTAGACATCTATCTGAACCCATGGAGCTTAAAGAAGAGCAGTAACAACAGATACTGTACATTACAAAGACAATCACATTACCAAGAAAATCTGGAGACTGATGTGATAAATACACACACACCTAACAATGTAGATTATATATTAGGTTACCTACTGTGAATTCAGCGGTCAAACAAAGGTGATGGGCATAGCCACCAAACTCAAATAATCTGCTTTATTTGCTATAGACCAAATTAAAATTTAAATTTTTAAGTAACAGTCTTGATTTCTGTAATTTTATAATATCTAAAATAATTACTAAACCCATAGCTGGCAGAATATGGAAACACAAACATTATGGTATATATATGGATGTTTCATTCCCCTAGACCATGAGGATAATATTTAATCTCTAAGATCAAGGATATCTCATATATCAGTTCAACATTTATTGGTTACCAGGTGCTTGTGATAGGCCCTGGGGATATAAAGATAAATAGAATGTTCCTACCTTTCAAGAGTATGTATTACAGTGGGGGAAAAACAAGCAACAGGAATCTTAAGGGGGCTAAAACCTTAAACTTATCTTTTCTTAACTAACTACAAATCTGTCCTGTTATATAGGGCCTCTTATTGAGCCATAAACCACCAAAAAGTAACTTTTGAGGAAACTCTCTCAGCTAAAGTTGAATTATGCCAAAAAGGGATTATTATTCTGGTAAGGGCTGACTCTATTACTTAATCAATTTTTTCATGAAATTTTTAAAGAAAATGAGCTCCTGGAGAGAAGAGACCACATCTCTGTCCCTGCAGTTCCACTATGATTATCTGGGGAACCAACCTGATGTTAACTATGTGGGAATACAATAGTGAAAACTCTGGTTTAAAATACTGAACATAGTTTTCCCCTAAAGATATCCAAGAATATACATTTATAATTCTGAAAATATGAACCAGGAGAAAACATTTTTATTTATTCAAACTGCAACTTATTCTTCCTTGGGGGTCTGGGTGCTATCATCTTGCTCAATTAGGATACATGGTTAAAAAAACCAAAAACTTAAAAAGAGGGAAAATCATTGGTTTTATTTTAAAATGTTGTGTATATGTGTGTGGACATATGGGTAGATGCATATACAAATGCTCAAACAACTAGCATTATACAGTGATTTTAGAAGTAGAAAGAACTAATTTTTGCGTATGTGTGTGTATGTATGTGTCTGAAGCAGAAAGAATTTCAGCAATTATTTAGCCTAGTTCCCCCATTTTTCTGAAGAAACTCATGTTAAAAGAGGTTTATTTGTTGCTCAAGAGTAAAGAGCAAATAGGTAGCAGAGGTGAAAATACAAACCATTTGTGACTCCAAGAGCAGGGCTTTGTTCATATATAACAAATGTTTATGAGACTGTATGTATACAAATAAAGTTCCTGGTTAAGTGTCTGTCACAATAAAAGTATTCAATTAGCAGTAGTAATGTTATACATTTCTATTTATTTTTGATATTAGCTGTAACGATCATTACATACGCTCAATGTAAAAATGACAGCTTCTTAAACCTTCTTCTCAAGAGTACAATTTAATGATTATCTGAGCCTTGGACTTGCTATCACTGTACCTTTTCTGACCTCAAAAGATATAACAGCAGGTGAACATTAATGGTACCTGAACTATTGAACCTACCCTCAACTGATGTCCACAAAAGTTTGCCAATCACTATGTCCTGATGGGAAAACTCAGTCTAGCTCTGCTGATTTCAATTTATTCCTTTAAAATGAAAACAAATACACATGAATCATGTTTTATTTAAGAACCTAATTCCAGACACATCAGTGCATTAATACATGTCCCTACAGATGCTGCCATTACTGATCAAATCTGAATTATTTTCATTCAGCTGCCACAACCAAATACCTAAATGCCTAGAGAATAACAGAGCATGAGATGGTTCCAAGGTGACATGCTCTGACTCCTTTCCGTGCCAGATGAAATTTAATTATATCCATTGTTTTTATTATTTAAAATATATTGGCCATCCATCTACTCAGCGAGAAATTCCCTGCTATTTTATTCAGTATAGCTTTTATGTTAAAAGAAAGGAGGTATGTTGGGGAGGGGGAGGAAAAAAATGTATCTCCCTCCTCCACTCCCCACAAGGGGATATGAGGCTGCTGAAGCCCAGCTGATTTCCCAAGCCCAATTATTTCATTGTACACTCTCCTCCTCAACAGCACATTTTACCTAGGGACACGGTCTGCCTAAACACCACACACTTAATGGAGTCCCTGAAGCTGTCTCAATTTCATCGCTTCTAACTAATAGGCTGTGATACTTTTTCCCCAAACAGATCAGAGCTCTTCGCTAACTCCACATCTTCCTCCTACAGAAAAAAAAAAGGCAGGGGGAGGGGGAGAAGCTAGTCTGATGAAAGAGAGTATTCATTCCTGCCACCATACTTTCCTTACTGCCTAATACTTGCATTTCTTAAGGGCACAGTAACCTCACTTAATCCAATCCAGGGGCTTCTTTTTTCCAGATAATGACAACAATAGGTGTTTTCTTATGACTGTTAGTAGTAACACTGAACAGCTGGAATCTACACACTTTGCTGTAGTTAACAGGCAAACAAACCAAGTTTTGCTTTCCTTGAAAGACCTCTAAAATTGATTGCCCAGAGAGTATCTTAAGATTGAGAGAGAAAATAAGGAAGGAAGCGGAAAACACAGCTTTCCTGAAACTTATAAGATCTCTGGGTTATGCTGCTAGAAGTCAAAGACAAGGATTTCAAAATTCTCCCATTTTCTTCCACCATTCAGAAGTAGATTTAGTATTCATATTCAAAAGGTCACTCCTATTATGACCTGGGTTTATGTCTTGAAAATGAGTCTGATTTCCAGAGGTAGGTGTCACTGTATCAAAGGCCTCACTATATCTCCCTATGGAGAGATGTAATTTATGTTTTCCTTAATCCTTAGCACCTGTGTTAATAACTGTGTCCTACTCAAATTTTCCCATTCAATAATTTACACATTTTTGGCAAGGATCTCTAGAAAAAGAGTCTACTTGCTTTTTTCAAAACTAATTTCTTTAAAAAGGTTACACATACTTTAAGATGGCCTTCCTGCCATCTTCCAGGATCACACCCAGGTGAAGATTTCAAGAAAAAGTATTGAGAAACGCAGGCCCAAAGGCAGGCTGAAGAAATCCCATAGCTATTTCTGAAATGCGACGCCTCCCGTCCCCTAGGGATAATTTCTGTGCTACCTGAGATAATGCCTCTTATATAATGTGGGAAATAATCAAAATAGTTAATCCAAATTGCTCTTACACCCTGTTAGAACTCAGCAGCTCACTTCTCAAGGCAAGACACCACAGTAACATTTAATTACATTTGACATTTAGCTTTGGGTTCCTTAAGTCATCCTAAATTATCTTTTGGGTCAAAACAGACCTGGATTTTCCTACTGAAGACAGTTACTATTATCTTCAAAGTTAAAACCCCTGACTGGCGTGGGATGGAAGAGATAGCAAACATGTAGTAATAACCTCTAAAAAACACCATCACTGTATCTCAAGGAAATAAAGTCCCCTCCCTCATTGTGGCCTTTGACCAAAAGGTATGCGACCGTCCTAGCTGTGGTCAATGTTCCCTGGAGGAGCACATGGGTCGTTAGTCCAAAAGGTATCTAAAGTGGATTGCAGAAAAGACCAATGAAGATGGTCTTCTGGTCATGCATTAAGCATTCTATTGCTTACGTTCACCAACTTACAAACTTACACTGACGCTTTCCAGGTTCAACAAATGGTCTCCTTTGTCATCTTTTTATAGCACAATGACAAATTCTGGCAAATCAGGGACCAAAGAGAAGAAAGTGCTTTGAATATTAAATGTAGAAATAAGGAAGCCCAGAACTAACTGAATTCGTTTATGCTGAACAATATTCTTTACAGAGAAGGGAGAAATCATAGGAATACACAGGAAAATAATAAAAGATTATTAAAGTAAATTCTAGGTTGGATCTGAGATTTAAATAACCCTGACAGGAGGTTATATTAATCACTGCACTTTCTTCCCCAGAGGCAAACCTATCTGAAACAGTCAGTTGTTGGCACAGGCATGCTTTATCACGTTAGGACATTATGTTGGATGAGTTTAATCTGAACAGTGCCCTCTGTAGGGATTAACATTGTTTTGAATCTTCTTCCCAGTGTTTGGCATTTGTGTCCTGTTGCAAAAATCAATGACCCTCCTAAAAGGCTCTTCATTTAGGCTCTGAAATCATGGTTTGCCTTAAGTCTCAGTTCTGATGCTTATGAACTATGTGATCTTGAGCGAGTTACTTTACCTCTCTAAACCTCAAGATTTATACCTGAAAAATGAGGATACTATTTAGAAGGCAGTGGTGTGGTTTAAACACAATAACGCATGTGCATGTAAAATACTAGCACCATGCCCAACACAGAGTAAGGGCTCACTACGAGTTTCTAAGAGTATTTGTGTTCAAGATATATATCTGTCTGCATTTGTACTTCATTGACTTATCATCATTTCTCATTCTCTTCTTCAAAAGCAGTTCTTTCCCAAGACAAATACCATATGATATCACTTATATGTGGAATCTAAAATATGACACAAATGAACTTACCTACAAAACAGAAACAGACTCGCAGACATAGAGAACAGACTTGTGGTTGCCAAGGGGTGGGGAGAGGGGTGGATTAGGAGTTTGGGATTAGCAGACACAAACTATTATATATAAAATGGATAAATAACAAGGTCCTAATGTATAGCACAGGGAACTATATTCAATATCCTCTGATAAACCACAATGGAAAAGAATATGAAAAAAATGTGTGTGTATATATATATGTATAACAATCACTTTGCTGTACAGCAGAAATTAATACAACATTGTAAATCAACTATACTTCAATAAAATAAATTCTTTTAAAAAACAATTTTTCCCCTCATTACGTCTGATAAAGTGCAAACACATAGTTTCAAATCATGTAAAGCAACCAAGAAGGGCTCAGCCTTCTGCAGGTTTACGATTCTGCCAAGGTAAGCTGCCATCAGGGTTGAAGGACCAGAGATCTGGCATTATATTGGCAAGCCTAGATGCAGTCAGGCTTAGTCCACATGAGAGACAAAGGTAGTGAGATGCCATCTACAATTACAACAGTAGACTAAAAAAATCCCACAGGGTTGATTGCATTCTCCTCATTTAGCTTTCTTGCTCTCCTCTCTGTGCACATATTGGTTCTGTCAGATTGTCGCTAGTATCTACCTAACGGTGGTTTTACTAGGGTTTAAGCCTTGCTGGCTTTTTGCCTGTGGGCCCGAACTCTCACACTGACACAGAAGAAAGAAGATGATAACAAATGCAAGGAGCCTTTCTTTTAACACCCTGATTCTCCCTCCATGGCATTTTGCTCCCTAAATTAGAGTTCCATCTGCCCATATTCCATGCGGAACATCAGCAATCTCAGCGGAGGCGGTGCCTTCAGAGTTTCTTTACGCCTTCAGCTTTCAGTTGCCTGCAGTGTGACATGTTCAGACCAATACAGATTTTCCTGTCTTTATACTGACAAGTGAGAAGTGACAGTTTAAACATGCTAAAGGTAATTAGCACTAAGACCTCGCACCGTCTCAAGTTCATCTTAGCGAGCATGATGATGAAGTAGCAGCTTTTATTCCTACTCTCTTATTTAGTGCCATGGTCTCATCTCAGCTTCTCACTTTCTACATCTGTGTTGAGTTAGTAGAGTTTTCCAATTAGCAAACTACTATTAAATACAGACTTTGTTTGCTCAAGATATATTAGAAGTGACTTGAAAGGAGTAGCATAAAACTTTCATTTCATTTGGCAAATTTACGGCAACGAACTCAAAATCAATGTTCTATTTGTCAGAATTAGAAGGTCCACACTAAATTTATACATTTCCTAAAAAATTCTATAAGACAGGGATATTTTTCCCCTTTGATAACAAAAGTATAATCAATAAATGAGACACTCTTCCTAAGAGAAAGAAAGGAAGGAACATAACATTTTTTTTTTTAGCACCTATTATAAACTCTGTGATAGGGTACTGTCAACATGATTTCATTTAATCTTCTCAAGATCACTTTGAGGGAGGTATTACTGGTCCCATTTTTATAGTGAGAGTAACAGACTGGGTAAAGTTAAATATTTTGCCTAAAACCACAGTTAGTTAAACCAAGTGTCTCAAAATCTGGGTGTCTGAACTCAGTGACCCCTTCCTTTGTCTCTTATATGAAAAAACAGTCTATTTAAAATTATATTAGGACAATTGAAATGGTTACAAATTATCTGTTATATTTATTCACAGGGGAGACAGGAACACTTTACAACATTAAAATCTACATAAATGTATCAAGTGTCTTAAGAATTTTAAAAAATGACAAAGCAAGTCACTCTAAACTATACAGTACATGTTTCTGCAATGCATGACTATGAAATAAGATATGAAGGGAGTTAATTTGATGTATAAACAGAAACTTGGGCTTGTATTACCAGCTTTCACATCATTAGGAAAGCAGTGGATCATATTATAGAAGCATAATATATAATGTGACATACCATTGTACTACCAGAGAATACAACATCTGAAATCCAATTCAATAAGCCTTCAATAAGATACTGTACTTGAACCTGATGCTCGAGGAAGATGCTGTGTTGATGCTTCTGAAAACAACAGATGATCTAATCTTAGGGATATATATTACCTACAGACAAATTTTACAATATTTCAACAACACTATGATACACTGAACAAAGTATGAAATGGCTAACCACACTGGGATGAAAATGCTATGGCTGAAATGCCCACTTTCTTGATTCTGAACAAAATTATAAGCAATGAGATTACACACAAGAGTATGCACACTATAAATCCTATAGAAAATTCCTATTCCATTATAAGCATAAAAAAAAGGCTGTGTTGGGTTAAACAGAATTCAAACAACATCAGTAAAAAAAGAGTAACTCAATTGGCAACCCAAGGCTACACCAGATGCCCATTTCTACAGTGATCGACTCCAGTGAGATTTAGGGAAATAGCACACCTCACAATAATACATTAATGAGAGCTAATCTTGCCACTGAAAGAGGGTAACTAGAATTCAGTTCAGCCCAGCCTGTGAGAGAACACCCACCTTTTCAGAATTTGGTTCAGCAAAAAAAGCAGCAGTGAAGAAATTTGTGAAATGATAGCTGAGTAAGCAATAGGCAATTAAGGAATTTAAAACAGCTGCTAGGAGATGAGATGAACCAACTGGAGGGAAAAGAGAGTTTTAATACTAATTATATTTAAAAGAAAACAAGAGTACCCCCTTTACTCCTTAATGTAGAGTATTTCTCATTCCATTCAAACATCCACTTTGGCAAAACAAAATCTACTATGCATTACCTAGCAAAGGTTTTAATTTGATTAAATACTAATCAACACTTATTATCATATCTTTGGCTAAAGCCTCAGGTATAGGAGAAAGTGCAAAGAAAAATGATAGCAGAAAAAGGGTGCCAAGCTAGAAGAGCAATATTCCTTCTTATTGTGATTTTTATTAGGAACATAAACATTTTGCTCTGTAGTCTCCTGTGCTCAGAAGTGATCTAAATATCACTATATAAACATTCTGAAGGATATTTAGTCACCAGGGAAGTCCCTATCACCATTACTGATGAATGTGATAGGATAAGGAAGTAAAAGCAAGATTTATCACCTGTTTACTAACTTTAAGGGTTTTAATACGACTTGTTTATCAAACACCTGGATTTTTATCAAGTGAATTATTATATGCCGAAGGCTTTAGAACCTTTCCTTTACTGGATGAACAGGAAAGTAATTCTGGCAGGAGTTATGATGGCCCAACAGTACTGATGTCTCCTAGTTATCTGGCACAAGCACTAACAAGTTCCCTTTTTTTTTTTGGTGTGATTCCAAAACAAGGCCAGGAAAATATGCCTGACAGTCTATATTCTTCCTCTTCCTCTTCCAGAGGATTCTCACACTGATTCTTAGACGTCTTATATCAAAAGAACAAACCTTTGAAATTTATGCAATCTAAGAATCTACTAACTTGAATAGTAAGTTCAGATGATTTTTATGTGAGAATTAGTAGTAGCTATGACAAAGCTTCCCTTATGGAAAATCAAGGCTGGAATGACTGCTTTACTGCAGTCTAATTTTTCACAAAATTAAAAAAAAAACATTCCTCTTAATCAAAGAGGAATGACTTGGCCAAATGAACATTTAAGCATCATCTAGTCTATATGCACCTAAAAGACAAGTCTTAAGGATTCAAGTAAACATCTCAATCAGAAGCCAGCATAAATTATTTAATAGATAATTCTTGTATTTCCGTATGTCCATATGATCTAAGATATGTATCTTGTATCAAGCATAACGTAATCAACACCTCCTTAAACTTATCCTAAACACCACCAACACTGTTCTTAAACTTAAAACTGTAACTATTCTTAAACTATAAACTTATCCTAAACACCACAAAAACACCATTCTCGCATATGTATCATGTTAAGATTAAAACGTTACATACGAAATGGAGTGGAACCTCTTCACTGCCATTTGTAATGTTCTCAAGTCCATGTAATTTAAAAAACTCTTTGGAAGGCTTCCCTACTAGTCTTCTACTAATCCATTAAACTCATTGTCAAGTCAAAATCACATCTGCAAAGGCAGTATACAGAATAGTAAAGATCATGGATTACAGAGTCAGAATATCTGAGTTTGAATTCTGATTCTACCACTTATTAGTTTCAAGACTTTGGGCAAGTTATTTAACCTAAGCTGCCTCAGTTTCCTAATCTGAAAAACAGAGATAATAAATGTACCGACCTCACAGAATTGCTCTGAGGGTTAAATAAATTATAAATAAATTATTAAAATTATACACTTTCAGTGTGGCTTAAGTATTAGAAATTATTATCATTACCCCACCTGTCTTTGGTCAACTTAGGTCTTGGTTCAGGAATGGCAATAAGCAAAAAATATAAACAAAAAGCTAAAATATAACAACATCTAACACCCTAATTCATACACAAAAACAATCTGACAAGAGTAAAAAGACCTTACCTTCAGCAGAAGAGAGACCTTATCAAACCCTACTTAAGTTTATTATTTAAACCAATAAACACCACCATTTGACCTTTAGGCTCAGTCAGCAGCCAGAGAGGAATACCTCCTGAGTGTAGAAAATAGTTTCCTATAAACCAACCAGTATAAAGTTTTTCTTGGCTTTCAAACACAAAGACAGCTTCTTCAGGTTTTTTATACATCACCCCAAAATTCCCCTAAAACATAATCCCATTATGTACAGCTATAATATACTTTTAACCCACTTCAACTTTGATTAAGGCCCAACCACTGAGAAATTACCTCTTGCCACCATGAATGCTAAAATTTCATTCTGATAGACAGGCCCCAATCCATACTCCATTACTTCCTGTAATTACCTCCATCAAAGTGAATCATATTTCTTTTGGAAATCCTCATTATCCAAAAAAATATATCTATTTGTTTTTTATATAAAATTTCTATATTTAAAACAACATTTTTTCCTCAATAAACTCTAAGTCTAGGTCCCCCACTCTCATACCATTCCTGTTGGCCAGCAGGAGTGAAGCACCACTCTGGCACTAGTGATGACATAGTCCAAGGATAATGTAGAACTTCTCATATCATATAGATCAATCAACTCTTGTTCTTTGATTCCACATATGGAAGGACTTGAAGGTCCAAACTACGTAAGGCTTGAGTCTAGGTTATTAATGCTTCTGAAAAGCTTATCCAAATATGATCATCAAAAGTAGGGTGAAAAGAACTTCCTGACTAACTTATTTTCAATCCTAAATAGCATAAAGCACGTCCACAGTCTAGCTGTTCTCTCTTCGCAAGCCACAATTAAATAATCTCTTCAATCTTTAGATGAATGTGATGCATCTCCTTCTGGATCACACAGAGTAAGACAAGTGGCCTCATGCAACAGAAAAAGCCTCAAAGAGGCATTGATTTTATTGTTTATTACTGTCAGAAAAAGTAGTTTAATGTCATCTGGGCCTGAACCAAAACCTTTGGTTTTTACAGTTTAAATTATTTGCTATCCCTGATAGGTAAGAAAGATGCCAAGAATGCTGAAATGAATTCCCACAGAACGCTAGTGAGTATCAATTCATGAAGGGTCTGCTTGTGCCACCCTTTGCTAAGCAATGGGGATACAAAAGTAGATAAAACATTACTTCAAGGAGTTTAAAATATAATGGAGGAGACAGATATGCATACATAACTATAATGCAAGGTAAGTATTTCAAAAGCATTTAATAGTCAAATTTGGTGGCAGACACATTTGTCTCACTTTCATGTAAGAATTATAATTAGGATAAACAGTTCTGGGATAAATACACATTAGGCTTAAAAGAAAGGAAACACCCAAAGAAATCTGCATAAGCATCCAGCTCAGTCACAGAAAAGACATTTAATATTATAAGAAAAGGACCATACTAGGGTAAGGTTTCCTCAGAGACACATCTCTAACTTTTGGAAGACAAAGAAGCCCGGGCGCTTTTTGTCTGCAGCCACTAGACCAGTAAGAGGGAATTTTTTCTTCTTTGGTTTCAGACAGCCTTTGGACCAAAACACAGAGGGCTGAAGAAGCCTCAAACCTTCAAATGTAGTGAAAACCCTGTCTAGTCAAGAAAAGGAGACTTATATGTAAGATCCTTTGTTTCATTCATTCATTCATTCATTCATAAAATACCTACTGACCATAAACGAGGTGTCAGGTCTTATTCTAAAACCTGGGAATACAAACAAGAATGTAATCAACTAAATTACATACTAGTGAGACAGGCATACAATCAACAAAGACTGAGCCAGAGGGAATAAGATGTGGCACCTTAGATCCAGAAGAAATGGAGGGCCCGACAAGAAATTCTCATTCTTGGGAGGTGGAAACCCTAGGAAGCCTTCCCTAACTTCTGTACAGACTGATCCTTCCAGCTGTGGCACTTGCTTTCTCTGTGGCTAGTTTGGGCATTACTTCCTATACTCTGTGGCTACTCATCTTTTTATAGGTATAAAAGCAGCTCTTCTTCTTCTTAAGGTCAGGCATGGCAACTATACTTATTTGAATATGCTATCCATCAAAAGAACGAATAACAGTCAAAGAAAAGCTGTTGATTGAAGAACTGACAAATAACCATTACGCTGAAGCAACAGAAAAGAATGATATGCTGACTCTTTTTCTTAAAAGAAATCTGACTTCTGAATTTCCCCCTACAACCCACCCACACTGGCCAAACTAGAATAGATACTTCTCCATCAAATACATCTACTGACTTCTATGTTCTATTAAAGTTCTTTCTTTAAATTTCAGTTCATTCAGCTGTTACAAAATGGTATAACTACATTATAGGTGTGTACGTGAAGATTTCTTTCATCCCTCAAGCTATGTTGGCTGGGAACAGTTAGAGGAAAACTCCTCATACTCCACGGTTAATGTGTGGGAAGACTTCATGCCAACCTGAAGTTGGTTCTCAGGCTGTGCACGTCAGCAGGGTGTGCCAGCAGAAGATAATGGCTCTATAATACTGTTCTGTGGGGTTTTTCCTGCCACGGAAAGTCCTAAGAATGGCTTGACTATAAATAAACACAGAAGATGGCTCCCACAAAGAAAGCATCAGAGAAAATGATTAACCAAATTGAAGACTTGTGCAATATTACTCCTACAATGTAAGTTAAATACAATATAAGTTAAATGGCACTTGATGCAAAAACAGTACTTATACTCTCATTATTTACATTAGTGCCAAGACTCTTTCCTGATGAGGAAATTAAGGCTCAGAGCAGTTAAATTACCTCAATAAAAACTAATACCTGAAACTAGGTATACAGATTCCAAGAGAGTGAACCTTTTGTTGAAACAAACAAAACTGGTTTATGTGTGTACGTACACTTAAAAAAAAAAAAAGTTTTATAAGACAACTTTTTGGACCCGATTTGTTTTCATAAGCCTATTTGTTTTCATACTAAGCCTCTAACAGAACCTCATCTGATCACTCTATTCACCCCGTGTCCTGATTCTACCCCATGGGAATTATCAAATGATGAGGCTGCCACAACATGCTGATTCTCATTTGAGGCAGACAAGCAACACGTGACGGGAAGACAAACTCTCTTCAGAGTCCCACAGAAAGGGAATTAGACTGCTGTAGGGGGGGGGAAAATACCTTTTCCTTTTACCCTTCTAAGTTCTTGGCTGGGGCCTCTGTAACAAAAGACAAGATTAACAAGAGACAAGCATACAAACGTATTTATTACAAATGTTTTTCTCCTGTTAATCTGAATTTTAAAAGCAAGGGACAAGGAGAAATGTTTACCTTCCTCTCTCTACCAGGCACTATGGACAGAGATCCAGGAAGCTGACATGGTAAGAATTCTTACCTTTTTCTCAGTTGTCCCAGACCTCAACTGCAGTCTCTGGAGCTAGTGGAGCGGAATGCCCCGGTCTTGCGACTGTCAGAAACTGTAAGGGAGGAAAATTATCTTTTCCTTTTACCTTTTTAAGTTCTCAGCTGGGGCCCCTGTAACAAAAAAAAGATTAAAAAGAGAAACGCATACAAATCTATTTAATGTAAGTTTTACGTGACATGGGAGCCTTCAAAAGGAAATGGAGACCTGAAGGAGTGGTTAAGCTTAGGCGTTTTTCTGCAAGGTTTGACTAAGAGTGGTAAGTCATGGTAAAATGTGAGAGGACAAAGGGAATGAGCTAAGGGAAACATTCAGATTCCTCTCAGAGTTCCTCCAGCTTTAGAGATAACGATGCTCCTTTCCTCTGGGAATAGGAAGGGCATCTCTCACATAAGGGTCTTATGACCTGCTTCAGAGGAAGGTCAGAAAGTCCTTCCTGCACCTGCCATTCTCAACTTCCTTCAGCCTGAAATATTCAATATGCCAAGGAGCCATATTTTAGAGTAGTATGTCCTAACCCCGTTATTATCCACAAATCACATTCCAAGATGTCTTTAAAATTTCTAAATCACTAGAAGAAACTGCAACCTATTTACACAATGAATCTGCTTTCCTAACATCACCAGCATGGTATCTTACAGGCATACCTTGGAAATATTGTGGTTTTGGTCGAAGACCAACACAACAAAGCAAATATTGCAATAAAATGAGTCACATGAATTTGGCTTCCCAGTGCATACAAAAGTTATGCTTACACCATACTGTAGTCTATTAAGTGTGCAATAGCCTTAAGTCTAAAAAAACAATGTACATACCTTAATCAAAAATAATTTATTGCTGGACTTCCCTGGTGGCACAGTGGTTAAGAATCTGCCTGCCAATGCAGGGGGCATGGGTTCGATCCCTGGTCCGGGAAGATTCCACATGCCATGCAGCAACTAAGCCTGTGCGCCACAACTACTGAGCCTGTGCTCTAGAGCCCGCGAGTCACAACTACTGAGCCCGTGTGCCACAACTACTGAAGCCCACACGCCTAGAGCCCCTGCTCCGCAACAAGAGAAGCCACCGCAATGAGAAGCCCGTGCACTGCAATGAAGAGTAACCCCCGCTCGCTGCAACTAGAGAAAAGACCGTGAACGGCAACGAAGGCCCAATGCAGCCAAAAATAAATAAATAAAATAAATAAATTTATATAAACATAATAATAATTTATTGCTAAAAAATGCTGACCATCAACTGCACCTTCAGCGAGTCATAAGCTTTTTCAATAGTAACATCAAAGATCACTGATCACAGTTCACCATGACAAATAAAATAATAATGAAAAGTTTGAAATACGTGAGAACTACCAAAATGTGACACAGAGACACAAAAGTGAGGGAATAGTGTTGGAAAAATGGCGCTGATAAACTTGCTTGATGCAGGGTTGCCACAAACCTTCAATTTGTAAGAAACGTATTATCTGTGAAGTGCAATTAAATGGGATATACCTGTAAACGGAATTATAGCAGATTTGGAAGAACTGAATGTATGGTTTGAGACTAGAAAAAGGATCTGGGCAGAGGGGCAGCCATAATCTCAGAGATACATCCATTTGGCTGATTCTGCGAACATGGAGAAAATGGTCACTTCACAAAGCATCTCCTAAGACTCTCTGGAAGGCCTTCTCTTCTCCCAAAATCTCTACCACATCCATGAATCGTATCATTCTATAAGGAGTCTCCAAAAGTCTTATGAAAATGCAAGTCATTTATCTTATAAAGGTCAGTCTTAACCCTTTAAGATACTAGATATGCTAGTATCTACTAACATAATCACAAGAGTAAAATTAGCAAATTATTGACTACATTCTTGGGAAATTAGGGCAGGTGACCTATGATGAGGGGACAAGTTAAGAGTCCAAGAAGGAAATGGCCAGGTAGGGTAGGGGTTGGGGGTAAAGAGGAGTCCTATTATGGGTAGTAGCCAGTTAGGGAAAGGGTAGTGGGAAAAAAAAAAGACAATTTTATCTGCTAAATCACTTTGCCTAAGACAACCTCTTTTTCCAACCTCCTCCAGGGGGCTATTTAGAATGAAATGGCCTGGGCCAGGGATGCCATTTTCAGTTATTAAAGAAGCAAGTAGAGCCTCTGGCTCTGAGCAGCACTTGAGCCAAAGGGTGATGGGCAGAAGGAAGAGGAAAGGGAATTAACTAGATCCCCTGTGGTCAGAGTCTGCACACAGCAGGGCTGATAACCATGTCCCTCTCAGCATGACTTCCAAAGAACAGCTCTTTGATTGCAGAAGTTACTTCTGTCCAGGGCTGAGCTGCAGGGAAGGACTCAGAGCTAAAACCATGAGGGGAGGGGGCAGCCAAGAGAAGTCCTGGATAAGAAATGTAATAATTAACGCATTTGTCACCTGCTGGTATAGAGCCATGAAATAGTGATGATAAAATAGCCGCAATGCTGTCATAATTACCCTCTCCCAACCAACTGCCAAAGGTCTGGTGATTGATCAAAGTCTCTCTAGGCATTTCTCTAAACAAGCCAAGCCTCCAATCCCAGTGTAAAATCTACAAGCCAGCTGCTGGGAGTGAGAAACAGGCAGTTGACTGTAGGATTTTATTTTCTTCATCTGGAGAAACATGAATAAATCACACATCATCAAGTTTATCATTTTTCTCCTCAGAGAAATATGAAATATTATAGATCATTTCCAGTACATCAGCTTCTTCACACTCCATTAGCATGAAGGGACTATTTTTGATATAATTTATCAAACCACTGGCCTCATTTCTCCCACTTCCTTCAAGATGGAAACGTGGACGCAGTGGACTCAGGCTTCTCTTACTCACAAGCAGCCGCAAGCTGCCTTCTACCCTGGGAGCAGAAAATAAGTTGAAGGGCATAATTAGTGACAGGTCATCAACCTGTACTACCACCCAAAAGGCTGGAAGGATCTGGCCCAGAGACCAGGATGGAGCTGCTTCAAGTGTGCTTTAGTTAAATCTCACTGAGGTGAGAACGTGGTCTTTTTAATGAAGAGTCCATCTCTCTTTCAAAAGTTAATTTTCTCCTCCACCTTGCCCCACTTTGACGTCATAAGGGTCCCGCTAAGGATGGCTACCTGGTTAGTACACTACAAGCTCTAATTGGCAGCCAGAAATGTTTGAAAACTGCAATAGAGAATTAAAACATTTGCTCTTTTTCTACTCTCTCCTTCATTAGCAGCATTAAAGTGTTTTAATAGCAAGGCTGAGAACCAAATGATCCACTCAATTCAATTTGATTATTATTATTATTTTAATTAATGAGGTCCTACTATGTTCGAGGCAATTACCTTGTGGTTCCTGCTCATAATCAGCTAAGCAAATATATACCTAACTAGCTGTAATATGAAGTTAGAATCACACAAGGGGTAGAAGATATACCTGTATAAAAATGTATTTCATTAGGATCTTGAAAACTGACTAGAATTTCAACATCCTGGATAAAGTTCAAAACAGGAAAGACACCTAGGGATAAAGAGACATCACTGAGAGGCATGAAAGGGACATGACACTGGAATGTGAGCTGTATGGGTGAAATGTAAACACTACAAAGACCAAAAAAGGTTACGCTTAGGGTGGTTCTTGAACAGCAAGCTGAGGAGTATTAGCTCCATCACTTAAGTAAGAGGGAGCTATTAAATGTTTTTGAGCGTAACAGTATAGATTAAAACTGTGTTCAAGAAGTTAACTCTAACAGAACTGTGAAAGACGACCAAGAGGTGAGATGAGTGCTAAGAAAACCAGTGAAAAGACTCCTGCAGCAGGATCTCCCTGGGAGTCCTCGCTAGAGCATATGGCTTGAAGATAAGCACCTTGTTTCAGCAGTCTTACATCAATCGTACCAAACACAAATAGGTGCTCAGTACAACTTGCCAAAGTAACAAATGGACATGTGTGCAAGGAGATTTGCACAAGAATGTTCATAGCAGCAGTGTTTGTAACAGCAAAAACTTGAAAACAGTCTAAATGTTCACAAATAGAATAGATAAAAAAAAATGATAACATAGTCAAACTAGAATATTATACAGTAGTGGAAAAGCAAAAGAGAACAACTGAATTAATCCCACAAACATAATGTCCAGTTTAAAAAAAGTTGCAGGGACTTCCCTGGTGGTCCAGTGGCTAAGAATCAGTCTTGCAGTGCAGGGAACGCTGGTTCAATCCCTGGTCAGGGAACTAAGATCCCATATGCCATGGGGCAACTAAGCCCGCGCACCACAACTACTGAGCCCACACGCCTCAACTAGAGAGAAGCCCGCACACCGCAATGAAGAGCCCGCACACCGCAACGGAAGATCCCGCTTGCCACAACTAAGACCCGAGGCAGCCAATAAATAAATAAATAAATAAATAAATAAATATTAAAAGTTGCAAACGTACATATATAGCAAGATGCAATTTTTCAAAATTAAACCTACTATATAGTATGTGCTGATTTACACATGTGGGATATGTATAAAGAAATTCATAATATAAACAACAAATTCAGAATTGTGGTTATTACCCCTGGGCTCTGAGAGGAGGATATGATCAGAATTATAATGGAGGCATCAACTATCCTGGAAATATTTTACTTTTCAATCTGGGAGATGGGCACATGGATATACATTACATTATTTTTCATACCTTTATTTAACAAAATAAAGATAAAGCAAAAATAATAATGCATAGCCAGAGGAATCCTGGGGGGCTAGCCATATTTAAGAATATGGACGACAGGTAATAATCAGTCTTGTAGGTTGAGAAAGGGCAGTGGAGAAAGGCGAGAAGTCAGACCACTGACATACCCTAGAGCTGGAGTGTGACAGGCATGTACAGCTGAAGGGCTGGCAGAATGTAGGTTGCACTTCATACACTTGGTTCAGACTGGGCAGGGAGACAGGAGAAGCCAAGGGCTTACTGACAGAACTGGAGACGAGGAGGGGCCAAGGGACTGGGACAAAGAAAGGGCAGAGAGAGCTTGTGAGAGGACCAGGTGGACCATGACCATATTAGAAACAAATAAATGGAAGCTTGGATGGAAGACTTCCTTTGCCAGGAATACAGAGAATACAGAAAAAAAAAAAAAAAATATATATATATATATATAACATTAAACTCCAGGAGAAAACCAAGTGTATGTGTATGTGTTTTGTTTTGTTTTGTTTTAAGAAAATTCCAAAGTTGGCATCAAAATTTACTTTCCCACCTTCTCTTCCAAAAGACTATTTTGTACCATCATTCTTCTTCAAATGATGAAGTATTTTCTTCCACTTCAAGCCTGGGTTGGGAAGGGACATCATGGGAAGTATATCAAAGCAGAATAAGAACACACGTTAACCTCTCATATTTTTCCTTCTTGCAGAGATGCAATAGGATAACTTATTTTTAAAAATCTGAAGTTTATTAGGCTGGTATTTATTTTGGTTTCCCTGGAGGGTACAGTTATGCCTTAGAAAGACTTGTGGCTGAAAGACTTTCATAATAAACTATTTCTATGCTTACCACATGTACCAGGAGGAGCAAAGAAAGTCTCCTTTGTGAGGCATTTTGTAGAGAGATGACTCCTACCCCTTTTCTTTTAGCAGCATCATCTGTTCTGGCATTACAGCTCCTCTGACCACTACCCAAGCTATGGAATTGCAGCCTGTGGGACTTACACAAAAGGATTATGTTGAGCACCCAGTTCGATCTAAAAGAGTCTGAGAGTAGGAGATAAAATGCCACCCTGAAATAATCTCTTTGTTGTACAACTAAAGAATCGATCCCAACATTTGCAATGAAGTTAAACCAAGGCTGGCAGCAAGCTGGGAAGGGTTGGTCTCAGGGTCCTATAATTCCCTCTAAATCAGAAAAATTATACTAAGCTTAGAGATCAACTCTCATAAGAAAGAGCACTTGTCCTGCTAAGTTTCTTTTCTTTCTTTTTTTTTTTTTAAGGCAGACAGTAGCTATTATTTTATGCCTTTTTAAAACAATTAATTAATTAATTAATTAATTTTTGGCTGTGTTGGGTCTTCGTTTCTGTGCGAGGGCTTTCTCTAGTTGCAGCAAGTGGGGTCCACTCTTCATCGCGGTGCGCGGGCCTCTCACTGTTGTGGCCTCTCTTGTTGCGGAGCACAGGCTCCAGACGTGCAGGCTCAGTAGTTGTGGCTCACAGGCCTAGTTGCTCTGAGGCATGTGGGATCTTCCCAGACCAGGGCTCGAACCCATGTCCCCTGCATTAGCAGGCAGATTCTCAACCACTGAGCCACCAGGCAAGCCCCCTGCTAAGTTTCTTCCTCCCATTCCTGTTTCTGGGGAAATGCCACTTCACAAGTTGAGTTTGTGGGTACAGTTGACAACTCTTTACCAGAGTTGAAAAGGCAAGCTAGAGATTTTTAGAAAATGCCAAATCATCACATGATAAAAATAATCCATACAGACACAGGAAGTAAGAAATAGGTTCGAGCGTCTCTCGAGTCTGCCAAGCTAACAGGAGACTCCGCTGGAGGTGCCCAGGAAAGCTATGATGTGCAGGTGTTAAAGACACGTGGAGAGAAAGACACAATGTGACGTCTCTGGATAATCACAGCTGTTCCTGAAGAACCCGGCTTCTTGGCCCATGGGTAACCAAAACTCATTTTTCAGGGCCTGCATAATTAACCACTAAAATCAAGGAGGAACAGAAATATATTTACTGGACTCAAAGATGTAACTGTGAGAATATAAAATATATGCAGACTCACAAACACATGCATTTTCTCCACTTGTGCAGACTTGGCTGGGGACAACCAACCACCAGCTACCCAGAGTTTAGTTCCAATTCTCTCTGAGCCATGAAATGCCTTGAGGAGATGGGAGACTTCGTCTGATGGGCTTGCATTCCAAATGACTCTGGTGAAGCCTGTGGTGTCTCGCTGAGCCAAAGGTGGAGCCAAGGTAAACAGAAGAGAAGACAAGCCAGGAAAACAAGATGGCGGGGAGGCCTAACCCATTAAAACACAGCCATAAAAAACATCGAGACACAGAATTCCCCATGAGTCACAGTGGGCTGGCAAGATGCTGCCCACTTGCTGCCAAGGCAATCCAAAAGACATCCCATAGACTTTGCCATACAACAAAGGAGACCCACCAGGACTTTGTAGGAATTGCTAGAAGTCCATTCTATATCCTTTATAATATACAGCCATGTGAAAAATAGTTGTTCTCCCACTGTTCACCAACTTTCCATTAAAATGCTTTTTTTATTACACCAGTAAGTTCTAAGTGATGTCAGTAATGGCAAAGGAAACTGAGACAACCAACCTTCTGTGTCTTGGCAGGCTAAAAGACAGCATTTACTCAAAATGAAATTTATTTTTAATTGATATCCAGGTGGTACTGCCATTTATATTTCTCTTAAAGTGTTCTCAAGACATTGTACAAGTAAGTGGCTAATGGCACCACAGGGACACTCACCCTTCAGAGGGCTAAAGGACATAATATTAGGAGTCTAAAACTCAAAGGAAAATTAATTTCTTAAGGACAACAAATGAAAACAATGATGTTAATTGTAAAAGGTCAACCAACCCATCACAAACTACCAATAGGAAGAAGAATCAGTGTGTATCAGCAATGACTTGAAGAAACTCCATGGATAGAAAGAGATGAGACAATTCCAATGCAGAACAAATGATTTAACTTAAAAAGAAAACACAAATCCTTGCTAGGGGTAAGGTGTTATACCGAAAACCTAAATCTCTTAAACATTATAAAAATGACCTTTCTTGGAGAGAAGGTTCCTTTCCTTAACAATACCCCTGACCAGAACCTGAACTGGGGTTATTAGGTTCAAATCAGCTCCATCAATTATCACAAGAACCGTAAACTCGGATAAAAGCTTTGCCTTTTCTGAGTCTAGATTTCTTCATTTATAAAATGTGCATAATAAAAGTAGACCTGGTAGAATTGTTTTAAACTAAATGAGATAATATAAACAAAAATAGTAAATCAAACACCATGCAAGGCCCACAGCAAAGGTGAGTAAGTCTAGATCACCTATTCCACAACCACTGCACACATATGCCTTTGAGGCATGATGGCGTGGTGGTTAAGAGCATGGGTTCTTACATCAGACTGTTCATATCCTGGCTCAGCCAGTTACTAGCTATATAACCTTAGACAGATTTCTTAATCTTTATAAGCCTCAGTTTCCTTATTGAAAAAATGGAGCTAATTACAGTGCCTCCTTGATGGAGTGGTTGTGAGGAATAACTGAGTTATTACCTGAAACATACTTAGAACAGTGCCTGGCAAACAGTCAAAGCTCAATAACTGCTAGCTGGGATCATGATTATTATTACACATAAAATCTAAAAACTTACTGACAGAGGGAATACCTCCTTTGAAACTTTGAAAAACTAGAGGCAAAGCATTTAATCAAGTCAGACCTCCTAAGCATGCTATCTATGTCTCCTATGAAAATGTTGATGTAATAACGATGTTTTGATTGGTATTGTATTTTTCATTTTTATAAGTGTGGTTAATGTAGTTTTTGTTTCATTTTAAGGGAAAAAAAACGTAGAACACTGAGAAAAAAATTCATGTCAGCAATTTGCTTATTAAAATGCAACTTCCAAGGTATGGCCAAGATCAGAGCAAATTCAGCCTAACTTCCCATTAAGAGTCCCATTTTATATCCATTTCTTGGTGCATAAAGAACTGACACCAATATCATGGCCCCAGGGCTGTGAAGATAATCCATCATCAGAGAGAGACTCAATTATAGCAATATTTACTAGACCATGCTCTCTAAGGCAAAAATACACTGAGTACATTATAGAAAGATTTTCAAGAACAAGTATATTGAAATAAATATGTTTTTAAAGAATGATCTAAACTTAAATTAACAACACTTTACTCCAGTTAACAGAGGTTTTACTGTATTATTCTCTTAATCAAGAGGACTAAGTATTATGAAATGGTGTGTGAAAGCAAAGTGGGTTAACTGTTTCTGGGAGTTTGAATCCTGTAATAATATTTCATTCACGCAAGCATTGCTGAGAAAAAAACAGTAACAGTGGTTTGGACAGGCAAAATTATTGCCATTTCACAAAAGGAGAAGCTGAAACCAAACACCAGAAAGTTGAACAATTTCTCTAGAGTGAGTTGCTCTTGAGCAAGTATCAAGAATGTAGATCTGAGACATCCTGTACCTGGCTCCAAATGGTAGACAGTGAGACTTTCAAGCTATGGCCAATGAGTAATTTTCAGGTGACTGCTTGGATGTTTTCTTATAGTACTACTGTTATTATGCAATTATAATACTAACCATGTCTACAGCTTTCTTATTTGTGCCATGAATTACTACACTTACAGTATTCCATCCTTCATTGGGAACTAATCAAAAAAATCCTATCCTAAAGTAACCTAAGTGTCTATCAGCAGATGAATGGATAAAGATGTATAATGGAATATTACTCAGCCATAAAAAAGAATGAAATAATGCCATTTGCAACAACATGGATGGACCTGGAGATTATCAGACTAAGTAAAGTAAGTCAGACAGAGAAAGACAAATATCATGTGATATCACTTACATGTGGAATCTAAAAAAGTGATACAAATGAAATTATTTACAAAATAGAAACAGACTCACAGATATAGAAAACAAAATTATTGTTACTAAAGAGAAAAGGGGGGGAGGGACAAATTAGGAGTTTGGGATTAACAGATACACACTACTATATATAAAACAGATAAACAACAAGGTCCTACAGAATAGCACAGGGAACTATATTCAGTATCCTGTAATAAATCATAATGGAAAAGAATCTGAAAAAGAATATATATACATATATATATATGTATATATATAAACTAAATCACTTTTCTGTACACCAGAAACTAACTCAATATTGTAAATCAACTATACTTCAACAAAAAAAAATCCTATTCCAGCCAGTAACTCTAATGAAGCCCTGTTATGGCGATGAGAACATCTGCAAAATCCATCATTTTCCATGGGATTCTTTACTCCTACTGAAGTGGTATATGGAATCCAAAATGGTTCCAAACTATATTCGAATTTGAGTATCTTCCAGGTTATTAGCTTCTGTATGAGACAGTCACACAACTTCTGAACAATGTAAAATAGTAGAACAGAGGTTGTTGGAAGTAAGAATGAGTGACATATAAGAGACAAGTACATGTTTTTGTCAAGTAAACATTCCAGGTGCCTGTTTCTGCCCCCTCAAATAATTGCAGGAAGAATTCCACAAATGCCAAGAGTTGCCCATTACAAAGAATGGAATATAACACTTTACCCCCACTTTTCTAAACAGAGGTCCCCTAATTCTCAAAGATAAAATGACTCTATATATTAAAAAATTTAATAGGAAGAAATTGAAACTCCACAGAATATCAGAATATACCAGCACTATGGCTAATTCAGTGAATCCTTTACCACAGCAGTTGCAAGGAATCAAAACGTGTAACGGGATGTCCTTGCAGCAAACAAGATGTTCCTCTTAACCTTAATATCCCCTCTCCCTTCGTTTGAGAAGCTTTGGAGGTTTGGGGGAAAAGTTTATGGATCTTGATTAATTTCATGGGCCAAATCCAATGAGCTAAATAAGTTAGAGTACTCAATTCTCATTTATTAATCAAATATAATTCACAACGTTACATAATCATTATATTGTAGATATAATAATAAAGATAATAAACTTTGGCAGGCAATAACATTTTTTAATAATAATACAGCCAGGAAAATAGTTTATAGTGTTGAGAGAGATATTAAAATGGGCAAAAATGCACAGGGGAGGAAGGTATTAGATATACATATTTTCAAGTTATTAAAAATTGAAAAAATATAAAGGTGAGATTAATGTTACAGAACCTATCTGCAGCTCTAGAAATGAAGGGTTTAGGTTATATGAAATATGTTCTGCTCTCACGCATGTACTATATAGCTAGCAGGAGAACCTCTGAACAGAATCTGAATGAGTGATGGGCTGAGAAGCATCAGATGAAATTGAAGAAGCAAGATAAAATTTCCCCTGAAAGAACATTCTTTAATTATGAAGAAGGTTGTCTGGGATTACCCTACAGAAACCTTGCAAATCCTTGCTCTTTATACCTGGTAAAATGAGAGCTACCTGGAAAGCCTTTTCTTCCTGCCTTACTCTCTCAGGTCCACAGACACAAAAGGACTGAGAATAGAGAAACAGCAGCACCACAAGACATCCTGCAAATGCTGGGAACAGAGGCAGAGGCCACGAATTCAGCACTAGTAAGCGCTGTGGCTTCCAATACTGTCAGCGTTGTGCATGCTGAACAGAGGGGGTTTGGAAAGGCAAGGGGGAGTGGGGGAAGCTTGGTGGGGAAGAAACGGTTTCCATCACAAAGCAATGGCAATGAGGAGAAACTCATGGCAGATGCAGAAATTCTGCAGTCATCTGACCCCGAAAGGCAGAAAGAAATGTAGTCTGTCTTAAAATCTCTGAGCAAGAAAAGGAAGGGGGGAAAACACTACCAAAAAAAAAAAAAAAACTTGTTTATAATAAAGACTACATTCTGTAGCAATTTCCTAGATTCCTGGGGTTAGAAATCTAGATTGCCAATGGATAAGTGAGCCTTAAAATCACATCCCTGCTGACAAAAATTCATTTCTTATAACCGTCTCCATTTACCGGAATGCTGAATCTTTCCCATGGGGAAGGAACAAATGAAAATGTTATTTCTCTGCTCATGAACTCATACCTTTCTGTCTGCTTTTCACTGTTGGCAATTTCATTCTCCTCCAAATTTGACTAAAGCCCGTGACCTGAGGGAAATAATGTCTATATAATAATCTCCTGAAACTCTAATTCTGAGTCATGTTTTTTTGGATGTTGCCTCGCAGTTTATGAAAATTGCACTGAGCTATGAAATGTAAGTGATGTGATGTTTCTGCCTAACATAATCATTTTGCTGGTGAACATGTTGCAAATACTAATAAAAAGGAGGCTCCCAAAAAGCCATGAGAGCTGGTTAATGACAACAATCCAGCAGCAGTGGCCCCCATCTTCAGGGCTGTTCCTCATATTCCTCTCAGAATAGAACTGCAAAGGGTAAAAGACAGGTGGTCAAAACACAGTCAGGAAAAAGGGGAAAGGATTTACTTCCATTGTGATCCTTTTCGCTTATCCCTACATGCCTACATGCTTGGACCTCTGACTTACCAATTCCTGTGTGCTTGGGACAGTAGCATGCAATCTGACCATTTGGAAACAATGGTGTACTGACTTTCCACTTTAAAAGAAACATCAATTTTGAGACAGGATCAGTTATCTGTTTCAAATGCATTTAGCTGTACAGTGTAATTAAAGAATATCTCTCTATAAGTGTAGATAACTATCAAACCACGTGGTAGACCCTACCAGGCTGAAATTTCCATCCATCATTTGGAGAATTTAACACAACCAAATGGGATTAAGGACCCTTACTTTTATTTTTCCCTAATCCTTTCAATCTATTCAATGTGCAAGTAAGGGAACTAAATAAAGAAGAGTTATAAAGATAACTTGCCCCTAGTAAATCTGATCTCAAATAAATAGACCTTTTAACAAAGATGTCTGTGATCTATGATGCCTGTGCACTTACTATTACTACCTTTAAAAATGGAAATAATGTAAAATATTGAAACACATTTTGTTATCAAACTGCCTTTTGAGAGACAGTAGATGAAAGGTTTTGTTTTTTTATAAATAGAAGGCTTTATTATTTGAAATTCTTTCTCCTATTCTAAATCCTAGCAAAATAAGGGGTTTTATAGTTTCTAATTTTCAGCAAATATTACTGCAGTTGTATTTGGATCTTGAGGCTATTTAGGGAATGATGCAATGTTAAAAAATAAAATTTTGTAATAACCCACACATATGTGGCATCACTACCTATGACTTGTTAACTCCCAGTTAACTAATAATAGTAAGAAAAATAATTAGCAAGTATTACGATCTAATGCAAAATCATATCCCTTAACATTTACTGTGAAGATAATTTTATACATTGAAATCACAGATATTTAAATGAATTCTAGTCATGGCAAATTACTTCTGACTTTCACCAAACATATTTCAAGGAAACCTCTGCATTCTACAGCCATATAGCACTCATAATTTAAAAAAAATTAAAATCAAAGCATTAAATTCATGACTGTGAGGTCTTCCCAAGGCTAAAGGAAGGAATAGGACTTTGGGTGGTAATACAGTAGTGGTAAAATTGTTTGCAAGAAGGATTAACAGTCATTTGTCATAAGTTTTGTAAAAGTTCTCCAAAAATAACTCATTAGAAGTACTCAATCCAGAAATGATCTTTTTTCCCTAAATAAAACAACTCTTATCTGAAGAAAATTTACAAATAGGCTGGCTATGTTTGCGGCATGCAATGAATCATCAGAACAAACCCTAAGCCCTGGGCCCCAGTTTTACCATATGCATTTCATGTTACTAACCTAAATCTGCCAAGGACATCTAATGCCTTTGTAAAATGGGAATCTTTTACTTCAGATGATGAGCATACTACTCTAGTAAAATCCACATCAGTTTAGCAGACTATTCTTACTTACCCTTTATTTTAAGAGTTGTTCATACTTCTGAGAAGGGGAGCTATAATAAGGTCACTTGTGATCATGCAAACTAAAATTATATTCTTTTCTCTTAGAGAACACCTTTTATTTGTGTAACCTCACAGTAAGAGAGAAATGATAGTCTAATATTTAGGGCAAAAACATTATGACCCCACTCACCAGCCCACAAAGGTCTTTTTAGTCTTCATTATTAAAGAGCCATATCTGTCATATTAAACTAATATAAATTTCTAAATACTCCTATGACTTTTCCAGACTCTGAATTAGACACATATTGAGAATTCATTATCTTTCTGCTATTCTACTACATACTGTTCTTCCAAAATATACACTCAAATTCTGTTTCTTTAAAAGCAGAGCAGAACTTTCCACCTTTTGTTTTCACTGGTTAATATTAAGGGTGTGCCTATTGATGATATTATGTTTGCCTAAATGCTTCCTATTCAGGGAGTTAAAACTACTGGGAGTGTTTAAAAATACCATGAAAAAGGGCCCCTTGCTCAGAGAGTGTGCAGGAAATGCTGTTTACAGACAGATGGGGTCATACATCTCAAGCACCAATTCACACTTCAAAATCAACTAGTTAGATCACAAATACCTAAGAGCACCACTGCAGTGTAAAGCTGAAAGTAGATTCATGGCAAAATTCTGTTACATTCTTACTAATACATCTGAAGGCTTCAAGTGTATTTTTTAAGCCTGATGACTTCTCAAGGTCTTTTTTTTTTTTTTTTTTAATTGGAGTTCAATTGCTTTATAATGTTGTGTTAGTTTCTGCTGTACAACGGAATGAATCAGCTATACGTATTCCCTCCCTCTTGTACCTCACTTTTCAAGTTTTATATATTTAATTTTATCCAAAGAAATTACATTCCCCAAACAAGGCATGTGACTATGTCTGGTTGATCAGTGAACAGAATTTGCATAATTTAAATGCTTTCACATTTACTGAGATTTATTTTATACCTCAAAATATGGTCTATATTAACAAATATTCCAAGTGCACTTGGAAAAAAACCTGCATTACGTTGTTGAAGGGAGTATTCTATGTCAATTGAGTCAAGATGATTGATAGTATTGCTCAGGTATTCTACATCTTTCCTAAATTATGTTTACTTGTCCTACCAATTACTGAAGGAGTGTTGAAATCTCCAACTAAATTGGTAGATTTGTCTAATTCTCCTTGTAGTTCTATTACTTTTTTTTTTTTCTTGAGGCTCTGTTATTAGGTACATATACCTTTAGCTTTCTCTATGAATTCTTGTTTTCTTGATGAACTGACCTCTTTATCATTATGTAATACCATGCTTTATCCCTGATAACATTGCTCATTCTGAAGTCTACTTTGTCTGATATTAATAGAACCACTCCAGCTTTCTTTTGTTTGGGTGTTGCATGAAACATTGTTTTCCATCCTTTTAGTTTTTTTTTGTTTTTATTTATTTATTTATTTATTTTTGGCTGTGTTGGGTCTTTGTTTCTGTGCAAGGGCTTTCTCTAGTTGTGGCAAGCGGGGGCCACTCTTCATTGCGGTGTGTGGGCCTCTCACTATCGCGGCCTCTCTTGTTGCGGAGCATAGGCTCCAGACACGCAGGCTCAGTAGTTGTGGCTCACGGGCCCAGTTGCTCCGTGGCATGTGGGATCTTCCCAGACCAGGGCTCGAACCCGTGTCCCCTGCATTGGCAGGCGGATTCTCAACCACTGCACCACCAGGGAAGCCCCATCCTTTTAGTTTTAACATAGCTATGCTTTCATATTTAAAATGAATTTCTTGTAGACAATACATAATTGGGTTTTGCTTTCTATCCAATTTTTAAACTCTGTTTTTTAATTGACCGTTTATATTTAATGTAATTATTGCTAAAGATGGGTATATATCTATCATTACACTGTTTAAAATTTTGTTGAATCTGTTTTTTGTTTTTGTCTGGGTTTTTTTTGCCTTCTTTTGTTTTAGTTGAGCATGTTTTATGATTCCATTTTCTCTCTTTTATCAGTTTGTTAATTATACTTCTTTGTTTTATCTTTTTCCTCAGTGGCTGGTCTAGAGTTCATAATACACAACTTTAACTTCTCCTAGTCTACTATAATTCTATTATATCACTTCACGAATAGTGTAAGAACCTTATAACACTATATTTCCATTTCCTTCCTGCTCTCCTTTGTACTGTTGTTGCCCAAATTTTACTTTGACATATGTTACAAACCCTACAATGCATAGTTATTATTTTTGCTTTAGACCAGGATCAGAAAGTAAATAATTCAGACTTTGCAAGCCATTCAGTCTCTGTTGCATATTCTTCAATCATTTTGTTTGTCTTTAATTTTTTTATAACTCTTTAAAAAATATAAAATACTCCTAGCTCTTAGGCTGCACAAATATAAGCCAGAGGTAGTATTTAGCTCACGGGCTACTTTTTGTCAACCCTTGCTCTAATCTCTTTTCATAGATTGAAAGTAAGAAGAAAATGACTTTTATAGTTATCCACAGTTTTACATTTTTCGTGCTCTTTATTCCATGTGTAATACCACATTTTCTATCTAGCAGCATGCTCTTGCCTAAAGACCTTCCTTTAACATCTCTTGTAGTACTGTTCTGCTAGGAAAAAATTCTCTTGATGTTTGTACATCTGACAAATTCTTAATTTTGCCTTTCTTTTTGAAAGATACATTTTTTGGAGATGGAATTCTGGATTTCAATTCTTGAAAGATGCCATTCCATTGTCTTCTGGCTTTCATAGTTTCTGACTAAATGTCTGCCAAATTGTTACCTATGTACCTCATTAAGTAATATTTCTTTTTTTCTCTAACTGCCTTTAGAATTTACTCTTATATTTGGTTTTCAGCAGTTTGACTACTATATATAGATATGCTTTCCATCATATTTATCCTGACTGGATCTATGGTTTGTTATCTTTCATTCTGAAAAATTCTCAACCATTCTCTCATCAAACATTTCTTCTGCTTTATTTCTTCTCTCTTCATTTATGTTAGGTTATTTCATATGTTCTATAGTAACATATTCCATTTTTGGAGGTCCTTTTTTTAATTTCTACTCTTTTTGCTCTGTTTCACTCTTGAAGGGTTCTTCTAGTCTATCTACAAGGTCACTGATTCTGGCTCTACTGTGTCCAGTCTCTTAATAAACCCAAAGAAAACAATTTTAATACATGATATTTTGTTCCACACTTCTAGCATTTCCATTTGACATTTATTTGTAGATTCCACAACTATAGTGAAATTGCCCACTGATATATATATATATTGTCCACTTATCCATTAGACCTTTTAATATAATAATCATAGTTATTTCAAAGTCCCTGTCTGAAGTTTGCATATCTAAACCATCTCTTGGCTTGGTTCTGTTTATTATTAAACCTCTTAACAAGGATTTCTTTTTCTTGTTTGTGTCTGTTTCATACATTTTAAAAATTGAATTCCACACTTTGTGGGTGTAAGAACTGAAGTAAATAACATTATGCCTGGAAATGGGTAACTTCTTTCAGGCTATTAGCATGGGGGGATTGAGTAAATCTAGAAAGTAGTTGAATTGGGTTTGGATTCTGTTGTTGATATAATTAGTTTCAGTGCACCAAAGGATGAAATTCCTCCTCTGATAGACTCTTGTGACCTAGTTCTTTGTGAGAGTCCAAAAGCAGAAGCCAATTGAGAGTCTAATCATTAGAAAGAATCAGAAAAACAATTTTTAAAAAAACAGCAATCAAGAAACATTGTACAGGGCTTCCCTGATGGCACAGTGGTTAAGAATCGTCCTGCCAATGCAGGGGACACGGGTTCGAGCCCTGGTCTGGGAAGATCCCACATGCCATGGAGCAACTAAGCCCGTGTGCCACAACTACTGAGTCTGCACTCTAGAGCCCGCGAGCCACAACTACTGAGCCCATGTGCCACAACTACTGAAGCCCGCATGCCTAGAGCCCATGCTCCACAACAAGAGAAGCCACCACAATGAGAAGCCTGCGCACTGCAACGAAGAGTAGTTGCTCACCGCAACTAGAGAAAGCCCACGCGAAGCAACGAAGACCCAATGCAGCCAAAGATAAAATAAATTTATTAAAAAAAAAAAGAAACATTGTACAAAATATCTGACCAGCACTCCTCAAAATTTTCGAGGTCATCAAAATGGAAAAAAGTCCAAGAAACTGTCTCAATCTAGAGAAGCCTAAGGAGACATAGTGACTATAAACATATAATGTGGTGTCCTGGATAGAATGCTAAAAGAGAAAAAGGGCATTAGGCAAAAAAGTAAGGAAATCTGAATAAAGTATGAACTTTAATAATAATGTAGTAATATTGGTACATTAGTTGTAAAAATGTATCACACTCATGTATGATGTTTACAACAGGGCAAAAAAGACGGCATGCATATGGAAATTCTGTGTACTAATTTTTGTAAATCTGAAACTATTTTTTAAATTTATTTTTTAAGTACTAAACAGTTTTTCTGTATTCGTGATCCACCCCAAAAATACAATAGGTCCTGCATATAGTCATTATAGGATATATGTGTGGGTAAGTGAGGCAAAGGCTCTCTCCATGCTCTTGCCACTCCTCCAGCAGTAGACTGCAATTGTTCATTTCTTGATTCAAGGCTTGTGGTGGGGGAGAAGAGTTTCTCAGTCTACCTGCTACAACCTCAGTCTTAGCCTGGCCCTGTACATCTGAACCTAAGGAGTAGGACTTTCTCAGCATTTCTGCCTCTCCCTTAATGGCAGGCAACCACTGTTTCCTACTCAGTAAAGGGTACAGAGTGCAATCAGGGTTTTTACTCTTCCCTGCAAGCCATCCATGGGGAAACCAAGTTCTTGTGCTAGTGTAATATCTCAGGCATGAGGAAGATTCCTGCTCCTCTGCCATAGGCAGCTGATCTCTGCTTTGCATCAATGCAGAATCCTGGACACCACAATCTCTCCCAGCGGCCGATGGCTTTTGCCCAGTGTCATTCAAATGAGAGGGTGGGAGGCAGTGCACAGCCATCCTCCTCGTAGCAGTTGATCTTTGTGTAGAACCAGAAGGGCAGACAGGTTTCTTGCCCCTCCCTAGTCGCATATGGCTTTTGCTTTGTTAGGGGGAATGGGCACAAGACAGTAAAATTTAAATACCAAATTTCAGCCTCAGTATCAACTGTGAGAAAGATTTAACAACCTCCCTCTCTCTTTGAGCCTAACATTCATCTTTAGTATAAATGTGCTTAGCACCAGTTTGGAACATACTATTTGCTTAGTTCGTACATGCTAGATTTACTTCTATTTAACTCTCTGGGCTCTGGAACATCGTAAATTATCTAGAACAGGCCATGAGATGGCTGTCCAACACTCCTCTGTATAGATCTTCTCCCTATCTTCACTAGCCAGCCCTGTCTGTCACACTAAAGGAAGAGTCACTGCTAAAAAAACAACAACAACAAAAAAACAGCAAGCCTCTACCCTGGCCCCCTCCCCACCTAGTGTAACACTGCGGTAATTAGAAACCAAGTCAACACAGCAAATACATATGTTGTTTAGTTCAATGTTATGAAATTATTTCCTAGCTTGACATCTCTTCATCTTTCTGTTAATATAAATGGACAGAGAGCTATTTGGAAAGAGGCTCACCAAATGTTAACACTGGTTGTTTCTGTGGAAAGGGTAAGATTTAAGCTGATGTGCTACATTTTCTTTGTACCGTTTTCTATTATGTAAATCATTTATGGTGTTAATGGTGTTATGGTTAATGGTGTATCACTTTTATAAAAATAATACGCTCTCCTTTAATAACATAATTCAAGGACAGTAATCAGATTGGGAGTCAATTGCCTCTGATTTATAGTAGCAATCTTAGAAAGTCTGAGAAAATCCAAGAGTTAACACAGTGAATGACTCTCAGAGAAACTGACAGCACAAGAACCAAGTAGGAACAACACAGAACTCTCAACTTCATAATCAGAACCACAAACTAAATGTTCTCCTTTAAATCATGAACCTCTTAAAAAGATCCAGAATATGGGGCTTCCCTGGTGGCGCAGTGGTTGAGAATCTTCCTGCTAATGCAGGGGACACGGGTTCTAGCCCTGGTCTGGGAGGATCCCACATGCCGCGAGGCAACTAGGCCAGTGAGCCACAACTACTGAGCCTGCGCGTCTGGAGCCTGTGCTCCGCAACAAGAGAGGCCACGATAGTGAGTGGCCCCCGCTTGCCACAACTAGAGAAAGCCCTCACACAGAAACGAAGACCCAACACAGCCATAAATAAATAAATTAATTAAAAAATAATCCAGAATATGAAATTTGACACTGTAAATTTCTTTTCATTAAAAATTGTCCTCTTTAAAAAAAAAAACTGTCTTCAATTTTATATTTTCCTCTAATCTTATTTGGAATTAGTGAAGTTGATCTCATCACAGGTTGTCATTCTTCCATTTAAAAACCAAGAAATGAATAATCATTCTCCTAGAATCCTATGATGGGGTATGTCAGTAACTACTTGGAAGGCAATATACTTAAAGAACCCCCTTCAATAACTCCAGTATTTTTCCTTGACGGAATTACTGCCCCTATAATTCCTTTGGAAAATTTTGTAAAAAATTACACCATGAGGCCACTGGATGTCACTGCAGGTTTATGGAGTGTTACCCAGTGGGATTTAAACTGGGCTATAAATAAAGGAACTCTTAAAGTACTCTAAAGGGGTTGGGAAGTAAGTTGTCGGGCTCTGAGGATTTACGGATATAACACTAATGCATTGGTGATATACAATATACCAGCGATAAGACCTTCTATCTGCAAATTCTTCACCTAAAAGCTTGAAGAAAAGGTGAGAAACAAAAAATCTAAGGCTAACAGATTTAGGGGCCAAGTACAACAATAAAAGGCAAAAAGTCTAATCCTGAAAATCAAAGAAAAAGAGAAATATTGCAAAAGCCAGGAGGCATTAAAAAGTCAAAGATAGTGAGTGATCTGTTCCCCAGAAAGTGAGACTCTATGGCAAATGAAAACCACACACACACACACACACACACACACACACACACACACACAACCCCAATGAGACGGGATCCCCCTAGGAAATTGATATAAATGAGAGAATATGTCATTTAGACCAATGTTGCATACTTAATATATACTAAAGACTGTGTCACCTACTATATCATAAGCCTTAGAATTTTCAGTGGAAAAAAATGAGCAAGAAAAACTGGGGGAAAATTTCATTAAATAGGCACAGTAAATTAAATAGGAAATGCCAGATGTCCCCACAGAAGAAGTCAGATGCTTAGTTTTACTCCTGTTTCCTTTATAACATCTCTCTATCCCCCAAAAAGTTATTATTAAAAGACTCAAAAACTGGACCTTTGTCTTCAAGAAAAAAGAGAGATTTAAATCAAAATAAATACCTAATTCCCATGGAAATAAAACTCAATGGGATTAGTTTCAGCATCATTATCTCAGGAACTGGCAAATTCTGTTTCCATATTGATTAATTCCAGCCAAGTTGAAATTTGCATGCAATTTACAATCATTCCCTTCCAGAAATGTCTTCATTTAGTAGTATTTTGAGCTTGGCTTGACAAGATTATTGCAAATCACAGCTCCATCAGAAAAGAATCTGCTAAAAAAATTACAATTTCATTGGAAGTACTGCAAAAGATAACAATTGGCTTAGGAGGAATAAACAGTTTGATGTAGCTAGTACATTATTCTTCAATTCACCAGATTGAGACATCGATAAAGGACCTTTCACAAATGTCTGCATGTTAATGTACAGAAGCACAGTTCCTGACACTGACAGCCAGAGCAGAAAAGTCAACTATGACTTAATGTATTAGAGGGATAAAAATTAGAAAGCTTACAACAGTGTGAAAAGAAAAACACTAAGGCTATCTTTTTTGAGTGTCAAGTTTAGTCACCTATGCCAACTAACAAGCCATCAAAAACATAATCTATAAGGCTAATTTTGGGTAATCCAGGAATTGTTTAATGAGTTAGGAATTAATTTTTCAGTGAGCCTTGCAGAGGGTAAACTCCGATAAAGTCCTCAAGTCGAGAGTTCACACATTTAAAATTAAGGTGAGCAGAGAGCTTTCTGTAGGAGAAAGATCTAGCACCACTGGTTAAAGCAGGAGGGTCATCAGAATCCAGGCCAGCTTTCTTTACATGATGGGCTACCTTTCTCAGTGATTTCAGCATCAACATCACGGTCTTTCAACAAGTCCAAACATATTTTGCCATCAACCATTTTATTAACATAACATACCCTGTTAAATTAATAAATCCTCTTGTATGGAAGGTGAGAGTAAAGATAATATTGGGGCAAATATCACTACAATTACGGGTGTTGCTAAAAGCCGCATGTAAAAAGAATGTAAAAATACATACCAAAATATGTACTTTTTGGTTAATACATATAGAAAAGACCATCTAATTATCCTTTGATGAGATAAAAGCAAAGGGTATGGGTAAGCCACAAGAAATGTCCTATAGGCACCTATTCAAGACTGTAAAACAGCAGAGGAGGTAAAAGTAAAGGAGAAACCATGCTGACATCACCCTGATGAAGAGAACAAACAAACAAATGCTTGTAATGTCTCAACTACAATAAAATTCTATCGTCTTCGTTGGATAAACATGCATATTAAATATTAGTGAAGTTAAATGAGAATTGCAAAATATATTGGAATACATGATTTAAAATTTTCACTGTCTGACAATTCATTCACTATCCTTTCTGATAAAAAGACAAACAAACAAAAATTGTATGTAGAGTTTTTAAGTTATCTGGTTCCTCCTTGAAAATCTGCACAACTTTAGTATCTAAACATCCCCAGCATCCCATGGCATTATGTTTGGGAACTATACATGTTATAATAAAAAACTGCTGTCTGTTTGTAATATTGTCAGCTAAAATCCTAACTGATCCTAATCAGAATTCTACTATATTGTACACTCCCTCCTACGTATGATTCTCTGAATTCAATACTAAAAAACTGACCTACAAAGTTCCATGTTCCATTTCTGCTCTAGAATCTTCAAGCTTCTTTTGAAATCCACTTACTCGTTTAAGCCACTTTGTTTTGATTGACACACAAATTCAGAGAAGTTTAACCACATGTATTTCACAATGTGTTTCACACTGGGGTCCTGCCAACATTTTGTGACACCCACAAACAGTGATCTAACAAGTCGCATGAGCTAGCAGAGAAGATAACAACTGCTTCAAACGTGTGGGAGATTCAGCAGGACAGAAACCAAGGCATCCTCCAAAGATGCCATATCATCATCATCTCATGCCGTATGTCCTTGAAACAGCCTTAACGAAATGGAATCTCCCAAAATGTATTCTAACAGGGCTGTGGAATCATCAGTGTTCTGAGAGGAGATTAAAATAAGATGCAGGCTGACACTACAGCAAAAGCAATCAAAGGAGAGCAGAGCAATAAATTAAAAAATGAAAGCTGTTTATCCAGAGTTTTCTAAAATTATGCTTTGGTCCAAAGAAATAGGTAATATACCCTCACTAATAATAATGAGGGGAATATATCATGGATAGATCATTATTTGTCTATTTATTGCCTTTGATCCAGTGAGCTCTATAGTCCTCTAGGTAAATCACACAGAAGCAAGAATCTCACAAGCTCAACACATAAATTATCACAAATTACCACATTTTTTTTTCTGAAAGGGAAATTCCACTCATGCACTGCATGGAACACCAAACCGTATCTATAAAGCATGCTGCTCCTCTGAGCTCCAGACTCACACTCCCACAGCATGTCTTTCCTTGGACACCCCACAAGCCTTGTGAAGATCAACACATCCAAAATGGAACTCAGTAACCAAGTGGACTCAAGTACATGCTCCTAATAACGACCCTCTGCTGCCTTTCTTGGAGAATGGTACCAGCATTAACTCAGTTGAAGAATGCAGATACTCAACAGTCATCCTTGGAGGCTTCTCACAACCACATTGACTCACTGACTGAGTCCTGTCCATTCTATATCCTAAATATCTCGAGAACTGTCCCCTTTCTCTCCCAATCACACTGTCATCACAATCATTTTTCCTGGAATCTTTTTTGCTTCCAAACTCACCCTTACAAAAACCATCTTCCACAATACTGCTTGAGTGACCTGTTTCATACACACATCTAATTTCATCCCTCTACTACTTAATATCTTTCAGTGGCTCTCCATCATCCTCATTATAAAATGTAAACTCTTTAACAAGACTCATCAAGACTATTTGTGACCTGGCCCCTTCCTAGCCTCATTCTTATACTTTCCAAACATTTCAAAATACCTGCAGGTCAATGAAATCATCAAACCTCAAGCCTTTGGGCTCTTCCACATGGTGCTCCGTGGAATGCACCTCCCCCCTTCTTTAATCACCTGGCTTTAATCATTCCACTCCTACTTCAAAAACCAGTTCAGGCATCACACCAGAAAGCTTCCTAGTTTGCACTGTTATATTTCTGAGAGGGGCATCACACTCGCATTATAATCGTTTGCTTCAACGTTCTCTCACATCACAAGGCCATGAACTCATTAAGGTAGTTGTTCTCAAATGAAGTGGGTTCTACCAGGAGTAATTTTCAATTTCCCCATGGGCATTCCAGTCTAAGAATCTAGCCCTTAAGAGCAGAAACTAAATATATCTTTTATCCCCCTATGCTGAGACTTTTCAAAGTGCTTGGATAATTACAGGCTCTAGAGGAGAGTGAAGTGAAAGAACAAACAAAAAAATAAGAAAAAAGAGAGAGTGTATACAAAGAAAAATACCAAAGGATGATCAAGATACAAGTGATGAACAATGACTGAAAATAAGAAATGATTTAACAGAGATGAGAGAATACTAAGTAATGGTAAATGTAAAGAATTGTAGAATAATGCATTTAGATTAAATGAAAATGTTAATTTAATCATTTTTCCAAAATTATATGAAGGACCTTTTATGAGACAGAGGTTCAAAGCTGAGAAATTGTTCTGCAAGTACATAAAGGACCAAAAAAAAAAAAAAAAAAAAAGGAGACAAAATGGAATCAGAGAGAGATCTTGGGAGATGTAAGAAATCACAAGAATCCTCAACTAAACAACCAGAAGCAGGGTACGGAGCTGTCAGCCCTGGAGGCCCACAAGAGATCTGCTTGCTGAGGTCTGTTCTCTTAGCCCACCAAAAGGCTGAAGTTTAACTCAGAAATCTCTCAGGGTGCCTCTGGGGCCAGTGATTCCATGAGAGGCAGAAAGAGGGGATGTGAGACCATCTGAGATTCTACTTTACAGGTCTGTCCTCACAGGAGAGCCCAGAGAAAAAGGCCTCTCTTCTACTCAGCCCTCTGCTGCCTCCACTGTGAGTCACTTTCCAATTCCCCATAACAGAGCATTCTGGGAAAGCAAATGCTTTGGCTGAAATTTGATAGGCACAGGTGGCACAGCCAGCTGCAAGTAATTTAGCTCTTACTGGCATTGCTACATCTCTTGGACTTTACAAACTCTGTGTCAACAGAGTATGAGGGAACAGGAGCCAAGAAGAGAAGACAGTATGAGAGAGTCAAAGGTGATGTGGCAGAAAGGGAATGATATTCTCAAGGAACAGGTTAGTTGAGGTTGTCACTTGTGTTCCTTCTTCTGCAAAAAGGGTTAAGTGAAATTGTGGACAGAGGAGATCAAGGTCAGACAAAAGGTCAGCACTTTCCACATGTCAGCACACAAAACCAGCAGGGTGCTTCGGGCGTCCCTACTGAGCCAGAAGCTGATAGCACTTCCTGCCCTGGCAGACAGCAATATTCTAGGTTGGGGTTCTATTCCAGATGCAGATGACTCTTCTACAAATGGGCCCACACTGTCTCCTCTCTCACCTCCAAATAGGTCTGGTAGCCAGTCCTTTTCTCCCTTAGTTCATGAATATCACGTCACCCTGGTAAAGTGTGATCCCAGGCTTCAGTATGGAGAATTCAAGCCAGAGGGAAAGGATAGGAGTTGGGTATTTGGGGACCCAAGCTTTAACAAGCTATGAATTTATTATTTATTTTCCTGGTGGCCCCTCCCTGCATGGCCTTTGATCCTAATGAAGATGAGGACAGATATGGATGGATACCAAGTCACAGGATTAGGAACCTAAGGCAGGCAGTCAATAGAGGCTTCATGGCAACAGTGCTGGCTTTCCTCTTCTAAAGGATGAAAATTCCTCATCTTAAAACAAAACAAACAACAACAACAAAAAAGCAGGGGGGGGGGGAGAAGGACTACCTGCTCCTAAATGTATTTTGAGGCCATAAAAAGCGTACTGACTAGATGGATTCAAGACCCCCCCGTGCAGATAAAGACTTTCTCTTAGACCTCTTTTCTTACTACCTACTTGCCCCATCCTCCTAGAAGTCTTTCACTGTTTCTTAAAAGTATGAACCCAAATCTGAGCTTCTTTATTTCCAAATTGATTTCTCCACTGTTCAGCCCATGGTTTTGCTCACTTTTCTCCCCAAAGCTGAACAGGCCTTGAGTGAGACCACTCTCAATGAGAGACAACCCAGCATACCAGGGCCACCAAGTAAGGCCAATCCTGGGCCAACATGATTCCTAGGCACATTTCTATAAGGAGACTTACACCTGAGAAGAACAAAACCAGGCTGGCAGCAGGGAGTGTGCTTGCCATGCTGTTAGCTTCTTACTCACTAAAACTGGAAAGCAGGTCCTCAGAGGGCCTCCCACAGCTCCTAAAGCTAACCCATCCATCAAACACACGATGCTACAATTTGATGCAAGAAAGCAATTATCAAAAATACCCTTCCAATAATAAAAAGAAAAAAAAGTTCCCAACCAACCACAGCCAGAGATACAAGCAGTGAGTCTCACTCTGAGGCCAATCTGGTTGACCTTATGCCATGTTTGCCCTCCTCGTTACCATGTTCTGCACTCCAGCCACCACGCTATCATCAGGCGGAGTCAATCATGGCACATGCCAATGGCACTGTTTATACAACATTTATTTGGTGAGATGTAGTCTACTCAGTTCAAAACAGGAGGTACAACAGAAAATGAGCCCCTGAGAAGGAAATAAGATGCTAAATATTGTTGTATTTAAGTAACGTAACAGATGAAGTTAAGAACAATAAAAATTAACCTTGTTTTACTGCCTCCAATAATTTAAGGGGTAACTTTTATAAATTATTCTACTCATAATTATCTTACAAACAACAAACATCTGATTTTTCCCTGTATCTTCAAAATATACAAATCCTTTACTTGCTTATGAGATCAGGTAAGGCCCTTACTGAATTCCTTCCAAGTCAAAGGAAGAAAATGCTTTTCCCTTTTTCCTCTCCCACTTTTGCTGGCACACCAAACTTCCAGCCTTCCAAACCTACAGAAACGTTGGGTTGATGGGCACATTTTTCTCCAGGAAATGACATAGTGACATAGGTAAAAGGTGATTTGGATAGACTGCTGTGTCACAAATTGTCAGGATCTGATTTAGAGACCTTGCTTTCGTCAAGAAAGACAGTTGGATGTCTGCTTTAAAGAAGTACTGGGAATATTTTCATCAAAAGTTTGAATTGAAAAACAGTGGGAGGTAAATATCTGAGATGTTGCCAAGAAAGACTGCTATATCTGTGCAATTACCATTAACAGAGGACAGCAGTAGTTCAATGAAGTAATTCAATCTGGTGGCCTACATTTTATCAGACAGCAATTTTGAGCTCTGACATAAAAGGGTACCGGAAAAGGATTGGGCTCTTTTGTATGCATTTCCTCTTCCCTAATTCTATAAAAACGGGATGTATTTGCTTCATAAGGCACAATCATGTATCTCTGAACATTTAACAAGGGACTGTTGAGATATTTCTCTGATGGAAATGTGCATTGTGACCTGCTTCAGAATGAATTTTTGTGTTTAGTTGTCTGAGCTAGAGAGAGGCATTAGGGTACAATAGGTTGGTGTATTTAAAACACAGGAAGATAGGAAAAAGATGGAGATAGATCCACAGGCATTACAAACTGCAGGAAAATAGTCTTAGTCTTTTGAAGACAGCTTTATTGAAGTATAATTGAAACATAATAAACTTCATGCATTTAAAATGTACTGTTTGATAAATTTTGACATATGAATAGATCTGTGAAACTGTCATCACAATCAAGATAAAGAATATATCTTTAACCTGAAAAATTTTACTCACGCCTCTCAGTAATCCCTCCATCCCAACCCTCCCTCTTTGCACCTGCCTCTCCAGGCAACCATAGACTTGTTTTCTGTTACTGCAGTTTTATTGGCATTTTCTAGCATTTTATATAAATGAAAACATATAATATTCACTTTTTTTGTATGTAGCTTCTTTCAGTAAGCATAATTATTTTGAGATTCATGCATGTTGTTGCATGCACCAATAGCTTGTTCCCCTTTATTTCTGAGTAGGATTCTGTGTGTGTGTGTGTGTGTGTGTGTGTGTGTGTACACACCACAACTGTTTATTCATTCAGTTGACAATGGACATTTGGACCATTTCCAATTTTTGACAATTACAAATAAAGCTGCTATGAATACCCATGTAAAGTCTTTGTATGGACATGTACTTTCTTTTTATTTGGGTAAAAATCTAGGAGTGGAATGGCTAGAACATATTGCAGATATGTTTAACTTTTTTAAAAAACTGCCAAACTGTTCTCCAAATTGATTGTTCCCACCAGCAGTACTGAAAAATTCCAATTCCTTCATATCCTCGCCAACTTGTTGTGGTCAGTCATTTTATTAGATGCATAGTGATAACTGATTTCTGTAATGACTAAAGATATGGACCATCTTTTCATGTGCTTATTTGCCATCTGTATCTCTTCTTTCATGAATTATCTAGTCAAATCTTTTGCCCAGTTTTTAATTTGGTTGCTGGGTTTTTTTATTACTTAATATTGAGTTTTTAAAAAATACATTCTGAATATGTCTTTTATCAGATATATACTTTGCAAAAATTTTCTCATAGCCTGTGTATTATCTTTTCATCCTCTTATCAGTGTCCTTTGAAAGATATAGTCAATGGGTATAAAATTCTAGGTTGGCATTTTTATCCATCAGTACTTTAAAGATGTTGCTCCACTGTCTCCTCACTTGCATTTTTTCGGACAAGAAATTTACTGTCATCCTTATCTTTGCTACCCTGCACTTAGGTCTTTTGTTTGTGTGTTTGTTTTTCTGGCTACTTATAAGATTTTCTCTTTCTCACTGGTTTTGAGAAATCTGATTATAATGTGTCTTGTTTTCCTTATCTGCCTATAATGTGTCTTGTTTTTTGCATGATGTTTTCTTCATATTTCTTGTGTTTAGCTCTGCAGGTTTATAGTTTTCATCAAATACTGAAAAATTTCAGACATTGTTTCATATTTTTTGTCCCCTCACTCTTCTCTCCTTGGGGACTCCAAGAACATATATATTAGGCTGTATGAAGCTGACACACAGCCCACTGGTGCTCTGTTCATTTTTAAAATTTTCTATTCTCTTAATGTTTCATTTTGCATACTCTCTATCCCTATGACTTCAAGTTCACCCATCTTTTCTCCTGCAATATCTAATCTGTTAACTGCTTATGTTTTAATCTCACACCTTGTAGTTATTTCTAGAAGTTTGATTTTGTTCTTGTATTACTTAACTTTCTGAATATATGGAACACAATTATAGTAACTTTTTAAATGTTCTCTGTTGCTAACATCTATATCAGATCAGGGTTGCTTTTGATTGACTGATTTTCTCATTATGAATCATATTCTCGATTCCTTGCAAATCTGATTATTTTGAATTAAATGCTACATAATAGTTCTACGATTCAGTTAAGTTACTTGAAAAAAGGGTCATCCTTTCAGATCATTCATTTAAATCATTCATTTAAAATGTGTTAGGGGAGACTGCAGCAATGCTCAGTCAATTATTCCTCAATAATGAGGAAAGACCCTACTATGTACATGACCCAATACCTCATGAATCTGGAGGTTTTCCCATCTTGCTGGTGGGAATAGGCACTGTTCCTTGCTATGTGTGAGTGCCAAACACTATTCTCACTAATTCTTTTGGATGGTTCATTCCCAGGCCTCAGGCAATTTTTTCACATGCGTGAGCTGACTAGGACTTGGCTAAATAATGGAAAGCAATCCTCTGGAGATTTCTGGAATTCTTTCTCTCTAGTCCTGAGTCCTAGCTACCTTGTTCTTCCCAGATTCTCAGTATCCTCCCCTAATGCAGAGAAGTCTGCTGGGCTCCACCTGGTACCCGTAAGCTACCTCCCAACCCTGCATGAAGGCCTGAAACTCTCTCAAAGACAGTAAGTTGGGATAATCATAGGAATCACTACATTCATTTCCTGTCTCTCAGGCACTACTGTACTTCACTGCCTATGTCCAGTGTCTTGCAAACTTCTGTTTAATGTATTTTGTCATTTTTTTTTTTCTGATGGGATACTAAATTTAGTCCCTGTTACTCTATAGTGACTAAAAGCCGAAATCTCTTTATAAATATTTTTCTTTAGCTATCTTACCATCAGTTGGCATATTATGAATTAATTTGATTGACTACAAGTGTCACGAGGATAGAGACTTTGTTTTACTTATGGCTACTATATCCACAGAAAGTAAAACAGAGGCAGGCCCATCTGTGAAATAATCAGTGCTAACTACAAATGTACACTGTACCACAGAAAAGATTCTGTAGAAATGTACCAAACATCACATGTGGATGTCTATCATTGAAAACACTTGAGAAGCAACAGAAATCCTGGTATGTTAGTCTTTCTTGTCTATTTATCTGTTTTGAGCTCAAATAACTAAGAATTTTGTGTCCACAAGGAAGGAGAACAGCTCTTTGCATCTTCCATCAGTGAGGTTTTTGTGTGTTTCTGCACTTACTCTTTACATATGCCTAAAATTTTAGAATTGGAATAGTAAGCTCTTTATCTGTAGACCTAAGTATCTGTAATTCAGAATGGCCTCTACCTTAAAATGTGTGTGCAATGTTTTCCTTCCACCAGATAGTATTAATAATAAGATTATAAAGTCTCTAAAATTAAAAGAGTTCTGTTCTAGTAGGCTACTGAGTATACATAAGGGCTTACATAAACTAAACATTCCTAAAATTACCAGAAAGCAAGAAATTAAATTTCTAATACTTTAAACGTCATAGATTAAAAAATAATTCTTACATAAACCAACTCAAAAACATTTTACGAATCTAAGTTCACATAATTTAGGTGAAAACCTGCCAAATAAGATTAGTTTAATAAAATTTGGTTTAGTAAAAACAGCTATGTATTCTCTGATTTATCAGTGTTAAGTGTAATACAATTGTATATTTTAATTCTAGTTGAAATGTCCTTTTTAAATGTATACAGGTTTACTGCTCAACTAAGCTACCATTATTTCTCCTTTATGTTCAAGATTACAAAAAAATTAATTTGACTATATTGAATAATTATTCTAATGAACTTCATTCAACAGTAATTATGTTGCAGTATGTCGGCTTGAACATAATTTCCAAGATTTTTAAGTATCTTAAAACCTGAAACTAATATTAAATTGAGTTATTTAATGGATATTCATTAGTTACCTAGGCCATATCTAAGAATGAATACTGAAATATTGATTACTAATCCTATTTTTAAATGTATATGGTTTTGGTTTTTATTTTTATAAGCTACAGAGAGGCTGTATATTTCAGCCAAGTTAATGAATATGTTCATTTCTGATACTTTACGAGATTGTATAAGAGATGTGTATGGCTGTAGAAAATTAGTTATGCTTATTCATGATCTTTGCTAAAATGCTGATATGTGACAGGCAGTTCACAATTATCCACCCCTTCAGTTTTTTTTTTTCCTGTGAAATAGAAGTTAGTTACTTTAGCTAAAAGTTATAATATAAAAAGTTGACATTATATTTAAGAACAAGAGTTTGTAAGAAATATAACTCTGTATGTTAAAACTCTATGTGCTTCTGTTTTTCAAGGAAAAGAACACCTTTGCCCTAAAGTAGTGGTTCTGAAGATTTTTGGTTTTCAGACACCTTTTCAACACTCTTAAAACTTATTGAGGTCCTCAATAAGCTGAGCTGAAGAAGTTGAGAAGCAGACAAATTCATGAGATTAATAACCCAAGATCCAGTGGAGCAAGAATGAATTATACAGGACTGAATGAAGTGATGAGGGTTCATCAGTGGGATTTTTGTTTGTTTGAAATAACACCGATACTGTTTTAATGTCCTATTTTCTGTTTACATAAGGAACCGCTTTCTCTTTTGTCTTAATTTACTTACAATCCATAACAATTTAGTAGATTCTGCTTTAGAAACTAAAATATTTTTAAATGGTATCTTATTCTCATTCACCTCCCAGAATTCAGAAACTCTATGTCTTCTTACTTTTCATGGAAAGAGTTATTTGCAAAGGTTCAATAAGAATTGGTCTTCCTGTTTACCAGGATATACCTGGAAAAATTCCAAGGTCTTGTCTGGAATGCCATATTTGAGGGTAATGCTTATTTAATCAGATATAGTTGGACACTTTTAAAGAATCAAAGTTGACCTTACAGAGCCATTACTTAAAAGACCCTCCTAGAAAAACTAGCCTGGTACCTGGCTTATAGGGTCCAGTCTTAAAACTAGGAAAGAAGGTGACTTCCTGGCAGGCCACTTTGGGATATTTAGGGAACTTTGAGAAGAAAGAAATTCACCCAAATATACAGGTACTGCAGGTAGTGGAGTTTCCTGGGTTTGAGTTCCCAGCCTAAAGACAGCAAATACTAGAGACTTGTGCAGTAGGAGAGTCATATAAAACCTTCCAACAAAAGCAAACTTTAAGATGTTTATTTACATAGGTACTCTTGCTGCACCTATGTAAATAATCACACCAAATCTAATGAAACCAACCTTCCTTTGAGACTATTTTTTATCAAATAGGGGAAGATCTATGCTTCAAAGGAACACTATGCATTGCTTATGGTGAACTCTTCAGCATTATGTTTTTCTCATTTCATGAGAGCTAACTTCCAACTCTGTAAATTCTAGATATGTAACAGCAATGTAAAATAATGATTATCTATAATCAAGCAAATTCTGTCTTGTCATGTTGAGGCACAACTGACTTCCCTGAAAGCCATGTCTGCTTCCATTTTCATATTCATTCAATATTCCTCATCTATAATTGTGTCTGTTCTTTGGGTTCTCCTTTGAATTGGGAGAGTTATAATATCTGCCTAATTTCATCATTATTTATTAAATAAAATCTTTGAAACATGTACATTTTATAATATATGAGTCATGATTTTACCTTTGCTTTGAAAACCACCTTTCAACAAACGAATCAACTGTACAAAACTTTAATATCTTCGGATTTTATTTTCTATCTACAAACACTCTTCAACTACTTCCTTGTGTTGAGGGTGCTACATTAGAACCTTTTGTTTAATTCTCTGAAATCCTTCCACTCTCTCAGACAAAATACCAGTCACCCAATGATGTTTAGGATCCAAAGTTCTAATGATTTGCAAATGTGGACTATATACAAAAATGAAAATAAAGAGGTGGCTTTGATAGTCACCTACTTACACATATGTTCAAATGCACACTCTTAAATTTTTTAATAAAATTGAATCACTGGTCCAAAACTGCATATCAGATTATTCCAGGCTCTGAAACTGTGAATGATCTTTCTAAAAGGTATAGGTTTCTTCCAAAATATTAAAAGTGATCTCTGTCCAGAGAGAAGTACAGAGTACTCATTTTTCATGATTTGAAACTGAAACCCTAAGAAACAGAAGGCTTTATATGTGACAGCTTACATGCTTGTAATCAAACTAATTGACAGCACAATGACCTGGAATGAGTTTAAAAGCACTATATTAAATGTTTAGCAATCAGTGAAGCAATCCTTTATTATTCAGGCTCACATTTTGCAATTTTATCATGTTATAGGATGAAATGTGGCTGGGGGTTGGAGAGCAGAAAATAGGAGAAAAGGAAAAATACATAAATAATTCCATTCCTTCAAAAGAGTAAATGAACCAAGAACGAGACTATTGCTGAATGATGGAAAGAGGAGTTAAAATGTAATAAAATTAGCCTGATGACTGGGATCAGGACTAAAAACATTAAACAAGCTATCTGTTGCCTAAAGAAATCTTATGTATGTAGAAATTGATAGAGTTCGAAATACAGATTCTGTTCACAAAAATGCAATGTATTATAAATAAAACTCACTGGGTAATTTTCTCAAATAGAGGAGTACCTGGACCCATAAAAGTAATTCTACCAAGAACCAATGCAATCTTCTTCCTGCTTTCCCCAAATATAAACACATCCTACACAAAAGTTAATGAAGATCTTCACATAAGTATGACAAAGTAACTATGTGGCAGAAAAATGATCAAGTAAAATTAAATGTAAGATTTAGATAAATATCTAAATGAGTCTTGGACAAGTGATATTATAGCAAGAAAAGATAAGATACAGATAAAAATTTCCTAAAACAAATGTGCTTATAATTAAATCAGCTGGTAATTACAACTGCTGAGGTCTCTCAAGTTACATTATGCATATGTACAACTAAAGTCTATGAACATGTGTTGGGCTGACTCCTCCAAAATCTCTTGAGAAGCTTGTTACAAATCAAATGCTTCTAGGTTGGTCAGGGGTGAGGGTGTTCAAAGTGATACTTTTGAAAACTGAAAATCTTCCCAGGAAATACTACACTTATAAATAACATATAGGTCAAAGAAGAAATCTGAAGATAAATAAAATATATTTTTATTTTCACTTAGTTAAAAATAACATCCAAATTTGTGAAATACAGTGAAAGCAGTCCTTAAAGAAAATTTATACTACTGAATGCATATATTAGAAAAGATCATTCTAAAATCAGTAATCAATGCTTCCACATAAGAAAACTAGATAAATTAGAGCAAATTAAATCCCAAGTAAGCAGAAGAAAAAAAATTATAAAAATTAGAGTAGAAATCAATGAAATTAAAAACAGAAACTCAATACAGAAGATCAATAAAACCAAAAGCTTGTTCTCTGAAAAGGTCAATAATATCAATAAGCCTCTACCCAGGCTAACTAAGGGAAAAAAAAAGAGAAGACACAATATATTAATATCAGAATGAAAGTGGGGACATCACTACAGATCCCATGGACATTAAGAAAATAATAAATGAATACAATGAAGAATTCCATGACACAAATGATAACCTAGATGAAGTGGACCAATTCTTTGAAAGACACTTCTGTCAAAACTCAAGAAGAAATAAATAATCTGAATAGGCCTGATTAAAGATATTGAATTAAGGGCTTCCCTGGTGGCGTAGCCCATTCATGATAAAAAGCTCTCAGCATACTGGGAGAAAAAAAGGGAACTTCCTCACCTTGATAAAGAATATCTATAAAAAACCTACAGCTAACATCATACATACTGGTAAGAAATGCAGTTTTGCTATAAGATCAGGAACAAGGCAAAGATGTTCCCTCTCACCACTCCTTTTCATCGTCATATTAGAAGTCCTAGCTAATACAATAAGACAACAAAAGGAAATAAAAGGTAAACAGACTGGGAAGGAAGAAATACAACTGTCTTTGTTCACAAAGGAAATAATCATCTATGTAGAAAATCTAAAAGAAATATTAAAAAATCCTCCTAGAAGTAATAAGTGAAAAGAATAAGGTTGCAGGATACAAGATTAATATTACAAAATTCAATTACATTCCTATATACCAGTAATGAACAAGTGAAATTTGAAATTGAAAACACATTATCATTTATATAAGCACCCCCAAAGTGAAATATTTAATTATGAATCTAACAAAATATGCTCAAGATTTATATCATGAAAACTATAAAACTCTGATGAAAGATATCAAAGAAGTACTAAATAAATGCAGAGATATCTCATGTTCATGAATAGGAAAACTCAGTATTCTCAAGATGTCATTTCTTCCCAACCTGATCTATAGATGCAACACAATTCCAATCAAAATCCCAGCAGGACATTTTCTGGATATCAACAAACTGATTCTAAAGTTTATATGGGGCTTCCCTGGTGGCGCAGGGGTTAAGAATCCACCTGCCAATGCAGGGGACATGGGTTCGAGCCCTGGTCCGGGAAGATCCCACATGCCGCAGAGCAACTAAGCCCGTGCACCACAACTACTGAACCTGCGCTCTAGAGCCGATGTGCCACAACTACTGAGCCCACGTGCCACAACTACTGAAGCCCGCATTCCTTGAGCCCGTGCTCCGCAACAAGAGAAGCTGCCACAATGAGAAGCCTGCACACCTCAATGAAGAGTAGTCGCTGCTCAACGCAACTAAAGAAAGACCGCGCGCAGCAACAAAGACCCAATGCAGCCAAAAATAAATAAATAAATAAATAAATTGATAAATTGATAAATTGATAAAATAAAAAAAATAAAGTTTATATGAAGAGGCAGAAGACCCAGAATAGCCAATTCAATGTTGAAGGAGTGACAAAACACAACTTCAAGAGTTATTATAAATAAGTATCTACTTATTTATAATAATCAAGACTCCGTGATATTGGGAAAAAAAAAAGACAAATAGATTAATGCAATAGAATTGAGAGATCAAAAATAGACACACATAAATATAGTCAACTGATCTTTGACAAAGAAGCAGAGGATAGAACTCATTTATCTAGTAGTCGCAAGTATTTACCCTTAACATCTTCCCAATTCCCCCACCCACAGCCCCTGGTAACCACCATTCTATTCTCAGTTTTTACAGGTTCAGTTTTTTAAGATTCAACATGTAAGTGATACCTAAGCTAATTAAAAATGGGCAAAGGACCTGAATAGAGATTTTTCCAAAGAAAAATGAATATGAAAAGATGCCCAACATTACAAATCATCAGGGAAATGCAGATCAAAACGAGATATCACTTCACATCTGTTCAGATGGCTTTTATCAAAAAGACAAGAGACAAATACTGACAAGGACATGGAGAAAAGGGAACCCTTATACACTGTTAGTAGAAATGTAACCTGGTATGGCGATTATGAAAAACAGTATGGGAGTTCCTCAAAACATTAAAAATTGAACTACCATATGATCTAGCAAAACTACTCCTGGGTATATATCCAAAGGAATTGAAATCAATGTCTCAAAAGGGTAACGGCACACGCACGTTCACTGCAGCATTATTCACAACAGCCAAGATATGGAAACAACCCGAGTATCTCTCAATGGATAAATGGATAAAGAACATGTGAGATAGATAGATAGATAGATCTCACATCTTCTTTATTTATATATATATATATATATAGGAGTATTATTCAGACATGAGAAAGAAGGAATTTCTGCCATTCACGACAACATGGATATACCTTGAAGGCATTATGCTAAGTGAGGTAAGTCAAAGAAAGACAAATACTGTATGATACCACAAGGTGATTTTTGAAGTCCCTTCTTACCCAGAGGTTCTGTAACCCTAAGCCTACATAAAGTCAAAATCATAGGTCTATTTTTTTTAAAATTTTTATTTATTTATATTTATTTTTGGCTGTGTTGGGTCTTCGTTTCTGTGTGAGGGCTTTCTCTAGTTGCGGCAAGCGCGGGCCACTCTTCATCACAGTGCGTGGGCCTTTCGCTGTCACGGCCTCTCGTTGCGGAGCACAAGCTCCAGACGCACAGGCTCAGCAGTTGTGGCTCACGGGCCTAGTTGCTCCGCGGCATGTGGGATCTTCCCAGACCAGGGCTCGAACCCGTGTCCCCTGCATTGGCAAGCAGATTCTCAACCGCTGCGCCACCAGCGAAGCCCCATAGGTCTATTTTAATTAACAAATTGAAAGCTGGCAATTTAGCAACAGATGAAAATAACCTGAAAATATTATGCCTCTGTACAAATGCAGCTTAAAGCTTCCATTCAGTCATGCATGATGTTTAACTATTTAATATTTGATTAAAAGAACACATTGAATTTTCTAGTTTCCTTTGCTTCTCAGAATGTTCCAGTATTAATGCTCCTTTTGTTCAGAGAAGTCAGGTTTTCATAGCACAGAGTTAGTTCTGTTACAAAGTTATTTTTTAAATGTGTCTTAAATAAATTCTAAGGGAACCAAATTTCTTGCCTCCTTTGTGTTTAGGACTGAGATGCTAACTTACCATGATTCTTTCTGCACAGGATATAGCCCTAATTTAACCTTGGCAGAGTCAGGCCTGTTTCCCACAAAGGTAAGTTACTGACAGGATCCTCTTGCAAAAGGGAAAATGTGAATGTTTTTCTTTAGAAACTAAAATGGAAATGGAGAACTTTTGGGAGTTATTCGAGAAATGTGGCACACGGTGGGCTTGAGTGAGTTCGTATTGGTCTCTGTAATGTTACCTACATCATTCAGATTCTCCCCAATTTCCTTCTGGAGCACTCCAGCCGTACATATAGTCATTTGTTGGTCTCGGCAAGATTTTATGAGATGTGAGGAATATGTGAAGTATTTGGAGTACACTAGGAACCACAGCTGTTATGCCTTGCTGCATTTTTACTGGCTCCCTAAAATCAGAGGCCACTACACACAGCAGCACGTTTAGGCAAGAAACACTGCAATCTTGTAGTCTGGCTTCACCACTCCTTTGCAAATCTGTGAGTACATTACAGTTCACAAGCCCTAAGAGACAGTCATCACCTTTGGCAACGCTTCCACTCCAGAATAGCTACAATCTGGATTAATTACCAGGCAGTGATCAGTAGAGACTGATAGTCTTGTTTGTTTTGTTTCGTTTGTACCCTGCAAACCAGATACCAAAAATTTCAGAAAGAAATTAAGTGTAGTATAAGGTGGGCCCCTTTAACATGACTGTTAGTGAAGCTAATTACTATAAGAAAACTAGAGATCATTCATTAGCCTGCTAAGAAAATTAGGTTTGTTAATAGTGATTTATTTATTTATTTATCTTTGGCTGCTCTGGGTCTTCGTAGCTGCACACGGGCTTTCTCTAGTTGCGGCAAGTGGGGGCTACTCTTCATTGCGGTGCGCGGGCTTCTCATTGCGGTGGCTTCTCTTGTTGTGGAGCATGGGCTCTAGGCACACAGGCTTCAGTAGTTGTGGCGCATGGGCTCAGTAGCTGTGGCTTGAGGGCTCTAGAGTGCAGGCTCAGTAGTTGTGGCACACGGTCTTAGTTGCTCCACGGCATGTGGGATCTTCCCGGACCAGGGCTTGAACCCGTGTCCCCTGCATTGGCAGGTGGATTCTTAATCACTGTGCCACCAGGGAAGTCCCAACAGTGATTTATAATGCCAATCCTTGGGTAACTGTGTTGGTCCTTTCAAGTATATGCGTACAGGACCTGACAGTTTATTAACTGCGCTATATCTAAACCACTTGTCACCTGGGTGCTTTGGTTAAAACGACATTGTGTTTTAAATGGATAAACATTTTTACACAAGCAAAATGCGTCTTAAATGTTTGGCTTCTGAAGTACTGGGAGAAAAGTAAAGTGTCTCAAACTATCTAAGCCTCCAATAACTCTTGTTTACTGCTAGAGCTAACTATAGGAAAATGTGACACTTGGAGTTAAAGTAGCACTTTTCCTTTTTAACAAGCCCCAGTTGTGTTTTTTAACCTCTTTTCAAATGATACTCTTGGTATTTCACCAAGCTCTAAGTTTCTTATGCAATGGACTGGGAGGCATTTAATTTACAATTTCAGGAAAAATATTTTTTAAAGCAGTTAAGCAAAGGAATGAGTCCTTTGAACTGAAATATTCTGATTGATAGTCCAAAAAACTCCAGACCAGCTAAATCTATCAAAATAAAGGTTGGGTGGGTAGTCAGAGAAAACCTTGGGGTTTGACATGGCCCATGGCTCAGTTTATACAGCTCATACCAACTAATTCAACATTTCTGTAATTTGAAAATCTCCAACAAGGATAAGACAACTGCCCTTAAAGCCAGTGTAGGGGAATAAATAAAGTTACTTTCTGAATTCCATGACAGTGACCTGTACGTTCCCTCTGGGTCTGTCGATGCACTTTGCTTAAGCCTTTACTGCATCATCTCTATGACAGTAAGGATATACTAGCTATGGGACACAATAAGTTTATAGCCTATTTCTATGTGCTAACATAACTGAATAATGCAAATATAAAACATTGTTCATTATTGTTAATTTCAAAGAAAGGCAGACTTGGTCACGCAATCAAAATCTGGAAACTTTTCAATGTTGACACTGAAGAGCAGTGTTCATTAAGCAGTAAGGGGACTATGGCCTTGCACTCCTTTGGCTCAAAGGACAGTGGAGAAAGGTAGCAAAGCCTATCAAAAGGGCTGGTCCCATGTGGCCGACATTTAGGTGTGAGGCAGATAGAATCACGGATCTTGGACTATTAGAACCAAAGGCCCTTTAGCAAATATCTAGTTCAGTGGCTGGTGAAACCTTTTTTTTTTTTCCCTCAAATCATTTTTTTCTTAAATCATGTTTTGTTTTGGAAAACGATTTACTTTCTCCAAATCTGAGGGGCCAAAGAGGAGGGGGGAGAAGACAGGGAGACCAGGCAGACGGCTAGATCCCATATCCATGAGGAGCCTCTGGGTTTTCATCTTACCTCCCTAATTAGAGTTTGCAACAGCCAACAACAAAGATTCCTATAGATAGAAAATGTTTAAAAATACTTAGCCTATCCCCTCACAGAAATGTTGAGAAAATGAGAGTGTTGGGGGATTGGTGGCAGCTGGAGACACCAATTGATTCTTTCACATCTGTTTATTTTATTCACCAAATTTCTCAATCCCCTTGTACTTCATGAGGAAGCTAACAATGGTGTGGAGACAGAAGACAATTTCCACAGGGTGAGCTAGAAGAGTCATCCCACTGTACAGATTCTACAAATGAGTAAACGCCTGCTCACCCAAATTTAACTTGTTGTGTTCACTTAATCAGGGTATGTTGCTCATGGCTCACAGATCCTATGCCCAAAATCAAAGTGTTAACAACCAATCAAAAACACTTTAAAAAGGTAAGAACTGGAAATGGAAAATAAAATAATATTTTTAGTCTAAGTCCCTTGAAATTAGAGTTTATTGGTGCCTTACACGGAAGAATCTGTCGGAATGCAGATGCTTAGTCCAGATATAAATCAACCCTCCAGTGTAAATAAGATTAATTCTGTGGTTCCTAATCTTAACGAAACACCTACTTAAGTGTAGAGTCTAGTTTTGTTACTTTCTAGGAGGCAAATATAGTTCAGGGAAGTATTTTAAATGTTACAGTTCAAAACTGTGGCAACTACCATTAGAAAGAACAACTGATTTCATTTGCCCAAATGCTTCTGCATAGTACACAGACAGCTTCAAAATCATTAGCAATGTCCTAGATTTTAAGGTGACGGATAGGTTGCAAGGTTTTTGTTCTATTGTTATAATCAAAATAATATTCAGTAAAATTCTTATATTAAATATTACATAATTAACCGTTTTAGTGACGTTGTGCTCACCTTGGATACAGGGACCTCTGAGGCTGTTTCAAACATACTTAGGTGATTCACTGGGTAACTGTTGGGGGTCACTTAGGGAAATTACATCAACAAGCACATCTCAAAGACATTTTGTGACAGGCATACAGCTGAATTTTCAGGACATACTGAAGTTCTTACAGGATATTATTGTTTTAATATAAATTTAAATTTGGGTGGCAATGTTTTGTTCTCCTGTTATTTTGGCCACATCTTTAAACTATCATTGAAGATAATTAAATTTCTAACTACGTACGCTAACTTCCAAACTCATCATGTTTCTAAAATAGAATCTCTTCTTTCCTGGGATTCCTATTCCAAGTAAAAGAAGCATCACAATCATCAATCCTTGGTTTGATGACTCATTTTTAACAGTTCGCTAAGCTAAGTTCAGGTCTCCCTATAAACCATCTCCTTCCTACTCACCCAACTCCTTTCCCTGTGCTTTTCTCCCTATTGCTCCCTCTGCCTCAAACTTTGTTCCACCTTTTCTTTATCTGTTGAAAATATTAAGTATCCATCAAGTTCTGCACAATTTATGCCTCCTACAATTAACTCACCCTAATTTATACCCCCAAGTGTTCTACTTACATTTCTCATAGGACTGATCAATTTGCTTTGTATCAAATTCAACTACATAACCTAGACTTGAGGGCCAAGCTTACATCTTATTTATCTTGAGAGCTAAGAATAGATATTTAACACATACTTGACAATTAAAATCAATTGAATTCTCCATCTGTGAGCTGTTTTCCAACTGAGTTTTTACCAATGGGTCTAAAAGTCCCCTATAATAACTGGAGATGCCTGATGAAATTCAGATTTTAAAAATTTCCATTAAAATGGAAACTTGTCAGTAAATAAGTAATGGCTAATAATTCATTTACTCAGAGTTAATTACTAATAAATATAAATGCTGGAGTCTTATTTGAGTGACATCTTTAAAATACTCAGTGTTATTTACCTTAAATATAAGCACTCAAAGGTTAGGAATAAATACTTGAGTTACAAAATCCTCTCACAGCATCACTAGCAAGTACTGGCAGGTGGGAAATAAGATGACTTCGGGTGGGGTCGCAGTCAAGGCCAGGTTGATATATTTGCACTTTTAAGTTAAAACCCATGGAAACATTATGAAGTCTGAGAATGTTAGGTCTCTGTACGGCCCCAAACCTCTCATTTAAGTACAATGTGTCAAAATGTTTAAAAGCATCAAAAAGGAAAGGATCTGGGTTTAGGGAAGACTAAATTCCCTGAAAAGGGGGCCATAGTTTTTTACTTCTATAACCCATCACCTAGAACGGGGCCTGCCAGAGAAGGTGCTTAATACCTACTGAAAGACAAAATGTCAAAAGTGTCTGCTTAAAGAAAAGCTCAGTCTATTAGATAAACAATTACATTTTTTTGAAAGTTTGATCTTTTTAAAGAAACTCATTTGACTCTTACCTAACAATAAAGTCCACTCTGAGATTTTAAAAAGAAGCAACTATGGTTATACAAAATACCACCAATCAGTTTTGAGAGTTATAAACTTACAGAAAAAAAAATATTTTAAGGGTTTATATAGTCAAAAGCTTAGGACAAAGAATTTAATCCCTTTATGATCTTATAACTTTGAATGGAAAGTCACAGGTCAATATTTTGCACCTACTGCCTATTACCAGCACTATCAACATTGTTTCTTAAGTAATTCTACAGCACAGGAAAACAGTAAAACACAAATCCCATTTTAAGATGTGTACCACTACACAATTCCCCTTTATTATATAATGTGGTAGTTTTTTTAAATCACCAGGTAGAAGTGGGTTGGTTTCCTTGATAAAGAGTGTATATTACTAGATGTGAGTCAAATGAGGAGGATGAAAAATATTAGTTGAGAACCATTAAGAAAAAGCTCTGTATCACTGGAGTGTACAAAAGCAGGATCCAAGCTCTTTGAGACTATGGGCCTAAGACACTTAAATTCAAACCTGGAAGAAGGCTGAAAATTATCCAGAGAAGCAGGCAGGACCTGTCACCTAAATAAAACAACACCAGGGATCAAGTTCAGCCTGACAAGTAACTTACCGCTACACCAATGGTAGCTCCCAACTACCAGCTTATGGAGTCAAGTGCTTGTAAAGAGTGAGTCCGGATCTTTCCTGTGATGACACACCAGACCTCTGGCAACTATGAGATGTTTTTACTGGTCTTCTCACTCTACTGCCTTCAGTTACTTCATTCAGGTAGGCTAGGGCATCCACTTTTTAGTGACAGACAGCAGCAAGCATGTGACACAACCTCATAAACTTGAATATGTTGAACAGGTCTTTCTTAACCTCCCAGCCCAACCCCAAGAGCTATCAGCAGTCTTTAAATGCCTCAAGTCTAAGGGAGAAAATCAACAAATAACTTTAATAGACAAATTAAACAACCATAATATGTGGACAGCCTATAGAATATTTCATTCCAACCTCATCATGATCATAGAGGATCACAGAGAAGGAATTCCATATTTGTTTTATGTTTCTATATGGAGTAAACTGATATACAGCTGACCAAACACAAAATCCTAGACTCCTGAGAAAGCTACGAGAAGAATGTAATGAGAATAAAATATTCCTATCCTACAGTTATAAATTACAACATTTACTTTTTATCATGAATTTCTAGTGGTAATCCTCTACCACCACAACATTGCACAACCACTTAATGAGGCCAAGTTTATTCCATCACACACTACAGTGGGAATAACAGAAGAGAATACATATTATTTCCTATTAATGAGAGCTGTTTTGCGTGCATTAAATATCTTATTTAATAATCACAACTCTCTTAGGTAGATAAAGATGAGGAAACAGACTCAGAGACATCAAATAATTCACCCAAGGGCACACAGTAGTCTTCATATCATTCTGTCTCTAAATTCTTAATTGTACACTATGTATAATAAAACTTCAAATACATGTAAAAGAAGAAAGTAAAGAAAATGTGTTCACTGCATCAATGTTTAAAAAAAAAAAAAAAAAGAAAATCCTACACATTCCAGCAAGTTTTCGTACTCTTGCCAAAAAAATAAAAAAGCAAATAGATTCCAACTAGTCTATACTTCCATTTATATTTAGAATATGAGCTGGGCATGAGTATGTAATGAATATATATGTGTGTCTCTCTGTGTATATAACACCCACATTATTCAAAGCTCCCAAAAATGTGAAAAGTTTGTTCCAATCCTTCTCTATTTTGTCTACTTTAAGAATTCTTTGCAATATGCTTATGTAAATACTGATTTTAGCTGCTGTTCTCATTTCTCAAATCTTCAGCTTATAAATGGATTGGAAAAGTGACAGACCTAAGCAGACATCTTTGGAACACAAAACCAAGGAGATATAAACAAATACAACTAAATCAAAAACAAAGGTTTCTTCTTAAAACCCTTAACTTACCACAACTGATAAATGAAAAGAACGGAAATAAAAGTAAAATATACTGGCTGTGGATAAGGTACACACACGTGTGTGTGTGTACACATACACATGCATGTGCATATAGGTAGGTGGGCATCTATTTTATTAGCACACACAATGATCAGCATTTTACCTTAGTTCACTAAAAGCTCTACAGGAGCATACAGTCTAAATGAAAGAAGATTCTGAAGTTAGAGTAACGTTGGGGCAAGGGAGAGTATTTAAGAAAACAGTTCCAGGTTGTTAAACTCAAGAGGTGAGTGCCTTCAGTTTTCTTATACCAGAATTCACATTATGGTTCAATTGCATTAATAGCTCTTTGACTCTGCAGGTGATTTGCCTCCGTCCCCACTTCAAAGAGATGCTGAAGAGGATTAAAGTCGAAGTATCACCATTCCACTTACCTGATGCTGAACCTTCATTACAGACTTAAGTAAAGGTTATTATGACATCATACATCATAAAACACAGTGCAAAGAATATGTTGGCCTGAAACTACTAAAAGTTGTGAATATACTATTTTCCACTTAGAAGTGTGAAACTCACCAATGCTGAAGTTAGTACCTGAAATTAAGTATTACACGTGACATTGTTGATATGAAAATTGAAACAGAAGACACTTTTTGATGAGGACTTGGCAATAATATCAGTGGATTTTGCACTTTGATAACATAATAATCTCATTATTGGAAACACATTCTAAGTAGAGCATTTTTGTCATAGTTGAGAGCTGAACATACATCTGGTATGTATCTTCTTCATGTAAGCTAATAATACTACAGATTTTTTATATATAAGCAAAGTAATATTAAGAATAATTTTTCCAAAATAAGAAAAAAGCTTTTATACTCATCAAAAATTGTGTAAGTGTAAAATTTATTTGAGATTCATAATTGCAAAGACTCTTTTTTCACAGGAACCTATCATTAGAGAATTAAAATAAACATTCCTGGAATTAGAAAAATAAGTGACCAAAAGCATAGTAAAATTCTCAGTGCTTCTAGAGGTGACTTTCTTCTTTCAGAGTGCTCATACTGACAGTTAAATATATATATATTAGAATGTTCAGTCTAGAAGTGATCAAAGGCTGAGTCAGTGGCATTGGCCTTCTTCTGCTGAAGAAAGCAAAGAGGGGGAATTTAGCTTTTGGATAGAGAATAAACATTGGCAGTCTCCAGATTTTACTTCCAACATCTCAACCCACATCCAGCCTGGTGTGAAGAGATGGCAGATGGGAATACTTCTGTTATTTCAACTGCTGAAGCAGGATCCTGTTTCAGCATCCTGCTTGTTTCTGTAAGCATGAATATTCAACCATAATAAGGAGCAATGATGTGTGCTGACTGTATTAAGCAGGTACCAAAAAAAACTTTACCCTTTTTCTCCTCGTATCATAGATTAAGACAAAAAAAAAAAAAAAAATCAACATTTAGAAAATGCCACTTCTTCCAAGCTTGAAAAAGACTTATTATTCAATGAAATGATGCTTGTTTTCATGAATTTAACATAAATGTATGGAGAGAAATGTGTGGGCAGAAGAAAACCAGAGTAATTAGCATTTTAGAGGGAAGAAATTTAAAGGCAACGAAACTGAATCAGTAATTATTTTCCACTTTATTTTCATGATTTCATTATTTTCTCAGAAAATGCTGAGCAGATATTAGAGTATCAGTGTTTGTCATTTGGAACGTAAATCATATTCCTTTAAATTCCTTAAATTCCTCTAAATACTACAACAAATGTCTACACTGGCATGTTATCCTGTTGTGTAAATAATGTCTATTTATAATTCTTTTTTATTTATACCGTGAAAAGTATTATTGAATCCAAGAAGGGTAATTTAGCTATAGATAAAAGAAATGAAATGACAATTTCTTTATAAATGAGAAACATTGTGATAAGCCCTGAGGTATGTCACCATCCACACCCTTCTCAAAGGACAGAAATAAGGTCTTGAAATGAAATAATACATCTATATTTGATAAAATGAGAAGTTTAATGATTGAAGAAAAAAAAATCTAAAGGCCACCTACTCAGACTGTGAGGGAAAACATCCATTAAAACACCACCTCTCATCAAAATTAAAAAATGGCAATTCATTGTATATGTGGGGAAGTTCTTCAAGAGATCTTAAAATGAATATATACCTCAATGCATAAATTGAATTCTGTCCACCACACGACACTTCTCACTAAAAACACAATTTTGTAGGAAAGGTGGCACGAGGCAATCACGTTTCCCTGTATCCCCCGTACACTGCCAGGTAAGGAGCAAATGTTCTCGGTGCTGGGAACCAGGCCCACATCACAGACTGACTTGTGATCCCTAGAGCCCAGCAGGTTATGTATTTTAAAAGTGAAACAACTCTTAGTAAAAGGATGGACATCAGTCTGCTCTTTAGGACTGAGAGGGAATTTCTTGGATTTTTTTCACATCCTAATGAGCATACATTATACAAGTAAATCAATGCCAGTATGAGGCACACATGTGGAAGTTGAGATAAACTTACGAAGTAGCCTGTTCCCAAGCTGGAAGGAGCTGAACTCTGCAAGAAAGCATAAAGACAAAGTGGAAAATCAGCAATGGTTTTTAACACATTCCAATCCACACAGCTCATTACCAGTCCTTCGCAGGCTTTTCATCACTACACCACATCGCCTGTATACGTGGCCCCTTGTCATCTGCTACTGATACAAACACCGTGTTGCTTAATTTTCCCCTTTACATCTCTCAACAACTCAGAGATGCTAACGTGCTATTTACTGATTTCCAAGATTCTGCGGTGGATGTAATTGCCAATTTATTTGACAGGCAGCTGGGTAATGAATTAATGATGGCATTTCGCCCTGCACTGAGACTAAACAGACACACATCAGCCTGCCTCCCTGACTTGCTGACATTCAATGCCCTGGTCTCAAGCTACTCAGTTTTGTGGCCGCAAAGGGGCAGGCAAGAGGAAAAAGCCCAGACTGACTTGAAAATAAAAAGCCCAGTGGGTTTGGATGACTTTTCCAGTGTGTGACCTACTTGCCAGTTTATCCCCTCAAGGCACCAGTTAGTACACACAGAGTTCTTTTCAAAAATGAGACATTTTGTAAACATAATTAGTAGACTAAAATGCAAAGAATGTGTGGGTAAAGGGAAGTAGTGAAAAGCACCATTTTTCTAAAGGTTTTAGTCACAAAAATTATCAATTTAGGCTTCCATAGTTCTCACACACAGGGAATTAAAGAACAGTGATGCTGAAGGGTACATGCGGCATCACTCCTTAGGGGAAAGAGACCCCCAAAGCAGAACTTGGTTTGTGCTTTAAACTTGTCTGTTTTTGTATGTTTGTTTTTTTCTAAAATCTCTCATTACAAATTCTTTAATTTTTAGTGTCCTCTTTATGAACAAGAGAGGCCCCAAATAAGTTTGAAACAAAAAGAACGCGAACACTGAGGCAGCCCTCGGGTCTCAGCTAAGCATCCTTGCGCCAGCAAGGCCTCTCCCTGCCTAGCTTGGGTCAGCTGTTACACCTTCCATGGAGGGACCGCACTTCCATGGTGATGCAACAGTTACTCAGGTAACCTCTAACTGTTCCACCGAAATGTCCTGTCCCTACTCTGCAAACCACAGGTAGCAGGGACCATCTGCTCGACTCATCATGGCTTCCCCAGAGCTTAGCTCAATGCCTTGCACACAGGATGCATTTAATAAGTATTTGTTGAATTAGTGTAAAAACAAATGAATGAATGAATGGATTGTATGGGAGTGGGGCTCAGGTGAATTTAATATCTCCAAAAATACAGTAGATGTGATTCTTAATTTTACACTGGCTTTGAGAAGGAAATAATAGTGCTGTAAGTACAAACAGCATCCGCATCAAACAAGGACAGTATGCTCCTAAATGCAGCTCCCAAAGCAAAACTTTCTTCCCCTCAGTGTTCCAGACAGGCTCAGGGGAATAAAGAATGCTAGATGTGTGATCCTGTACACTGGACTTGATTTTCAAAAATCCTGTTGCATTCCTGATCCCATAAACAGTATGTAGGGATATCCACAGTAGTCATGGAGACAGCTTCTCAGCAGTGATTAGCCATGTGACAGCATCACCTGTTTTCGGCACCTACACCCCTCCGTGGAACAGAGGAAGGCAAAAGCCAAGTTAGATCTCCACTAGCCTGAGTCATGCCCCAGGGAGGTAAATTCACTTTAGGATGAATTTCTCAGAGAGAGAGCATGCGGTTTGTTAATTTCAGTATTTTTCCCCCTTTCTGCAAATGTATTTTATCCCAGAAGCAGAAGGACTCCTTCAAACCCACCTCCCCACCCCCACATACGTATCATCTTATTGTATACCAAAGAAAATTACATCCTTCTGGTCTTGGGAAGCTCTGTTATACTCATTTTGCATATATATTGTACATTACTCAGGGAGCTGGGTGGAGAAGACAGCTTTGTTGTGCATATTTGTTCTGGCTGTTGTTTATGCAGGTTTGACTGAATGAGGGAACAGTGGGTATCATTTCAATTTCTGATGTCAACATCAAATTACTTATTTAATTTCATGCCTGGCGAAGCATTGTATAGCTACACGCAGAATCATTTCACTTCATTTGTTATGCTGTGTTTTTGTGGCGATTGGCTTGCCTTCCAACTGACAGCTTTAATTACGACATGAATTTGATTGCACTGCCGAGGAATTAACATAATGCAACAAAGCATTTAAGCACCCTGCCTTGTAACACCCCCACACACACACACGCACGCACGAACACAGACACACACATGAAGGAACACAGACACTAGATCCTCGTGTACATTAAAGGTCTGCTGGAGTTTCAGCATTTGCTAGAAAGCATAAAGAACCTTAGAGTCAAAGGCTACCCACATTTGCCAACCCACTGGACTCACCTTTTCTTTTTTTAAAATAGAAAAAGATTTGTGGCATTAAGTTACAATTTCTGGACCTGGCAGAAAACTTCGTAGAAAAACCCTTCTAATCTACTTTGCCAAATGTCCACAGCATTGACATTTCCTTCCCTCTCTCTTCCCCATCACATTTTTCTTGGCCAGTTGCCAACTCCCTTTAATCATCACTGGAGAATTTGAACAGAAATATCCCTGAAATAAAGAGATTTCTCCTTGTCCAGTTCTGTAAGCCCAAGAATCTGCTATGGCCCTGTATTTAGTGGGACGCTATTCCTGGTCACCAGCAGGACCTCCACCCTCATACAAAGGTATAACAGAAGTTCTGAGACCAGCAACAGGCAGGAGTCAGGGTTTCACTGATAGCTCAGGACACATATCACATCCCTGAGGCCTTGCTATCCAAAAGGCCCAGAAGAGTTTCGGTCATATATACCTAATCTAAGTCTGTATCTAAATATAGCTGCCAATATTTGATAGCTTTAACATTTTTCTGAGTCACAAAATCCATGAACACCTTAAACCGTGGGCAACAACAGATTATGCTACAAGAATGAAATAAATATTTTAAAACAGCTCTTTTATTGTTAGAAATATATTATGTTAGCTATTTGCTTACCGATGTGCATCTAGGGATTGTCATTGTTTTCTCATGTGATAGAAGAAGAGACAGACACCAAGAGATAAAGGCTTAGGAAAGCAGACAGGTGGTGATGCCCTGACCACTGAACCATTTCATGGAATCAAGTTGATTTTAACTTTCTGTGTTTCCCCAATTTATAATGAGAGGAAGGGTCTTCCATTTTTCTTGCTTGGAGAGAGAAGGCATACTCTGTCCAAACTATATAGCAAAAGTGGCCATAGAATCTAAAAAAGGCTATGAGTCAAAATGAGGGTTGAAAGACTAAAAGGAGATTTTTTTAAAAAATGTAATAAATAAAAGCATCCTTGGATTCAAAAGCATTTGAAATAATACCATATGCCCACATGTTTAGGCAACTATGTCTGCTGAATAATGAAAAAGGCTTCATTCTTATTTCTTCAAGTGGTAGAGTTGCCAATTCATTCATATTTTCAATGCATTAGGTAGAAATGAGAGGTATAGAGAGACTGAGAAAATAGAGTAAGAGAACATATTTAGCAGTTTGCATGAGAAGACAAGAACGTGAAGAAATTCCAGCCAGCTGGCTATCTGATATGTGATTTCCGGGCTCATTATAAGCTATCTCCTGTTTAACATGGTCTTTTCATTCTGGGTTTTTTTTTTTCCAGATCTGACCACTGCTCCAGCAATCTCTGCAAATTACCCACCTCAGTCTCATTACATGGCAAAGGAGAGCTTTCTTACAAACACACTCTGCCTCAATCTCCAAGCTACATGGGCTGCAGGAACAGTAATGGGATGCGCAGTTGAAAGACATTTTCCAGGAAGGAGAATGTTGCTGCTAACATTCAAGTCTGCAAGTGGATATTCATTAAATGCTCATTCTACTCTTCTCACTGCCCTCCACCTGACTCTCTTTCCATCTCTGTCACTAAGTCATCATTGAAGCTACTCATTAAACTCATGAAGTTAACATCTCTGTTTTAACAGCTTACCTACAACAAGAGATTTCAAAAATTGATTATCCATCCAAAATAGATGTACTCCATTCATTAGAGATTCATCTACACAAAGAGGCCATGGCTACTATTAAGGCTCCCTAAGTATGGGATAGATGTGCATTCCACCCCTAGAGGAAAATGTATGCTCTGACCCTAGGGCTAATTTAAATAGAATAATTTAAAATTCTTCCAAATCATCATTTGTGTCTGACATCCCTGCCTACCCACCTCCATGTTATGCTTTTCTCTCTTGGGAGTAAAAAGCAGAAGGATCATGCTAAGAATCACTTGGCCAACTATGTTTCTTACAAAGGTCACAAGACAAGCTCAATTACTTTCTGTAGTGGTTTAGAAAGCAATGACAATTAAAAGAACCTAAAATCTTAATCCTAAGAAATGTGCCTTGGAGATAAGATTACTAATAACTTAGAAAGATGCAAAATATATTTAAATGGAGAAATGAGCTACTAGTGGAAGAAAAATGGGGGCACAAGTTGAAAAAAGCATCAGGTATGGAAATGGTCACTTCCAAATTCAATTTTCAACCCTCTGTTATAACCCATTTCCAACTGTTATCAGCTCTCATCTATATTCAACAGCCTTCCACCTTCTTTCCTTAATTTCATCCTTGTGCTCATTTTTACCTGCATTTCTTCATATAAAAGGAAAAGTAAACATTTTAAAGTAAAAATTGTTAACAATTCCTTCTAACATCTTTGAGAGGCTTTTTAAATACTAACCTATATAGTGGGTTAAATAGTGTTCCCCTAAAATTATAGGGCCTGCTTGGAACCTCAAAATGTGATTGTGAGGGTTAATTTTATGCGTCAGCTTGACTAGGCCACTGGGTACCCAGATATTTGCTCAAACATTATTCTGGGTGTTACCATGAAGGTGTTTTTGGATGAGTTTAACATTTAAATCAACAGGCTGAGTAAAGCCTTCCCTAGGGTGGGCCTCACCCAATCAGTTTAATAGAACAAAAGGGATGACCATACTCAGAATAAGAGGGAATTCCTCTGACTCAGCCTTCAAGCTGGGACAACAGTTTTTTCCTGCTTTTAGACTCAAACTGAAACACAGACTTTTCCTGGGTGTCAATCCTTCTCATCTTTAGGGTTTGTTCAGACTTTTGGACTCAGACTGGATCTAACCATCAGCTCTCCTAGGACTCCAGCTTGCTGACTACACATTTTGAGACTTGTCAGCCTCCATAACTGTATATGTCTATACATCCTTTTGGCTCTGTTTCTCTTGAGAACCCTGACTGATATAATGACCTTGTTTGGAAATAGGGACTTTGCAGATGTAATTAAGTTGAGGTTATACTGGATTAAGGTGGGCCCTAAATCCAATGACTGCTCTCCTTATAAGAAGAGAAGACATACAGAGCTACAAATAGAGTAGAAGCCCATGTGAAGAGAAGCACACATCGAAGTGAAGTCATTATAAGCCAAGGAACACCAAGGATTGTGAGAAGCCATCAGAAGCTAGGAGAAGACACGAAAGACTCCCCTCTGGAGACTTCAGAGAAATCATGGCCCTGCTGACACCTTAATGTTGGACTTCTAGCCTTACAAACTACGAGATAATAGATTTCTGTTGTTTTAAGCTCCCCGGCTTGTGGTCATGCATTACAGCCACCCAGGAAACTAATACAGTACATAGCCTGCTTACCATGAGCTAGAAGATATATGTGACCAGCCCCTGTGCTCATTCACTCTGCTCTAGCCTCACTGGCCTTTTTTCTTCCCCTTAAACATGTCTTGACTCAGGGCCGTGATCTTGTCACTCCTGTTGCCTAGATGTTCTTCCTTCCTTTCGTCATTCAGGCTTCAGTTCAAAAATCACCAAAACAGAAAGGACTAATCCAGGGACTTCCCTGGTGGCACAGTGGATAAGAGTCTGTGTTCCCAATGCAGAGGGCCCAGGTTCAATCCCTGGTCAGGGAACTAGATCCCACATGCATGCCGCAACTAAGAGTTCGCATGCCGCAACTAAAGAGCCCGCGAGCCACAACTAAGACCCGGTGCAAACATATAAATAAATAAATATAAAAAAAGAAAGAAAGAAAGAAAGAAAGGACTAATCCAATCACTCCAGTTAAAGTGGCAGCACACACCCTGCTACCCCCCAATACTGTTTAGTTTACTTCACAAAATGTATTACATATCAAAAACAATGTTATCGTTTGTTCACAGGTTTGCTATTTGCCTCCCTCAATAGAGTAGAAGCTTCATGAGGGCAGAGGCTTCATCTTGTTCACCATTCAATCTCAAGTGCCCAGAACTACACCTGACACTTAAAAGGTATTTGATAAATATTTCTGGACAATCAAAACATTGACTATCCAAGAAAACACATAAAAACGTGATACAGGAAAGGCAAAAGGCATAAACAAAGTGGTAGGGGAAATGAAAATCTGGCAAAAACAGAAAAAGAAAAGAAAGGAGAAACAGAATATCAAGAGTCTGTCACAGGTCTGGATTAGATTTTCTTCTTAAATACAGGGAAGTTCATTGATGGCGTGGCCTTTGTCTACTTCTTCCTCAACAGTAACTAGTAAACCTGACAATAAATGTTTGGGTGTTGGGTGGGAAAAAGGAGGCTAGGAAAGATGCTTGCATAGATGGATGGATAATGGCACAGTGGCATAGATAAATCAATAAAACCCCCCAAACTTGGGAGATTCGAGGTAGAAGGGGTGTCTCAAGAAGCAGCAGAAGAAACGCCTCAACTGTGATATTAAATGGACTAAAGAGCTACAGAACAATAAGATTAGAGAACTGTGTAGCACAATACTTACTAGAATTCAATCCCTTGTCACCTAATTTCTGAAATGCTTCAATTCCTTCAACATCTTGAAAGTTTTAAAAGTATGAAATATTTGTCTGCCTTTTCATAATTAAAATCCTGATCCAAAATTCTTTCAGAGAGACACTAGAGTCATATCCAGGTAGTTATCTGAATAAAGCATTAAAAATGTTTACTTCCACAGGATGGTAGGAAGAGTTTGCTAGAGGAAGTGACATAGGGGCTGCAGAAGGAAAAGAGAGAAAAGAAAAGAAGAAGACAAGGAGACAAAAGAAACAAAAATAGGAAAATTTGATAGTTTATATTATTTAAGGAAAAAAAAAAAAAAAGAGCGGTCCAGAAGGAACAAGTATAAGGTACAAACCATTGGGAAGTAGAGGGAGAGAGGGAGGATGAAGAGGTAGCTTCATATGTCCTAGTGGAGAGCTCTGCTTATAACCTCAGGAGTGTGCCTGCAAAGGATCTTAAAGAAGAAAGTTTAACAGTGAGTTCTGACTCTTAGAAAAACAACTGTGGAAGCTTTGTCAAGTACAGCGCAAAGGAAACAGAGATGCATCAGATTATATCACTGAGAGGCCACAGGAATCATCTGTGTAAGAAATGATGAGGGCATCTGAAGCATCAGTCATGTCAAGGAGAGGATAATCATAGCCAAATGCCTCTTCAGAAATAAAGTCAGTAAATAAAGCAGAGTGACGAAGTAAACAGGATAAGTAAGATAGTGGAAGGAACAGGGCTCGATTTTGAAGATACTAGCTCTGGGATCCAATACGGAGACAAGGAAATAAGAGAGGGAGCTCAAGTTTGAGAAAAATAGGTAAGGAGACATAGAATAATGAGGATTTTATTTGGGAGGAAGAATGGTGTTTGTCATGATTGAGATAAGCAGGTCTTGTCGAATTGACCACTACAAGGGAATTCAAATCAGAAAGGATAGAGAAGGCTCCTAAGGTAGGTGTAAATCTGATGCAGAAAGAAAGGGAATAAATACTTATGAGCACACTGGGTATGCCAAGAACTGTCACGTGATTCAAACACACAGTACCAGGTAATCTTTTAAAAGAAACCCAGCAAGGTAGATGAAGTGACCCCCATTTCACAGATAAAGAAACCAAGGCTTGGAAAGATCAAGATTTTTGCTCAAGGTCACATGGATAATAAATAGCAAAATAGCTGTTAAAACTTGGTCTGTTTGTAACGAATGCCTATGATCACTTCAAAATTTGAGGCTTTTATTTACTAAGTTTAGGCCCTGAGTTTTGAAAACTTCCTCACTTACAAAATTCTGTGTAAGTCAGAAGCAATATTTTCCCCCTTGAATAACTCACTAAGAATATTTATATATTCAATTATTTCCCTTACCTTTTTCCTTAGTGACTAATCTAAACAAGTTACTATGTCTCCTTGATCAATGTGAGAGTCCTGGTAGACTATTATTCCCTTCCGGCAATGTAGTTTGGGGATATGTAATTTAGAAAAACCAAGCACATATGGTTTTTAAGCTTCACCCATGAGTCAAATTCTCCAGCCACACTGGAATTCTTCATTTTTACTCTTTTTGCCTGTCCAATTAAAAAAAAAAAAACAAAGCTGGAATAATACAGTTATCTTGATTAGCTGCACTTGAGAGTAAGTCTTAACTGCCACAGCTCCTAAAAATACCACTAAAGTGAGTGGAAGACTTAAAGGGAGTTTTATCTCAGCTGAAAATCCACAGTGGGCAATCTGGACTAACAGGGATCAAATTCACTCTAATACCTTAAGCAACTAAAAAACTAGACAAAATATGTGGAAAAAAAGGTTTTTTAGAAGTTGGGCAATAGGCAGTGCAGTGATCTTAGAGAGACAGAAAGCAAATGAAATAATTTTTACAGTTGCCCCAGCTTACTGTCTGAAGAGAATTTTCATGCCATAGTCGGGTGGTTGGGGGTAACCCAGGTGGATCCCAGAAGCATCCCTGAGTTGAGAAGACAGAGTTCATAGTAAGAGGAAGCCAAGTCAGCTGGAATTTGCAAAGCAGACGATGGGATAAAAGAGAGGCCCACAGTGAGACAATCAGGAAACCTGCAGAAGGCTTCCCTCTCATCTTCACCTGAGTCCATATCAGCACACCTGTGGGTGAAAAGTACCCAAGGCAAGGGAAATGACCACTGAAAAGGAGCAGGTAGAACGATTGCCAGAGTCACAGAGGGCAGGGAACAACTGGTATTCCCACCAGCCAGAGTGGAAAAACCTTGTAACACATCAGGAATTAGGCAGAGTATTCAGTACTGGGGAAAAATGAGCTTTAGGCTAAAGGCTGTTCTGAATGTTCCACCCAGAAAAGCATAAAAATAAACCTCAGAAAAAATCAAAATATTATTTCCAAGTGGCATAATAGTAGCCCAGAATAAACCTTAAGAATATTTATGGAAACCAGAAATACCCAGCGCTCAACAAAAAAAAACTTCACAATATTTGGCATCCCCCCCAAAAAAGTGTCAGGCATGCAAAAAAGCCAGAAAAATACAATCCATAAGGAGGAGAAAAACCAATCAATAGAAACAGACTCAGAAATGACACAGATGACACAATTAGTAGATTAAGGGCATTAAAATGGTTACTAATAACTATTTTCCATATGTTCAAGAAAGTAATGAAAGCACAAGCATGGTGATGAGAGACATGGAGATATTTTAACAAACTCCACCTCCTCATTTTCTGATAGTCATTAAAGTAATTAATTACTAATTCCCTTTTAAGAAAAAATGGAAGCATCTTTATTCTTTAAAACATTGTGTGGGTAGATGTTGCCCTGATATCCAAAAGAGTCATTTTGTGGCTTGACTTGTCAAAGGCTTTCATCTCAGAAGATTTTAGATTGCAATGGCCCTGAGGTAAGACTCTGCAACCTCACAACTGCTCACGTGAAGGAAATAGTGACTGGAGGTTTTGAAACAACTCACTAAAAGCCAACTACTTCTTTTTCTTCCTTTTTTTTACGTGTGTCATTTCTCCTTCTTCAATCTTTTAATAGTGTTGCAAGAAATATGAATTTTAATAATAAGCAATATAAACTCAAAGTATATCATAGATTGGCTTGACACGAGATTGGCAGGATTGTTAGAGCCCTAATATTTTTTAAATTTTTTATTATGGTAAAATAAATATATATATATATAACAAAGTTAACATTTTAACCATTTTTAAGTATACAATTCAGTGGCCTTAATTACATTCACAATGCTATGCAATCATCAAAACTATTTCCAAGACTATTTCATCATCACAAACAGAAATTTTGTTACGATTAAACAATAACTCCCATCTCGCACAGTCCCCCACCCCTACTACTAGTCCCTGGTAACTCCCTTTCTACTTTCTGTCTCTAGGAATTTGCATATTCTCGATATATTCTCGATACCTCATGTAAGTGGAATCAGACAATATTTATCCTTTAATGTCTAGATTATTTCACTTAGCATGTTTTTAAGGTTTGAACTTAATTCCTTTTTATGGCTAATATTCTAGTGTCCATATATGCCACTTTTTGTTCATCCATTCACCTGCTGATGGACACTTGGGACGTTTCTATTTTTTGGTTATTATAAATGATGCTACAATGAAAACTGGCATATAAGTATCTCTTTAAGTACCTGGTGTTTGGGTATATACCTAAAATTGGAATTGGTGAGGTGTATGGTAATTCTCTGTTTAGCTTTCTGAGGAACTGCCAAGTTGTTTTCCACAGTGGCTGCAACATTTTACATTCCCACCAGCATGTACGAGGGTTTCAGTTTCTCTATATTCATGCCAACACTTGCTATTTTCCATTCTTTAAAATTATAACTATCCTAGTAGCTGTGAAGTGATATCTCATTATGGTTTTGGTTTGCATTTCCCTAAGGACTATAATGATGAGCATATTTCATGTGCTTATTGGTCATTTGTATATCTTCTTTGCATAAGTGTCAATTCAAGCCCTTTGCCCATTTTTGAATTCTGTTGTTTATCTTTTCGTTGTTGAGTTAGGAGCTTTTTACATATTCTGGATATTAAACACTTATCAGTTATATGATTTTCAAATATTTTTCTCCCATTCTGTAGCTTTTCTTTTCACTTTCTTGATAATGCTCATTGATGCACAAAAGTATTTAATTTTGATGAAGTCCAACGTATGTATTTTCTCTTTTGTTGGTTGTGCTTTTGATGTCACAGCTAAAAATCCACTGCCAAATTCAAGGTCATGAAGATTTGCCCACATGTTTTCTTGTAAGAATTCTATGGCTTTAGCTCTTATACTTAGGTCATTTATTCATTTTGAGTTAATGTTTGTACATGGTGTGATGTAGGGGTCCAACTTCATTCTTTTGCATGGGAAAAACCAGTTGTCCCAGCACCACCTGTTGAAGAGAAAATTCTTTCCCAATTGAATGGATGTAAACTTGTGTCAAAAATTACTTGGCCATAGATATATGGGTTTATTTATGAACTCTCAATTCTATTCTATTGGTCTATATGCCTATACTGAGAAAGAAGAACAAAGCTGAAGGCATCATGCCCCCAGACTTGAAAGTATACTACAAAGCTATAGTAATCAACACAGTATGGTACTGGCACAAAAACAGACACATGGGTCAATGGAACAGAGATGCCAGAAATAAACCCACACTCATATGGTCAATTAATCTATGACAAAGGAGGCAAGAATATATGATAGGGAAAAGACAGTTACTTTAATAAATAGTGTTAGGAAAACGAGACAGCAACATGCAAAAGAATGAAGCTGCACCACATTCTCACACTGTATAGAAAAATAAACTCAGAATGGATTAAAAACTTAAATATAACACCTGAAATCATAACATTCCTAGAAGAAAACACAGGTGGTAATCTCTCTGACATTAGTCTTAGCTTTTTTTTTTTTTTTTTTTTTTTGGATATACCTCCTCAGGCAAGGGCAACAAAAAAAGCAAAAATAAACAAATGGGACTACATCAAACTAAAAAGCTTTTTGCACCGTGAAGGAAACTATCAACAAAACAAAAAGGTAACCTACTGAATGGGAGAAGATATTTGCAAATGATGTATCTGATAAGGGATTGGTATCCAAAATGTATAAAGAACTCATATAACTCAATATCAAAACAATTAACAACCTGATCAAAAAACAGGCAGAGGACCTAAATAGACATTTTCCAAAGAAGACATACAGATGGCCAACAGGCACATGAAAGATGCTTAACATCACTAATCATCAGGGACATGAAAATCAAAACCACAATGAGATACCACCTCATACTTGTCAGAATGGTTATTCTCAAAAAGACAAGAAACAAGTGTTGGTGAGAATGTGGAGAAAAGGGAAGCACTGTGCACTACTGGTGGGAATGTAAATTTGTGCAGCTGCTATGGAAAACAGTATGGAGACCCCTCAAAAAACTAAAAATAGAACTACCATATGATCCAGCAACTCTACTTCTGGGTATTTATCCAAAGAAAACAAAAACACTAATTCAAAAACATCTATGTACCCCTAACATTCATTGCAGCACTATATACAACAGCTAAGATATGGAAGCAGCCTAAATGTTCATCAACAGATAAATGAATAAAGAAGATGTGATACATAGACACAGACACACACAATGGAAGATTTCTCAGCTATAAAAAAGAATGAATTCTTGTCATTGGCAGCAACATGAACGGACGGGAGGGTGTCATGCTAAATGAAATAAGTCAGACAGAGAAAAATGAGTACCATATGATTTCACTTATATGTGAAATCTACAAAACAAAACAAATGAACAAACAAAACAGAACAGAAACAGACCCATAGATATGGAGAACAAAGCAGTGGTTGCCAAAGAGGAGGGAGGTGGCTGTGGGGTGGGTGCTGGGCAGACAAGATCAGTGAAGGGAATTAAGAGGAACAGACTTCCAGTTATAAGACAAATACATCACAGGGATGTAATGTGCAGATAGGGAATATAGTCAATGACACCGTAACAAATTTGTATGGTGATGGATGAAAACTAGATTATTGTGGTCACCATTTCATAATGTATAAAAATACTGAATCACTATGTTGTACACCTGTAACTAATGTAATACTGTATATTAATTATAACTCAATTTAAAAAGAAAAAAGATGCTTAGAATCCTGAAGTCACCACCTGTGGTGACTGAAGGGTAATCTATAGCTGGGAAGAAGGAAGGGAGGGAGGGAGGAAGGATGGCAGGGAGGAGAGAGGGAGAGGGGAAAAGAAGAGAAGAGAAGAGAAGAGAATGGAAGGGAAGAGAAAAACAAAATTTCCCAAATTGAGTATGCTAACCACACAAGGGAAAATGCTGTTATTTCTGAGAATGTTCTTCAATGGCTATCCAAATTATTTTTTTATCAACAGTGGAATTATTTTCTTCCCCTAGTAATAAATTCTTTTGCAAATAAACCAAAAAAATTGGGGAAAAAAAGAGTACTGTCTCAATATGTTAATGTTCCTTTCTCGGTTATCACTACTAAAAATTGCTCCCTACTTGTTCTATTTTAAAGGAATGTTTTAAAATGTTGCCCTCAGGTGCAAAGATGGGTCAAGAATCCTGTATATGACACATTAGGGAAGAATGCAAGAGGGCCCAAAGAGGGCCAGATGGTTCTCAGCCTGGTGCACAGGAGGCTGGAGAGTGGTTAGAGCCAGGTCTAGAAGGCTGACAGGCCCCCTTAAGAGGTATGGTGTGTGCTCATGAGGGTTTTTCCTCCAGACATCAGTCAGGAAATTTAATTCCTTCTCTTTAAGTGGCTGGTTAGTCATCCCTTCCAGCAGGAATAAAAAAAAAAAAAAAAAAAAAAAGGTCGTTAATCAAGCTCATGCATGAAGAAATGACAAAAAGCCCATAGTTAAATATGTTATCTCCCAGCTGTAGCGCTGCCAGACTACTTCTTTCATTTGTAACACTGATATTAAAAGTATTATCACTTCCTTTTGCAATCTATTGTTTCTAAGCTGACAAATACTCCCACCAACCTTATAATTTGTTAAAACACATATTAGGTCAAACCAGAAAACAGAATGGCACTACAAAGCAATGCTCAAATATTTATATGCCAAGAAAGGATGAAGTATAATAATGCTTGGATATTTACAAAGTGATGTGAAGGGATGAGAGTGTTGGAAAACTGAAACCGGACCCAAGGGATGTGTGACCTGGTGGTTTTGTTTAGTTTTTTTTTTTTTAACTTACATCGCTGAGCCTTTCCCGAGAGCTGCTCCTGTGGAAGCCCTTGGATTCTCCACTGGCACTTTCACTGTCACTGTCCCTGCAGCTGTTCTGCCCTGGCTTGAGCTGAAGGCAGAAGAAAAGAGAAAAAAAGAAAAGTGTCAGTGATCTCACACAACTGCTCCTTCACCCCTATTCTTTAAGCCTTGTCAGAAGTGAACAATTTAAGGTCCTGATCTTTAGCATTTTTCTCAGCTTCTGAAGAGTACCAGGTAAGCTGCCATAGAAAGAAACATGGAGGGTAGGATAAGTAAAACATTTACCATAAAGTGTCAATGTAGATAAAAGACCTCAGCAGCCCTTCAATAAACACTTGAAAAGTTTAACATAAATCTTGGAGGGTAATCTCTCCTGAGATTTTTCCAATCTAGGTTACACCAAATATGATTTCCCATCTTATTTCCTCTGCCCTCTTCTGGGGAAAGGAAAAAGAAAGAAAGAAACAACAGAGACTTCCTTGATGGCGCAGTGGTTAAGATTCCCCCTGCCAACGCAGGGGACACAGGTTCCATCCCTGGTCCGGGAAGATCCCACATGCTGCGGAGCAACTAAGCCTGTGCACCACAACTACTGAGCCTGCACTCTAGAGCCCACGAGCCACAACTACTGAGCCCATGGGCCTAGAGCCCGTGCTCTGCAACAAGAGAAGTCACCGCAATGAGAAGCCCGCACACCGCAACGAAGAGTAGCCCCTGCTCGCTGCAAATAGAGATATCCCGCACTCAGCAATGAAGACCCAACGCAGCCAAAAAAATAAATTAAAAAAAAAAAAAGAGGGGCTTCCCTGGTGGTGCAGTGGTTGAGAATCCACCTGCCAATGCAGGGGACATGGGTTCAAGCCCTGGTCTGGGAAGATCCCACATGCCACAGAGCAACTGGGCCCATGAGCCACAACTACTGAGCCTGCGCGTCTGGAGCCTGTGCTCCGCAACAAGATAGGCCGCGATAGTGAGAGGCCCACGCATCGCGATGAAGAGTGGCCCCCCCGCTCGCCGCAACTAGAGAAAGCCCTCGCACAGAAACGACCCAACACAGCCAAAAATAAATAAATAAATTAATTAATTAAAAAAAAAAAAAAGAAACGACAAAACAGAACATAAAACAAGGTTTTCTTCTCCTCAGAGAAAATGATGAGATTATGCACTAGGGAGACAATGATCCTGTTTTCTGAGACAATATTCTAAAGATATTTTAAAATACCAAATTAAGACCTACAGCTTAAGTAAATTAAACCAGCATCTGTTCAACAAATATGTATTAAGTACCACATTTGATCCTGATGGTAAGAGCTAGATATGGTGCTTAACCAAATTAAAAAGTCTTTGCTCTTACACAAAGCTTACATTTTAGCAGTTTCTACACATTTACTTGGCTCTGATTTTCATGTTCAGGATGTTGTACACATTTAGCCAGATCTGATTTTCCATTCAAAATGAACAAACACACAAAACACAATGGCAAACCATTAGTCTATACAAGACTATGAGTCAAATTCATATGGACCATTAGTCTATAATGTCATCACCAACCACATTTGCAGAGAACCCAAGCAATGTGATGCAAGTTACAACACATAGCACCTTTACAATGTTCTCAATCTAGCAAGAGAAAGACAGCGCAAGACAAATATAGCAACACAAGGAAATACATACATCCTAAATGATAACCAAAAAATGAGTCAGTGATGTTAGGAGGAAAGGTGATGTCTGAAGCCTTGGATTTTAAAAGCAGATTGAGCTCATACGGCTGAAAGGGGAGGAAAAGATACTCTTGATGGGAGAAAGTTAGAAAGAAAAGGCACAGAAAGCAACATGCTAGGAAATGATCAGGAGTCTTATCTGAAATAGAGAGCTCCTTTTGGGAGGAAATAGGAAGAAACAGGAGAGAGAGGGGCATGGATCAGAGCACGCAAAGTCTCAAGCAAAACACAAGCCCCATATTTCTGGGTAGCAGGGAACTTCAGAGAGCAGAACAGGTAACAGGTAGCAAACCTTTTGCCTGCAGGTTTTCATGTGACTCTGGGACCATGGGGGAAGATGAACCAAGATGAATGGAGAATGAATCCAAATCAGCATTCCTTGTACCTTTAATGTGCCTCTTTAAAGACTGCAGTTCAGACCTGACTTTTGGTCATACCATCTAATCAGCTACTGCCAAATCCCCACTATATAGAGGGCATTCTTTTTTGATTTCAACCTTTCTACAAATCCACTTTTATCACTCTCTTCTAAAATCCCTTTCTCCAGGAAGTCTTCTCTAATGGAACCAAGAAAAATGATGCTATTTTACTTTGTATCCTTCTGAGCCCTTAAGTACTTAGTTTCCTCCTAAGTTACTGCTAAACCTGCTAATTCTAAATTAATTCAGATGCAAGCTATATGAGCTTTTTCTTATTACTATGGAATAAAAGTTCAGAATATTGTCATTCTCTTCAAGTTTTCATCTTTATACTTGTAATAAAGGGGAATTTAATCTAAAATGAACATCACTTCCTCTCAATTTCCTGAACATGTCATGCCCGTTCCTGCCCTACACTTCTTCACACTAGATTTTCTTAATCTGGAATGCTCACTCTCACTTTCTCTGTACTTTTCAGGTCAATACTTTTTTAAAGCTCAGATATTGTCTCTTCCACTATGGTCTTTGAAGAGCTCTTTCTCTGTATATTTGTTTTTTGACATATGCCTTCAAATTCTAGCAAGCATCTCATTCTTCATTGATAATTATGATACATTTTCAAGTTTTAAAAGGTCTATGTTAAATATATTTATACTGATGATAAAATCTGTATGTGGAGTGGGCCCTGTAATTCGTAAGCAACGTCAGAACTCTTATCTCACTGGATCTGAGTTAAGTAGAGGCAGGTAAAGGTAACTCCAATGTATGGATGAAAAAATGTGTAGAGGAAATGTGCTCAGAATTAGGCAAGAGATCTAGCGCTAACCCCATGTCTCCACTGCCTACTGCTCTCTTCATTTTAATTCTTAGTGCTTGTTTAAATGTTTACATTTAACCTGGAAATAATGATTCAGTGGTAGACTAGTATTCTCCACAGAATATATTTTCAATACATCTGTGGTAACCAACTGCATTCACAAAGAAAGAAATCTTATTAGGTAACATTTGATCAAGAGATGTTTATAGGGACTTCCCTGGTGGCACAGTGGTTAAGCATCTGCCTGCCAATGCAGGGGACACAGGTTTGATCCCTGGTCTGGGAAGATCCCACATGCCGCGGTAAACTAAGTCCGTGTACCACAACTACTGAGCCTGCGCTCTAGAGCCCGCGAGCCACAACTACTGAAGCCCGCGTGCCCTAGAGCCCACGTTCCGCAACAAGAGAAGCCGCCGTAATAAGCCCACGCACTGCAACGAAGAGTAGCCCCCGCTTGCCGCAACTAGAGAAAGCCCGCGTGCAGCAACAAAGACCCAACGCAGCCAAAAAAAAAAAAAAACTTAAATTAAAAAAAAAGAAAAATCATTAAAAAAAGAGATGTTTATAAAAACTAAGTCCGCCAACTTAGATGAGAAATAAACATCTAGGTGGGAATTAAGGGTATAAGAGCATCAAGACTTTTCCTAATGTTCAAGAGGCTTAACAAAATCTGGACTTTGCATTTGGGTCTTTTCCATCTTTCTTCATGGAAGGAAAATGATGACTTCAACAAGGTCCAGCAAGAGACCCCTGTGGCCCTGATGTAAGTTATCTGACTAAATGTTGTTCTAGGCTAAGGGCAAAACCCCAAGAAAAACTGAGAGGAAGCCGCTTACTAGTCTCCCCTGTGTCCTGCCAGCAAAAGCACTTCAGCGAATTCTCTTTGGAGAGCCTTACATAAAATCCACCCCCACATCACCCCTTTTCTCCTCCAAAGCCAGGCTCAAGTTTAAAGGAAACTTAGGATTTTAAGCTGTCAGACAGCTCAATATTTCTTTGAAATATAGACTGACTACAGTAAGTACTAAAGCTAAACCACAAGATATCAGGCAAAGAAGTATTCCTTCCGAATCCCATGAATACATTTAAGACTGGCATTTTCAAGCACATCCAGTGGATCATTGGGGCAGCAGAACTAACTCAGAAGCTGTAATCCTTCACCTGAAATTCCCAGCTATTACCTACAACCAGAGACACTACAAAGGCCAGGTGCTGACTTAAACATTTAAAGACCTAAGAAAAATCAATCTGCTTGCATTGATTTATCCCAGCATCCATGGCGTCTGTTATAAGAAAGTTTTTGCTATAAATGATGCAATGAAATTTCTTACTATCCGCCTTTAGATATTTCAGGACCTCGCTTATTTAAAAATTACTATAATTCACTCTCTAGTTCCAGACATTTCTACCCATTAGGATATTATATAGTTTAGGAATCAGAACTAGAACAAAACAAAGTTAAAGGAAGCTAGCATCTGGTATGAGTGGCAGTAATTCTATCAGTAAGATTATCACCTTTTATAAAATATAAGAAGCCATCTTGTTTTCATTAGATTTCATTGTCAACAATATATTTTCCAAACTCTGAGACAGCACTGTCATTAGAGTTAACTGTTATTAATGGCTAATTAGGAAAATAACGATCCATGGTTTTATCATGGCTGATGAACATGTAACAAAGTCCCATCATCCTGGACTGAGGAAAGTAAGGTGGAGCAATTCTGTGCGCATCTGCTAAGATTTGTTAGCCAGGCTATGCCACTCTTTTCAGCTTGAGTCTGGAGAGTCCCAACAAGATGCTAGATGTTCAGAAGGTGTCATTAACCCTTCAAACAAAACTCACAAAAGGATGAAGTATGTGAAGGAGATACCTATGACTAGAACTCTAGAGGAATAATGTGAATTATGAACTGCAATGCAGAAGAGCATCCGAAAGTAATCTCTTACCACAGTTTTGGTTCCTCAAGGCAGCATAAATCTTATCTTGGACTGCTGAGTTTTCCTGTAGGGATCTAAATGAACCCTATATGATGTTTCTTAAAGGTGCCAATAAGCACCGAATCTTCTTTTATTCAATGAAATTTTATAATATACCTTCACTAACATCAAAGCAGTAAGTATTTAATCTCATAAAAGTGCTGTTTTATTGTTTCCATATAAAACTGTTCCCAAGTGGAGAAAGTTTCATAGATTGAGCGGCATTTGTACTGTTTTATTTCTTAGGCTTTAAAAGGTATTTCAGAGGAGAGGCGCAGAACCAAAGTAAATAACTTAATGAAAAGGCTGGACACATCAAAACGAGCTAGTGGGAAATAACTACTATAAGCAAATTTACAAAGTTGAATACAAAAAACGTTTTCTTAAGAAATAAACACTGTACTTTTAAATGTATAATAACAAGTTGTGACAGAAAGATAAAAATTAAATTCTGGAAACTAGGGTAGTGCAAGGAATTTCTGCGAAATTTCTCTGGGATCATAGAATCAGAAGTTATATTGTTATTGTTTTTAATAGTTAGAAAAAGAATTTTAAGGATTTGGTAATCTTAAAGTTAATCACTAAATTTAGATACTAAAGACATCTGTTTTCTAAGTTACTATTGAATGTAAAAGAATTAAAACATAATCAATAGAGAAATGGAGAAAAAATAAGGGAACTAGCAAGAGAGCAAGCATATGGCTAAGTATATTGGTTATAATAACAATAATATATATGGATTAAGCTCCCATTTTTTAAAAAAAGGCAAGGATATCTAGTTTGTATTGCGTAAAACAAACAAAAATGTGTTTGTTAGTTATAAAGCACTCCTAAATTTTAAAAGAGAAAAAAGACAAAATATTATAAATAAATGGCTAAAGTCATATGTCAAAGGTAATCATTTTATAGTGATAAAAGGTATAATCTTTACCTTTTACACTTCTGTTCTTCACACTAAAGTATTAATATATAAACCTTGATATCCCAATATATTAACTAAAAAATATCTTAAGTAATAAAGGAAATCAACAGGAGTTGGGAAACTTTAGCATGCTACCTAACAGACAGTAAGAAAACAAAACAATAGAAAGGGACCTGCGGTTAAAGAACTCAGTTTGACTCAGGCAATACATAGTAAATTTGGTAACTTATATAGACCACATCTTCTAGAGCATCCATGGGACATTACCACAGATTGAAGGTGTAGTAGGCTACAAAGAATATCAGACTTTCAAAATTTAGAAACTACATGAACAGCCTTCTTGATGGTAAAAATTAATGACATTTTAAACTGAATATCCATATCACCTAGAGACTTTTAAAATAAACTTTCAAGATATTTTTAAAAATTCTCTCCACAATTAGAATTGAGTCAGAGAGAAAAAGACAAACATACCATCTAAAAATTAAGAAAATGAAAATTATAACTATGTTAGTAAAACATTTTACAAGATCTATAAATTCTGTGCTAGAGATTAACTCATGTATTTTTTTTTAATATTTTATTTATTTATTTATTTATTTATTTATTTATTTATTTATTTATGGCTGTGTTGGGTCTTTGTTTCTGTGTGAGGGCTTTCTCCAGTTGCGGCAAGTGGGGGCCATTCTTCATCGCGGTGCGCGGGCCTCTCACTATCGTGGCCTCTCTTGTTGCGGAGCACAGGCTCCAGATGTGCAGGCTCAGTAATTGTGGCTCACGGGCCCAGTCGCTCCGCGGCATGTGGGATCTTCCCAGACCAGGGCTCGAACCCGTGTCCCCTGCATTGGCAGGCAGATTCTCAACCACTGCGCCACCGGGGAAGCCCAACTCATGTATTTTTTATTAAATTGGAAGTAACAGAAGTAAATAGCCTAATTATAGAGAACAAAAAGTAGCACAACAAAAAAAGCAACTATGGGGAAGATTAGAGGGAGGAGATTCTAAAAATGAAAACTACATAATGAATTGGAAATTAAAATATTGTACAATTAATAAATTAGAGTAAAACTGGGAGCAAAACCCACAAATATAAAAGAGACATACTTCTTATATATCTAGAATAAAAAGAGATAAAAAACAAAACCAAAAAATAGATATAATGTGATATAATTACATAATAATAATGTGATAATACAATATATAACGTGATAATAATATGATTATCATTACAAAAATGTGATAATGAACACATTCTAAATTATAATAATAAACATTATTCTATGGTGGTACTGATGAAAATTATACTAAACTAACTTTAATTTTTTTAAACTTTTAACAAAATTTGATCTAGAGCATGAAAAAAAAATATGTAAAGCTAATCTGTGCCCAAATCTGATAATAACAAAACAAAAAGAGAATTATGGGATGATCTTCTTAATTAAAAAGCTGCAAAATTCTGATGAAATGCAACAAATTCAACTTAACAATAAATTTTAAAATAGTCCACCAGGGACTTCCCTGGTGGCGCAGTGGTTAAGAATCCGCCTGCCAATGCAGGGGACACAGGTTCGAGCCCTGGTCCAGGAAGATCCCACGTGCCATGGAGCAACTAAGCCTGTGCTCCACAACTACTGAGGCTGCGCTCTAGAGCCCGCAAGCCACAACTACTGAGCTCGTGTGCCACAACTACTGAAGCCCGCGCGCCTAGAGCCCGTGCTCCGCAACAAGACAAGCCACCGCAATGAGAAGCCCGTGCACCACAACGAAGAGTAGCCCCCACTCATCGCAACTAGAGAAAGCCCGCGCAGCAATGAAGACCCAACGCAGCCAAACATAAATTAATTAATTATTTTTTTAAAAAAAGCATCTAGTTGACGTATACAAAACACTGCACCCAACAATGGCAGGAGACACATTGAAAAAATAATAATCCACCAAATTCTAACAGAATTTTGCACAAGAATGTTAGAATCCGCCAATTTGCAAGTGGGCACAAGGGAAATTTTTGAGGTGACGGCAAAGTTATAAAATTGGAGTATAGTGATGGTTGTACAACTCTATAAATATATTAAAAAACATTAAACTGTAGACTGATAATGAATAAATTTTATTATATATAATGAATATTTTAATAAAGCAGTTTATTTTAAAAAGTAAGAGGTCCCATCAGTTTAATCTTTTACTCCAGAAAGAGGTCCCTAGTTGAACACTTACCTGATTAAATCAGGCTAATGAAACAACAGAACACAACTCCCTTTCTTAAAGTCAACTGTCCATATAAAAATCTAATCATGGGAGTAAACAGGGGGCAAGTATCTTGACTGCCATCTTGGAATCCTGCCTGCACAATAGGTTTATAAATACAAGAAAAGGAGAAATTGCTTCTTAATCCATGTATCATAAAATCACTCCCATGAAATTAGGAAAGTTGTATTAATGCAAAATAAGATGGGGTTCTTGGATATGCCTGGATTTTGGAGTGTCATTTGTCTGTGTCACTGATGTTTCCCCCAAAATATTTAAGGTATTCCATGGATAATACCTTGAAGATTGTGTTATTAGCCTGAAAAATAGAAACTATTGAAGCACTTGCACTTGCCAATCCCATGTATTATTCAAATTTAAAGGGGTTCAGTGGACTTCACAGCAATAGAAAACACTGAAAAGTTAATCAAATAAAGAGCAGAAAATAAGCTAAGATCAATCTAACTACATAGTCTCAAACACAAACAAAAAGCAATTAAGAGCAACCTGACCAACCTTGATATCCTTCCAATAGACAAACTCAACCCAGACGGTAAAACTTAATAATGTTTTACAGCTTATCCAGAGAATCATAGCTCTACTCTATGATTCAGCCAAGAGGCTATTATGATACTATCTCTTCATAACTGAATAACGTGAAGGGAAGGGAATCAAAGTGTAAAAAGCAGTGCTCATATATTACTAAAATCTCTATCTACAACTTGGGTACGTACTATTTCCAGGTTGAATTATGTTGACAAAAGGCATGATAACATACTTGACTTTTCATTTCCTACCAAAAAAGAAGTCGAAACTACAAGGGGGAAAAGAATGCACAAGAATGAGATTAAAGAGAAAAGCGTGTTTGTTTGCCATTCCTTGGGTATGACTGTGGACTGAAAGATAAATCTGTTTTCATATAGGTTCAGAAATCCACACATAATAAACGTATGCAATGCAAAAATAATTTGATGAAGGGATGTTTGACTGCTTTGGTATATTTCTAGCCTTCTGATAATGAGATTTTGATTATTAAAAAGAAATTCTGAGACAATAACATTTGGTTAGCAAGGATACACAAATACACAAAGCTTACTTTTTATATTTTTCTATAACAAAAGATGTTTTCGAACAGTGTTTTAAACAGCCTTGCATTCTTTAAAATAACCATTACCCTCAAGCATAAAATGTTTTCTGACTTTTGTTTTTCCCATTCTACTATGAAAATAACCAACTGAAGTCTGAGGAGGCAAATATGTAAGATGAGTCTGTCATATCTTGTCATCCTAGAAAGACGCTGTCAAAGGGACTTGAGAGCCAAATTTAAGGGGCCCCCACTAACCAAAGATGGGACAATTTGAGTATTAACAGCATAATAACACAATGAACTGAGACACATCAACATGTTTAAATACAGAAGCATACAATTATATTAAAAGAAAACCAACCAACAAATAAATACTTTATTGATTACCTTTGGAGGACCTCCTGAAAAGGATAAAATTAAGCAAAGAACCAAGCATCAATGGCTACTATCATCATAAAAAGAGAGAAAACAAGATAATACATCCCTCCTAATAGAGAACACACCACCACCACCAACCCCCAAAATATAACCTGAATCTGGGTCACCACAGATTATACTACAAGCTTACAGAAAATATAAGGGATAAGAGCACATGTTAAACCACACACCACGGGATACAATCAGCAAATCCAGAAATCACCTGATAACCTCCATGAATAAACTGCAAGGTAAATATAGAAGAAGAGTAGGAATGAGATAACAAGACATATAAGACATCTCAACCAATTGCCATGTATAGATCTCATTTTAAACCTAATTTGACCAAAGTAATTTAAAAAATGATGAGACAAACTCAGAAATATGTACATTGACTAGGTATTGGTGATATTAAGGAATTATTGTTTGTATATTTCTTTTAAAGTATATAGAACTTAAAAAATTTTTTTTTCTGTGAATCCCAAACTTCTAATTTATCCCTCTCCCTGTCCCCTTCCCCTTTGGTAACCACAAGATTATTTTCTATGTCTGTGAGTCTATTTTTGCTTTGTAAATAAGTTCATTTGTATCTTTTCTTTACATTCCACATATAAGTGATGTCATATGATATTTGTCTTTGTCTGACTTACTTCACTTAGTATGATAATCTCTAGGTCCATCCATGTTGCTGCAAATAGTATTATTTCATTCTTTTTATGGCTGAATAATATTCCATTGTGTATATATAACACATCTTCTTTATCCATTCATCTGTCAACGGACACTAAGGTTGCTTCCACGTCTTGGCTGTTGTAAATAGTGCCGCTATGAACACTAGGGTACGTGTTACCTTTTCGAATTAGAGTTTTCATCTTTTCCAGATATATGTCCAGGAGTGGGATTGCTGGATCATATGGTAGTTCTGTTTTTAGTTTTTAAGGAGCCTCCATACTGTTCTTCATAGTGGCTGTACCAATTTACATTCCCACCAACACTGTAGGAAGAGCTCCCTTTTCTCCACACCCTATCTAGCATTTACTATTTGTAGACTTTTCTGTTTAATAAATTTATTTGTTTATTTATTTATTTAATTTATTTTTGGCTGCATTGGGCCTTCATTGCTGTGTGCAGGCTTTCTCTAGTTGCAGCAAGCAGGGGCTACTCTTCATTGTGGTGCACAGGCTTCTCATTGTGGTGGCTTCTCCTGTTGCAGAGCACGGGCTCTAGGGCGCGCAGGCTTCAGTAGTTGTGGCGCACAGGCTTAGCTGCTCCATGGCATGTGGGATCTTCCTGGATCAGGGCTCAAACCTGTGTCTCCTGCATTGGCAGGCAGATTCTTAACCACTGTGCCACCAGGGAAGCCCCTATTTGTAGACTTTTTGATGATGGCCATTCTGACTGGTGTGAGGTGATAGATACCTCATGGTAGTTTTGATTTGCATGTCTCTAATAATTAGTAATGTTGAGCAGCTTTTCATCTGTCTGTTGGCCATCTGTATGTCTTCTCTGGAGAAATGTCTATTTAGATCTTCTGCCCAGTTTTTGATTGTTGCTTTTCTTTGTTTGTTTTTTTTGACATTGATGTCCATGTGTATCTTAATGTCTTAGTTGGCTCGGGCTGCCATAACAAAATACCATAGACTGGTGGCTTAAACAACAGAAATTTTCTCATAGTTCTGGAGGCTAGAAATGTAAGTTCAAGGTTCCAGCATGGTCAGTTTCTGGTGAGAGCTCTCTTCCTGGCTTGTAGACAGCCACCGTCTCTCTGTGTCCTCGTATTGAGGGGAGAAAGAGAGCTATCCTTCTAATGACTCTTCTTATAAAGAACATTAATCCTGGGCTTCCCTGGTGGCGCAGTGGTTGAGAATCTGCCTGCTAATGCAGGGGACACGGGTTCGAGCCCTGGTCTGGGAAGATCCCACATGCCACGGAGCAGCTGGGCCCGTGAGCCACAACTACTGAGCCTGCGCGTCTGGAGCCTGTGCCCCGCAACGGGAGGGGCCGCGATAGTGAAAGGCCCGCAGGCCCGCGCACCGCGATGAAGAGCGGTCCCCACTTGCCGCAACTAGAGAAAGCCCTCGCACGAACCGAAGACCCAACACAGCCAAAAAAATAAAATAAATAAATAAAGTAGCTATTCAAAAAAAAAAAAAAAAAGAACATTAATCCTATCAGGACCCTACTCTTACGACCTCATTTAACCTTAATTACTTCCTTACTCCAAATACATTGGGGGTTAGGGCTTAAACATATGAATTTGAATTGGGTTGGGGGGGGCAGGGAGGCATAATTCAGTCCATATCACTTAGCAACCTGCATACCATTAAACATCACCAATTACTGACTACTTCATACTAGGCTACATTACTTTAAGGAGGACAGAAATGAACTTGTTTGGGAAACACTACAGTCAACTCTTTTGAGAAGCCACGAACATTTTTCAAAGGTGGGATGGGTCCCACATATATATGTTCTAGAATATTTGAGATCCCTATTTTAGACTAAATTGTGTCCACCCAAAATTCATATATTGAAACCCTAACTTCCATTACTTCAGAATGTGACTGTATTTGGAGATAGGGACTTTAAAAATGTAATTAATTTGAAATGAGGCCATTAGGGTGGGCTCTAATCCAATCTGACTGATGTCCTTATAAGAAGAGGAGATTGAGACATAGGGAGAGACATCAGATATACACATGCACAGAGAAAAGGCCATGTGAGGACACAGTGAGAAGACGGCCATCTACAATGGAAGAAGAGAGGCCCTAGAAGAAAGAAAACCTGCCAAAACCTTCATCTTGGACATCTAGGCTCCAGAAATGTGAGAAAATTAATTTCTGTTGTTTAAGCCACCCACTCTGTGGCATTTTGTTATGGCAGCCCCAGAAAACTAATGTAAGTCTTTTCTTTAGAGTACAAACATCCTGGTTATTATTTTCCCCACCTTAGAAGAAAAGACAATGAATCAAGACAAAACAAAGAAAGCCAGCTACCTTTTCAAGATCCCTTTACAAAAAATTCTTGAAAACATTTTATTCAGTATCTCTAATTCTTCTCCTCCCATTCTCTGTTTAACCCATTCCAATGAGTCATTTGTCCCCATAGGCCATGAAATTGCTCCTGTTCAGCTCAACAAAAAGGCTATCAGAAGCATTTGCAGATCTCAGGGGTAAGAGACCCAAAAACTGTATGTCTAAGTAGTTAACAGTCATAAATAGAGCTAATATAGTGTTAAATAAAATATGTCTTATCCTCTGACCTTGCTTACATGAATGTTCATAATGACTCTGAAGGTCAGGTTTTACTTTAGAATTCTGTATTCCTTGAAGTTTCTTGACAGAATGTCAAGTGCAGAAGAACCAGCCCCTGGCTTAGTATCTTTCCTTTCCCGTCTATAGTTCTGTCCCACATCTCAAGAAGCCTCACCTGCACATGGGATAATATCCCAGCCCAACCTCCAGGCTCCATCCACACTGCCCACTTTACCCAACTCCCACTAGCAGTGCCCCCAATTCAAGCCTGGGCATATGCATGGCTCTGGTGCAGTCCTCTCTCAGGCAGACAGACCTAGGAAATAAACTGTGAAAGCCACATTGAGGGTATTTGGGCTATGAATTCGGGAGTTCCAGATACCTAGTAAGCATGGTGTAGAAGGGGAGTGGTGGGCTCCAAGTGGAGCGTGGGGTGGTGGCCCTTTGAACTCTTCTGTTCTGGAAAGGGGCAGGGCTCAAGGAGGGCCAGAGCAGGGCAGAGGGCAAAGTCTGTCCTGGCTGGATTTAAAGGCAGTACCAGTCATCAATTACCTACAAATGCTAAACCTAGTGGTCACTGTCAGTCCCCATCTTATTGATCTATCTAACAGCTGCATCCGACAAAACTGATCATCCTCAAAGCACTTTGCTTCACTCCTGCTTTGCCTCCTACTTTGCCTCCTACTTCTCTGGCCACTCATAACACTTCTTGACATTAGGTTCCCCAGGGCTCAGTCCTTGGACCTCTTCTTTTTTCTCTCAGTACTCACTACCCTTGATGATCTCATCCAGTGTCATGTTTTTAAATACTACCTATGTGCTGATGATGCCTAATTGCCTCAATGTCTTCCCCAAATTCTAGTCTCCTCAATCCAGCTGGATCTTCCAATTTCACTTAGATGTGTAATAGTCATCTCAAACTTATAATGACTAAAGTAATTTTCTCAACGTTTACCGATTGTTGTTAACAGCAACTTCACCTTTCCAATTGCCTAGGCCAAAATCTTTCCCTCTACGGTTACCACATTGCTCAAAGCTACCATCTTCACTTACCTGGATTAAAACAATACCTTCCTATCTGATCTCCTGCTTGTGCCTTTGCTGTCTATTTCCATGTATCTCTCCCAGGAGCAAGAGTGCTCCTATAAAAAAGTAAGAGTAATGACAAAGGTCATTATAATGGCCTACAAAGTAGCCCCCACTCTGTCTGGTTCCCCCATTGTTTCTCTTGACCTCTTTTTCCACTACTCTCTGCCTTGCTCACTCTCCAACAGTTTTACTGGCCTTGTCACTGTTCCTCAAATAAGCCAGGCCGGCTCCCACCTCAGGGCCTTTGCACTTGCTGTACTCTCTATTCGAAATGTTTAGCCCCCAAAGGCACATGGCTCACAACTGCCCTTCCTCAGATCTTTATTTAAACATCACTTTCTCAGTGAGGACTTCCCAGATCATCCTATTTATGGTTGTAACCCTGCCTCTACTTAACACCGGCTAATGTTTACCTATTTTATTTGTCTTCTGTCTCCTCCAAGCTCATTTCCCACCCCAACCACACTGCAAGTAGTTTATAAGGTACATGAGGGACCTCCCTAGTGGTGCAGTGGTTAAGAATCTGCCTGCCAACGAAGGGGACACAGGTTCGAGTCCTGGTCCGGGAAGATCCCACATACCGCAGAGCAACTAAGCCCGTGCGCCACAACTACTGAAGCCCGCACGCCTAAAGCCCGTACTGGGCAACAAAGAGAAGCCATGACAATGAGAAGCCGGTGCACCTCAACGAAGAGTAGCCCCCACTCGCCGCAACTAGAAAAAGTCCGTGCGCAGCAACGAAGACCCAACACAGCCAAAAGAAAAAAGGTACATGAGTACCAGGGTTCTTACCTGTTTTGTTCACTATTATATCTGCAGAATCTAAAACAGTGCCTAGAATTTATTAGATGTTCTATAAATATTTATTTAATCAATCAATATGCGTAATCTTTTAAGGCCTGCAACATGTAAGTCAGTCTTTAAAATCTCCCATGAAATGGCCTTTGGAGCTGTTAACAAAGAGTGTGACTGGGTCATAAAAATCTAGTCTAGGATTTGCCAATAAGGAGAGCCTCAAAAGCTGAGTGGTAATATGAAAAGTGGCATGTGTACTAGTTAACTTATGGCCTCTGTAATCATATAAGCCTTTAGATTCCTTATTCTTCAAAAAGTACTATTGCTGATTTTGTTCTTGAAACAGTGATCATATGTAATTTAAGATATTTCAGATGTCAGGTATAGGATTATAAAATGAAAAGTAGCATATAATTGCAGTTAGTTTAATAAATCTTCATCCTGGCATTTGAAAATTTTAAAAGTACTTGTTCAGCAAAAGGTCAAAAACCACTACCAAGAGAAGTTAATAGCTCTCTTAGTATTATATATGCTTATTGATGAGATTGCCACTTTTAAATAATTTGGTAATATGAAGCATTTAAAAATCCTATTTATTTTACCTTCTCACAAATGCTTTTAAAATAAAAAAATCATTTTCTTATTCTTTTAAAGTCAATCCAGCAAAAACCTTCTAACATCCCATACAAAGACAGAAATGTTTAAACCTCTGTACTACCAAACACTGATATAATAATAAATAATAATAATAATAATAATAATAGTAATAATAATAACCACCACCATATTTGTAAAAGAAACCCAATTGGTTACAGAAGTAAATATATTGTCCTGAGTAAATTTTTAAATGAGAAGGTACTTTCTAGGTACCTAAAAGTGGTATAAGCTTTGTCATAATAAAAAGTAATCATTTGTATGACCTGCAGTACCAGTGCGCTCCACTGGAAACAGGAGCACTAGGTGAATTAACTCTGAAGTTATACAGGGTGATTTTAGCACTGTGCCAATGAGGTCCCCATACACTACACTGTCCTGCATCACTTATTTGCATCCTTTGCCTGGCCTCTGAGGAACCTGAATTGGAGACTCAAGGTTTACAACAAACTTCACTACAATATAGTGATTTTCACTCGGCTCCAGAAGATTTCAAGTTATGAAGCCTCTCCCATCTTTAACCTGGACAAAATGGACATAGGGAATGGGATAATTCAATTTTGAATGAGTGGCAGGTAAGGTAAAGAAAGCTTACATAGAGAGTCATAAATTTCCCAACTATCAGAAATTCTTGGTCGAAACACATGGCATTTCTCTAAGATGCACAAATATTCAAATACATAGTTTCCAACTCTTGGCATGATTTTACCTGATTTGCATAAATTAATGAAGAAAGAACTTGACCATTTTTCTTTTTTTTTTTTAATAACTTGTCTTTACTCTTTTTTTTTTTAGAAATTCACGTTCTTTTATTTATTTATTTATTTATTTATGACTGTTGAGTCTTCGTTTCTGTGCGAGGGCTTTCTCTAGTTGCGGCAAGTGGGGACCACTCTTCATCGCGGTGCGCGGGCCTCTCACCATCGCGGCCTCTCTTGTTGCGGAGCACAGGCTCCAGACGCGCAGGCTCAGCAATTGTGGCTCACGGGCCCAGTTGCTCCGTGGCATGTGGGATCTTCCCAGACCAGGGCTCGAACCCGTGTCCCCTGCATTGGCAGGCAGATTCTCAACCACTGCACCACCAGGGAAGCCCCCATTTTTCTTAACTGAACTCAGACATGAGAAGACAAATACTAGACCCCTTGGAAACATAAACTGGAATCCCATGCAAAGGGAGGTGTGTTCTCTCCCTTGGAGATCCACTCACCTGCCAGATAACTAGAGATAAGATGACACTAGCTCATTTTGAGGGTAAGAACTTCAACACACCAATGTTTGGCTATCAACATGGGGGAAAGGCTAGTAAATGAAGGGTCTGTTCTTGGCTCTTGCAGCTGTATTGCTAACATATATTCTCACTGGTACCTAGAATATCTCATGGGCTCCATGTAACTAAGAAATGAAGCAATTAATGTGCTTACTATAACAGAATAAATATGCAATCTTCATATCATTTCTAAGATTCAAAAAAGCTCTGTAAATTATATTTTATTTCCCAATTTACAGATGGAGAAACCAAACCGGAAAAAGACTAAGTAATCCTAACAAAGTCACAAAAAGCAGAAAACAGCAGAGGCAGGACTGGAAGCAACACCAGCCTGACTGATAAGGACCAGCCCTCAGGCGTTATGCAGGGCTCGTGGAGCACAGAAAGAACAACATGTCCTCAGAACTGGAAATGTCAGCTTCCCTTCATCCCTCCAAATGTATAAAATCTCCCTTGATATTGAATATAAAGTAATCAGCAAGTTCTAAGGGAAACCAGCTCTATGATCATCCTCATCACATCATGGAAAAAAAGAAACAACTCATCCTACTTTAAAAAAATAAAGTGAAAAAGAATACACGTAATATATGCACAGCAGGTAGGAAAAAAACTACAGCTATTTGGGACAGTGGTGTGTTTTAAAATTCTTTTTCACTTCCACATTCCAAATTCCCTAAACTCTGAACAGATCAAAGTTTTACAGATTATCCCTCAAAGAAAAAAAAAAAAAAGACAAGAAACACAAATTAATAACTATTTAAGCATTCTGTTTCATCATGATAACAAACAGATGGTTTTAATATTCTGGAGGCTAATTCCTGAACAATTAAAAACACAGCAAGACATTAACATCTAATGAAACATTTTAACTACCAGTATATGCATCTGCCATTAATTCCCACACAGTAAGGTCTTGGATCTCCTCAATCTGTTCTTTATTAAGGAAAGTTTTTCCACTCCGAATTTAGTGAAGTAGAGAATTAACAACTGTTTTCAATCAGCAATCAGCAGGGTATTTCGCCAATGTGTACTGAAACCACATACACTATCAGACTTAAATTTATTCTTATGATGGCTTTGATGTACACACATTCGCAATTTAAGAACAGATCCAGTTTTCTAATTAGGTGTTTTCTCCCCAAAACCCATGCCACATTAGCCCCTTAATATACAACAGAAACTCTCATTGAGCGGTTTCTAAAGACGGTGTACTTGTTTAATAATGCAGCTGACTTTTGACTCAGATTGCCAAAAATATCCCAGACTGCAGCTTCTACCACTGTAACAACATGTAAAGGCAACAATCACAAGAACACTGAAAGACAACTAGACATATCGCATTCTCATATCTGGCAGGTTAAGACAGTTACCAGTTACCATTAAGCTGCTTTCATTTTTAGGATGATAATAATACTGTACATATTTGTTTGCTATAATATAATTTCCCCAAAATTGTATACAATTTACCAAATTTAATTCTCACATAAATCTTCTGTGGTAAGCAAAGCAAACTGTAATGTGTCCCCATTACAGACAAAGAAATTAAAGTTCAGAGATGAATGACCCAACCAAAGGCACCTACAGAGGTGGTGGTGAGCAGAGCTACATAACATGATCCCTGGTCCCTGGCTGAATACTGCGTTTATTGTCCTTAAGGCAGTGTCTACAATTTGCTGCACTAAGCTATAGGTTCTTCTCACAACAACTGTGAGGCAAACATAATTATTACCATTTTAAGGCAAAGTAAGTGGAGGCATGTGTTAACCCAAGGTTAAACAGATATGAAGAGGCAGACCGAGGGTTCACAGCCAGGCCTTTTATCCTAGGGTGTGTGTGATTCCACAATATTATGCTATCCTCCAGAGTGTCATTATCATTCATGGGCAATGCAGACATGTTATAACCAACCACAATGTGACCGTTCTTCTGGGCAAATAACAACATTTTGTAATTTAGTGACCAAATATTTCAGGGTAAGCAATTAGCAAATTAGCTATAAATAATTATTCTGATATCTTTGTAATGGAAAAAATTAAGTAAATACCATCACATATCTCGGGTTTTTTAAATTAATTAATTAATTGATTGATTAATTAATTTATTTTTCCAGCCGCACCGCACGGCATGTGGGATCCTAGTTTTCCTACCAGGCATCAAACCTGTGACCCCCTGCAGTGGAAGCACAGAATCTTAACCACTGGACCACCAGGGGAGTCCCTATCTTGGTTATTTTTATAACTGTGTCTCTCAATTCTGAACAACTAATACATAATCTAATTGTAGCTGAATCTTAATATATTAAATGTATTAATCTAGGAACTAAAGTCTATAAAACTATTTCAAATTTCCTCACAGAATGACTAATAATCAAAATATGTTTTAATACGGGGTAGGATTGTTTTGGTCACATTAGACCCAGCCAAGCAATTGAGAATACAATTTCATTTAGTTTAGCCATCTGAAGCAAGAAATTTAGATTAATTTAATGGTAAGGTTAAAAAAATAAACTCTAATCGATGAGCTACTTTTACTTCTTATTCAAAATCTATAGGTATCACGCAATTCTTGTCTGGTTTATAGCTTAACTGTTATTCCTAGCTCTGAATTTAGTATAAGATTATCAGAGGGGAAAAAAGTAGAGAAGCATGTAGCCTATACTACTTATCCAGAAACCTCTGCTAAATTCTAGTGCTCCTGCCTATAATAAATATACATGTACATGTATGCTATAGACTGAATGTTTGTGTCCCTTTCAAATTCATATGTTGAAACCTAATCCCCAATGTGATGTTATTAGAAGGTGGGGCCTTTGGGAGGTGATTAGGCTATGAGGTGGAGCTCTTACGAGTGGGATCAATGCCCTTATGAAAGAGATCCCAGAGAGTTCCCTCACTCCTTCTACTGTGTGAGAAAAGGGGAAAAGAAGGATATCTATGAACCATGAAGTAGGCCCTTAGCAAACACAGAATCTGCCTGCTCCTTGATCTTGGACTTCCCAGCCTCCAGGACTGTGAAAAATAAATGTATGTTGTTTATAAGCCACCCAAATCTACGATGTTTTGTTATAGCAGCCAAAATGGACTAAGACAATGTACATGTACATATACATACACATATACATATGTTATCTAAGCAAAGAAATTACATTCTAAAACTACCTACATAGAGATGCCAGAGAGCTCATAGCTCGCTGTAAAAGGAAATCACCAAAAACACTAAATACTGCAAAGTAAAAAGATTGTATGCAGCACCTACTTCATACTTCTTTGCTCCTGTACCATGAAAGCTTAATGATGGCTTTAAGCCAAAATGTTATGGATAAATAAATACATAAAGCTACTTTTAAAAATACAAAATAATTGTGGGGTTCTGCCTAGCAATCAAGATAAACATATTTTAAATGTACTATTTGCCAAATACTTAGCCAGAGAAATAATAGAGAATATTTTTTAAAAGAATAAGAGGGTATATATTGTCATAGCAATGACTAGTGATGACATGGGAAGGAAATTCAAGTTGGTAGAGAGAGAAAATATTTTTAGTGAAATGATGTTTTATTTCCACGGGGGCGGGGGGGGGGAAGAAATCCCTAATGACACATTTAAAAAGTCATTATGGATACATATTTACTTACTACCTTTTTAGAAGAAAGATGGGGGGTGGGGTCTGTACCTTTTTTTTTTTTTGGTAGTTCTCATGAAAATTCATAAGCCAGATGGCATTCAATAAATGTAAAGAGCTAAAGAATTTAGTTTTATAGAAAAACATCAATTAGCATAGGAAAATTAGCAATTAAACAATCATTACACAACGTATCAATATTACTAACGAGTAAGCACATACACTAAATTTCTAATGTGAACTCTGTTAGAAACAAATATTTTTGAAGCACTGCTATTTTACTGTGAAAAGTGTATCAGTACTTCATTATAGCTATCTTTGGGTACCTTATTACTGCCCTATTGTAACAAAGTCCTTTCCGGATCTCCTCAGAAACTACAGTGGTTCCTCAGCAACTGACCTTTGGCCCAAATTCATTTGCTTTTTGTATTCAAATTTTTAAAATTTATCAACTTTTTCTATACTTGCAATTCAGTTTGGTCGTCTTGAACAAAAGAATGGAACAGCCATTAAAGCTCTCTGCTTCCTGTGGTCACGTCTACGGGGTAATACAGTAAGAAGAGATCTATTTAAGCTCCACTCTTAAAGTTCCATCCATAAGGATGTCAGACCAAATCCAAAAAATACCCTAAAGCACAAAGATAATTTGTGTAAAGATGGCTATAACCAAGCAATTTTGAAGATGAAAGACTGCAAATGCAAAAGACATTAAGATTCAAAAGAGTAAGAGGTTCATGAAGTTCAGTGAGAGATACAATAAGCACACAGTGGTATTTCTAAAATAATCAGGACAATGACCAGGAGAAGAGTCACTACTGAAACAAATTTTAACCTTAAGGAATCTTCTTGTTTGAAACTTATGCTTTCTAAAACCCTGGAATACTATTTAAGCATATTTATTTATTGGCCATTTTTTATTGCTTTTCCTCTAACCCCCAACTTTCTGTGACATTTACTTTCAATATGCTTTTCAAAGATAGTTTCAGATGGAATCCAAATCAGAGATATGAATATATATGTAAGTAACTGAAGGGTGGATACTGCAGAAGAATAAACACTTGTACCAATTATGCCTTTTTATCATTTCTGTTCTAAAAGTTAATAAAACATACTTTTCCACTGCAGTGATTGGAAATATTACCAGAAGAAAATGTTTTCAGAACCTGACTTTTCTAAAGAGATCTTTAAAATTTAAGTAGACTTGTGATATCCATCCTTTTTATTTAATATTAAATAGGGCCTATAATTGAGACACAACATACTTTTTTTGCCATATAAATGCAAAAGGTCTTCCTAAATGAAACCTTCTGATCTGTGTGAAAGAATAAGCTATTTTCTATTTCCTGAAATCCTTGCCATCACCAGAGCAGAGAGAAGACTGCTTGTTGTGAAGCAAGTCCAAGAGAGGCAAGAACAAGAACCCCTGAGCTAAAGGACCTTAAGCTGAAGGACCCCCACCAGCCAAAGTCAATACTCAAAAACCTGTTACTCCAGTTACCTCTGGAAGAAATTCAATTAGTGAGAAACAGAAAAAAATCAAGGAAGTTGTTTAGATCCAAGAATTTTAACCTAAGTTGATTTTTCAACCAAAGGAGGGAAAGTTTACCTTTACCTTTAAGCTTTCAATTCTAAAAAAATATTGATTCCACACAGCTTTTGGAATTGAATCCACAAGAACATGTACCAGATTCCCTTTCTTTCCTCCTTCTCCTAATCTCCAAGCTAGATAAGGGAAAGGAAAAAGAGAGAGTTTTTAAAAGAAATGTTGATGAGGTTACAGAAACACCCTAGGGCCTGGGGCTTTGTCCACAGACTAAATGGCTAAAAGGTATGATGATGGGTAGGAATTTATAAGTACCAACAATCTGTGGAATTAAAAGAAACACTTCTGGGAACAGGAAAAAGTAGCTTAAAACCTCTGGGTTCATGAGGCCAAGAAAAAATAAAAGACATGGTCTATAACACCAACTACTAAAGAATTGCAAAGGTAAAAAATCATCCCTTTCCTTTTTTTCTTTCTTGAGTGAGACAGAAAACCTAGTGAAATTCCAGGCTGTCAACCACTGGTACCCCACAGCTAGCCATGGCAACAGCTGCACAGCTCTGTTGTAATAAACTGGAACAATTTAATAGCTTTTATTGTTCTACAGTGGTGTCTGAGCATAGCCACTCTCCCCTCCTAGGACTCCAGGGCCCCGCAAGGGCAGCAATGAGAGAAGATCTCATTTACCTAAAAGCACTTATAAATTTTTAATTTGCTTTAACAAGTAAATTAACAAGTCCCTCATTCAGGCAAGTTTTATGGCTTCTTGCCACTTGGGGAAGGCCATAAAAGTTTTATAGATAATCTAGAGCTACTGAGACTGCTCATAATAAATTGTCTGTTTCCTGTTATTTTATCAAACCACTGGGCTTCTAATGACTTAAAGTCACAGTTACCTTATATTCAGGCTTTTTATGAGGCCATATTGATAAACTCCAAAGAATACCTCAAATTATACTGGGCCCCTGCTAATCATTACAAAGTTTGTTTTTTTTTTTTTTTTTTAATGGGAGTTTACCTTAGCTCACGCCCTGCTAGTAAATGTTGCAATGTGTTTTGGAGACACCATGCCCATTGTACATATTATTTAAGATGCTGCCTTAGGCAGAGTTTCCATTAGCAAATACTTTAAGGTAGCTGCAACCTGATCTGTTCTAGTACAGACTCACCAGTAGTTCCACCCACTGGAGTGTGGTGCTCTCTAGACTGCTGCATTTTCTCCCAGAAGGGAGCAGCCTGATGACTATCTGTACATGCATGGTGAGAGCAGCTAAGCCTCAAATGTGTGGATCAGAGTTTGACCCTGGATTAACATTAAATTTAGCTCTCGGTTACCAGCAAGCCATTCAGACCTGAGCTAACTTGACGACAGGGTGGCAGGAAGGAAAAGGAGCAAAGGCAAATCTCATTCACTAATTATGGAGTGCCTGTTATCAGCCAGGAATAGGGCTGGCAATGTGTAGAATACAGAGATGAGTTAAATATTCAGATTGATTGTAAGACACACCACTTATTAACTGCACACATATACTTAGTATTAGATGTCAATGACAAAGTAAGGAGAATGAAATATCCTCTCCAACTCAGTCTCTGATCATGTGGAGTTAGTGAAAGTGCTAAGTGCCCAGTCTGCTTTGTGATGACCTTTATATATTACACGTATGCATGCACACACATAAAAACATGCAAAGTAAAGATCAAAAGGCATGTGCTTTTTCAGTTTAGTCTACCTAGGGAGAATCTTAGGAAAAAGTCACCCACCACCAAGGACAGAATGATCTATGAAGGCCTTTAAACAAAATAATTCAAAAGGCCAAGAGATCACATCACAGTTCACGCAGACACAAAATGCACTGCAGGAAGCACGCTGACTTCTTATATTCATGTTGATTTTCCCCCCAGAAAACACAACTTTGCAGATTAGTATCACCCAGTGTAATCTCACATGAAGGTTCGCTGTTTAAATAATGACTATTTTGTATGGCTTCGTATTTCTCATTCTTATTTTAATTATACCACTTTATTCAATGCTGCAGACTATGAACCTCTTGGCCAAAGTGTCAGAACCCAGTCACTGAGAATGCATTCATAATGATTCTTTACAATTTCACCCGTTTCTAGGGGGAACAAATTCAAGACAGCAAAGCTTAGTGTCACTGCTGCCACAAGACCACATTCTAAGGATAGTACATACATGTTGATGCTGGTTATTCCACCTGTAAGGAAACTTCATTTCTACCCTAATTTCAATGTTATATTCAAATTCTTCTACCCAATAGAGGAAAGATCCGATGACTTCCAGGTTCTACATGAACTCAACACTATCTTTCTTCTGATTTTTTTTTCCGATTTAAGAAAATGGAACATAGTTGGTCTCAATAAATGTTATTCCCTCTAGAAAATCTGAATGACAGTGAAAATAATACAATCTCACCCAAGTCTTGTCCTTTACAAAGTACTTCCACATACATGACTTCATTCAAACTTCATAATCCTATGAAGCAGTAGAACTATTTCCAGTTTGCAGATGTAAAACTTTATTCAGAGAGGCTATTTGTCCCAGTTCACATAGCCAGAAAGAAGCAGACCAGGTCTTAAACCCAAAGTTGTGGAGATACAAGTGAAGAGGGCAATATAAGAATATCTTCAGTAAATACATCAGGTTTATGTATGTCTATAACTACACATCCTGCGAGAATGCTATCTTGCTGCTCTTAGACCTGTGTGCTAAATTACTATCTAGAGCTAGTGTGGATCAAGTGGCTTTACTCAATTCCATAACCAAACACAGCCAGTTTATTCCTTGTAAACTGCAAACCATTGACTTCAACAGGAATTAGGTGAGGTGCTTTTTTCTTTTAAGAGCCTGTCACAGAGTTTAGAGCATTCAAAGATGCTTAATAAATTTTTATTGAATTCCAAGCCAATATAAAATTTGTGAGTATACAGTTACATGATTATTTATTTTAGTCTGTCCCTCCAACAGTTGCTAAACCACAGTAGAGCAGAGACTGCACGTCTTTTTTCTCACCATTGTACCCCCAGTGCCTAGCATAGTATCTGGCATCCAGTAGGTACTCAATAAATGTCTGTTAAATGAATGTATAGCTCAATGCCCACTCATTACCACTCCTAAAAATATCTCCAAAATAAGATGTGTCAAATCCTCTCATAATGAGCACTATGGAACATCGTCTCTGAATATAAAGAAAAGCATTATTAGGTAGGCTCCAAGAAGTATACAAGGTTTATAAGACTTTTATGTGTGTATGAGTACAAATGTACGTATGAGTATACATGTCTACAAAGAAAGCCTTAACCACATAAATGCCCACCCACACCACCCTTAATCTATGACCTAATCCTCTCGAGTTTATTGGTGATTGCCTTTCATTAATCAAAAATCATTTAAAAATATTTGCCCAGCCCTCTGCTTGTCTGTAGCAGTGGCAGGCAGCTTGCCAAATGTTATTTCCACAGAAGTAAATGAGATCATTCCTTGCTTGCACGTAAGTCCTTTAGAATTCAGGAGTTTTTCAGTTCACGTTTCAGGTTAATCTTTTCCTTTCTTTAAGAACAGAACATCCTCTTCGCAGATCTCCCTGAGGGCTTGGTATTTGCAACATCAAACAGAACACACAAACCATTGCACCCACTTCCAAAAGCCTATTATACTGTCAACTGGCTTCCTAACTGCAACCAAGGGGGAAGGCTTACAGACTCCTAAGCCTTTTTTTGGGGGGGGATGGGGGAGTGGGGAAGGGAGACTGCTGGAAAGTATCCATAATTTCTCCAAGCTACCACCGCATTTTGTTTCACTAAAGAACACCTAATAAGACGGGCAACATTCCAAGGAGGGGAAAAGCAACTTGAACTCACTAACTATAAATCTCACCCCTCTTTTATTTCTTACTCTCTCTCAAACTTTCACTTGTTGGCAGGCTCTGAGGATGGGGGACTGTCATGCATGGCTACCAGTGAGTCTTTTCCATACTACTTAATGAATCATAATAAAATGCAGATCCACAAGAAACAAAGTCCAAAGTAGGGCGAGAGTTGTGGCAGCGCCTTACAGTACTGTACTGACTTATGTTTTACTATTCGCTATGGGATGCCTAAGAAGGGCTAGAGTAAAAATGGGGAGGAAAATAGGCATAGACAGGTTTTTAACTTTCAAATCAATCAAGTATGTTCTGCATGTTTCCTTTGCTTCTTTAGAATCAATCCAAAGTAATATAAGCCCAAGGGGAATCCGCGGCTGTCAGCCTGTACCAGCAGGGATTCACCTCCCTAATTGTTAACAGAGTTTGTGAATATCTGTTCCAAAAGGACACCACTAATGGGTCCCAAGTAGGACAAGGCTTCCAAAGCATGCAGTAATATACAAAACAAGCACTCATGGCACACACACAAATATGTATATAAATACATGAATCCCCCCTAGGTTGAACATTAAACCATTTATCTTCTCTAGAGGTCCACATTCTCCTTTTTCCTTCCTGTAAGTTTTCCACAGTTGGTTACTACAGGGAAAATGGAACTGTCCTCAAAGGGCTGCATGTCGTAGAAATGGGAATGATGGGAAGACAATGAAAGAGGAGAGCACAGAAGAGAACAATACATGCTTTACCAACAGCTGCACACCTGTGTGTCATGAGTCAAATCACAAAATTCTGTAATTTCCTTCATCTGGTCCCTAATCACCTCTTCCAGGAAGGCTTGACATAGCTGTGAAGGCTTCAACACATGGAGTACTTATGTTGAAGCCTTCTAAATAAATTCTGGGTAAAGTCCTCAAAGGCTGTTGAGTTTAGATACTTGACAGAACTTCTATATTCACACAATGACATACTCTATAAACAGCTTACATGTTCTCTGCCACCTGGGTGTTAGCAAGGTCACTTATTTTTGATACAGAATCTCCTGGCCTTAAGCCTAGGCAGCCTAGCAGCTGAAAAGGGGTGACTCACTCCGTGTGAAATGCATTAGACACAGCTCACCTGTACATGCCCTTTGTGTCTCCCCATAATCTCCTTTCTCTCTATTCTGAGTTAATCTTTCAACTTATAAATTGATAAGAAATGCATCCACTGTGGATAATTTCTTCCCTCTAGAGAAGTCTTTTCTCTCATGCAAAGCCTGTCCATAAAAGTGAAGGAAGGAAGACAACTGAATCATTCATCCTGTTTAAAAAAAAAATTCAACTGACGATGTTGCCTAGGATCCACGGGTGTTACTGAGCCAAGCAGAGATTACCACCCACAATTTTTGACTTTTGATTTTTATTTAACAACTCATTTGTATAACCTCAATGAATGGAGGCAGCAGACCTGAAGAGATCTGCAGCTGAAGTTCTATCAAGTTGGAAGGTTATGTCAGCTGCCAAGTCTGGAAATGGAGCCCTGCACAGCAAGAAAATGGTGAGAGATTGGTTACAGCCATAAGTAATTGATCTGTCTGAAAATACGGGCTACGAATCATGGGATTAATGCTAGTGCTCCAGCTGGGCTGCATTGCTCATTTCCCTCTAGCTCTCTGACAACAAAGACATGCCTCTTTCTCCAGGGACAAGAAATTTTTATTAAAATCTTTGTACAACTTAGAAGCAAAGCATCCTAGAGATTTGGGGAGGAGGGGAGGTACAGCCATTATAAGGAAAGCATCCTACAATTTTCATTTGATCTGGTTTTTATTTCAAACCAGTCACCAGCCTTCTTCCCATGGCCAAATGTACTTGCCCCTCAGCTCAGCAGACATGGAAAGGGAGCCCTGCTATTGGGACGCTTAGCTGGAGAGAAGTGGATGAGTAAATCGGTGGAGAGCTGCAGGGAAAAATAAAGTGGGAAGGCATCCAAAACTGCAGCTGTGCTGCCCCATTAAAAAGCTGAAACTCATTCTGCTGTTCGACCTCATGCTTATCACCACATAACTATTCATCAAAGAAATTTCAGTGCAATTAATTAAATTATTCCCATGTCTGTGCCACAGAGTCGTTATTCCAATATCAGCTTTCACTCACACTCTCTTAAGCTCATGTCTGCATGCCAAGTCACTACTCTGGGGTTGTCCAGTCTCAATAAAGCTGTGCTCCTCACCACTCACAGAGGCTATCATTTCTCTTTTTTATTGCCATTTATTTTCCACTAGGATTTTGCTGCCAGTATATTGGCAGGACTTCCAGTATATGGATGTAATGAAATCTACCACAGACACTTAACACAGGGTCAGGATGGAGCTCAGCTCATGTGAAGCTGTAATATAATAAACAAATGCTTTCAGAAGGAGGATTTTATCAGCTCAAAAATAGAATTTGGTATTCTCTGGTACCAAGTGCAGAAAAAGTTGGAGTCATTTGAAAATTCTTGTGATAATTAAGTTTATGGCTGAAGTATGCCTAACATAGGAAATCTGAGCTATAGCAGAGATTCCTTTTCATCTGCCAAAGCTGGTTTACTAAAAAGGAAGAGAATAAAAATGTACTGCTGAAAGTATGCTTTTTATACAGCCATCTCCTTAGTCATTGACCTGTAAGGAACGCATTCATATAATTTGAGGGATTTGACTGCTGTTTGTAGAACTTTTCTCTGTTACAGATATAGCAAAATATAAGTGAGATTAAAAGAATAACACCTTCTACTTGATAACCAGCAGATGAATATTTAAGGCTCTTCCCCTTGTGTATCACCAGAGCAAATTATAGGACTGGGACAAAGTACACACCTAGAAATATTTCCACTAAATTTTATATTCTAACAAGATGGCAGCCTTCATATAAATACAACACTGGGAAGAAATAGATAGCACTTTAGGAAATTTAGTGCTGATGTGACTCAGAACTGAAAAGTAGGTGCTCAGATAATCACCACAGTATCCAGATGGCCAGCCACCATCTCAGGCTTGAGGACCATTTTTTCCTCACCTAACTTCCAAGAATATCAGGAGGTAAGTAAGCCGAAAAGGAAAACATGTGTTTATAAAAGCAGAGGCTCTAATACACGAGCTTCCTTTAAAACCTCACCAATCCCAGAGTTTAAATGTGAAAACAGTGTTTTGTTCCAAGTGTTGAGACTTGATTCTGTCACTCTAAATATCAAATGCTTGGTAGTAACTTCTATATGGACTATTTGAAAATTTCTTCATTAGCATATTATTAAATTGGACCGTTAGGGGGCTTCCCTGGTGGCGCAGTGGTTGAGAATCTGCCTGCTAATGCAGGGGACACGGGTTCGAGCCCTGGTCTGGGAAGATCCCACATGCCACGGAGCAGCTGGGCCCGTGAGCCACAACTACTGAGCCTGCGCGTCTGGAGCCTGTGCTCCGCAACAAGAGAGGCTGCGATAGTGAAAGGCCCGCGCACTGCGATGAAGAGCGGTCCCCGCACCGCGATGAAGAGTGGCCCCCACTTGCCGTAACTGGAGAAAGCCCTCGCACGAACCGAAGACCCAACACAGCCAAAAATAAATAAATAAATAAATAAAGTAGCTATAAAAAAAAAAAAAAAAAAAAAAAAAAAAAATTGGACCGTTAGGAAAGGAAACAATTAGGTGAAGAGAATCAAAATAGGTTGAAAATTTTCTAAATTTGACAAAAAACTATAAACCCACAAATATAAGAGGGTCAAAGAACCCTGAGCACAAGAAACATAAAGAAAACTACACCAATGTAGATCATAATCAAATGGTTCAAAACGAATAATAGAGAAATTCTTAAAAGCATACAGAAAAAAAAAGACATTATATATAGAGGAAAAAATAAGGATGATAGCTGATTTTGCCATGGAAAACAATGCAATTGAGAAAACAGTGGAATATTTTTAACGTACTGGTAGAAAAAAATTATCAACCCACAGTTCAATACACAATTAAAATTTCTCGCAAAAACAAAAGTAAAATGAAGACTTTTTCAAAACTACAAAAGCTGAAAGAACTAATCGCCCCAGACCTGCACTATAAGAAATGTTAAAGGATGTCCTTTAGGCAGAAGACAAGTGATAACACAAAAATACAGATCTGCAAGAAAGAATGAGGTGCTAGTATAACAACACAGGTATGTATAAATTTTTTCCTTGTTATTTAAGTCCCTTCAGAATATAATTAATTATAAATCAGTAGCAAGGTACTATGGAGTTTACAACATACATAGAAGTAAAAAATATATGACAACAAGAACATAAAGAGAAGGGAGAAATGGAAATATACTACTGCAAGGTTCTTATGCTACATATGAATTGTGTAATATTACTTGAAGGTAGACTGTGATAAGATATACTGTAACCCCTAAAGCAACAACTAAAATAACAAAACAAAGAGTTATAGCTATTAAGCCAAGAAAGGAGATAAAATGAAATCATAAAAAATATTCAACTGATTTTAAAAAGGCAGAAAAAAATGAGGAAAAGATGAAAATGTAGAATAAAATACAGAGAATAAAATATTTAAAACTAACCACATCAACAATCATACAGAATGTAAATGATCTAAATATCCACAATTAAAAAGGCAAAGATTGTCAGACTCAATAAAAACAAAAAGAACCTAAACACATGCTCTCTATGAGAAACATGCTCTAAATGTAAAGAAACAAATAGGTTTAAAAAAAAAAAATGGAAAAGACACACCAAGCTAATACAAATTACAAGAAAATGTAGTAGCTATGTTAACATAAGACAAAGTAAGTTTCAGAAGAAAAATGTTTCATAATAATACTCAACTCATCAAGAGGACATAAAAATCTTAAATGTTTATGCATCTAATAACAAAGCTTGAAAATAAATGAAGCAAAAACTGATAGAGCTAAAAAGAGAAGTAGACAAATATACAAACATAGAGATTCCAATATCCCTTTTCAAAAACTGATGTAACAAGTAAACAGTCAGAAAGGCTATAGAAGATATGAAGAACACAATCAACAATAATTGGCATTTATAGAACACCCCATTCAACAACAGCAAAATACATTTTTTCCAAGTTCACATGGAAAATTTATCAAGATAGACCATATTCTAGGTTATAAAACAAGTCTTGATAAATATAAAAGGATTCAAGTGATACAAAGTACATTCTCTGACCACAATGGTATCAAAGGGGAAATTAGAAAGTATTTTGATTTGAATGAATGTGAAAACACAGCATATCAAAATTTGTGGGATAAACCTAAAATAGTACTTAAGGAGGAAATATATAGCACTAACTATATTTGAAAAGAAGAAAGGTGTCAGGTCAATGGCTTCAGCTTCTACCATAAGGAACTAGAAAAAGAAGAGCAAATAAAAACAAAAGTAAGAAGAATAGAGGAAATAAGAGCAGAAATCAGTGAAAGGGAAAACTGAAAGACAATAAAGAATATCAATAAAACAAAAAGCTGGTTCTTTGACAAGATCAGTAAAATTGATACCTGTAGCCAGATTAATCAGGGAAAGAAAGCACGGGGGCATGAATTACTAATACCAAAAATGAGAAATGTCACATCAGAGCAGATTCTAAAAATATTCAGCAAACATATAAACAATATATAAAGGAAATACGTACAATTTTATGCCAATAAATTTGAAATGGATGAATCCATTGAATGATACAAACTGCCAAGGCTCACTCAAGAAGAAATAGTCTTGGGCTTCCCTGGTGGCGCAGTGGTTAAGAATCCGCCTGCCAGTGCAGGGGACACAGGTTCGAGCCCTGGTCCAGGAAGATCCCACATGCAGCGGAGCAACTAAGCCCATGCGCTACAACTAATGAGCCTGCGTTCTAGAGCCCGTGAGCCACAACTACCAAGCCTGTGTGCTGCAACTACTGAAGCCCGTGCACCTAGAGCCTGTGCTCCGCAACAAGAGAAGCCACCGCAATGAGAAGCCTGCACACTGCAACGAAGAGTAGCCCCCACTTGCTGCAACTAGAGAAAGCCCACATGCAGCAACGAAAACCCAACACAGCCAAAAATAAAATAAATAAATAAATTTAAAAAAAGAAGAAATAGTCCTGAACAGTCCTTTATTTATTAAAGAAACTGAATTTGCAGTTAAAAACCTTTCACAAAGAAAACTTAGGTCCAGATGGCTTCACTGATAGATTCTACCAAATATTTAAGAGAAAATTAATATTAATACTACACAAACTCTTTCCAAAAAAAATGGCATCCTAGAATGCCAGAATTATCCTGATATTAAAACCAAAGTAATTGGAGGAAAACTACGGAATAATAAACATATTCAACAATATACAAAAAGGATAATACATCCTGATGGAGTGGTATTTATCCTAGGGATAAAAGGTTGGTTTAACATATGAAAATCAATCAGTGAAATTTATCATATTAACAAACTAAAAAAAAAAAATCATACGATCATTTCAATAGATTCATAAATAGCAGCTGACAAAAATCTAGTATCTATTTCTGATAAAACCTCTCAGCAGACAAGAAGTAGAAAGGATCTTCCTCATCTTGATAAAGGGCATCTACAGGAAACATACAGCTAACATACTAAACAATAGTGGAAAACTAAATGTTTTTCACCTAAGATCAGTAAAATGATAAGGATGTCCACTCTCACCACATTTTTTTTTTTTTGGAGATTTTTGTTTTATTTATTGCTGTAATGCAAGTGCCTAGAACAAGTGCCTGGCATAGAGAAGATGCCATTAGTGGCTTTGGGGATTTCTATTTCCTCCTTTTCTTGGGGACTAAAGGAGTGGGGGAGGGGTGCATAGTCCCTGGTGCCATCTGCTCACACTGACACCCACGGTGATGGCAGTCACTTAGACTGGCACTCTCACCACTTTTATTCAATACTGCACTGAAGACTGTAGACAGTGCAACAAGACAAGAAAACAAAATGACAGCCATCCAGATGGAAAAGAAAGAAGTAAAACTATCTTTATTCTCAGATGACATTGTCATCTATACAAATGAATCCACAAAACAGCCACTAGCACTAATAAGTGAGTTTATCAAGGTTACAGGATACATGATAAATATATAAAAATCAGTTATATAAAAAAAATCAGTTATATGTGTATATGCTAGGAATGGAAATTGAAATTAATAAAACAACACCATTTACAACAGAATCAAAAATACATAGGGATAAATCTGGCAAAATGTTAAAGATCTGTACACTGAAAACTACAAAACATTTCTAAGAGAAATTAAAGAAAACCTAAAGAAATAAAGAAATATACTACATTCATGAAACAAAAGACTCAATATTGCTAAGATGTCAATTTTTCCCAAATTGATCTACACATTCAATACAATCTAAATCAAAATCCCCATGTGCTTTTTTGAAGAAACTGACAAAGTGATGCTAAAATTCATATGGAAATGAAAAGGACAAAGAATAGCCAAAACAATTTTGAAAAAGAATAAAGTTGGAAGATTAGCATTCCTTGATTTCAAGATACTGTAATCAAGACATGCGGTACTGACATCAAGATAGACCAGGCTTAGGAAATTTTTTTCTGAGAAGGGCCAGATAGTAAATATTTTTAGGCTTTGCACACCACATATGGCCTCTGTCACATTTCTTCTTTTCTTCTTCTCTTAATTTCTGTTTAACTCTGTATAAAAACAGGCTGTGAGTTGTATTTGTCCCATGGTCCTTAGTTTGGCAACACCAAGACAGACAATCAATGGAACATAATTGAGATTCTAAAATTGGACCCACACATATATAGACAACTGATTTTTGACAAAGATGCAAAAGCAATTCAGTGCAGAAAGGACAGCATTTTCCAGAAGTGGTGCTGGAACAATTAGATAGATTTAAAAAAAAGAAAATGATTTATTATATACATTGCATCATATACAAAAATTAATTCAAAATAGATGAGAGACCTAAATGTAAAACCTAAAACTATAACTCTTCCACGAGAAAGCATAGGAAAAAACCTGCAGTCTTGGATTACAAATGATTTCTTAGATGTGATACGAAAAGAATAATCCATTAAAAAACTGATAAATTGGAATGCATGAAAATTTAAAACTCTGCTCTTACAAGATATTGTTAAGAAAATAAAAAGACAAGCCACAAACTGGGAGAAAATATGTGCAAATCATATATCTGATGAAGGTCTTGTATCCAGAATAAAGAACTCTCAAAATTCAATAATACAAAAAATAAACAGCCCATTTTTTAAAAAATAGGCAAGGGATTTAAACCAAAGGGGACAAAATAGATGACAAGTAAACACATGAAAATGTTTAACATCATCGGTCATTGGGGAAATACAATTCAAAACCACAGTGAGATACCACTATACAACTATTAGAACCGCAAAATGAAAAAGACTGACCATCCCAAGTATTAGAGAGGATATGGAAGCAATGGAACTCTCACACAATGCTGGTAGCTATGTATAATGGTACAACCATTTTGATTACTGTTTGGCATTTTCTTAAAACATTTAACATACACCTACCACATTATCCAGTCATTCCACGCCCAAGAGAAAAGAATGCATGCTCTACTTGTACATAAATATTCATAATAACAAAAAAATAGAAACAACCCAAATGGCCACCAATAGGTGAATGTATAAACAAACTGTGGTACAGAATGGAATAATAAGAGCAATAACAAGAAAGGAACTGTTAATATACACAATGATATGGATAAACCCCAGAGTAATTATGCTACATGAAAGCAGCCATGCCAAGAAAACAAGAGTACATACTGTATGATTTCACTTACATAAATTTCTAGAAAATGCATACTATTCTCTAGTGACAGAAAGCAATTCAGTGACTGCCTGGAGACAGCGGAGGGTATGGGGGTGGGACGGAAGGTGACAGAGGTAGGAACTGCAAAGGGACGGGAGGAAATTTCTGGGGGTGATGGATATGTTCATTATCTTGATAGTGGTAATGGTCTCATGGGTATATGTATATGTCAAAACTTATCAAATTGTAAAGTCTACATATGAGCAGTTCATTATATGTGAATTATACCTCAATAAAGCTATTAAAAACTAAAGAAAATCCAACTGTCTACAATTATACTACATCACTGTATGTGAAGTTAATTTGAGCATATATATATATGCAATATGTGTATAGTCAGGTAACCTGAAAGCCTTGGCCATATGAAATCACCTAGAAAGTATCAAGAAAATAGATCATCACCTAAGGAGTGGGCCTGGGGCAGAATCATGGAGGCAGAGGTGGGGGCGGGAATCAGCATTTTAAAAAGAACCATTAATGAATGATTTCACAAACCAGAGGTTGGTGATTTCATGAAATTTGAGGGAGGACGGTCAATGGTGTTGGAAGACTGAAAGCTCCACGATGTCAAGGAATATATCTGCCTCATGTACTAACGAATCCCTAGCATCAAGTTACATAATAGGCACAGAATAAAATGACCGGTGACTGGATGGATGGGAAATAAGGAAAATCACTAGATTTTATGACTTAGGAATTTACTGATGACCATATATAAAAAATGTTTTAGTAGAGAAGACCAAAGTCAGTCTGCAGTTGGTTAAGGACTGAATAGGAGGCAAAGAGGTGTTCTGTTAACAGGAAATTCAAGAAACACAGGACTAAAAGGCCAGCTTTCCCATTCAAAGTTTCCAAGGAGGATTAAAGTTTTTAGATCCACTATATACTGTTCTTGAACTTCAGACACAGATCAGACTGTTTGGAACAATTTCAGTCCTTTGGGAATTCCATCATTAAAACCAGAAGTAAAGTACTAAAAGTCCAGCTGTATCTATAAATATTTTTAAAACATATGCAACAAGTAAAACCTCCCCTCTTTCCTCTACAGAGACATGTGATCTTAGCCTGACTCCTGCTTTGAATTAGAAATGCTCCTCACTACCCAACTTAGGATGATTTTCTAAAGTTTTAAAGATGAATTTCCTTGTAGGAGAGATTACAATAAATCATCCATATACCATAAGATTTAATTTGGAAGTTCCAGGTATTAGCAAATCAACATTGTAGGCACGTAGTCAACACAGGACTGAAAAGCCATTTTATTTCCACAGTTACATTCTTAGGATTAATAAAATTATTTTTGGAATGGATCTTGGAGGTAGGGAACCATAATGTTAATAATACCTCACCATTTCCCACACAGACACAAAGCAAATGTACAACACAACACCAGACATGTCGACATTTTAAAACACACACACTTACTTTAAAGAAAAACTCACCAAATTTTTTTCTTTCCTAAGTTAACATTAACTGGCATCAACTGGGATTTCATTTCTTCACATTTACCATTCCATTAACAAAACTTGGATGTCCATTTACTAAAAGTGACTTTCAAAGTTATTAGATCACCTTGCAATTCTAGTTACAAATTTTAGCAAGCACATTTTGTTTCTAGTTAAAGTAGATTAAAGAAAACATTCCTGAACACTGAGTCTTAAGAGATGAATGGAAATAACTCTTCTCTTTAAGCAAAAATCTCTCACAAAAGTATACTTTTACTTGAGCTGTCTTAGCTGGTTAAATAGAAAGAGAAGACCATTTTGCTTTGAATTTCTTTTTTTTTTTTTTTTTACGGGCTCTAGGTGCGCCGGCTTAGTTGCTCCGCGGCATGTGGGATCTTCCCAGACCAGGGCTCGAATCCTTGTCCCCTGCATTGGCAGGCGGATTCTCAACCACTGCGCCACCAGTCCGCTTTGAGTTTCTAATCCCACTTTAAAAAAAAAAAAAACCCTTTTTTCATATTACAAGATTTTTCATTTATAATGTTTCCAGAACACTGACTTTATTCTTTTATTGCACTACTTCTCAGAGCAATGTAAAATAAAGGCTAGCCTCCATCCTACCCCCACTCCCTATTCCTCATGGATTAGGCTCTAAGAGAAAACGGCAAATAGATAAATCCTCAAGCATTTGCTACTTGACATAAATGCTTTGGATAACTAAACTGCCTGCTTTGTGTCTAAAGCTCCTCCTCACTCAACTATCTTTCAACTCATTGGATTCCAAAGCCTTGATGAGGTTCTAATGATATTTAACACCTCTCTTCAACACCCTCTAATTAGTTATTTTGAATGTGGTACACATGCTTCAAGAACCAATAAACACTTTGTCCTTCAAGTGTTCTACAGTAGCTAGCATTCAAAATCCCAACTTCATATTCTGTAATCAGGAAGATTTCCTATACTGCATTTGATCCTCTTGTCATACTGAAAGCAAAAATCTCACCATTTACACAAGGTCATCACTCACCTTGATTTCCATTTGGATTTTAAGAGTCTCATGCTCTACAAACTAAGCTAGCCAGAAACTGCCCATTTGGATTTTAAACAGTGGTGTGTTGGTAAATGTTTAACAACCAGCAACCTGGAAAAAGATGTATGCATAACACATTTACATATATTTATTATAAATTTTAGTGATATAAAGGACGTGTACCAATTTACATATAATAACAAAGTACATAATACTGTTTATTGTAATGTCCAACCAAATAGCCAATTGATTTCACAGAATGCTTCTGTTGTAATGTACGGAACTCCTTTATCTATAGCCAGTCTATGACTGCATTTGAAGAATGAGTATAATTCTCATGTGAAACTCGACTGATATTTTCAAACCAGTAAAATGAAAGGAGAACAACAAAGAAAAGACATATGTCAGAACTTCATTTGTCAATGAGGCAAATAATGTCTTAGTTCAATTAGATAACAGTTTTAAAATACAGGAAGAATATTTCCTCAACTTTTTGTGTTATCCACAATGAGATGAATACATATATAACACACTTTTAAATTTAATCTGTATTAATAACATTTTCTCCTTCATTTTTTAAAAGTCTAGATAATCAACAGAACAAGAGATCCAGTCTGGATTTGTACAATTCACCAACTTTTGTGGTGTAAATACTCCAATCATGGCTGATTTCAAGCTACAGAAGAGATGTCACTAAGTGCAGGGTTGGGAAGAGATGTCACTAAGTGCAGGGTTGGGAAGAGATGGTCAGTAGCACATCATTATGTAGTATTTCTACCACACGATAACCTCAACATAGACAGCAGCAAAATAACTAGGAAGTGATGCATTTTGAATATTTATTATAATTAGGTAAATTATATTAAAAGCAAAAACTAAGTTTATATAACTTAATTTCTTTAAAGGCTATGTTTATAACCAGATCAAAAAATTCCTAAAAATTTAACAATTGGTTCTTGTGAGTTGCTAACAAGCTAGTTCCAGTACACCAAATTATGATCCTTTTGTTACAAAAGCAAGCCTCCTGCCTCCCTATCATTAGGAAAATGGTATCTGGGTTCTTCCCACTGGTTGGTAAGGGGTGCATAAAGCTATCAGCTCTACAGGTTCATTCACAACCAGGCTGTCCTCCTTGACGGTTATAAATCTGTAGAAGCACAGGCGAACAGAACATTTCTCCAGGCAAAGCTAACCCTGGCACTACTATTCCATGTTTTCTACCAAATGAATCAACCAGTTGAGGGAAAAAAGAAAAAAGAAAAGATATACTCCTGATGTTAACAGTTATTTTATTTTCTAATATAGATATGTCCCAAGACTCTCTTAGCTCATACCCACAAAATGCACTGAAAACATGGGAACAGACCAGAGTTTACACAAAGGGGGCACACAAGTTGTAGAGCAATAATAAAGTCTTCTCAGGATGATAGAGGATGCTTCTTCTCTTTCTCTACTCCCCTCTCTCACTTCCTTTTTTCTTCACCTTCCCCTTCCTCCCTGTCTCTTCCCTGCTTTCCTTCCTGGAGAAGCTGGGGTAAGTTGATTAGTAGGAGAGATTCAACCTCTATATCTTTGCCCCTCTTCTACCCTTTTAGAAGTTAGTATCCATAAAGACACAAAACAGCACTGAAAATGAAGACATACGGTAGGGAGAGCACGGTGGACACAAAAGATGAAGAAAACACTGCCTTGAAAAACAAACTTTACTTCATTAGGCTGAGTAAAGACTAACCAGAGTCTACCAAAGCAAATAGCTGAACATTCACTGATGACCCACCATATGCCTGACCCTGAGTACAGAGATGGGAAATGCAGTGATAAATGGGCCATGATCCCTGACCACTTGCCCAAGTACAAAACATCAAAGAGTAAGACCTTGGAAGATCCACTGTCAACCTCAGCAATAAATCTTCCAGAATTATAATGACAGCAGATGACTACTTTAGGCATACAGTATTCAGAAGAATGGAAAATATATTCCAGACATCCAAAGGTACAGACTATAATTTAGCAGGGAGGCCTGCACAGGAAGCAGTAAAGCAGGAAGTGGGCAACGCAAAGTCATCCACAGGATGTAAAACAATGCTGGTCGGACAGTGCAGCCTGATCGCTTCCATTCCAGGTAAAGTGTTGGCATTTGTATGTGGGTGTCACAGAGAGAAACGAAGGCACAGAGCTGTTCAATAGATATCACCAATTTTTACCAATCCACAGGTACGATTTCTGATAATCTTCCAAGGACTTTCCTTATGAAACCAGGATCAGTAAAAGAAAGACATGTGGATATGTCTCAATCGTTATTCACTTTAGCTTAACAAACACCTATTTTGTTCCTACTAGGTACAGAGCATCTGTTAGGCTTTGTGAGATAAAAAGGTAAATGTGACGGGGACTCTGACCAATCACATGAAGATGACAGGTACAGATACATATGTGGAACATGTACATTCAGCATTGGAACAGCATATAAACTCGGCAGGGGGCTCAAAACATCTGGGTTTGGGCTCTGCCAATTGCTGGGCCATAGGACACAGGACATTCTCCCTGGGTTTGCTTTATGAACTCTCAGAATTGGAAGTACCCATAAAAAACACCTCACCCAATTATAAGTCAAAGTTACCATTACCTCACAACATCCCTACAAGGTCAGCAACAGGTGTCTATGTTATTCCCAGTGACCTAAGCCCTCCAAATAAAGTCCATCCCTCTTTTGGACAGCTCAAATTGTTAGAAAGTTCTTCCTTATATATTGGATCTGCCTATATCTTTTACCCACTGCTCTTCCTTGTGTCTACTGGGAACCTCCAGAATAAGTCCAATCCCTCTTCTACACGACAGCCCTTTAAATAATTGAGGACAGTTATTACATATCCCTTCAGGCTAAATATCTACAGTTCTTGCAACCATTTCTATTAGGACATGATTCTGAGTCCCTTCCAACACCTGGATAACCATCTCTACATGCACCCTAAATTGAATACTCTCCTAGCTTTGTTCAAACAGGCTGCCATCAGACTATGTTTTCACAATCTGTATTTGTACTGTCAAGATGCATTTTTAGCTCTAGATGTAGGATTTCACATCTCTTTTCAATATTTCAGTCTGATAGATTTGAACTATTTTTTCAGCATAAGACCTTTCAGGATCTTGCTGCTGTCAACCAATACAACTGATCTCTCTCTGTACTGGGTTATCCACTTGTTTGGTCCACAAGCCAACCATGACCTCAGTCAAGTCACAAATAAAAATGTTGACAAAACTGAATCAAATGCACAGCCTCATGGCAGGCAAACACAGACAACCTTCACGTTCGCAGAACTCTTCAACCTGTTATAATTCTGCCTAACTACACTATTATTAACTTCAGACTTCACCATGTCCTCTACAAAGACTCTGTGGAAGACTCTGTGAAATTACTTACAGACATCCAAGTATACATCGTTTAAGACATTCTTCTAAAGCGGGGGGTCGGCAAACTATGGCCCACAGGCCAAATCAGCCCACTGCCTGTTTTTGTTTTACTGGAATACAGCCATGTCCATCACTTACATATTGTCTGTGGCTGCTTTGTGCTACAGTGGCAGAATTGACTAGTTCTAACAGAGACTGTAGGCTCCAAAAGCCCTAAAATACTTACTTTCTGCCTCTTTATAGAAAAAAAGTTTGCCAATCTGTGGTCTGAAGGAAACAATATAGGCTGGCATAACATTTTTTTTTTTTTTAAGAAATTCACGTTCTTTTATTTATTTATTTATTTATTTATTTATTTATGACTGTATTGGGTCTTCGTTTCTGTGCGAGGGCTTTCTCTAGTTATGGCAAGTGGGGACCACTCTTCATCGCAGTGCGCGGGCCTCTCACCATCGTGGCCTCTCCTGTTGCGGAGCACAGGCTCCAGATGCGCAGGCTCAGTAATTGTGGCTCACGGGCCCAGTTGCTCCGTGGCATGTGGGATCTTCCCAGACCAGGGCTCGAACCTGTGTCCCCTGCATTGGCAGGCAGATTCTCAACCACTGCGCCACCAGGGAAGCCCTGGCATAACATTTTAAGTGAACCCACAGTGATTCCCAGTGATTACTTTTTTTACTAATTCCTCAGAAAGCATTCATTAGTAATACCTTCTAGAATCTTTTTCTGGGTCTATTTTAAGCTTATTAATCAATAGTTTCTAAAATTCACTTTCTTCTCCCTTACGAAGATCAGAAATATTCAGGTCTTTTCTTCATAGGTATATTAAAGAGACTGAATAGACACTCTTTTGGCAATGAATTCTATGGCAAATATTGGCATTCTTAAACCTGCAGTTCATTTTTTTCATATAATATATATAGTTTACATATTCATAGAGTACACTGAATATTGAGAGCCTTTAGCTACAAGGCATGCTGGGGCGTCAACAGCAGGTCAGCAGAGAAATTAGAAAAAGCCAAAAGGAAACATAATCAGGGCCAGAGAGGCCAACTCTGCAGTGGGATATCCCCTCCCAACGAGACCAAAACGCAAAGTCTAAATCTCTAATGAGTTAAACTCAAAAGGACACTGGTTCATTCTTTTAAGGATCCAATATTATTGTAGGGGACATAAGTACAGGAAACAGTTGTCTCTGAGCTGTGTCCATACTTATTGACAATGGGAAAGCAATCCTTTGATGTCTAGGAGGAGGGGAATTATTCTGGATGAAGCTGGAAGTTCCTAAGGAGAAGATGAAGGTAAAATACAGGTCTATTTCCCTTGGAAGAGAGGCTGGCAAAGTTAAGGTGTCAACATCCCAAGGCATTCAAAGAAGAAATCTAAACTTCCTGATGACCAGATACAAGTGGGAATAATTTGGAGGAAAGTCCAGAGATGTCTTTTACAGTACATGGGATGCTGAGCTCAACACAGATTAATTCCAGGTATCACCAAAAGAGTGAATTTCTAATATCTGTCAGGATTACCTCTACCTTGGGGACTGGTTAGGCTAAAACTTCCAGGACAGTGTTTATGCTGAGATATTTATAACTTCCAATTAACGACTGATTATGGCCTCTGGGCCAGCCGCCCCCAGCAGCAAGAAGTCTTTGTTTATTGACCTCAATGTGCTTGCTGTACAAATAGTATCATTTTCTACATGTGCCATGATGAGACAAGAGCTGGGAAGCACTGGATTAAGTAAGGCCAGTAGATGACAGGACTCTGGTATTAGCAGCTGGAAGACGGAACCAGGCAGGGCATGATGGAGTGGAGAAGGGATTTTGGAGTAAATGAGATAATCAGGGTGAGAGAGAAATAAATTGAAAGGATACTTTTCTTGGGCAGGATTATCAAAGAGGAGGATGGAAGGATTCTCCAAGTGAAAGGAATGGTCCAAAAAAAAAAAAAAAGAGGTAGGGTAAGACTGAGCAATAATATATATATGGCCAGTGTCAACTAAGGACCTCATGACATTAGTGAGGAATATAATAAACACTAAGGCAATTATGTGGGACCCAGTCTCACCCAGATAAAAAGATAACTCCTAAAGGGAAAGACACTGTATGTATAATGAAAAGAGAAAAGAAAACTTCCAGATATCAAAGACTTCCTAACCAGATGGGCAGAAATTCTATAATATAACAGTTTTTGTAACTGCTGCCAATGACTTTTTTCGAGGAAAGCAAGAAACTGCATAAGTCAGCTAAACCATAATTTTACATATTTTGTAGGGACCCATAATATATTCAGTTGACAAACAATTCTGCCAAGTAGCTCTTCTACATGTTGATCATGTCAACAAAATTAATTTGACATTTACAGCTATTTTGAGAATAAAATGCAGTTGCTTAAATTATTCTGTGGAAGCAACATGAGATGGAATTATTCAGTTGACAAAATCTAATTAGGTGTAAATTATTTCGGGTCATATGAATTATAAAACCTTTCACAGATAAGTATTTTAATTCAAAGTGGCTCAAAGTGCTATAGAATATTAATAGGTCCACAGCCTCTTGCAATACTTTTATGTTTCTGTCTCCGATAATACCACCTATTCCTCAAATATTGCCTACATGTTAGTTCTCATTCTGCCTTCTTGGGCCTACGGTTGTATAAGGGAGAAGGAAGGAGAAGCCTTTTATGCTAGAAACTTTTTACAAGTTAATTTATTTTTCTATTGAGATATAATTCATGTATGATAATGCTTCATCTCTTTTTGATAAGTAATATTATTCTCCACTGACAGATGAAGAAACTGAGCCTCAGAGAGATTAAGTAACCCTCCCAATAATACATAACTCATCCATAGCAGAAAGCTGGAATATAAATGCAAAGTCAATGAAATCTTCAATATTCAAGGCTTGCTTATCCTTCTTGAAAACCTAGAAAACAGGAGCCATGTAGTCAATTCTAGACATGAAATATAGATATTTAGAGAAGAACCTCAGCAAAGAGCAGAATCCTCTTTGCGACCAAAGCTTATGTATGAAATTCAAAAAGGAAGCCTACTGGACTATGAAGGCTTGAACCAAACCTGGCTACCAGGGAACAAAGAAGGGGAAAATCACCGCTGTCATGAAGTGGCAGTTCTTTTTTTTTTTTTTTTAATTTATTTATGGCTGCGTTGGGTCTTCATTGCTGCACGTGGGCTTTCTCTAGTTGCGGCGAGTGGCGGCTATTCTTCGTTGCAGTGTGAGCGCTTCTCATTGCGGTGGCTTCTCATGCTGAGGAGCATGGGCTCTAGGTGCGCAGGCTTCAGTAGTTGTGGCACGCGGGCTCAGTAGTTGTGGCTCGAGGGCTCTAGAGCACGGGCTCAGTAGTTGTGGCACACAGGCTTACTTGTTCCGCGGCATGGGGGATCTTCCTGGACCAGGGATCGAACCCGTGTCCCCTGCATTGGCAGGTGGATTCTTAACCAAAATGGCAGTTCTTAAGAGAACAGTTGTGCACGGCCTAAACATCAAGTTCTCATATATACACAGGCACATTCTACCACCTGAAACAATGTGGTCAGGCCCAAGCTGCCCTAAAAGGAGAGAATAACACAGGCCTCATGCTAGGCCTGCTAGCATTCTCTAGTCCACATTGATTTTTATTCTAGAAAAACAATACTACTATGATCATCTATAACAAGAAAGGAGGGGCTGGTGGGGACCAGGGAGAAAAGATAAGATAGAAAGGAAGGGAAGAAAAGTGAAATTAAAAAGGGGGAGAAGAAAGCAAGCTAGAAAACCCATTTGTAATCGTAAAATCATGTCCTTGCTTTTGTCAGTGTTCTCTCCCAATTCTATAAGAGTTAAAGGCCGCCAAGTAATAGGGCCTGCAGAGTTTTCCCTTGGGTCGCAGCCAAGGCCAGTAACCCTGCTATTAGAGACCTGCCAAGCTTTGTCAATGCAATCTGCTGAATGCCTTGAGTGACAAGCGATCAATATTCTCCACTCTCATGGGTCATCACAGGTGACACAAGCCTAAGTAATAAAACAGCCCTGGCTGCCTCCTCTAACTTAAATGCTTCCCCAGCCACAATATTTCTTTTTTGTCTAAATGCCTCTAGCTAAATTTCTCGTGGATCGAACCATCTGATGGTGATAGAAATTCTGAGGAATTGCAATGTGTCTGAATTGATGCTAGCCAGTGAAAGCTCAGTAGACTGGAGAAATAGGTTCAAATAAATCGAAAATGACTAGCTACAGAGTTGTAATCTGCCAGCATCAGACCCTGTAGCAACAAGCCAATATGAAAAAAAGCATGCTGACAGCCAACCACCACCAAGTCACCTGCTGAAATGAGAACCCATTTTTTCCCCACTACTGTGTTGATGATCGGCACTTTCTCTGTAACATCTCTGATGCTGGGAGGGGGCAGGGGAAAGAGGCAGGAGTTCCCCATAAGGTAGGGGACACTCAGCATTGTATGCAACCAATAACTATCATTGTTCCACAGAAATGAGAAAGAGCCCACAAAGGTGGGTTTGGGGGGGAGACATGAGGACATGCTGTCTTCTGGGATCACAGATCAGGTACCAGTATCTCCTTCCTCCCTGTTGGCAAAACTGTAAAGAAGGCTCTCTTCCTCCAGCCCTACAGAGAAGCTGTCACAGACAAACAGGAGAGCCAGAAAGTGATGCACTCATCTGTATGAAGACCCAAGGAGTGCTTCTAGTCAGGATTCCCAAATGTAATTAGATTCCTTGGGCAGTGGTTTCAGAGCAGATGATAGAAAGCTCAATTGACAATTTAACCAAAACAGTGAATTTATCATAGACTATTATGTCCAGAAGAGACCAGGAAAGGTCTTAAGAGTTCTTTCTTTCTGCCTCAGAGGACTACAGTACTTTAAACAATCCATGCTATTTAAAAAACTTTTAAACTTTTTTTAACTTCACATGCTCAACTGTTAAGGCATTTTAAAAATGTACTTAGTGAATTCCTGTCCCATTTAAATACTTTCTGTTCAAATGTAAATAAATACATATATCCTTGGCACTTATCCAGTATCCCAGGAGTGTCACCAGGCTGACTGTACAGGTACCCCACACGTTCTCATGCTCATCTTCTTACCTTTAGGCAAACATGGCTACAAGGAGGCACAGAACACTAAATTGCTGTCAAAAACCAAAGCTTCCAGGATCAGGTGCCCCTTTGGAAATAACAGGTTGGGTATTTACCCTGCATGGAGTAAAGGAATAGAAAATGGAGAGGTTCATAATTTATATTCTTGGTCATAGTGACCTGCTCTCATTTAATTTCTAATTATATTTAGATCATTCTTTATTCTGCATTTTTCTTCTTATAATAATTACAGAAATTATCTACATTCCAAAAGCCATGCCAAATGCTTTCCTATTACAACAGGATGGTCCCCAATGATGCTTGAAAAGCTGGTACTGAACCAGCATATTTAATATTTTATACCCTGACACTCATATATTATAATTTGGAAAAAAGGCAAAATAAATAATAAGGCTTCTAAGCTTAAAAATAGATGGCCTTTGATAGAAGTTGACAGAAAACTCTCAAACAGAAAAAAGTAGTTGTGATTTTGATTCAAGATTATTGTACCCCACTGATAAGAATAATGAATTTATTACATAGGAAGTAACTAATCTATAATAAGCAATGTCACTTGATAGATCTCAAAAAAATAGCCTGGAATGAAGAAGCCTAATATAGGACAGGATTACTGGGATAGACATATATTGGTAACACTTAATTTAAGCCTGGACAATTAGGATTAATAACAAGGGAAGAATCTGACCTAACTGATCCTACGCTACACAGCTAGATATTAATGGTAGAACTGTGGTCCTAAAAGACCAAGTGATCAATAAATGAATGTGTGAATGCATCTGTGAGAGTGTCTCGAACCTTGCTTGGAACACCCTGGGACTCAATAACTCTCACAGACAGTAATTCCAAAGTAAGGATTCTCTGGCTCACATACACCATAAAGGGCAGAGGCTCAGCTCTATCCAAGTAGAGTCAGAGAGTTCTGCTCTGTGTGTGACTCCCTAAACCTCTTTACTGAGGCTAACTTCTGCCTTCCTAACCTCCACAGAGGTCAGGATTCTTGTCAATCGTTCCCTAATCACTTAGGGGCCTCGGTAGTCCTTGGGATCAGCTGGCCACATACTTAAAAGGGCAAAGCGACTTTACCTAGTTCCCTAATGCTTTAGAAAAATACATGGAAGCATTAAGATGCAAATAACAGTGAAATGTCTTAGTGGTAAAAAGAAATCACTAGTCCAGGATGACTACATCAATCCTTCTGGATTACCACTACTTATCGAAAGGTCTCAGACTGAGAAAGCACACTTCTACAAAAGTGCAGATGCCCAAGGCAGAACAAGCAATCACTTGCATTTCATTCTGACATGTTTGAGCATTTCTCTGTGGTTTGTTAAGAACTTCTGCTTTGGTAAAGAGCATGTCAGCCAAAGAACTGATAGAAAGCTAAAGTGATTATATTAATCACCTGGTTGATACGATTGCCTTTCTTTTGTTAAGCCATACGCATTATTAAACCAATATTGTTCATTCACTCTGAAGGTATAGAATAGTATGTGGAGAAGTTGCTGCCACTATGGCTGTAGGGTGTTAGAAGGAATACAGAGTAGCTAATGCAACATCCCTGGAAACAAAATCATGTATGATGATAAAAAGTAATGCATACATTTTGTAGAAAATAAATCTGCTTATGTTCTGTCAATCTGATGATAATCACTATCCACATCTGGGTGCATTTTCTTCTCGTTTTTGATTTATTCTTCTTCTTTCTCTTTTTCTATACATAATTCAAATAATATTGTGTTTGTGTGTGCATGTATTTCTTAATAAATTTTTAATAAAATTAACATATTGTAAATATTTCCCTTGTAGTAAATATTCTTTGAAAGTACCATTTAACCTCTGCATAATATTCCAAAATACAAAAATAACATAAACTATGCATTGACTGGCATGATATGGGGTATTTAGATTGCAAGAAGTTTTTCTTCACACCTGATTTGCTATTTCATAACAATGTCCTTGACAAAGAATTAATACATCAAAAGGTGTTAACATTTTGAAGAATCCTGAAAAATAAAAAGGCTTGTGTAAAAGTGACTGTCCCACTGTATTTTTCCCAGCAGTGACTAGTCTCATGTCTACAAATCTCTCTAATTTCATAAGTGGAAAAATTTCCTAAGTTACTTTTAATTGCATTTCTTTAAATATTATTTATATCGCATTCTTAGATATAAATTCCCATCTTAGATAATTAATTCCCATCCTCATTCCAAACCAGACTTTATTGACTGGCAGTAAACTGAACTAATTTGGTTGAGAGAAGTTAAATGCCACAAGCCTTGCAAAGAATTATTGTTTTGATGATGATTCTCTTTTGGTTAAAAGGAAGCAGGTGGGAATCCATGGTGAGTTAATCAAACTATACTTTTAATCTCTTTTTCCCCAGTAAGAAGTTTTTCTTGAAGAAATGAGAAATGACTATCATAAAGTGCTTAAATGGGAAAGATGTGTATCAAATCTGACACTACCGCGTAAGGTAAGAAGCCTCCTGATTGACTTTGCACTGACATGGATACTGCCATGCTCTAGAGTGCTTCAGAAGTTTGTAAATAGCTCTCAGGGAAATAAAAAAGTGAGTTTCATAAAGTTTAAAAACAAATAAGAGACTTTAAGATTCTTAAAAGTATTCCCTGGGTTAAGATCTGGAAACAAAACTTCAGAAATAGGCAGTAAAGGTGATTGTTACACACAGACAAAAGACATCCAGTTTTTGTTTCCTTCATCAAAGATAAACTCAAATATTTGTCTTCCCTTGAGAAAAATGAAAATCAAGACTCTTTTTGCTGGGTAGGAAGAAAGGACTATTCATGTCCAAAATAAAACAGCATATGCTTTAAAATTATCTCTTTTTAAACATAACTTAATAAGTGAAAATTTTGTAATTTATGATCAATCACTATTGAGAAACTAGTCAAAAGTAACTTTAATTGCCGAGGTATGTGCTTTGGAAGTGAAAATTCACAAGACATCCTACATGTGATTCTATACCATGATTTTACAAAAATGCTTTAAAATTATGGCAAAATTATCTATACTGATTTATTTCTTATTATTATAGCATCAACTATTCCTGCAGAATGCAAAGACCTGTCAGCAACATCACTGAAATGCTCAACTGAGCTTAAAAGATTTAATTCCTTCTTAGTCAAAATACAATTCAGAAAAGGATCTGGCTGACAAAGTTTTCAGCCAAGACAATATTTTTTCCTTGGGTTTTGGTAGGCAAAAGATAAATTAGACCTTCCTTTCATGTTAATGTAATGCACTGGTTTGGCCATTTAATTTTCTTTTCATTTTGGGGGGAAGATAAAAAATGAAATGTAATACATCACCAAATGTGTCTGGAGGAGAGTTGAGGTTGATAGGAATGGCTGATGAAAGTGGTGGGACAGAATAAGTTTCCAAAAGTGACCGATTTGCCCAGGTGCTATGTTAGGGTGCTCTTTACACACGAACATAAAGAAATGGCCCGACGCACATACTCCAAATCTCTGTTCACTTCGTCAATCATTCATTTGTTCAATCATTTGTTTATTCATTCATTCATTTATTCAGTAATTAATAAGTACCTACTATTGCTCTGGGCTATAAATATGAATAGAACAAACTCTAAGTTAAATCTTAGAGGAGAAAGAAATGTAACCCACTGACAAAATAATATCTTCTAGCTGGGGAGACAGGAACAGAGGATGAAGCAACTCACGATACTACCAACTAAAGTTCACATGGTTTTGGAGGTCTAATAGAGCCATACGTTAGAATTCTAAGCTCCAAGGCAAAATTTCAAAAGGGGATATCCTCCATGCTAGGACCCTTGAAAGATTTTCACCATACATTTTGGAGGCGTGTCTCCTATCCAGGGTTCATCAAATACCACATTTACCCCTTAGGTCTATATGACTAAATTACCCCAAATTACAATTCTGGGTAAAAACAATGACCAGTGCACCAAGCAGTCTCCATTTGGAAGGCGACTGAATAAAGAAAACCTAGGCCTTGGCCCCCAGGAATGATAAACTCTCCAGCAAATAGACAACAGTATTGGTAGTGGTGTGTAGAAAAGATAAACCACTTTCTTTTGTTCCAAGGCCTAAAAGCAGCCATTGTATACTATCTGCTTGCTGGATTTGTGTTGCTTCTATTGCTGTGTTAAAGGAGCTATTTCTGGAGCTGACCCCTGTATAAAAGCTGGGGTGAGCTGAGCTTTTCTGCCTATTAGAGTGAGCAGTAGAGCAAAGGGTAAACCTCTCTGAGTAGATGGGTCAGAGTACACAGACACTGATTCAGGTTTAGCTGACAGTGCCAGGCAAGGCATTTCTAATCTCCCCAGTTAGCACTAAATCAGCATGGTGTACACGAGCCCTTGACAGAGGACAGACAAATGGGACTCACTAAAAGGATAAAGAGCAGCCTGGTGAAGCACAGACACTGAAAACGATCCAAAGCTTTCATTCCTTAAGCTGAAGATGCTTTGCCGAACCCACATCCATTCAGGACAAGACTTGGCTCTTGGCTCTTCTGTAGTAAAATGACGCCTTCTAGTCTGATCCTGAGAAAACAGACGATGCCCATTCCAAGAATTTAGAACTCAGTAATTAAAAGGCATACTCTTGCCTCCCCCTCTATTTTCTATTGCCTGGAGAAGAGAAAAGTCAAAGCCAAAATTAGGAGGGTGCCATCCGAACCATTGCCGTTACCCAGTGCAGGGTAATTCATGGTTTGATTTTCTTCAGGCCCTCCTGACAATCGATCATGCCAAGCCACAGAGCAGAAGAAATATGACCAAGCAGGAACGTGAGCTCTTTTCTGGGCTGTTCTTTTCAAGTTTACAAACATATCCAAAAGGAAGGGAGGAGAGACAAACAAAAACTCTGACAAAATGACCCTTAAAAGGAACACTGCCACTGGTGTGCTGTTAAATAGCTTAGATTTTCCTAACACAATGTATGCGTCATCTTTACAGAGCACTTTTCGTTTGTATTGCCCTAAACACTCTACAAAGTGTTATCTAAGAGACACTATGACCCCTGAGTTATCAATGAGGAAACTGAGGGTGAGAGACCCTAAATAACTTGTCTGTGATCACACAGCCAGAAAGTGAGAAGGCTGGGATCCTAACCTTGCTCAGGGTTAAGACTCCAGTGTCTAGCTATTAATCACTCTGCTATACCAACATAACATCCTGTTAAGTGTGTAAATGGAATTTTTATATATAAATCCCATTTAAATCCAGCAGAGTAACTTGGAGTAACTTGGTATTTTAAAGACCCCCAGGGTGAACCATTTTGAAGGGGGAAAAAATCAACAGCAATGAGAATAACTACCCTTTGGTTTGTCTTATAAATTCAAATGTTGGGTGACCCTATCTACTGAAAACAAGGCCGATCAGCAAATGCCAAATGTGGTGTGTCTGCCAGTGCCCATCAAGCTGCAGTGGTGATGGTGGGAAAGGGGGCAGTGGGCAGGCTGCCCCAGTGGCAGGCAGTGGGCAGTCCTACACTCCAAGGAGAAGCCTTTAACTGTGTGGACTCTCATACACAAACGAGGCCCAAAGTGCTCTCTTAGCAATTTACAACCCATGCAAATGTATCTCGGCTTCACACTAGAAGCAAGGAATCGCAGATCTCCTTAAGAGACGGAAACTAAGAGTCTCTTACCCTCAGAAAAAGAAGATACTATGCCCACAAATGACCTAACAAGAAAGACTGAAAAGGTTGGTCTGGAAAGTAATACCGGCAGGAAGGGTCTAGGCCCGGGTCTTCTGCCTGCTGATACATAATCCAGTTCCTCTCCAAAGTCTACCGGGTGCACTTCAACAGCTGACCTCTTATCCCAAAACAGCAGAGCAATTTGTCACCAACACAGCACTAATGGGTGAGTCCAAACTTTATTAAATATTACAACAGCAAGCTATTTTACAGATTCCAAGAGCTTAGGTACTTGTTCAATATGAGAGAGATGGGCTATAACTTAGAAATGTCAAAATGGGGATAAATGTCCCTGTGGAATGATCAAACCACCTTAGGAAATGAAACTGGAACTTGGAAAAAAAAAACAATGTGTATTGGGATGAATATGTCTTATTTCTAAGAAGGTACATAAAATAACTAAATTTGCAGAAGGTTTTCAGAAAAAAAAAAACAGTAAGAATATTTCAAATGAAAAGTAAAAGCATTTTCTCTCTATAAAAGGAAAGATTGTGAGAGAAATTAGAAAATAAATAACTCTTGAATTCTACCCACAAGCTGGCCCCAAGTTCATAAAATAAATAGCTAATCCGTTAGGAAATTTCTTTTGCCAAACCATGATATTAAAGTATTAAGTATTCCATTTCTATATAGTACTTAAGAGAATATCACCTTAAGTATCTTTTATCATGTTTTATTTATGTTATAGTAATATCTTTTCAAACTACTATTATTACAAAAACTACCCAGTCAGGGGATCACACTTTTTTTTTAGCAAATATAATGACCTATTTGCGTTATTTATTGGGTCACATTGCCCCATTCTTGATCTCTGTCTTAAAATCTTAATAGAAAGCTTTAATTAACTTAATATTTTAATGCAAATCTAACATCTCCTACTCCCCTCTCAAGAAAACACTAACCTGTTTAAATTCATGGAAAGAAAATGCTAGAATCAGGAATGAGGCTGTTTTGCTCCTGGGGTCGACGAACAATCATTTATTAAGCACCTTCCATATATGTCAAGCACTCTGCCAGGTTCTTAACATCTAAGATTTCATTTAAATACCACACCACTACCAAAAATCATTGTCTTTATTTTACACATAAGCAAGATTCTATTCTAAGTATTTCCAGTTTCAAACTCCTCTCAACACTGAATTGGAATGGACCCTCAAGAGGTCACCTAGATTGACCATCTGCCTGTAATTAAGTGCTAGATCCAGAACGTAGAGATCCATCTAGTTCATTTTACAGATGACAAAAGTGAGGCATCAAGATGCCAAAGGACAGGCCCAGAATCCTAAGATTTGTTCACAGAAGTCAGAGAGGTGGAAATCCCAGATTCCCATCACTCATGCTCTGCTCTTTTCACTAGACCACAGAGCCTCCCCCTGGATGCAGGCAGAGGGATAACCTGCCTTAGTTAGGGAGGCTGGGAAATGCAGCAGAGTGAGCAAAGAAGGGGGAGGAGTATAAGGCTGGGGGTGTGGCTTGAGCCTCACTGCTGCCTTCTGGGAGACAATCTATATACCCTGATAGCCTGGCAAAGTTCACAGAGGTCTGAGTTCATAGTAAGAGAAGTCTGCATTGAAGCTTTACTATGCTACTTCTTAAACTATTTTTTTTTCTCATCTATAAAATAAGACATTGTAATATTACACTTGCTAGAGTTAAGATTACATGAGCTATGTCTGTAAAATAAACATTACAAAGTAAGTGGTCAATAAATAGTAACTATGAGGACAACTCGTCCCCTCTCTTTTGCAGCAAAAGCCTTCACTTCTGACTTCCTCAATCCCCAATGCCTTTACATCAGTGATTCTCATTTATAATGGATTTTTGGGCCACGCTCACAGACTTTCTGGGGTGGAGTCTGAGAAACTGCATTTCTAACAAGTTCCCAAATGAAGCTGATGCTGCCATACTTTTGCTTTGATAGTTTTCTCCTCTATTTTCAAAATCTCTCCACTTTGAGAAGCAAAGCTTCCTGCCCACTTAATTTCCCTTATATAATGTTCTATCTAGCAATTCTTTGACTAAGTGAAATTTAAGGCTGTTTGCTCAAATGGAAGAAATGAAGTTCAGCCAAGGTAGATTGTCCAAAAACATTTTGCGGTATATAACCCCTAGTTCAATATGATTAAAACCTGTGGACCTCAAATGTCAAAATGTATGGTTTTATGTTCCGTGGAATTTTACTGTTATGTGAAAAATGATCTTGAATATCAGAACAGAATATACTGCACTGGAAGGCTTCTTATTCCCATTTTATTGGGTTGGCCAAAATGTTTGTTCGTTTTTTTCCGTAAGATGGCTCTAGTAGCGCTTAGTTGTCTTTAATGTCATTCGAAACAATTTTGTTAGATTGTATTGTGACAGCTGTCATATCAGTGTGCACTTAAAAAAAAACTTATCAAAATTGGTGAATTTTTATATTTTAATATTGAGGATGGAAGAAAAAAACGCAACATTTTCGGCATATTATGCTTTATTATTTCAAGAAAGGCAAAAACGCAACTGAAACGCAAAAATAGATTTGTGCAGTGTATGGAGAAGGTGCTGTGACTGATCAAACGTGTCAAAAGTGGTTTGGGAAGTTTCATGCTGGAGATTTCTCGCTGGATGATGCTCCACAGTCGGTTAGACCAGTTGAAGTTGATAGCGATCAAATCGAGACATTAATTGAGAACAATCAACATTATACCACTCGGGAGAGAGCCGACATACTCAAAATATCCAAATCAAGCGCTGAAAATCATTTGCACCAGCTTGGTTATGTTATCTCTTTGATGTTTGGATTCCACGTAAGTTAAGCAAAAAAAAATATTCTTGACTGTATTTCCGCATGTAATTCTCTACTGAAACGTAATGAAAACATTCCGTTTTTGAAACAAATTGTGACAGGTGATGAAAAGTGGATACTGTACAATAAGGTAGAAGGGAAGAAACTGTTGGGCAAGTGAAATGAACCACCACTAACCACACCAAAGGCCGGTCTTCATCCAAAGAAGGTGTTGTTGTGTATATGCTGGGATTGGAAGGGAGTCCTCTGTTATGAGCTCCTTCCGGAAAACCAAACGATTAATTCCAACAAGTGCTGCTACCAATTAGACGAACTGAAAGCAGCACTCGACAAAAAGCGTCCAGAATTAGTCAACAGAAAATGCATAATCTTCCATCAGGATAACGCAAGACTGCATGTCTCTTTGAAAACCAGGCAAAAACTGTTAGAGCTTGGCTGGTTCGGTCTTGACAAAATTCTCTTAATGGAAAAAATTTCAATTCCCTGGAAGACTGTAAAAGGCACCCGGAACAGTTCTTTCCTCAAAAAGATACAAAGTTTTGGAAAGATGGAATTATGAAATTGACTGAAAAATGGCAGAAGGTAGTGGAACAAAACGGTGAATATGTTGTGCAGTAAAGTTCTTGGTGAAAATGAAAACTGTGTCTTTTATTTTTACTTTAAAACTGAAGGAACTTTTTGGCCAACCTAATAGTAAGCTCTCATTAACTTGGACCAACAATAGGGAAGGTTAGTCTAAACTGGTGAACAATTATGATGATAAAGTATTAATTAATAAATGTCATTTTATTACTTTTAAATCAATTATCTTGACCTAAGCAAGGTCAAGTGAAGGCTTAAACTAGCTGTTTAAGTAACAGAGTAATACTACTCATCAGTCCCCACCTCAAAAATCTGCCACAGCTCCCATGGCCTCAACTAAGGAAAGGCATATCCTTTAGCCCAACATTAAAGGCACCAAAAGCACATTGTCCACAGTGTCCCTACACTTACCACGCAGTTTAGGCAGAAAAGCAAACACATACTGTTCCCATCACAACAGAAAGTACCTGCTCCAATCTGTGTCCAAACCAATCCATCCCTCAAGGTTCTACTCAGATGCCACCTCTTTCATACAGCATTTCAACACTCCCCATTCCCAAATTACTCTCACAGTAACTCTATTATATTGAGAAATCTGAAATTAAGAAGAGTAACTCATGTAAATATTAAGATCTCCACATAGAAACCTGTACACGGATATTTATAGCAGCTTTTTCATAACTGCCAAAACTTGGAAGCAACTAATATGTCCAGGTGAATGGATAAATAAAACTGTGGTACATCCAGACAATGAAATATTATTTGGCACTAAAAAAAGAAATGAGCTATCAGACCATGAAAACACATGGATGAAACTTAAATGCATATTATTAAATGAAAGAAGCCAATCTGAAAAAGGTTATATACCATACAATGCCAACTATATGACATTCTGGAAAAGGCTAGACTATGGACACAGTAACAAGATCAGGAGTTGACAAGGATTGGCAACAGAATGCGGGGCACACATAGGCAGAGCACAGAGGACTTTTAGGGCAGTGAAACTGTTCTGTGTGATACTACAATGGTAGATTCATGTCATCAAGTATTTTTCAAAAGCCATAGAATATACCATACCAAGAGTGGACCCTAATGTAAACTCTGCCCTTTGGGTGATGATAAAGTATCAATGTAGGTTCGATGATTGTAACAAATGTACACTCTGGTGGGGGATATTGATAGTCCTGGAAGCTGTGCATGTGTGGAGGCAAAAGGTATGTGGAAACTCTCTGTACTGTTATCTCAATTTGCTGTGAATCTAAAACTGTTCTAAAAATTAAAGTCTATCAAAAAATGATATATACACACAACCCTTTATATAAAAGGTAACTATCTCTCTATCTACCATGATTACTCTTCTGATTTCATCCAGACCAGTCTCTAACACTATCACCATCATAAGGGTAATTAAGTTTATGCAAGATTCAGTTAACAAGGGAAGACGTTAAGATAAGTTAAGTAGTAAAACGTTGGACTCCAGTTTGTTTAAAAAGAGGAAACCAGCATGAAGCATGTTTCTTCCTGAAGGAAAAATTACAAGTATTTCTTTCTCTTCTGTTTCAAATGTCTTTATAGGATTATATGAATTTTTAAAGCTTCTTTCCAATCATCATAGAAATTGACTACAAATGCCTCCTGGAGTTTGCATAATGCTATTTGTGGGGCGGGGGGGGTGGGTAGGGGTTACATGGAAACCTACTTTTCTTTTAATACTTTCCTGAAAATTTTACCTCAGAATCAAGTTACTGTTTTGTTTTGTTTTTTTTTAATGAGCCCTCAATGCTACTCTACTGATAGAACGAGGTCATCGATGGTTTTGTAAGACTCCAGACATGGCAGAGTTTAGAGGACAAAGCCAGACTGGCCCCTACACACAGCTGATCCTATCAGACATTTAAGCGAATGTTCAGCTTGGCTTTATTACTGGGTTCTCAGACTATATCTCTCAAATCACAAGGTTAAAAAAAAAATCACACTGTACTGAATGGCTTATATTAGTTTCATTAATGTCTGAATTTCAGCAAAATCTTTCATCTGGGAATTATTCCAAAATATAGGGGGTTCTGTCACTAATAGAAGCCATTCCAATGGAACATGTGTTTCCTTAGCTTTATTCCCATGACTAGATGTCTTTTCAATGTCCTTTTATTTATTATGATTTATTAAGACACAGTCATATCACTCCCTTAACATCAGAACTCCTGAAGTTTTGTTAACTCTTTGGACGGTGGAGAAACTTAGAGGGGAAAGGTTACCAACAACAATAATATAGTGGTAATATTTTGAGCACATAGCATGTACCAAGCACTATCTAAGCTCTTTACATGCATTGTCTCCCAAGGACACTTTCTGTCTCATGCTAGCAGATGCATTTCATAACATGGCACAGGAGAACAAAAGGGTTTGGGAACCCTGGAGAGCTTTTAGAACAGAAGCAGAAAACAGAGCCTACCATTTGGAGGGTGGATTTTGTGCTTCAGCTTCCTGTCTTTAAAGTGGGAATGAAAATACTTATCCCTCATGAGATATTGTTTGAGAAAATATATGAGATGATGTAGGTAGAGTACCTGAAATTGTAACCAACCCACAGTGGATTCGTCCTCTGGTATTTTTAAGACAATTAAGGACAGAATCTAAAACTTCTAGATACCTTACAGAGTCCCCAGTACTGCCTTTAAAAAACCTCCTTTAGCACCCTCCTCCACTCAGGGCCTTAATGCAGACTGTAGGAATCCTCTGCCTAGCTCTATTAATAGCCAACTGACCTAGTCATGACCTAGTCCCCTGCCTGCCAAATCTACTCCTCACATCAATATTTTCCTAAATACATACATGCAACAACTACTCAGTGAGCACCTACCACCTCCCAGCTGTGGTCCTGGGCACTGAAGATACAGCGCAGGAGAAGGGAGAGAAAATCCTTACAGTCCAGTAGGGGAAAGACACTGAGAAAGACAGAAACAAGTGCTGAAGGAGAAGTGCTATGAAGGCAGTAAATAGGGTGAAGGTGATGGAGGAGATGCACAGGGAAGCACCCTCAGAATGATATTTAAACCAAAGGATAAGGGTTGAAATACACTGAGGCATGCAAAGAACTATTTTGGGCTATAAGAAGAACACTTGCAAAGACTCTAAGATGGAAAGGGACTTGGCATATCTGACTAACAGATTCTGTCAATACCCACCTTAAAAACCTCCGTGACCAGTGGGGCGAAAACCCATTTAACCTTTAAAGGCAAAAAACTGCTTTTATGTCTAGTGCATTTAGATGACTGATCACAGCTTCCGTCTGGGAACTGGAAAAGCTACAGGTCTCCCCAACACTGGTAACTTATGACTTCAAGTGTTCTCAGTGTAATAGAGTATCATGGTATAGCAAAACAGGACTCTTACAAATGGATAATCATTATCACTGAAGTTATTTGAAGCTTAAAATAAAATCCAGAAAGAGACAAGTGGTATTGCCATCTAAAAGAAAGGAAATAAACTGTATTAGAAAAGAAAGAAGAAGAAGGGGGAGGAGGAAGGGGAGAGTGGAGGAAGAAGGGGAAGAAGCGAAAGAAGAGGAAGAAGGAGAAGAAGAGGAGGAAGAGGAAGAAGCAGAGGAAGGGGAAGAAGGGGGAAAAGGGGAAGAAGCGGAAGAAGGGGAAGAAGCAGAAGAAGGGCAAGAAGGGGAGGAAGAGGAGGAAGGGGAAGAAGGGGGAAAAGGGGAAGAAGGGGAGGAAGGGGAAGAAGAGGAGGAAGGGGAGGAAGGGGAAGAAGGGGAAGAAAAGGAGGAAGGGGAAGAAGGGGAAGAAGAGGAGGAAGGGGAAGAAGGGGAGGAAGGGGAAGAAGCAGAAGAAGCGGAAGAAGCAGAAGAAGGGGAAGAAGGGGAGGAAGAGGAGGAAGGGGAAGAAGGGGAGAAAGGGGAAGAAGGGGAAGAAGCAGAAGAAGGGGAAGAAGGGGAGGAAGAGGAGGAAGGGGAAGAAGGGGAGGAAGGGCAAGAAGCGGAAGAAGGGGAAGAAGAAGAAGGGAAGAAGGGGAGAGGCAGGAGAGAGGAGGGAAGGAGAATCAAGTTAGTGAGATTAGAGCTAAAGAAGGTTCAAGGTAGAAGAAAACTTGAAGAGGCTATTTACTCCCCCTACTTAGAGGTGAGGGCAGAGAAACCTGCAGTCTTCCAGTGATTTGATTACAATTAGTCAAGTCTAGGTTTATGATTTTTTTTAATATGACTGATTTTGATACACTCTGTGCAAGATTATAGAATGAATTAAAAAGGAAACTTTTTGTGTATTGAGAAAAAGAAGCAGTGATCTAAGGGATCAGCATGAATTCACCAAAGATATCCTGTCAGAAAAATCTTATTTGTTGGTTTGTTTTTAAAAAGTAACCCATGCATCAGGATCTTGTGGTAAACACCGTATCTCTGGCAAATGCCCAGTCTTGGACCACATTGTGTGGAAGGAAGGAGGACAAGGCAGGCAAGTCTAACTAGGTGAAATACCCTAATAAATTACACAGATTAATAGGGTTATTGTCAGCCTAACAGCAGCACAGAAAGGTGAGAGAGGACCTGGGAGAAGAGAAGTGAGGAGGAAAGAAAGGCAGGGAGAAAAGGAAGAGGGAGTGGGAAAGAGAACATGGAAGATGCCAAGTAAAGAAGTCGGGAATTTTCGAACAAAAATTTTAAATAGCAACTTAAAAAAAAGGGAGGGGGACAACATGTGAAGCACCTATGCTACCCAAATGGTAGAAAACCAGCCACATGTGCCTACAGAAATTTAAATTCGTGAAAAGAAAATAAAACTCAAAATTCAGTTCCTTAGTCACACAGGCCACATATCAAGTGAGTATCGCAGATCCAGGACACTTACACCATTGCAGAAACTTCTAGTGGACAGAGCTAGGGAGATATAGAAGACTTTCCTTCTGGATTTCATGAGTGCCATAAGTTTCTTGCATTCCATATAAGATTTTTACTGCTTTCTTTCACTGCAAGTTGGGAACACACAGCCACATCACAAAGGCACATACAATTCCTATTTTGCCAACTTTGGTGTCCTTTTGATTATTCAAAAGTATCCAAAATGGTGGCTGCCAAAATGGAGGTGAGTTGTGGCTACACAAAGAACACACTGAAATTGCTAATGCCAAAGAAGAGGCACTCTGTGCATTTAGATTTTACAGCTCATTATTATTCACTTTGGTACCTGGCATGGGGGTAGGGGAGGATGGCTAAAGAGAAAAGCTTTTAATTTAGACAGAAAATTCTCTTAATTACTGCTGACAGAAGGGTCTGGTATGAGCCTCAGGCCATGAGTTAGATCCTTTGGAACAGAGGCCCCTTTAGAGAGAAACATCTCTCCCACCTCAACCCAGGGGGCTGGAATGCGACCACTAAGAGCACCAAAACAAGGTAAAGAAATGTGGACACGCCTAGTTAAGAAATGTATCTTGGTGTTATTTATTGTTATCTCTACTTTCTCTTGTTTTGTATTATGAAATATTTATTGATTTTGTGTCCTTAACTGAATTATAACTTTCTGGAAAGCAGAGATTTCTATATCCCTTCAAGCAAATAGTAAGTGAGCAATTAATATAGGCGTGCTAAAAAAATCTCAGTCTAGCTATTCTAGGCTCTTTACCTCAAATTCATTTTTCTTGACTATCTTTTTGAGCATGTAGGACTTGGAACAAGCATTGTAGACTCTAATCCTGGCTGTGACTCAGAACGTTCATACATCTGCCTAAGACCATCGGATTCACAGCATGGAAGCCACTGGGGAATCTTTGAGGAAAACAGTTTGGATAGGACCGTGATAAAAGAAACCAGTTTGCAGAAAGTCTTTAGATGAAGACTTCAGTTACAAGCCTCTCAGAATCTATCCACACACCCCTACACTTCTTGAGTCCTGAACTCAAGGCTTTCCCCTCTACTTCGGTTTGACTCCACAGGGTGGGCCTCACACCCAGGTAACTAAGATGCCTGAAGACATCACAGGAAGGAGAGAAACCAGGCACACTTTTTAAAAAATCTTTTGCTTGATGAATAGGTAATTATTTTATTTGAATTACTTCGAATAAGTTAACTAATATGTTGGTAATGGCCATGAGATTGGGTCAAAATTTGAAATCCTAAATGTATGTTTTCTAACAATCTGATGCCATTACAGATCCTGTTTCAATTTAAAAGAGGATTTCCTACCTACCCTGCAGATACTTCAGGTCCTTATAGTCTAGACAATTCTTTGTTCTATTTCTACATCAGAATTAATCTTTACAGGACCTTTATATTAAACATAATATCCATATTTATTCATACATAGAGGAAAAGAAAAATAAGAAAGTTTATCAAATAAGCTAAATTAGTCAGTTATGCCCTCTCCCTCCTCCAAGTTAAGGAACTAGTCTTTTTCCAAGGAAGTAACCTCAGTATTTGCTTTCAAACCGTCTTAGATCATTTAATGTCACTAATGTATTTTATAGAATAAATTCAGTTTTTATAAAAGGGGAATAAAAGAAAAATAATGTGTTATATCTTATAAGAGGCAGCATCATATAATAAAAACAATATGACTTTTGGAGCTACACAGGATTCAGTTCAAATCCCAACTCTGTCTCTAATCAACTTTATGACTAGGGCTACAGCTGGCCTATACAGGACCCAGTACAAATTAGAAAAAAGTGCCTCCTCTGGGGAAACATAGCCCTTACCTGCTACCTGGGCCAAATGCCCTCATGCAGTGAACAATTTGTAAAACTATATGTGGTAACCCTGTATATATGTGACTTTGGAAAAATCTCTAAGCTTCAGTCACCTCATCTCTAAAATGAATATACTACCATCTGCACCTCATTGGGTTGGAGGGAGGATTAAAGAGGGTAAAAGAAATAAAGCACCCAGCGTGGAGCCTGGAGAATTAGGACTGAAGACCTAGGAAATATTAGTTGTCACCTCTATGCTTCTCCCTGGCCAGTCATCTATATGGTCGATACCCCTGGAACTTCCTATTAAGAATGGATTAGACTCCACCATTGAAAGTAATTCATGCATTCCAGGATTAGGCATTGCCTAGGAGCTCTGTAACAGAAGTTGGATGTTGACATAGCACTTGAGTGTTAAAGCCTGCTCTCTGTACGAACCACTGCATTGTACAGTACTAATTGTTTAACCTGTATCTTCTCCGTTCCACTTCTTTCTAAATTGATTGCTTGTTGTAACCAAATATTGTAGTATACTACACTAGTGTAGGACACTAGTTTTAAATTTCACTTTATAAATTCCATCTGGAAAAGCTTTTAAATCCACTCAATGACTGTAGTGGATAAACAGAAATCTTACCCACATAAACCCCAGACCTAACCACTCCCATGACGTTCAGTCATTTTTACTCTGGGAATAAATCTGAATTCTTTTTTCCTAAATTAAAAACGCATTTTAAAGAAAAGTAGTATTAAACTACTCCATAAACAATAAACCACACTTAAATCTTGGTTGCAATAAATATCTCCTGCCTACAGCTATTAGATTCCACAAGTGAATTTTTAAGTTTGCCAGCAAAACAGAATATTTATTCTGACAGTGATTTGCTTTCTGTGGCTTCAATGTTCTCTTGCTTTTCTTTCTAATACTTGGGGGAGGGGTATCTGTCCAGAAACCTGTAATAGATTTATTCAGGAGACAAGAGCGCTATCAAAGATCACCATCTCACCACTGTGAGGTCAGTTTTTGCCTTAGGACAATAATATCAAATGGTGGCACCTTTGCCTCTCTCTTGTTTCCTTAGTGATTGATTAAGGCTGTGAAAATTAGCTTAAAAAATGAGCAAATTACTTAGCAAGAGTTAAAGATTTGGGGCAGGCATTTTACTCAAAGGCCTGGCCAGCTTTTCAAAATGAGCTGTGACATACACATTTTACTCAAAGGCCTGGCCAGCTTTTCAAAATGAGCTGTGACATACACATTTTACTCAAAGGCCTGGCCAGCTTTTCATATATCATTTTATGACATATACATTTGCTCAACTAAAGAACCTGTCAGGGACTGGGGGAGGAGCTTGTTATTATTTTATGAATAATCACATCAGTTATTCAAAGTAGGCAGGGCAGGTAAAAAGGATCTAAAGTATCACAGAGAAGATAGATGCATATAAAAGTTACCCCAAACTCGATATCAGCCACTGACATTTAACATATACAGGTCTAGATCCAATATTTCATCCTAACACAGCTCCGGCTGGGAGCTGGGAGGCAGTCACACAGGAGCCCAAGAAGGCCAGCTAATGGCAGAGCTGGGGCTGGACCACTTACTTTCACATCACTACCCACCTTATACCCAAGATGGTCACTAAGCCCCGATCCTGTAATTTAAAACCTCTTGCTTACATTATGAAACTCGTTTTGCATACTTACAAAACTCTGACGATTATTCATAAAAAGCTTATTTTAAAATTCTATAAAAACAGTTACATTTACCAAAAAATCTTCAATTTGGTCATTTCTCTAGCCCCAAGTTTGTCATTTCTATAAGATAGCATGCTAAATTATCTTCATATAGTTTTCAAGTTTCAGGCAACTTGAAACCTAAAAATAGGATGAAAAGAATTGAGCCAGTGGTAATGTAAACTGGTGTGACTTTTCCAAGAGGCAATTTGATAATATAGGGTTTAAAAAAAATAAAGATCTATATTCTCTTTAATCAAAAATATCCCCCCCAAAAGATGAAAAAGACAAGAGTACTATATTGTTCATCAAAGTGTGATTATTTTAGTGAAAAAATCTGGAACAATCTAAAAGTCCAGTAGCAAGGAACTGGTTAAGTAAACTATTTGATGAAATGTTAGTCTATTATCATCTAGCCATTTAACAAATGACTACTTACTGATATTTAAAGATGCACAAGGAGATTAACCAAGATGGCGGAGTAGAAGGACGTGCTCTCACTCCCTCTTGCGAGAGCACCAGAATCACCACTGGCTGCTGGACAATCATTGACAGGAAGACCCTGGACTTCACCAAGGAGGATACCCCGCGTCCAAGGACAGAGGAGAAGCCACAGTGAGACGGTAGGAGGGGCGCAATCAGAGTAAAATCAAATCCCATAACTGCTGGGTGGGTGACTCACAGACTGGCGAACACTTATACCACAGAATTCCACCCACTGGAGTGAAGGTTCTGAGCCCCACGTCAGGCTTCCCAACCTGGGGGTCCGGCAACGGGAGGAGGAATTCCTAGAGAATCAGACTTTGAAGCCTAGAGGGAATTGATTGCAGGACTTTGACAGGACTGGGGGAAACAGAGACCCCACTCTTGGAGGGCACACACAAAGTAATGTGTGCATCGGGACCCAGGGGAAGGAGCAGTGACCCTGGGGGAGACTGAACCGGACCTACCTGCTGGTGTTGGGGGGTCTCCTGCAGAGGCGAGTGGTGGCTCTGTTTCACCGTGGGGATAAGGACACTGGCAGCAGAGGCTCTGGGAAGTTCTCCTTGGCGTGAGCCCTCCCAGAGTCTGCCATTGACCCCACCAAAGAGCACCGGTAGGCTCCAGTGTTGGGTTGCCTCAGGCAAAACAACCAACAGGGAGGGAACCCAGCCCCACCCATCAACAGTCAAGTGGATTAAGGTTTTACTGAGCTCTGACCGCCACAGCAACAGGGAGGGAACCCAGCCCCACCCATCAACAGTCAAGTGGATTAAGGTTTTACTGAGCTCTGACCGCCACAGCAACAGTCAGCTCTACCCACCACCAGAGCCTCCCATCAAGCCTCTTAGATAGCCTCAACCACCAGAGGGCAGACAACAGAAGCAAGAAAAACTACGATCCTGCAGCCTGTGGACCAAAAACCACAGTTACAGAAAGATAGAGAAGATGAAAAGGCAGAGGGCTATGCACCAGATGAAGGAACAAGAAAAAACCCCAGAAAAACAACTAAATGAAGTGGAGATAGGCAACCTTCCAGAAAAAGAATTCAGAATAATGATAGTGAAGATGATCCAGGACCTCGGAATAAGAATGGAGGCAAAGATTGAGAAGATGCAAGAAATGATTAACAAAGACCTAGAAGAATTAAAGAACAAACAAACAGAGATGACCAATACAATAACTGAAATGAAAACTACACTAGAAGGAATCAATAGCAGAATAACTGAGGCAGAAGAACGGATAAGTGACCTGGAAGACAGAATGGTGGAATTCACTGCTGCAGAACAGACTAAAGAAAAAAGAATGAAAAGAAATGAAGACAGCCTAAGAGACCTCTGGGACAACATTAAACGCAACAACATTCGCATTATAGGGGTCCCAGAAGGAGAAGAGAGAGAGAAAGGACCAGAGAAAATATTTGAAGAGATTATAGTCGAAAACTTCCCTAACATGGGAAAGGAAATAGCCACCCAAGTCCAGGAAGCGCAGAGAGTCCCATACAGAATAAACCCAAGGAGAAACACGCCGAGACACATAGTAATCAAAGTGGCAAAAATTAAAGACAAAGAAAAATTATTGAAAGCAGCAAGGGAAAAACGACAAATAACATACAAAGGAACTCCCATAAGGTTACAGCTGATTTCTCAGCAGAAACTCTGCAAGCCAGAAGGGAGTGGCATGATATACTTAAAGTGATGAAAGGGAAGAACCTACAACCAAGATTACTCTACCCGGCAAGGATCTCATTTAGATTTGATGGAGAAATCAAAAGCTTTGCAGACAAGCAAAAGCTAAGAGAATTCAGCACCACCAAACCAGCTCTACAACAAATGCTAAAGGAACTTCTCTAAGTGGGAAACACAAGAGAAGAAAAGGACCTACAAAGACAAACCCAAAACAATTAAGAAAATGGTCATAGGAACATACATATCGATAATTACCTTAAACGTGAATGGATTAAATGCCCCAACCAAAAGACATAGACTGGCTGAATGGATACAAAAACAAGACCCATATATATGCTGTCTACAAGAGACCCACTTTAGACCTAGGGACACATACAGACTGAAAGTGAGGGGATGGAAAAAGATATTCCATGCAAATGGAAATCAAAAGAAAGCTGGAGTAGCTATACTCATATCAGATAAAATAGACTTTAAAATAAAGAATGTTACAAGAGACAAGGAAGGACACTACATAATGATCCAGGGATCAATCCAAGAAGAAGATATAACAATTATAAATATATATGCACCCAACATAGGAGCACCTCAATACATAAGGCAACTGCTAACAGCTATAAAAGAGGAAATCGACAGTAACACAATAATAGTGGGGGACTTTAACACCTCACTTACACCAATGGACAGATCATCCAAAATGAAAATAAATAAGGAAACAGAAGCTTTAAATGACACAATAGACCAGATAGATTTAATTGATATATATAGGACATTCCATCCAAAAACAGCAGATTACACGTTCTTCTCAAGTGCGCACGGAACATTCTCCAGGATAGATCACATCTTGGGTCACAAATCAAGCCTCAGTGAATTTAAGAAAATTGAAATCATATCAAGCATCTTTTCTGACCACAACGCTATGAGATTAGAAATGAATTACAGGGAAAAAAACGTAAAAAGGACAAACACATGGAGGCTAAACAATATGTTACTAAATAACCAAGAGATCACTGAAGAAATCAAAGAGGAAATCAAAAAATACCTAGAGACAAATGACAATGAAAACACGACGACCCAAACCTATGGGATGCAGCAAAAGCGGTTCTAAGAGGGAAGTTTATAGCTATACAAGCCTACCTAAAGAAACAAGAAAAATCTCAAGTAAACAATCTAACCTTACACCTAAAGAAACTAGAGAAAGAAGAACAAACAAAACCCAAAGTTAGCAGAAGGAAAGAAATCATAAAGATCAGAGCAGAAATAAATGAAATAGAAACAAAGAAAACAATAGCAAAGATCAATAAAACTAAAAGTTGGTTCTTTGAGAAGATAAACAAAATTGATAAGCCATTAGCCAGACTCATCAAGAAAAAGAGGGAGAGGACTCAAATCAATAAAATCAGAAATGAAAAAGGAGAAGTTACAACAGACACCACAGAAATACAAAGCATCCTAAGAGACTACTACAAGCAACTTTATGCCAATAAAATGGACAACCTGGAAGAAAGGGACAAATTCTTAGAAAGGTATAACCTTCCCAGACTGAATCAGGAAGAAACAGAAAATATGAACAGACCAATCACAAGTAATGAAATTGAAACTGTGATTAAAAATCTTCCAACAAACAAAAGTCCAGGACCAGATGGCTTCACAGGTGAATTCTATCAAACATTTAGAGAAGAGCTAACACCCATCCTTCTCAAACTCTTCCAAAAAATTGCAGAGGAAGGAACACTCCCAAACTCATTCTATGAGGCCACCATCACCCTGATACCAAAACCAGACAAAGACACTACAAAAAAAGAAAATTACAGACCAATATCACTGATGAATATAGATGCAAAAATCCTCAACAAAATACTAGCAAACAGAATCCAGCAACACATTAAAAGGATCATACACCACGATCAAGTGGGATTTATCCCAGGGATGCAAGGATTCTTCAATATACGCAAATCAATCAATGTGATACACCATATTAACAAATTGAAGAATAAAAACCATATGATCATCTCAATAGATGCAGAAAAAGCTTTTGACAAAATTCAACACCCATTTCTGATAAAAACTCTCCAGAAAGTGGGCATAGAGGGAACCTACCTCAACATAATAAAGGCCATATATGACAAACCCACAGCAAACATCATTCTCAATGGTGAAAAACTGAAAGCATTTCCTCTAAGATCAGGAACGAGACAAGGATGTCCACTCTCACCACTATTATTCAACATAGTTCTGGAAGTCCTAGCCACGGCAATCAGAGAAGAAAAAGAAATAAAAGGAATACAAATTGGAAAAGAAGAAGTAAAACTGTCACTGTTTGCGGATGACATGATACTATACATAGAGAATCCTAAACTGCCACCAGAAAACTGCTAGAGCTGATTAATGAATATGGTAAAGTTGCAGGATACAAAATTAATGCACAGAAATCTCTTGCATTCCTATACACTAATGATGAAAAATCTGAAAGAGAAATTATGGAAACACTCCCATTTACCGTTGCAACAAAAAGAATAAAATACCTAGGAATAAACCTACCTAGGGAGACGAAAGACCTGTATGCAGAAAACTATAAGACACTGATGAAAGAAATTAAAGATGATACCAACAGATGGAGAGATATACCATGTTCTTGGATTGGAAGAATCAACATTGTGAAAATGAGTATACTACCCAAAGCAATCTACAGATTCAATGCAATCCCTATCAAATTACCAATGGCATTTTTTACGGAGCTAGAACAAATCATCTTAAAATTTGTATGGAGACACAAAAGACCCCGAATAGCCAAAGCAGTCTTGAGGGAAAAAATGGAGCTGGAGGAATCAGACTCCCAGACTTCAGACTATACTACAAAGCTACAGTAATCAAGACAGTATGGTACTGGCACAAAAACAGAAACATAGATCAATGGAACAAGATAGAAAGCCCAGAGATTAACCCACGCACCTATGGTCAACTAATCTATGACAAAGGAGGCAAAGATATACAATGGAGAAAAGACAGTCTCTTCAATAAGTGGTGCTGGGAAAACTGGACAGCTACATGTAAAAGAATGAAATTAGAATACTCCCTAACACCATACACAAAAATAAACTCAAAATGGATTAGAGACCTAAATATAAGACTGGACACTATAAAACTCTTAGAGGAAAACATAGGAAGAACACTCTTTGACATAAATCACAGCAAGATCTTTTTTGATCCACCTCCTAGAGTAATGGAAATAAAAACAAAAATAAACAAATGGGACCTAATGAAACTTCAAAGCTTTTGCACAGCAAAGGAAACCATAAACAAGACGAAAAGACAACCCTCAGAATGGGAGAAAATATTTGCAAATGAATCAACGGACAAAGGATTAATCTCCAAAATATATAAACAGCTCATTCAGCTCAATATCAAAGAAACAAACACCCCAATCCAAAATGGGCAGAAGACCTAAATAGACATTTCTCCAAAGAAGACATACAGATGGCCACGAAGCACATGAAAAGATGCTCAACATCACTAATTATTAGAGAAATGCAAATCAAAACTACAATGAGGTATCACCTCACTCCTGTTAGAATGGGCATCATCAGAAAATCTACAAACAACAAATGCTGGAGAGGGTGTGGAGAAAAGGGAACCCTCTTGCACTGTTGGTGGGAATGTAAATTGATACAGCCACTATGGAGAGCAGTATGGAGGTTCCTTAAAAAACTAAAAATAGAATTACCATATGACCCAGCAATCCCACTACTGGGCATATACCCAGAGAAAACCGTAATTCAAAAAGACACATGCACCCGAATGTTCATTGCAGCACTATTTACAATAGCCAGGTCATGGAAGCAACCTAAATGCCCATCAACAGACGAATGGATAAAGAAGTTGTGGTACATATATACAATGGAATATTACTCAGCCATAAAAAGGAACGAAATTGAGTCATTTGTTGAGACATGGATGGATCTAGAGACTGTCATACAGAGTGAAGTAAGTCAGAAAGAGAAAAACAAATATCGTATATTAATGCATGTATGCGGAACCTAGAAAAATGGTACAGATGAGCCAGTTTGCAGGGCAGAAGTTGAGACACAAATGTAGAGAATGGTCATATGGACACCAAGGGGGGAAAACTGCAGTGAGGTGGGGATGGTGGTGTGCTGGATTGGGCAATTGGGATTGACATGTATACACTGATGTGTATGAAACTGATGCCTAATAAGAACCTGCAGTATAAAAAAACAAACAAAACAACTAATACTAAACTTTCATTGGGTTATTTGTATGGAAATATGTTAATATAAATGTTTCAGATATTACATGAAATTTCTAAAAATCTTATATTTGTATTTGTATGGAAATATGTATGGAAATATGTTAATATAAATGTTTCAGACATTACATGAAATTTCTAAAAATCTTATATTTGTATTTGTATGGAAATATGTATGGAAATATGTTAATATAAATGTTTCAGACATTACATGAAATTTCTAAAAATCTTATATGTTCTGGTATAATGTTATAAGTAATAATCCTAGTTATTACTTTAAAATGTATATGTCAGAAATAACTAATTTTCTTGTCAACTGCATTATTATGAACTTTCATCAAATCTTTAACCGTGGTCATTTTTAAGTCTTTTGTCATTTACAGACAGTCCTGGGTGTACTCTGATGATTTTGCAAATATGTTCCTATAAAAGGGTTTCATCTTCAAGAAATTCATGGAAAAGACTCTGACAAGTACAGGTTTCTGGTAACTGACTGTACTGCTGAACTGAATGAATAAGCATTTTCAGAACTCTAATGAAAAACTGATGAACTCATAAAAGTGCTAACAAAAGATCAAGGTGAAAAAAAAAATTAATTACATGGGACTGAGTGAACTGATGAGGATGAGTATAATTTTTGTGACTTTCTGTCTGAATTTAAAAAAAAAAAAAAAAATCCCACAAGGACTCAGAGGCAAAGAATATACAAATCAATTTTCACTGCAAAGTAAAGGAGCTGTTACAGTGGAGGATTACTGGACTGAATGTCAATATTATGACATAGTATGAGTGTGTTTCATGTTTGGTAATTGCAATCATTGTTGCTTTTGTTGTGGTCATCCATGTACAATGCTTGGTGTCAGTCTATTTATGTCTTGTAAAAATAAAATACAGTGTGTGTGTGTGTGAATAAAAAAAAAAAAAAAAATAAAGATGCACAAGATAGTAAGTTACAAAAACCATCAAGAACAATAGGCACAGATTGATCCTTTTTTTTTAAATTTTTGTCACATTCTTAAAATGACTCGAAAGATATCATTGGGTGGTGGGATTTGGGATATTTTAAATTTTCTCCTTTAGTTTATCTGTATAGTCAATTTTCTAGTTGAAAAGTATGGTTTATTATGCTTATAGAGTAGTTTAATACTACTTTTTTCTTTACAAGAAAGGAATATGTATTGATTTTTCAATAAGAAAAATAGTTTTGATAAATACTTTAGGTTTCATCTTCTTCCTGATTACGTTTAACAGATTGAAATTTTGCAGATCATTACATTTTTAAGGTGCAATATACTTCTGAACACTTCCAAAATCACTAATATAACACCTATGGCTCACATACAAATGAATTAATTCAATTAAAAAAAATTTCACCGAGCACCTATCTGCTAAGTGCTCACCCATGGCTGGGGATGGAAAGGTATTTATCTGTCTTTAAGGAGTTCACAGGCTATAGAGAAGGGGAGAAAGGCAAGCAATAATTACTATACAGTGACAGATAAGTGCTAATGAAAAGAAATATGTAAAAATCTCACAGGCTCAAGGATGGAGCTACTAACTGGGCTATGGTGGGGAGATGGGGTTCAGGGACCAGGTATTAACCAAAGATATAGAGTTTGTTAGGAGGAAAAATAGGGACAAAGCCTTGTAGACATAGGAAACAGCATGTATAATGTAATGAAGACACAGAATAACATGGGAAGTGATGGGGCCAGTAAACCTTTGAGGATACAGGGAATGTACATTTCATGGGAGAGAACAGCAGAACTCTTATAAAGGAGACTAAAAAAAAAAGAAGTAAAGAGAGAAACTATAAAGAGCCTTGAAAGGCATACTTATGTGTTTGGAAATCTTCTGGAAGCACAGTGGAGAAGCAGATGATTTTAATATCATTAGTGAGTTAAGAATGATCTTATCTACCTCCCCAGGCTTCAGCTCCCACCTTTAGACCATGATCCCCTAAGGTATGTGTCTAGCCCAGACATTCTCTCCTGCAATCCTGCAACTAGACGCATATTCCCAACTGTGTATCTAATGGTTTATTTACCACATGCTCATGAAGTCTAATACCTCCCTCAAATTTAAGATGTCCCACATCAAACTTTTAATCGAATCTTTAAACCTCCTCTACCCTAGAAAATCAAGCCAGAACCATCATCATTCTTCTTTTTTGCTCTCACACCTCCACACTTGAAAAGTTGGAGAATTTGCCTTAAAAATTTTCAAATCTCTCGTTCCTTCATTAAGCACCTAGTCTTTAGTTCAAGCATCTTACCATATCTTGGTTAGATACTTCAAACAGTCTTTTAAATGATCTCTCTGCCACTCTACCATCCATACCACAGTGCTGTTGCTATGAGTGATCTCACCAAATAACGAAAAACAACACTCCACTCCCGGGTTTCAAAGCCTCTGAGGGCTCCTTAGTGTCTACCACTTAAAATGTAAAGTCAAACTCTGCCTCCTGATGAGGTTTTCTTCAGCTTCCTAATTTACTAATAGTTTATATAAGGGAGTTTCTTAATATACTAACACTTGGTTCAGATCTATGTTAAAGCCACCTCATAAGGACAAGGCAGTAGGGTGCAAATAAGTGAAAATATACAAGTAGGCGAGTGTTTCTGTAACAGTGCCATGTTGTATTAAAACATGTATTCCTTAGTATGTGTCCCCTGTTTACTCATTTTGCCTGGAATATTGTAGGTGTTCTATCAATCTGTTTGTTTGTTCAATCAATTCGTTTTATACACACACACACACATACACACACACACACGACATAGTAGTAATACTGTCCTGTGTAAGATTTTTTGGTAAGTTTCTTCTTAAGGACCATCCTCCACCCTAAAAAGATTCTTCCACGGGTGAATCTCATCTATACATTCCATCACAAACATCAATTTCACCATGACAGTCTACCAGCATCCCAGATTACCCATAAACTGTTCATTAACATAAGACACTTGTTCTTGAGTGCTGTCTACAGTCTTATCCAGACCACGAGTTTTAATCAGCAAAATAAAAACCAACTGATTTTCCTCCAAGTCAAAAAAAGAAAAAAAAAAAAAAAAAAAAACCCAACTGACTCTCAGGTTGTTTAGCTCCACTAAAGAATACATTGGAATGACACATTAAACTTGTTTTTATAAGCACACATACACATTGCCCTGAAATTAAAACAGTTCTAGGGCAATATAGAACAGTTACTCTCTAATACAGGATTATGAGGTTACCATCACTTTATCAGAAAACAATAAATCTAAAGATAACATCTAAAACCTTATAATTGCTGACCAATATACTTTGTGGCAGGGAAATATGATAAAAAGTTGCAGTACTACTGAATTTATATCAAGAAGGGAACTGGTTTAATCTAAGGTTACCACAAGTTTCTTCTTTATAGAGTATTCTAATTATATGTCCCAATAAACGAGCTCCCCCTTTTGTTCATTAACTTCCCCATTTTTTAAAAAATTAATTAATTAATTTATTTATTTTTGGCTGTGTTGGGTCTTCGTTTCTGTGCGAGGGCTTTCTCTAGTTGTGGCGAGCGGGGGCCACTCTTCATCGCGGTGCGCGGGCCTCTCACTATCGCGGCCTCTCCTGTTGCGGAGCACAGGCTCCAGACGTGCAGGCTCAGTAGTTTGTGGCTTCACGGGCCCAGTTGCTCCACGGCATATGGGATCTTCCCAGACCAGGGCTCGAACCCGCGTCCCCTGCACTGGCAGGCAGATTCTCAACCACTGTGCCACCAGGGAAGCCCTACTTTCCCATTTTTAAGTATTGCTGCTTCTGGGTTTCAAACAATATAGCAGACAGATTTGCTGAAAGCCAACATCTATCATTTGCTTGGGAATAGAGCTTAAGCTTGAATAATCTATCAGAGTTGTACATTTTTTAACCACACGATGATGATATTTATCACTATAATAGCTAACCTTTATATAGTACCCATGTAATACGTGCAAGTTCCAATGTACACTTTGTATTTTGTCTTATGTAATATATAGAACCCTTTACGGTAGATCCGATAGTATTTCCATTTTACAGATGGAAAACTGAGGCTCAGGGAGGATAAATAACTTGTTTCAGATCACACAGACTGGGATTCCAACCTAGAGTCCACTCTCTTAACCTGGACACCCTATTAGATGGGATCCTTCTATTAACATATTGAATGGGAGGTTTGGCAGATAAAAAGGCATATTTCAGCATAGGGCATTCTAGTCAGTATTTCCTCATAAATCTTCAGGCTATAGATAAAGAATCTGTCCAATTTCATTCACATTGTCACCAGTTTTGAGTATTAATATGTAATCAGAATGCATGGTATCTCCTTTTAAATGTATAATTTTGAAAGCTTTAGTGAATATACTGGTCTGTTATTCCTCCCATTGGGCAACACAACTTTGAAACAGCAATGACCAATAATAATGTGAGCCAAAAATGCACATATCTATAATTTTAAGTTTTTTTAGTAGTCATATTTAAAAACATAAAAAGAAACTAGGTAAAATTCATTTTAATGATATATTTTATTTAACCTAATGTATCAAAAATATTATTTCAACATGTAATCTGTATAAATTATTAAAGAGATACTGTACATTCTTATTTTCATATTACACCTCCAAAATCCCATGTGTTTTTTTACAGTTACAACACACATCTCAGTGAAGACTAGCCATTGCTCACATGCTCAAGAGCCACGTGGGGCTAGTGGCTACAGCAGTGACAGCACAGTCCTAGAGCATATAGCCCATTCTGTGGTTAAAGTAAATATGAAAACATGCCTCTTTTCACATATTTCCTTCATAAACTTTTCCCCATGATCGACTGTCTTCTTTAAACTACAAAAAGAACACACCTGTGTAATGCCTTCAAGATTCCCTGACGATCAAACATTAATTGTTAACTGAATGTGACCCTAGACAGTACAAAATTCTAATGTGTCCAAGACAGTGGGTTCAGTAACACTTTCCTCCGTTCCTGTCTCACCACCTAACTGTTCCGTGGGCCAAACAGGAGGTCTGAATAAAGAACTGAGAAGTAAAAATATGTACCTGGGACTTACCTGGTGGCACAGTGGTTAAGAATCCGCCTGCCAATGCAGGGGACACGGGTTCGAGCCCTGGTCCAGGAAGATCCCACATGCTGCAGAGCAATGAAGCCTGTGGACCACAACTACTGAGCCTGTGCTCCAGAGCCCGCGAGCCACAACTAATGAGCCCGCGAGCCACAACTACTGAAGCCCGCGCATCTAGAGCCCGTGCTCTGCAGCAAGAGAAGCCACTGCAATGAGAAGCCTGCGCACCGCAACAAAGAGTAGCCTCTGCTCGCCGGAACTAGAGAAAGCCCAAGCACAGCAACAAAGACCCAATGCAGCCTAAATAAATAAGTAAATAAATAAGTAAATAAACAAACTTATTAAAAAAATGTACCTACTTCTTGAAAAACATGCTGTGGGGAGGTCAAATTGCCTTTATTTCCAAAGCACAACATTTCTCTATGTAGTTACCTACATGGAATGTAGTTTAATCTGGTCATTTCACTCTGACATTTTCTTCAGTTAAAAGTCAATTTCACCCTAAATTCCCAGTCTGGATTTTCTCTCTCAGCAGTCAATTTGACTCTATCAACATTAGATGGGTGGGGGAGAGCAGGGTATGGGGAGGCCGGGGGCGGGGGATGTCCATGGATAGCAAAGGCTGTTTTTTACCACTCATGCTTCATTTACTCAACAATTAAGTACATGTTAACCCTACCACCCTATAATCTTGAAAATGTGAAAAATTAATTTGAGCAAAAGGTTCCCCCCCTACCCTATCTAAGAGTAGGGATAACATCTAGTAAAAACACAATTTAACCTTTGCTGGATTATTCAATTTAGTCAGTAAAAAGCAATCAACTGTTAGTACACTCCCCCCACCCCACCAAAAAAAAAAGGCAGAGAGTGGAGAGAGGGAGGGAGAATGTCAAAACAAAAGCCTGTGCTAGAAAATTTACAAGGAAAAAGAACAAACATCCTCTTTGGGAATTACTCTAGGCTACGCAGCAAAGAATTATAGCACGTAAACTGAGGTTACATAAACACTCTAATAAAATCCAGGGCTTGATTTATAGAAGCAGCCTGTCTCGGGCTTGCTTCCACAGAGGACCTAGGCCTGGAAACCAGCAGAGCTGCCCACCACCTCGCCAGCAGCAGGAGGAAAGGGCTTGCTAGGAGGTGCTGTGCTTTCCAATCTGTGGGGTGTGTGCCGGAGGAGGGAGGGAAACACCACAGATTAATCCTACTCCTTTTAAAGACAGGAAGGGAAGTAATATCCTATTTGTATATCCATTGCCCCAGTCTACAGAAGGCTCTCCAGCGCCACCCCCAAGCTCCAATCCCCATCACTACCATAAGCAATAAAATGCAAGGGGAGAGAAGTTGAAAATAAACTGAGTAACCCTCAAACACCCTCAGACACAGAGAAAGAAGTATTAAAATAAAATCAGCTTGATAAATGCAGACTGATATGTATGAAGGTCCCAGTGACAATCAGGCAAGGCTCTGTTTGCTACACTGGCTCACATAGGTTAATTCATGGAGTTAGAGAACGTTTAGGTGATTCCTTTCCCAAACTCTCTCCCACCTGCCCCCACTCCCACCCCCAGAAAAGCCCTGACTTCACCCCTTGCCTCTCTCTAGGGAACAGCATTCCCTTCTTAACGCAGGTGTTGCTTCACCTTTACCGATGATAGGTGCTTCACTAAGGGACCTCATCAACATTCATTTATCACCATGTTCCTATACATGGCCCTTCATACAAGACAATGGTTAATGGAGAAGCAGCCTTGATGAAAGGTGTGCCATAATTATGTTCACTGTTTCTCAAGGAAGGGGAAGGAGAGAGGAAAGAGAGGAAGAAAGCAAGCTTCACAGAGAGATAGGCCTTACAATGTATGATCCTGACATTTTTAGTAGATAAAGCTAATTCTACCTTTCAGGGAAGATGTTTTATTTTTATCAGCAGCAAAGAAGTGGGCCTGGCTATGAACCTGCTTCATTCATACATAATAACATCAGAGGTCTTTGATCATTTCTTTCTAAATTAGCCTTGAAAATGAAAAGACAAGTCAGAAAAAATTTTTTAAACTTCATTTTCTTAAATTAATTTGATGAATCTAAAGTTCAACTGACTATCATGAAGCATTTTAAACTCTGCAATTTCTGAGAACAGGTATGTCCATATGACCGGAGCGCCATTCTCACATATAAAATAATTCCAAAATGTGTCAGATAATTAGACTGGCCTGTGAGAAGGCTGAAAGTCACACTGCTGCAATGTGTTTCCAAGCAAAACAGGCTGAATTCCATGAAAAGCATCTAGATTTCTATCAGCTGGTTTGTTAGGCTCACCTCACAGCAAATGTGCAACTAGGAAGAACTACAAGACCTCAAATAAACAGCTTCATTTCTGAGTCAATGGCCTTTTACAAGTATTCATAAAGCCTTCATGCATAATACAGAAGTGTCACTGGTGAGCTTGGGCTGAAACAGATTCTCCCAAAGAAACTTCCAGAACAAGACTGTGAAATAGAACTAAACAGTGCCATCTGGTGCGAGAAAAACAGGGAAGAATATTAGCTAGAACTACAAGGCAGCAACTCATTCTAAATCCCTACTTCTATTAGAATTAGTGCTTTACTTCTTTCAGAGAAAGACCCTAGTGTTTCACACATAATTATATTTTTACACATTGCAAATAATGAGTTTTTTTTTTTAATGGAAACATTATTAAGTTTTCCAACAACCTAAACTATCAGCAAGTGAGTTACATAAACTTAAAAACCATTATCATTCCTGGTGCTAGTTTTGATAGGATCTGCCTCATTTGTCTCAATAGATACCTTAACAATCTTATCAATTCTTTTTATCCTTTGAATTTCTCTTCAGTTTAGCATGCTCCATATTCAATGCATCTCCTCTATCCCTCTTTTCTACAAGAAATAATATTGTTCAAGTAATAATCTTCTAATCTTTATAATTTATGCTCAAGCTTTTAGTGGGTTTTTTTTTTCCTTTTCCTTCCTGTTCTTTTTTTTTTTTTGAAAAGGGTGGCTTCTTGCAGTTTTTAATTCTTTATAGAACGCCTATTCTGTGGGCATTCCAGAAACTCCTAACCACTTGCCAATAACAAACACAGTATAATGAAACAGCAATTCCACCAACAATTTACAAGGAGGCCATTATTAAGTTAATTTTAATAGGTTATTTTTAACAGAAAATTGCAACTCTGCTAATACCATGAATACTTTATAACACAGTCATTCAAAGAATCCAATAAAATTTCCTAGCTTGCCAAAAATGATGATACCAGTTTACTAACGGGAAAACAAAACCAAACAGATAAAGAAACTAGGGGATCTGGGGAAGGAAATACTACCTCTACAATACCATATCAAAAGACAAGTTTTCTAGATCCTGTTATAAAATAATAATCCACGCCCCAAACTATTTCTGAATATAGAATCACATAACCTTGGGGACAGAAAAGACTCAGAAACAATTTTGAACCAAAGAGGTAGTACATCAACTTCATCTAAAATTTAAAAAAGAGAAAGGTAAACACAAAAAATACACATACATACGAACAACGCAAAAATGTCTGCATTTATTTTTCCTCTCTGAATGGAGGTAGCTGATGCAATAAATCCTTTGAGTATACAGAAGAGCTAAAATAAAATGTCCCTGGGCTGGCAGGCATTCTGCCTGAGGTCTTATCATGTAAACTACTATGAATCAACTTGCTGGAATCCATATGAATGTCATATTCATAGTACCACCCTTATCATTACTGGAGCTGGGTGGGGGGAGCAGATAGGGAGAGAGAGGGAAATGTTTTGTAAACATGGGACTAAAACAGGGATCTGAATGAAAACACATAGCTGATCACACCAATATTCTCCTGGTTCAGGCTACCTGGAGACATACTGAGAAATAAATGTATGAGTAGTAAAAAAGAACAACAATATTTAAATAAGTTTTACAAACAACACGTTTAAAAGAGGAAGAATGAAACTTTTTTATTCCCTTTTCCATAAATCCTTTGCATTTAGGAGCCACACAGAAAGTTTTCCTCTTTGGTAGCCTGTAGATGGTGCTACTAACCTGTTTTTCTCTTGCCTGAAAATTGCTGCAGTTTTATCACTAGAGGAAGCTAATTCATATTATTTTATGCCAAGCTTGAGGGGAGGGGGCGAGTGTGAGAAATTATCCTACCTTCTCAATGATCACTCTATATTATATATGGATTACTTTCTTTAGAAAACAGAAGTGCTAACAAAAAAACCCACTGTATAAACGATGCTTAAAATCAAATTATTATAGATACCTAATGAATAAAATAATTGGAGAGGTGGGAAAAGCTGTGGAGATCATCTTGTCTTGTGCACCTATACTTCCAGACACACACAATTAACAGCTATGAAAGCAACTGGTCCAGAGCATAGAAATGGCACCTGAGGTGACCCCATCTCACCAAATCCAGCTAACCCAACAAAGGAAATTATGTAAAAATACCACGGCATATTGTTGGCCTTTGCCTTTCTCTACAGAATTTAGCCAGGGAGGTTCTAGGATGGCCCCAGGCTCACAAAACTCCTTGATGGCAGAAGGAATTAGAACCCAGCTCTACAGCCAATCCAGGGCACCCTAAGAGTCAAGTGATATCTCCTTGTAAAGCATGTGCTTCTTTTATAACATGGCTGTTACTTAAATATAAATGTTTTGAACATCACATATTACACTTGAGTAAAGCAAACTACACTTATAGTGAAAGTACATGAATTAACCAACCACCTTCTTTACATGGTTTACTTTACCTCCAAAGCAGTAGACCTTTTTTTTTTTTAATGAATAACCTTTATTTATTTTTTTTCCAAAGTAGTTTTAAAATTCACAGCAGAACTGAGCTGAGAGTACAGAGAGTTCCCATATACCCCTGCCTGCCCCCTTCCACAATATCCCCTACTAACAACATCTTGCACCACAGTGGTACATTTGTTACAATAGACGAATCTACACTGACACATCATTATCACCCAAAGTCCACAGTTTATATTAGAGTTCACTCTTGGTGTTGTACATTCTTTGAGTTTTCACAAATGTATAATGACACGTATCCACCATTGTGGTATTGTACAGAGTAGTTTCACTGCCCTAAAAATCCTCTGTGCTCTCCCCATTCATCCCTCTCTCCCTCCAACCACTGGAAGCCACTGATTTTTTTTTTACTGTCTCCATAGTTACCCTTTTCCAGAATGTCATATAGTTGGAGTCATACGGTATGTATGGCTTCTTTCAGACTGGCTTCTTCGTTAATATGCATCTAAGTTTCCTCCACGTGTTTTCATAGCTTGACAGCTCATTTCTTTTTAGCACTAAATAATATTCCATTGTCTGGATGTATCACAGTTTATCCATTTACCGACTGAAGGGCATCTTGGTTGCTTCCAAGTTTTGGCAATTAAAAAGAGATACTGTAGGGCTTCCCTGGTGGCGCAGTGGTTGAGAATCTGCCTGCCAATGCAGGGGACACGGGTTCGAGCCCTGGTCTGGGAAGATCCCACATGCCACGGAGCAACTAGGCCCGTGAGCCACAATTACTGAGCCTGCGCGTCTGGAGCCTGTGCTCCGCAACAAGAAAGGCCGCGACACTGAGAGGCCCGCGCACCACGATGAAGAGTGGCCCCCGCTCGCTGCAAATAGAGAAAGCCCTCGCACAGAAACGAAGACCCAACACAGCCAAAAATAAATAAATAAATAAATAAATTCATTTAAAAAAAAAAAAAAGAGATACTGTAAATGCTGTGTGCAGCATTTTTGAGTGGACATAAGTTTTCAAGTCCTTTGGTTAAAGACAGAACACTTTTAATACAGAAAGTTCTCAGCTGCTCTAAAAGACACAACATTCAAAGCTGCTTTGAACATACATTTCCTCCTGAAGTCTCTGGTTTCAATGAGGAATTTCTTAAAAGGTCATGCTTGGAGTACTAATATTTAACATGTATAAGAAAGTTTAAATGCTGAAAACTTAGAAAGAAAAACCCCTCCCCAACTCTTGCTTTAAATATATTTTTCCCCTGTAATATATTTTTAAAGGTAAGATTAGATTTTTAAAGGCCTTCATTAAAAGTAGTAAGGAAAAAAATGGAAAAACATAAGAATGCAAACCACCTTCCCTGGCGAAAAAAAGTTTTTTTCAAATAAGTTCTAAGTTCAAGAGGAGAGATGCTGTTTGGATGTTTGTTTCTCTGCAAACTCTCATCCCACCCACCTTCTGAAAAAATTCATATATGTTCTGTTGTTGAGTTCCTTGAGAGAAGGAATGATGTTTGGATGTTTCTGTGTGTCCAACAAGACTGGATTTAGCACTTATAGCATGTACTGAGTTAAAATTAGTAAATTATTACACTGAATTAGTCAAATCAATACCTCAAGTAATCAGCTCTCCCTCACATCATACACATATTCAATGCACAATAAATTAATGTGAAGATTTTTAAACTATAGGAACTATGCAGGAACTGGGGAAAATCTCTTTAAATAATTTCACTATTAAAAATCAACCGTTAGAACTGAGCCATGATAAGAAGCTCTTAACTTGAGGAATTTTCACTATACCAAATTTTAAAAATTCATTTCGGTATGTGTTTACTTTTAGAATATAGATTCCTTTGTAATTAAGCCAGTACAACTAAGTCAAAGATGACCTAAATAATGACAGTGGGTTAGACTTGCGGAGTGCTTACCAGGTACCAGGCACTGTACGAGGGGGCTTTTCATATATTATTACTAATTTTTATAATAATCTTATAAGTATGTGGATATCATAACTCCACATCAGAAATAAGGGACCTGGGGCTCAGAGAAGTGATGTAATCAACCTTCCCAAGGTCACGTGGCTATTAAGAGATGGAGCCTGAACTGGGTCCGTCTGACAGCAAAGCTTATGGTTTTAGCTCTATACCATGTGGATTTCTAAACCAAAGTCATTTATAGACAGTGGTGGTAGAATTTTTATTATAAATATGCACGCCTGTAACTTTCCCACAAAACTGAGATATGTTCTTCAACACTTAATCAATATAATAAAAAGAACCAAATAAAAATAAAAGCCTGAATAATTTGCACAATTAGGTAAGAGTATCTGGTAAAAGAGGGCTTAAAGCATAAATCACAGGTCACATTTTCTCTGCATATAACCAGTTATGCCTGACATAAGAGGATACATTTTTGGAATTGTGTGGGCATCAATCCTTGTGGACGGGTTTATCAAAGTTTTACAGTTCTCTCTTCAGAAACCAAAAAAGTTACCAGAAAATAAAATACATTCTAGTCACTCTATCATTTGTAAACAGTGAAAATGCTTGGATGGATGAGGCTCAAGAGAGCAGCAAATGATCAGTAACACTTGGCTTCCAGGTTGAAGACAGGCTATGCCACACGTAACTCCCAAGATAACTGCAAGAGCCTCCTGGTTTATCAATCCACTCCACACCCACCTGTCAGAACAATTTCTGTCAAAGAGCATTGTTCAGTACACTTCCTTTGTAAAGATGGCTCTCTATCAACTGCCTCAGTCCTGTTTTCTCAATTTCATCTCTTTATTACTCTTCAACTAGGTTCTAGTTCAAGTAAAATCAAGGTGTAAAAGTAGGGAAAGTATTAAAGGATGTTTACAGATTAAGTTCTTGAAAGCAAGTCTTATTCTGTATATTTTTAAAAGCTAACATTTATTAAGTGGTTAATATCTGCCAGACTTTGTACTCAAGATTTTTTAGGCAATATATTATTTAATCCTATAATAACACCAAGAAGGAAACACTATTATCTTCATTTCACAGATTAGAAAACTGAGACATGGCCAGGAAGTGGTGAAGCAGGGTTCAGACCCACAACTGTCTAATTCAATGCCAGTGTTTTTAGCCATTACATCAAAATACCTCTGTCTCCAGATATTCCCAGTTGGGCTAAAAGAAAAGCAGTAAGTTTCCAGTTGACTAAATTTGTAAAGGAACAGTTGCCAGCGAAGGAAGGTGTCAATGGTAGCATGCTGGCAGCTCAAGGGATGGGAATGTGGCGAGCCTGAGAGGTGCTCTTGCCAGTGCTGAGGAAAAACCAATGATATTGTGACTCTGCAGGTGGATTTGAGACCACGGCGTAAAAACAAGCTATCTTACCTTCACACAGGTCATCCTAAATCCATCTCCAACGATCACTTTCTTTTATATCCCTTGGTCTGGCCACCAATCTGGATAGGAGAGGTGAAGGGGCATCCACAAGCACTCTCTGTCCACTACCTACAGAATGCTCTAAGCTAAACTGAGGGTCCACTTGGGGCAAGGATTATGACGGGGAAGCTACGGAGGAGACCTCAGAATCTGCTCCGAAAGACTGCCCAGTGCTTATGCCAGCTCCCATTCTGCCAGAGCAATCTCAGGCCCTTGCACCAGGGGATGGCGAGGCTTCTTATCCATCTTCCTTTCATTACCTCTGGTCAAAGTCAAAGAGCCTGGATAGAGCCTCCCTTCCCTGATCCAAATCCCTAAATCAGTGCACTGCTTCCATCATCAAAATGATCTTGCCAAATAAATAGAAAGACAGTAAATGACAGTAAAATCAAGGACCAGTAATACAAGTTCATAAACCACACTCTGAAAAACAATGATCTATGGCATTTATTTCTAGATGTTATCTTCTCAACTGCCTTCATTTAAAATATTTTAAAATGTAGTTATTTTTAAAAACCTGTTAAATATATACCAGGACATTCAAAATGACCTTCCAAAGGTACATGGCTTGTTTACCAAATTAGATTAAGGTTTTACAGGGAACGCTGTTTGCCTTTTATACCCTTTGCCTCTCTGCATCCCCACCAAATGTCGGCATAAGTGTTGCCTAGAAAGAACACACTTGGTAAGTATACTTAACTGATCTGCATAGGAATTAGTAGGAATGTTCTGATTTGTGTCTGCTCAGTCAAGGCCTTGGTGCCTGCATCTGCTGCGGCAGTGACATCAGTTTTGCTGACTGGCTTTGGAATTTCTGCTGGAAGAGGCATTCCTCTTCAATACTGTGGCAGCCTCTCTATTCTAACTCATCTGCAATTCCTAGCCCTCTAGAGTCATAGAACCATAGACCAAAGGCACATCTGCTATCTGAAGGTCTACCAATGGCTATTACTGTTATTCTCACAGCATTTCAAGGACCAAGGACTGCTAAGAAGAAGAGGTGATCCAATGCAGAGAAAAGAGATGGCAGGAATCAGAGTAGTGCAGACAGAAGAAAAACAAGGCAGAAAATTCTAGGAAACCAAGGCTTCTCCTGTGTTAGAAGCACAACACTGATATGCAAACTTTGGTCACAGGACAGCCTCTGCCCAGCATAAAATTATATTCACTTTAGGCATAGTATACTATTCTATATGTGTTAACATTAATGTAAAATTTAAATGTATTTTTTAAAACAGCTTTTAATTGTTCCAAGCAAGTTAAAGTAAGATTCCCATTTTTGTTATCACTGAAAATTTATCGTAGGCTTTCCAATGAGCTTAAAATGAAAATCTTTAACTTGGCTTCAAATTTGGCATGTCTTTCCAGGCTCACTCTTACTAAAGTCTCCCCAGCTCACTCCCAGCCACACTGGCCTTGCAGTTCCTGGAAGTGGCTTATCTCATCTTGCCTTGGGTCTTTGTTGGCAACACTGCTTTTCCTCTCAAACAGCCCCTGGCCAGGCCTCTAGCCCTTGGAAATTTACTTTGAGAAAAGTCATTTAAACTGGGTCAGGTACACCTGCTTCCCCACTCACAGTATTCTCTCCTGTTCTGTAACAGCACTTATCATATTTTGTAATTATTATGTGTTTTATCAGTACTTGCCCCATTAAACTGTAAGTTCCATTAGTACTGGAACACTGTCTGTATTTTTCAACATTGTATATCCAATTCCTAACATACTGCTTGCCTCATATTAGGTATACTATGACAATTTTTAGGATGTATAAAAGGATGGATACAAGAAGGACTGCAGGAGATGGTAGAAAGAGGCTGAGAGATTAAAGACAAAGCATGTGGTAAGAGGAAATGAGGAAGAACAAGAAACTGTGCAATGAAGACTGTAGGATCATATAATTCCAGAACTGGGAGGAGTCAAGAACCGGCTGGTCCCATCTCCTCATTTCATGAGGGAAGGATGCCATAGTGACTTAAGATCTCACAGCTAACACTAAAGTTGAAATTTCTTAAGCCGAATGTTGTACTGTTTATATACAAGAGTCCACGTAACTTTTGAGAATATGATTCACAAAGGTCTTACTCTTGAAGAAGCTGTAATATGTTAAGTCTGCACAAAAATAAGACAAAACAAACTCAAACAAACAAAAGCATCAATACCTCAGAGCTTCCCCAGCTCCCTTTCAGGCACCACTGACCCAAAAGCCCTGCCCCGCAAAAGGACCATATTCTGTGTGACAGGTATTGTGCTTTACCTAATCCCCCAACTCCATGGGGCCAACACCATCACTTGCCCCACTTACAGAGGAGGTGGAAGCTTAGAGAGGGTAAGTCACTTGCCCAATTTGTCTGGATGACAAAAGGGATTTAAAAGCCAAACAAGAACTTCACATGCAACAGAAGTCCTCACAGAAGGCCTCCAACTCACATCATCAAAAGCATTCCACACGAGTTTGAAATTTTTTAGTGGGTGGCATAAAATAGGAAATGGGAATAATAATGGTTTGTTTTCATATGTCCCACTCGGGAGAGAATGGTTAGGTACCACAGACAGCAGCAACTTGTTTTACTGGAATGACAGCTCAAACCCGATGCCAATATATAATCAACCATAGAACTGTCCTGAGTATGGCACTCATACTCAAGACAAGCTGGGACAAAGTAAGAGAGTAGCACTGACATATATAGACTACCAAATGTAAAAGAGATAGCTAGTGGGAAGCAGCCACATAGCACAGGGAGATCAGCTCAGTGCTTTGTGTCCACCTAGAGGGGTGGGATAGGGAGGGTGGAAGGGAGATGCAAGAGGGAGGGGATATGGGGATATATGTATACATATAGCTGATTCACTTTGTTATACAGCAGAAACTAACACAACATTGTAAAGCAATTATACTCCAATAAAGATGTTAGGAAAAAAAAAGACATGTATGTAACTACCAATGTTTGTTCTCAGTTACTCTCAGCAGACTTTAATGATAACAAGGAGACTAATCCATCCAAATATGAGCTTAATTTCTATTTGCAATCCTGTCAGTTGTTAACAACTGTCAAAACTGTCACTAGATACTAGGCTGTAAGTATAACAATATAATGAAACTAAAAGCAACTCCAAATTCTCCATAGAATGACCAAATACAGCAATAATGTCCATCAGCATCAACAGAATTGATGCAATAATTCTCATTTCCTCTTACAACCTTCAAAAACTTGGCCAGAAAAATAAGTCAGTAAGTCCAATCTCTTACAGTATATATTATGCTACAGTTTCCTAAGCACTTTTTTCCTTCCTTCCTTCCTTCCTTCCTCTGTCTCACAAATATTTGTTACATTACTATTAAGTACAATGCAATGGGTAAATGCTATCTCATTTGATCCTTGTGCAGTCCTCTAGGGTAAGAAGGACAACATAGGAAGAAAGGTTCGCAAAATTACCCATTAAGTGTAATACAGGAAAAGACAGAGTTGGAATTACAAACCAGATTTCCTAATTCCTCATCTAGTGCTCTTTGGGAATGTTACATCTCACACGGCACTGATTTTTCAGAAGGCACTAGGTAAGCACCAAACAGTTGAAGGAAAATCTATATACTAGCTTTTGCAATTTTCCTCTGTTCTCCATCATAATGACCCTAGGACACTAAAAACCTCCTGCACATATAATCTAAAGGACTCTTTTTGTTTTGTTTTTGTTTCTCCATTTTGCACACATCCAGACTTCCAACTACAATTAAAAGGATTCACATTCCCTGTCCCCCACCAATAGCCTTTTCCCTTAAACCCACTCACCTTGGGCTATACTTCTTTCTCTACCAAAAAATACCAGGATTCTTGCCAGTCTCTCCAGGATTCACAGGCTCCAACCAAACTTGCCACCCCAGAGCCACAAAGATCTTGCTCCAATCACAATGCTTTCCAATGCATGACATTCTCTCTTTCTCTACAATTCACGACTTGCACAATATGGCTCACACTTGGATAACACACATTACCGCTGTACAAACATATACATACTCACATTACAAGGGATGCTCAATGCTTAAAACCTTTTCCCTTTTGGTCATACTATTTAACTCAATGAACTATAGTACCTATTTTTTTTTAATAATAGCTTTACTGAGATATAATTTGCATATGATATGATTCACTCACTTACTTAAAAGTATACAATTCAATGGCTTTTATTACATTCAGTTAGTTATGCAACCATCACCACGGAATAATTTTAGAATATTTTCATCACTCCAAAAAGAAAACCCTATGCTCATTAGTAGTCACTCCTCATCTCCCCCATCTCCCTCAGCCCTAGGCAACCACTAATCTACTTTCAATTGCTATAGGTTTGCCTATTCTGGATATTTCAATATAAATGGAATTACATAATATGTGGTCTTTTGTGACTGGCTTCTTTCACTTAGTGTAATATTTTCATCCCCCCCCCCTTTTTTCTTTTAAGCTGCCTTGATCTGCGTATTCAGCCATGTCTCCCTGACAACTCTTCCTGGAGTAACTGGACAATAAAAGTAAACCAACATAGCAATTATAGGGATGGCCAGAGAGGAGAATCCCTTACATGGTCCTTCAGAGGATCTGAAGCCCACAGCCCTACAGCTTGTCCACAAACAACATTTCAACACTGTCCCTAACAAAATACCTCATGGCTTTGGTTTGAAGGAGCTGCAAAGACATTCATGGTATGTGCATACCCAGTGGCCAGAGGGGTTGATAGGAAGTCTTAATGAGGTCATCACATATTTAACTATATCAACAGCTTTTTTTTTTTTTAAGGGATGATCACAGGTTTGGGTACAAAATCCAGATTCAGGTTCATCAGTCTAATCAAACTAGCTGTCTCTAATTGAAACATTTACCAAGAGAAAAAGATATTTGTTTTCAAGGAAAGGTTTTATTCTTTTGTTTTGTGAAAACCCTGGCCACAAAAATAGTCCCCAGGAAGTCCTTCTAAATCCTAAGAAGACAAGTGGAGGAATGATAATTAAATGTTTCATTAGTGTTTGCCATATAGTGAGCCTATTCATTTCAGTGAGGTCAAATTTATGATACAGCAGAGTCAGAATTTTATGTGCTCTATGTATACTTTATAGTACATTGGGGCATCTCATAAAAATCAATTGTACAGTACATTTATGTCCTTTTTTTTTTAAAAAAAAAAAAAAAGCCCTAGGTCATAATTTAAGACTTTAAATGATTAGAAAGGTTTATAATTTTTGCCTCTTTACTTTTATGACTCACTATGAGAAGAACTTAGTTGGTGCCAAGACCATGATCAGAAATATTACCCCCCAACTACTATCTTGTTTCTTTGGGAAAATATGCTTCACTTTTTAAGATGATCTCTACATAAAAAGTGACAGCTGAAAAAATAAAAAAAAATAAAAAATAAAAAATAAATAGTGACAGCTGTCATTATACAGTTTCCTCTCTTCAGTTACCTTATTTTGGAGGTAGTGGGAGTGCTGTTTTTCAAGTTTTAGTTCAGTTTTCTTCTCCTTAATCAAATCACAGATTCTTTGTGAGCACCATATTTTCTCTTTATTTCCTAAGTGACACACAGCGTATAGTAGGTGCTAAAGAAATGGGTTCTCAGCTTCACTGAACGAATATACAGAAATAGGAGCAGATGTGGTGCTCTTATGAGAAGGCAAAAATTAGGGCATCACTCTTGTACAGGGAAGCCAGGGTCCCTGATCAATCTTGTGGGGAAATCTGTTCAATTACTCAATATCCTCAAAGCGCCTTCTTCAAATGAGCACGTTCAGGGGCTCAATCCATCTTCACTGCACTATGGTAGATGAACTGTTCTAACATCTAATTCTTTTTATAAAGCAGAAAATGTTTCTCAAGCTCTTTATGGCTGATTGAACTAATTTACTGTGGAACAGGCAGCAGCCTATCTTTAGATAAATGCTAATCAGGACGTTAGTGCTCTCTTTGGTCTGACTGCCACTATTATGCTGAAAGGGAAGGTCAACAGCTAATAAACCCAGTTAACAAGCCATTCTGAACTTCACTTTAGCTTAACACTCTTCAAAGTTGCAGTCATTAAATCCATAGATTATTAGAGGCTGCCCCACTGTTTTCACTGCACACGGAAGACAAACTTTCAGTATAGACATTAATTGAATTAACACTGTCTAATCCAATTTTATAGAGTGTAAACTGAGATATGACCGAGGGGAAGGCCTTCTCAAATGCCCTCACAATAAACCAAGGGGAATACAGTCATCCAAGATTAGACTTTGGCTGAACAGGGACAGGAAACATGGCATGTTAATGGCTTCTTTTCCCTCACAGCCCTCTCTCCCTTTCTTTCTTCCTTGAAATCTTTCAACGAGTAAAAGAAAGGCATTTTGTAGTTGCTAGAGGATAGTTTTACACTGCAGAAAAGCCAGGCAAAAAAACAGTAAGGCCATTTATATTATGGTCCCATACAACCCAGGTTGACAATGAAGTCTCAGACAGGCAGTAGTGGGATCCCTTTCTACCAGATATGACTAGGATAACTAGTTCAATCCCAGACCCCTAAGAGGCTACCTCCTTCTATAATAACCAAAGGGCTGTCAAAACATTCTAAAGGAAGACCAAATGGCTCTAAGTCTAATTTAGAAACTAAAAATATTTCAACATTATGCACTAGAGAGTTCTCTTTATAACAAGATGGGCAGCAAACTGGTTTAATCAACAGTTTTTGATAAATACTAAGAGGCTCACTCCCTTGCCCTTATCACATATGAGGGGGTCTAGTTCTTGTTTATTTCCCACTGATCAGTCTCCCCTTCTCAAGCAGAAGGAGATGGGTAGACAGTAAACTATTTCCTTTAAGTGGGAAGACAGCTGTTTTCTCTATTTTGCCTATCTGTGGATACCAAAATAGGGAGGGAGAGAATAAGAATGCATGTGGACAGAAACCTAACAACTGATCAAGACCAACCCACAAGAGAATGATCATACGACCATCTTGGTTCCACTTCACATGAGGCCCTGCTAAAGTAAGGTTCCCCACCCTAAATGTTATCTTACTATTAAAACCAAAAAAATCTTAAGGTAATTAGAGTAGGTCTTTGTTCCTTGTATCTAAACAAGCCAGAAGAGAAAGAACACAATTTCCCATATTCCCTGAGGTCTACCTAGGTTTATAAGACAAGTAAAGAACAAACATGAGGGGTCTTTATCATTCATTTAACTAATGATAATCCAATTTTATTATATGATACTTCATTTCCTAAGGGCAGTAGAAATGTATCCATTAGGAACACAGGTCTGACCTACTTTATGCCTTATAGCACTGTTACATACCATGAAATTTGTATAATCTCTTTGACAATGTGTATCAAAATGTAAAATGCACATTCCTTTTTACATAATGTCTTAGGTTTGGTTCAAGCATTTCTTGCAATTTCCCAGGTCACGAAGATGCTGCTGGTCCAAGGGCCATATTTTGAGAATTACTAATATAGGAGTTACACAAGACTGAGCAGTGAAAAGAAGCCCAAGGAAACATGAGAAGCAAGGAGAGATTCAAAGAAGAAACGTTTAAAAATAGGAACATTTAAGAGATATCCAAGGAAGAGAGGTCAATCAAAGCAACCCAAAGTAGTTTGAGGAGAACTAGACAGGGCTAAAATCAAGAAAACCAAGAGCAGAGAGTTTCAAGAAAGAAGCTATCACAAGAATCTTTAAATCAAAGATAAACATGTTCTGTCCCAGTAGCCTCAACAAGCCAGCACCTTGGCATCTGCAGGGGCTTCATCTCCGGGCCAAGTCCATCTGTCTCTCTGTCTCCTGTCCCTCCCCCCTTCTCTCTGTCTTGCCCATTTACAAAATTTAAAAAAGCACATAGGTATACTCAACTCAAATATAGTAAAGATGAACAAACATGTTAATGTCTATGTCCTTTAAAATGGCAGCCCTTGCCTGCTGGCTATAAAGCTCCCCAAAGGTCCACACAGTCATCTGAAGTTGGGAAACTTTTCCAACTTGTCAAGACAAAACCCACTGAAGCTAACTTGCCAGAACTCAAGTTGGCACATGGTGTGAGGCAAGTGCCATCTACAAACATCCGAGCTGTTTCTTGCCAAGCTGTAGGAAAGTGCCAACCTAGATCTCCAATTAGGCCTTGGAACAAGTAAGCCCTTCCACTTGTGTGCATTTTGAACATCCGTCAGCAACGCTTCCAATGTGTGCTGGAAGGAGCCAACCTCCACAGAGGGAACTCAAAGGCTGCTCTCACCTCTGTCTGTCAAATTCCACTTCGAAGTGCCAGCAGCCTAGCAGAAGTTGCTGGCAGTGACTAAAACTAGGCAAGGGAAGATGGAAGAAAATGGCTGGGAGCCACCAAGAAGGGGAAGAATATTATTAGGACAAATTTCTGCAGATGAGGCCAGCTCCTCCAGTGAAACCAAGGAGAGCTGCCTCGCCTTCCTTCTAGTGAAAATCTGGCTGCAGATTAGGTAGCAGGCACCACCTGAAGTCTTGTGCCAGACCTGCAGCTGCACTGCCCATCCGCTGTGACTGATCCGTCTGTTGACTGAGCCAGCACATTAAGGGGTTGGCAGCAGACAAGGAAGCAATCCATCAGTGAGAAAAACAGGCCAGAGGGCACTGGGAGGTGACCCTCCTTAGAACTTTTCATGCCTAGTTCAGAAACTATCTTGTCTGCTTGGCATAGTGATGGGCACCCAATCCACTTTTACTTATCTAATCTGAAAACCCAGGTTGCTCAGCCAGCATCCTGAACTGCCTATACTGAAAATATGCCTTGGTGAAAAAAGTATGAAGATATCGAATTCTTCAGCCAAATGCTACACTGCAAAAGAAGCAACGATGATAATAAGGGAGGAAATATTAGAGAGACAAGAGGACACAGAAGAAGAGATATGAACGGGGAAGACAGATCAGGGTTTGGATCTTGAGCTCAGCCACTGAATAGCTAGCAGCTCTTTGAGCCTCAGTTTCTTTACCCATAAGGTAAAATAAAATAAGAAGAACTCTATGCAATCTGTGGAACTGTCAAGAGTATTACATGAGATCATAAGTATAAAGTATCCAACAGAACACACAACACATAATAGGTGCTCAGTTATTGCTAGCTATTATTGTGATTATAATACTGTCACCTGAAGTTCATTAACACTAATGATGCCTCATAAACTCATTTGTGTGTGTGAGAGAGAGAGAAACACAGTGAAGAAACAGGAATGAGAGACTGTGATGGTTAATTTCATGTGTCAACTTGGCAAGGCTGTTGTAGCCGGTTATTTAATCAAACACACTTTTAGGTGTTGCTGTGAAGGTATTCTGTAGATGTGGTTAACGTCTACAATGAGTTGACTTTAAATAAATGAGATTACCCTCAATAATATGGGTGTGTCTCACCCACTCAGTTGAAGGCCTTAGGAACAAAAACTAAGGTTTCCCCGAAAAGAAAAAAATTCTGCCTCAAGATTATAGCATCAACTCCTGTCAAGTTTCCAGCCTGCAGCCTGCCCTACAGATTTCAAACTTGCCAGCCTCTACAATCAAGTGACCCAATTCCTTAAAATAAACCTCTTCATTCACACACACACACACACACACCCTCCTATTGGTTCTGTTTCTCTGGGTTACACCAACTGATACAGAGATAGGGAGAAACAGACCCACAGACCAACAGAAATAAAAACAAAGAGAAAGAAAAGGAGAGAGGAGAGAAAAACTTAAATTAGCTGGAACTATTTAAAGAGCTTGAGGCTCCCTATATAATTACTCCATGATTAATGGAAATGCTCACAGCACTGCCCTACCAAGTTAACCAGCATTCAGAGGACTTTAAAAGCAACTTTGTAGTTTGATTGTAATGTCACATAATACATGTTGATCTCAATTCACTACCTACTTGCTTCACTTGGCCACCCAATACCTGCTTGTTTCAAGGCATACTGCTACATCAAAATTATATTAAGATATAATTAGGACTGACTATATTTAAAGTAACTTAGTTTTCTAATAAGGCCAGAACTGCCTTTTCAACCCAGACCCTGGTCTTTTACTTAAAGTCAGGCAAAAATGTTAATCATTAAAATAAAACATTTAAGAATCCAGAATTGTAAGGGGAAAAAGAAAAGAAAAAAAAGAAAGAAAGAAAGAAAGAAAGAAAGAAAAAGCCTGGCAGTAGTGCAAAAGCACTCCTAAAATTACTCTCATCTGTTTCAATGAGACTGCCCATTAAATTAGTCCTTGAATGATTTGTGTATACTTTCTTATCTAAATACAGTTTATAATCCTCTCTCTAGTCTAGTCACTAAAGTTTTTCTTGAGGTATTACGTACAGACAGATTACAGGAATAGAGGGGAAAGTTCTAAGGATCTCTGACTTACATTTTTTTTCTTTATGGGTCAACATCCTTTTAATTGTATAGAAACTATATTTGGTCGGCCTGGATTTGCAGCAGGATGGACACCCAGACAGATTTAACTCAGATCTATTCCCTAGATGAGAGTCTCACTTTGGTATGTTTATTACTTCACTTGGAAACCATTTCAATGAATTTAAAGAGCGTTTAGTTTAATTTAGATAAGCGAATGTTGCTTCCAATCCTCTAAGCAAACTCCAGAAAAAAAGAAGTAAAACACCATTTATAAGTCCTCATTATGGACCAGAAAATCTTCTAAGTGCTTTGCACTTACTAACTCTCTGCCCCCACTTTACAGATGAGGTCATCGAGGCCAGTGAAGTTGAGAAAGTTGCTCAAGGTGGCATGGTTGACAGGGAGCAGGCTCCAAAGCCTGGACCCTCCTCCTGCCTTCCATCAATACACCACCTCTGCACACAGAAACAGAGTGACACAGATCCATTCTGATCTCTAGCAAGGAATTTAAGAAAATGACATTCACCAGGAAGAGCAGTTTGCAATGTTGTGAGGAACTGGCAAAGCTATCATTTGGCTTTAACTTAAGGTGACAAAGTTGTTAATGATCTCACTTAACTCAAGTTTCCCTGTTTCTCCAAATGATTAGAAATTAAGGTGCATTTATCATCAGTGATAATGATCTTATAAAAAACACACACTTAAGTCAAGTGCATCGAGAAATCACCAGTCAGAGGGTTGCCTGTACAAATGCCTAGTTAGTTAAGAATTAAATGGTAAGAGGCAAACTACTCAGCACTACATCCATAAGGAACGTTACTCCCTTAATTGAATGGCTGGCTTACTTAACTGTCCCCTTTGAAGTGATTTATTGAATCAAAAAGGTGTTAAATTCTATTAGCCTCACACCCACAAGAGTTCAGGGAACAGCCTCTGTGGCAGTAAACAGTAACAAGCAGAGGCTTCTCACAGACACTACCTACAGATTTGCTCATCAGTCTTGGATTCTGGACAGCTGTGAGGCTCTCATTCGGTTTAGTTACTAGCAACTCTCCCTTTGCTCCGCTGTTATGACCAATTATGGCAGATTGGGAAATATGTCATCTAGGGGCCTCTTCTTATATCAATATTTGATTGCTTTCCATGCAAAACATGCCATTAAATTAATCAGAGATTGATTCTCACCACAAACACCTTATAACCAGGTCAAATTAAGATAAAAGTCCATGCTCTTTGCCTCTGTGAAACTGGGACACTAAACCAGACATTAATGTCAGCATACAGATTAAATGTCATTAAAAGCAATTTGTCACCTACAAACATTTATCTCAATCTAATAATTAGCTAAAGGTCAGCAATAAACCTGTGTATTAATCTACATTCCCTTTCCTTTAGGATGCAAAACAAGGCTGAAGTCAGTATGCAAATTTGGGTAATCTTAAATAAACACGCCAATTTGGAAAAATCCAACAGAGTTAAATACTAGCAGGGGGTAGTGACCCAAGAAAGGCAGATTGAGGAGCAGAGGGAAGGAGGTGCTGTAAGACTTTAAGTCTTGGGCATCACAGCTTTACGAAATCACTTTTCTTATCTACCCGTCCCCTAACGAACCTGATGACCCTTTCCACATTAGTTAACTACAGTCAATATGTGAAGCATTTGTTCTATCTGGATGTTGCAGCCTAGAAAATACATAAAGTTCCAAGAGTAATGAATTCCGGATGCCCAGTCTGGAGTAGTGAATGGGGCCTCTTCAATCCATTGAGAAACAACCTCTTCTCCTTTGCTCCGCCTTCCCTCTCATTCAGCTTCACACGTCTAAGAACATAAACTTCTAGTTAAGAACAAGTATTTTAAAAGCAGGTTAATGCGGATAGAGATAAAATCCAGTTAATTAAAAGAAAAAGTTCCAGTGGACGACCTTAAGAGAAGCTAGGGATGGTCCTAAAGCGTTTTTTATTGGGGAGAAATTCGTGGGAGTGGCAGCAGTGGGTGCAGGAAAGAAGAAAGGGAAGTGGGAACCACCCATGCGAATTCTGGCTGAGACAAAAAGGCTTTGGACTCTACCCTTTGGAGCACTCAAGATTCATTAAACAACAACAGCAGCAAAATCTATTCCTTTGGGCAACATACTGTGAATATAATAATGAACTAAACAAAGTCACTGCCCTCATGAACTGACAGTTTCTCTCCTGAGGAGTCTGAAAACAACAGGTTATTGCTATAGAATGTTTAAACTGCCAACTTTGAGGGAACTCAAGGTAGCAGATCTTAAGAGATGCCCTTGACCCACGTGCAGATGCAGGCAAGAGTGGAAGCAGGGTTTCTTCAAAAGGCAACTCCACAATTTTGATTACTTGGTATTACATTCCATTAAATGCCTTTCTAAAACAATATTTAGTTTTGGTTTGGGAAGAGGTATAAGTGGGTGGCAGGAACCTGGCAAAAGTTCTGTGTAGAGGAATGGAATGTCAAGTAGACGACATGTCCTATATATCAACGGGTCGCTGTGTTTGGCAAAGAGTAGACTTTCAACAAATAGTTCTGGAAGAACTGCTCCACAATCAAGTTGAACTAATATTCTCTTTTACCTTTCTCCCCTATCCATCTTGGACATACCCAGATCTGTGTGTCCTGGTCCAAATGTGACCATAAAGTAGAGGAAAATCCAGTATTAGAACTAAGCAATGGGATATTCTGGTAAACACATGAGACTCATCAGGGGAGGAAATGTAACAGAACCAATGGAATAAGAGATCCAAATTATGTTGCTGCATTCCCTGCAAACCACATATGAATTTTTTATATCAACACATCGTCTGATAACAACCACAATAATACTGACAACCAATGAACACTCATATAGGTCCAGCACTATTCTAAAAGCTTGACTTTTTAAAAAAAATATTTATTTATTTACTTATTTATTTATTTTTGTCTGCGTTGGGTCTTCGTTGCTGCGCACGGGCTTTTTTCTAGTTGTGGCGAGCGGGGGCTACTCTTCATTGTGGTGCGTGGGCTTCTCATTGCAGTGGATTCTAGGCTCGCAGGCTCAGTAGTTGTGGCTCACAGGCTCTAGAGCGCAGGCTCAGTAGTTGTGGCACATGGGCTTAGTTGCTCTGCGGCATGTGGAATCTTCCCAGACCAGAGATGGAACCCATGTCCTTGCATTGGCAGGCAGATTCTGAACCACTGTGCCACCAGGGAAGTCCCCTAAAAGCTTGACTTTTATGAACTCATTAACTGTCTGAACAACTCTATGAGGTAGGTAGTACAAGTTAACTACATTCATTGAGGTAACAGAGACAGTAAGTGACAGAGCCAAGGCTGAAACAACCCAGAAGCTCCAGCTTCAGAGTCTGTGTTCAAACCATGACATTACACTGCCAACTATAGTCCTAAGAATGTTACTGACCCATCAGTGAAAACAAATGTAAATGGAGTTAGGCAAACCAGTATATAACAGAAAAGGGAAGGGCACCCACAAAAACTATTTTAAAGGTAAGACTAAAGATATTTTCACTCCTACTGTAAGCAACTCACCAAAGAAAACTGCAAAGAAATCTCATTTCACATTAGAATATACCACAAATTAAGTCAGATTTATTGAGCAGTACTTGCTATTTATAAGGAACCTGACTGTGAAAAACTTGGGAAGCCAGGATCTCTTTTGCAGAGAAAAGAGTCAATGACATAGAGAAGAGTCCTGAACAGAAATAAAATCAGTGAAGTTTCAGCCTCAGCTTGGCTATAATAAGCTATCTTGAACAGTCATTTCTCTTTTATGGCTCTCAGTTTCCTGACTTATAAAATCAAGGGGTTGAAGCAGGTCCCTGGTATACTTTTTAGTCCTAGTAAGGTGTGGTTTTTGTGAAATCCAGATGTTCATTGATTTTAAGGATGATTAGTCCAGCTGCACTTTATTACATTGAATATGCTTTATTTAATCCCTTCAACTGTGAATGCACAATTCAGCACACAAAGAAAAGCAAAAAGGAAACTATAAAGGATGGTAGTTAAAGAAAGTTTTTAAAGGATACTGATAAACTTCATGGACAGCCCCCAAAAGGGGTTAAAAAAACATACATACAAAACTATTTCCAGATACGCCAACTAAACAGGGAAAGTAATTTGCATTTCTATGGGAGGCTTGATGATAGTTTGATGTGGGGAGGCTGCATGAGACAGAGACCAAGGAACTGAAATGAACATGGAAAAAATAAAAAATAAAACCTAGATTCTATTCTCACCTTTCCTTATAGGCTCTCAGGATGAATTCTGAAGAGTCAATTAACCTTCCCATTCCTGAATTTATTTCCAAATTGTCCACTTCACCCTTCCAAATAATTCCAAATGGGATCAGGTTTTTAAAAATATTTAAACAAAAAAACCATCACAATATAATTGCGTATTTTCCAATTCTCATTCTAAAGATTGCCTTCCTGTGGGCATTTCAGCTATGATGGCCAATTTGACTTTATCTGGAGAAAAAAAAAATCTGAAAATACTTGTATATGAGCAGAAAGCCTTCCGTGGTTGAAGAGGCCACAGCAGTCCCATTGGAGATGCTCCAGCTAACCCTCTGCAGGGCAGAGAACCAGCTCCGAAGCCTATACGTGGGAATTCTTGTTTGCACAAGTCATGGGCATTCGGCCTTTTGTGAAATGACAGCATAAAGCTCAGAGGAACACCACTCTGCCCTGCAGCTGTGGCCAAGACTGTGATGTTTAAAGGTTACAGTAATTAAGCACTGTAATTAATTTAGTCTCAGCAAAATCAATTCCACTCAAGCACAAATCTCTAATTTACATACCAGAGCAAGCCTAACTTGGTTCTGATCAATATAATTTGAAATGTATGATAATCTCCCACCCTCCTGTTCCTAACCTCTCCCTCTCCCCATAAAGAAAGGCATATTATTGGGAAATCAGAGAAAAATCAAATTTACATTCAGTTTGGCAAAGTTAACACAATCTTTGATTTGGCTAAATATTATTTTATTTCCTTGACTTGGCCATGTTTCAAGTGGTGAACAGTACTGAACTTTAACCTAGACTGCTGCCTGATGCAAGAGATAGAGAGACCTCCTAGAAGGTGAGGTTTTATGGCATTGCCTGGTCAGTCTTTATCACACATACCAGTTCAAAAGCACATCAGAGTATGTTACGTTTACTGGTATACCATACCCATTTGTACAAAAATACCAAAAAGTTTGTCAAGGAAATGTACAATTACTTTCCATTCTCTCCATGGTAGGCTGTACAATGTGTGAAGAGAAAGGAATGAACTATGTGACATAGGCAAATGAAACAAGACACCCTGTTCATAGGCGCCCCCTCCCTGACCAAGCATCAGGAATTCCTTGCTTCTGCTGTGCATTCTCCAGACCAATTTTAGCCCACAGAAGTCACCAGAATGGTTCATCTTCACAGTCACCTCTCCATCCCTCAAATCTCCTCCTGAATTACCACACAATCCCAGTGGTTAAATGAGAAAAAATATTACTTAAAAGGGGGCCAAGGTACTACAGAAGGAAATATAGAAAATCCCTTAGCTATCAATAACAATGTCAATTACATGTCATAAAATTAACACAGAATATTTAGGCCTGTCAAAGTGACCCTCTTAAAATGACCTCACTTCCTTCTGTTTTCAGTTCAACTCAAGTCATCTCTATCACCTAGAAAACACTTACTTGACCATTAGAACTACCGTCTATTCTTTTCCCTTTCTTGCATTTAATAACTTTTAGAGTAAGCTCTGCTTTTACTTACAGTCTTTGTATAGTTTTCTTAACATATTGAGATCTGCCTTCCATGCTATTGAAAATTTTCCCCTGAAAGGAGCAATAGTTTCAGTCTGAAACCAAGTAGTCTTGTTTCAGTTCCCCAGCTGCAATTGCTACAAATTTGGACATTAGTCTGAATTTAAAATCTGAGTTTTGAACAACTGCAGACAGAGATTTCTCTGCAAGCAGAAATGCAACCCTGCATGTCTAAGCACAAGGCAAAAAATGATGACCAGTTGATGCTGAAAAACATCAATGTTTACAGAATAAAATTCAGACAGAACCACACTAGAGACATTTGCCTAAGCCATGGACACTTAAATGCTTTACCAATTTTTCTTAAAAGGAGATACGGATAATTCATTCGAGAATGAAATTTCATTTTGTTTGGTGTATTATTCACAGTCTGCTGCATACTATTTCTTTCCACGAACTGTGAATCAAGAAGACAATCCTCTCACAACATGGATTGTGTCACCTCAACTTAATTCTTTTTTTATTGTCCTTGTAAAGCTTCTGCGTAAAGGAGTCTGTCATTTACTGAGGAGGTTATTATACTATGTTATCTATAGTGGTTACAAATGTGAGCTCAGAATTCAGATGCACCTGCCCTTAAATTCCAGCTCAGCCACTTAACAGCTATGAGATTTTGTACAATTATTTTAATCTCAACTTTTTTGTATTTGCATCTTTTAAAATGGGGGTAATGACAGTACCTAGTTCACTAAGTTTTAGTGAGGACTAAGCAAGATCTTGCCTTTCGGTCACAGTATCCGGCTCATGGTAAGCAATAAACAATGTGTTTGCTTCTTACTGTTGACCATCTTCATCAGGCACTGTCACAGGCACAGGGGCTATAAGGACAAGTAAGACTCTGCCTTCTCAGCTGAGATGACCAGATTAGCTCTTGGTTAGTCAAGGAAAAGAAAAAATTGAACGTAACAGGACTCTGGGGGGAGTGGGCAGGGGAGACACCAAATTTCGTCTCTTCACACTTGAGATAGTGTTGCTTGGTTACAATAAAGCAAATGACAACTGCTACTACCACAACAGTTGGATATAAGGATCTCTCAGAGATGTAAAAGAAACACTGTGTTCATAATTTTCTATTTCCAAGAAAATGGCAATAGTTTAGTACCGCATAAACTGTGGTTGCCTTGAAAGAAAGACACCACATAACAAGCACCTTGTATGAAAAGGTTCGTTTGGAGCCACTTGCAGGAACAAGCCCTGGGAAACTAGCTATCCATGCCAGTTCCACTGCACCAGGTAGAGTACGCTGGGCAAAACACTCTCAAACTTCCTGTGCCAGCACTAGGAAAAGAACACCTACTGAACAAGACAGTTCAACCTGTTATCTTCCTATAGTCACATGTGATCTGCAGAGGTGTGCACGCAAAAGAAGCAAAGCCTCGTGTGTAAGCAAGCACATGAGAGAACTACTGAAAAATCAGAGAGCAAGAGGAAGAAGTAATACAGTATTTAGAAGAAGAGCAAGTGAAACTAAGCATCAATATTGAAATCCTGACTCACTGAACAAGTATCCTTTGAGGAGTGGACAAAATACTGCAGTGAGCACTGGGAGCAACCCCGATGCATGAGAAGACCTCAATGATTTCTGAGGAGGCAGGTTTTATTTTTAAGTATTGTCTTTTTTCGCCATCAAAACCATCCCAGGAAAACAAGAGCTAAGAGGAATGGTTTTCGTCAGATATCGGCCTTTCCTTTCTAATCCTCCCAATTAGTTAAGAGCAATGCCTCACTTAGTGCTTTACTGGATTTAAAATGTTTGTCTCTCTAAGCTCCCTTTTAAACCTGAGAGGAAAGAGTGGGCTTCAGTCCAGGTTCAAGCCTTCCATGGGGAACAATATCTAACTAGAATCTCATAATATTTTGATTGTATTACATTCATTTTTACAGTTATTTTCTTACAGCAAGTGATATTTGCCTTCTGTTTATTATAGTGACAATATTTTCTTTTTAAAAGAAATTTGTTTTGGCAAAAAAAAAGGAAACAAAACTAGTCAATTGAAAGAATCTGCTGAATAAGTAACTGTAGAGATGGGACTCCAAAATGGCAAGAGTTGAGGAAGATGGTAGGTGGCCCTTGGCTAATACGGGTATCATGAAGTCATTAGCAAGTGGAGAAACTGAAAACTTCCTCCACAGTTCATCCTAACAGCTATGTCCACCTCCCACTCTGCCTTCCATGGGTCAATACTGAATTTCACTAATAGTCAAATGTGGACAAGAGGAGGATGGGGTGAGCTTATTAAATGAAGTTATGCCAGTTTTTCTGCCCTCATTCAATCCAATAGTTCTTCCTCTACATGGGGGGATTTAGGAGAGCTGAAAGTGATATTGGCTTAAGCAGAATTTCCAGCTCCCACTTCCCAGGCTGGAGATCCTTTTCATCTCTGCAGGCTGCTCTGAGTTTAACAAGATATGAATTTCAGGAGACTGGATTTATTTTTCCAACCCAAGTTAGTCCTCAAGGTTTAGACAGTCAGTAAATTGTTGCCACCAGCTTTAGGAAAGGAAGCAAATTTTCACAGAAAGATTAATAATCAAATCGTGTTCATTGCATCACAGGTAGGTACAGTTGCAAGCCTGTGGCACAAATAATCCTTCAGTTTCCAGCTACATATCCACATTTTTACCCTCTGCTGCACCAAACTTTAAAGGGAACTAAATTCTCCCAGTAAGGGGTGTTTTCCCTGAAATGTGCTAGCTCCTATAAACAGCAACCATATGGAAATTTCCTGTGTAAGATATTCTTTCTCCTCCTTCTAATTTCTCCATGCCAGCAAAACACACAATCCTATTCACCAGCACTTTCTATAAGCCAAGTTCTAGAAAATCCTTTTGCTAAACTATCACTTGTTTTATCTTTTATCCTCATAGCAGAAATACCTTAAATTATAAATACAACTCAGCTATCTGATCTGAAAAGCCATCATCACGTACTGATCACATCAGAGTTTTTCTTTCAACTGAAGTTCATGGGCAAAAGATGTTGCCTCAGTGTCAGCATGGTGTGCTTTCAAATATTAAGCTTAATCTGATCTTCCTGATTGCAAAGGCAGAGTCTTTTAACACCATTCAATGTACAATTACCTTTAAAGGATAATGACATTACTACCTTCACTGGGTCCTTGGACATTGTCTCTCCCTCCTTAACATGGGGGTCTATGCACACAAGGAAAGGAGTGTAGGTAACAAGCTAAGGGAAGGATCAAGGGAGAAGTGGAAAAGGAAGAGGGGAAAAAAAGGTGGGGGGGGTGGAAAGTAAAGCAAGTGAAACAATGAAGGGAAGACAAAACAAAGTATGGAAAATTCCTAATTTCTGAACACTCAACACCATATAGTCCTGTATTTTTACACGATGTGTTCCAGAAAATAGATGTTAAAATTATTTGTGGGTTAAACAATAAACTGAAATGTTTATAAAGAAGGTCTCTTTGCAGAGAGCTAAAAATATGAACCACGAAGGCAGAAAAGAATTGCCCGAGATGCCGGGGCCCAGGGTGAGAAGGAGCAGTGTGGAGACCACACTCCCTCCAGCCAGTCCTGCTGCTCTGTCCCTTCAAACTTGTCCACTTCCTTGCCCTAAGCATTCAGGGAGGTTGTTAACTGGTGACCCCTTGTTAATTCTTCCTGCCCCCTTCCCTCACAAGAGGCCTCAACCGGTACCTCAACTGGTGTCAGAACCCAGCACCACCAATACTTTGCAGAGAGCAATGGGTGGTGAAGAAGAAGATGGAGCCAGGAGGAGAAGGCAGTTTGTAAGGGGCTCCCCTCCCTGAACGGCAGCCCTAAGAAAGCCAGCTTGGGCCCCTTCTGCCTCACAGGGGAAGGTTCAATGAGTCCTCAGCCTCACAGCCCTTCCCCACTGTGTAAGAGGTTCTTGAGACATATGATGACAGTGCAAAGACAAGGAAGCAAGAGGGGGACTTCCTACTGTACCCACATCACAGGCAGGCATGGAAGAGGCTCCATCTTCCAGCAAGGGCTGAGAGGCTGCATGGCCACCATGGAGCTCAAAATCCATAGATGGCCGAGTGAAGGATAGCAGAAGCAATCTGGAAGATGCAAAGGACTACTCTGAAGTATGAAAAGACAGTAGAGAAATACTGCTTGTTCAGGCCAACAGTACCAAAGACTCATGCCACCCACCTCCCATCTACACGTCCTCAAAGCAGGTAAGGTTTCCATGGGGCTCAGGAGCCTAATTTTTAATGTAACTTCATGATACAATTACTTAAGTCAAGTTTTCTCATTTGGGACATAATATTTCTGCCTTCTATTTCATGGGAAAATGGTTTCCAAGTTCCAAATCAGTAACTTACAAACCATTTTTTGTAACAAAGACCTTGATGAGCTAAATTAGAGGAGAGAGGTTAAGCAAGGAAATGAGGGAGCGGAACAGGAAAGTGGGAAATGTAAAAGAAGAAGGAGAAGAGAAGAGAGAGACATGGCTGACGCGAGTTTTTTGTCAAGATTCAGTTCCACAAGCACATCAGAGCTGGATGTCAATTCCAGAATTAAGCAAGTCAATATAATACAATTCTGATCTGATTCTTTCATCAGCCAAAATGACTGAATGACCTTTTCCATCTTCAGCTCACCACCCGCCCCCCACGCCAAGCTTTACTTAGTCATGGTTGAAAATAGGGCCCTTGGAAGAAATCTTGCCTTTTCCTAATTTCAAATCAACACATAAGTAGCCTCTGCTCCTATTTTAAAGGAATACCTCCAGTAAGAGTTACCTAGTTATCTGGCAGACCTTTATGACTAAAAACCAAATTAAATACATGTCAAAAATTACTCAAGTAACTAAAGCAAATCCCTCCCGTGGCTGTCCAACAATGGCTTTGATCCTGGGAACTGAGCTCTCCTTATAAGCTTTTCTTCCTGATTTCCAAATCCTGTTTTGTGAGCACAGTTGAATGGATAAATCCTGTTTGGAGATATTGGAGAGTATTCAGTTTGGGTATAATTTAAGATCTTTAGACTGAATCAACAGAAAGATTTCAATGATGCCTAATAAACATATTCTTCTGATCCTGCCTCAGGACAGGTTAGGTAATGCAAAATCTCAGTGGCTGAAAATAACAAAGGTTTATTTCTCATTCACACTATATGTCTGCTATGAGTCAGTAAAGGTTCTCCTATTCAGTCATTCAGGAACCCAGACTGATGGTGTGGCCAATATCATGAATATTACTAACTCTCACAGAGAGGAAAAGAAAATACAGTAAAGTACACACCCAGAAGTCGTCCTCACATTGCATTGGCAAAACAAGTCACATGGCTTCCCAAAGGTAAAGTGGTCGGAGAAGGCCATGTTCCCAGAGAGAGAAAGAGAGAGAGTTGGAATATTTTCAGACAGCCTTAATAACTACCAAAATATTTTGAGCACACCTGAGTATGAAACTTCCAAAATACTAACTATAAACTGACATGCAAACTTTTTACGCTATTCCTTAAGATTAGGAGAAAAGAAATCATGATTAGCAGTCTGAAGGCAGAAGACAAATTTGACAACTCTGTCTCAACTATCATTTACTCTCAACTAAACTAAGACAAATGAAGACTGTTTCTCCTTTTAGTTAAAAATGTCCTTCATGACAGCTGAAATATACTTAAAAAAATAAAGCTCACATATAATACATCTTTGTTAATTACCCTCGTATAACACTGAACAGAGAAGACAGGTATCTAGCTGTTAGTGCCCAGGGAATAATAAAGGCAAAGCCTTACATGTGAATAGTACTTTATAGTTGAAAAAAATATTTTGACATATGTCATTCTGGTCAGGCACCTTAAATACATTTTTTAATATTTTAAAGGTGGGCAAGGTAGATATGCAAATCTCTTTAAAAAATAGAAAGGCTTGGAACTAACCCAGTCAAAATCATACCAACTTAGGTCTCATAAGCACTAAGCTAGAGGCCAGTCCCACAATTTACAAATCCTATGGCCTTGGGCAAGTATTTTAGTACAAGTCTCATTTTCTTCATATGTAAAGTAGAGTTAACACCTTGGACCAAGCTACTTCATAGGGTTATTATGAGGATCAAATAAAGAAATACATTTCAAAACACTTTTAAGACTGTAAAAGAGGACTCAAAAATAAGGGGGCATCATTTTTATTACAGAAGATCCTTGTTATTGGCTGCTGCACGTAATAGGTGCATAAAACCACAGAGGGGAAAGGCAAGAGGCAGTTCCTTCTTTAAATAAAGTCAGTAATGTTTTGGGATCAACTAGGTTACTATGTGACAGGGTGAGAGAGTGGCATGGACATATATACACTACCAAATATAAAATAGATAGCTAGTGGGAAGCAGCCGCATAGCACAGGGAGATCAGCTCAGTGCTTTGTGACCACCTAGAGGGGTGGGATGGGGAGGGTGGGAGGGAGGGAGATGCAAGAGGGAAGAGATATGGGAACATATGTATATGTATAACTGATTCACTTTGTTATAAAGCAGAAACTAACACACCATTGTAAAGCAATTATACTCCAATAAAGATGTTAAAAAAAAAAAAAGGCTTGCTGCAATTCGAAAAGAAGAATATAGCCCACTTGTGTTTTAGCCAATATTTCTACTCTTCTCAGTGCTACAAGCAAATTATTCATTTGCCACAAATTCAGAACTTTCTATAATATTGTATACATATATATTTGGTTTTTGTCCTAGTTCCTGACATAGAACTCCTAAATCCCTTGGAATTCCTGAGTGATAGGAGTGTCACTCAGGTTTGGCTCTGAGACAGCTTTTGCATATCCCCCAAACAGCTTCAGGATGGGAGCTGGTTGCCAAAAAGACCAAGACATGATTACAGGGCTGGAACTTCCAGCCATACCTCCAAACTTCCTCCAATTTAGGGGAGGTGAGAAAGGCTGGAGATTTTCAATCACCAATTGTCAGTGATTTAACCAATTGTGCCCATGTAATAAAACTTCCATAAATACCCCCGAACAATGGAGTTCAGGGAAGTTCTAGGTTGGTGAACACACTGAGGTGCTGGGAGGATGGCGTGCCTGGAGAGGGTATAGAAGCTCTGCACCCCTCACCCCATACCTGTCTCATGCATCTTTTCCACTTGGCTGTTCCTGAGTTGTATCCTTTATATTAAACTAGTAATAGTAAGAAAAAATAGCCTAAACAGGTGATAACAGATAAAAGAAATAAATATATATTAAAGCATACCACAGAAGAGTGGAATATACAATGCATGGTAATTTTAAAATGGATTAGAAAAACTGAAACAAACAAACAGAAAAGGGATTACGTATCAATAACATAACAAAATCAGGGCCTCACTGCATGTCACATATTAAAATAAATACCAGATCTGAATTGAAGTGTTGGCTATAAGTAATAAAACCATAAAATAAAGGAAAAATGAGCTAAAAAATCAATGATTTGTGGGAGAAGTATACAGAGAAAAATATATGGATATATACATACTTAAAACATTCATACAATATAAGTAATCTGTTCAAAAATAAGAAAGCAAGCAGCGGAAGGAAGCATATTTTAAACAAACGAGACAAAGGGTTAATATATTTAACGCATGATAAGGCTGTACAAAAAAATTAACGAGTCAATAAAAGCAGCAGCACAGAACAATTAACAGATGAAATACAAATGATCAATAACACATGAAAAATGTCCATGGGCTTCCCTGCTGGCACAGTGGTTGAGAATCTGCCTGCTAATGCAGGGGACACGGGTTCGAGCCCTGGTCTGGGAAGATCCCACATGCCGCAGAGCAACTAGGCCCGTGAGCCACAACTACTGAGCCTGCGCCTCTGGAGCCTGTGCTCTGCAACAAGAGAGGCCACGATAGTGAGAGGTCCGCGCACCGTGATGAAGAGTGGCCCCCGCTTGCCACAACTAGAGAAAGCCCTCGCACAGAAACGAAGACCCAACACAGCCAAAAATAAATTAAAAAAAAAAAAAAAATGTCCAATCTGTTTGGTAAGAAAAGAAGGGCTACCGAAAAAAGTGAGTGATCATTCATTCCAAACACCTGTAAAGATAAAACACATCTGATGATATTTGAGGGTGGTAAGAGTAAAATAAGCAGTCTTATGAATGTGGAAAATAGGAATAAAAAAAATCTTAGGCAGTATGTATCATGTGTCTTAATATACTCAGACCTCTTAAAGAAAGATGGACAAATAGGTAAACAGCATGAGTTTCAGAGACAGACTCTCCAGTTCTAAGTCCAACCTTCACCTTACATGCACTTTGTGACCTCGGGCAAACTATACAAAGTTTCTCCAACTCCACTTTTCTCATGTCTAAAATAGAGATAAATTAATTCTTACTTTATAGGATTGATATGGGAATTGAAATGTGCAATGCATGTAAAGCATTTACTACAGTGACTGTCACATAATAAATGTTAGATAAATCTTAGCTATCATCATTACATCACCACTACCACTACCACCAAATCCATCCAGAAAAATGACCCAAGTAGCAACATAAGTTTTTAAGTATACAAGAGAAATATATGCATACTTAACCCTGAGGAAAAATCTACAAGGAAATATACCGAATGTAAGAGTGGTTGCTATAGAATTAAGGACAATTTTACTTCTTCTGTAACAGATTTTCTTTCTAAGTTTTCTACAAAGAATATGTTACTTCTTGGAAAAACAACTATTATTTTGAGGGAAAGAAAAGGAGAAGCTCCCTACGTGATGTTATTATTTTTATTTTGTAATGATAAGTATAATAAAATTTAAAGAAAAGCAAAGTTGTTTCCATCAACTATCTCCTCAATGTATAGAGCATTTATTTATTTATCCTGCATTTATTTCTAAGTTCCTATCCTCACTGAGGACCAAGAAAAATATTTAAAGTAATAGGTGTAAAAAGAGCAATTAAGGATAAATATCCAAAGGAAACCATAAACAAGACGAAAAGACAACCCTCAGAATGGGAGAAAATATTTGCAAATGAAGCAACTGACAAAGGATTAAACTCCAAAATTTACAAGCAGCTCATGCAGCTCAATATCAAAAAAACAAACAACCCAATCCAAAAATGGGCAGAAGACCTAAACAGACATTTCTCCAAAGAAGATATACAGATTGCCAACAAACACATGGAAGGATGCTCAACATCACTAATCATTAGAGAAGTGCAAATCAAAACTACAATGAGGTATTCACCTCACACCAGTCAGAATGGCCATCTTCAAAAAATCTACAAACAATAAATGCTGGAAAGGGTGTGGAGAAAAGGGAACCCTCTTGCACTGTTGGTGGGAATGTAAATTGATACAGCCACTATGGAGAACAGTACAGAGGCTCCTTAAAAAACTAAAAATAGAACTACTATCCGACCCAGCAATCCCACTACTGGGCATATACCCTGAGAAAACCATAATTCAAAAAGAGTCATGTACCACAATGTTCATTGCAGCTCTATTTACAATAGCCAGGACATGGAAGCAACCTAAGTGTCCATCAGCAGATGAATGGATAAAGAAGATGTGGCACATATGTACAATGGAATATTACTCAGCCATAAAAAGAAACAAAGTTGAGTTATTTGTAGTGAGGTGGATGGACCTAGAGTCTGTCCTACAGAGTGAAGTAAGTCAGAAAGAGAAAAACAAATACCATATGCTAACACATATATATGGAATCTAAAAAAAAAAAAAAAAAAAAAAAGGTCATAAGAACCTAGGGGCAAGATGGGAATAAAGACACAGACCTAATAGAGAATGGACTTGAGGATACGGGGAGGGTGAAGGGTAAGCTGGGACAAAGTGAGAGAGTGGCATGGTCATATATACACTAGCAAATGTAAAACAGTGGGAAGCAGCTGCATAGCACAGGGAGATCAGCTCGGTGCTTTGTGACCACCTAGAGGGGTGGGATAGGGAGGGTGGGAGGGAGGGAGATGCAAGAGGGAAGAGATATGGGGACATATGTATATGTATAACTGATTCACTTTGTTATAAAGCAGAAATTAACATACCATTGTAAAGCAATTATACTCCAATAAAGATGTTTAAAAAAAAACAAAAAAAAATTAGTTCTGGATGAACCCTAGAGTTGAATATGAAAGTGAAAACAATAAAAACTATTAGAAAAAAATGGCAGCTTGGATTCATGACTGTATGAAGACAATGATTTTTTTTAAATATGAAAATAATAGCTACAAAGAAAATAATAATTTGGACTGCATTAAAAGAATTTCAGACTCAGTAAAAAAAATCCAGACTGAATAAAAAATTAAAAGGGAATGACAGGAAAAATTCCTCCAAAAGTACTCTGTAGAGTCAATGAAGTCACAATCAATATCTATGGATATATCTTTGTGGAAGAGTTTATTATAATATATACGAAAATGAAAAGTAGTAAGAAAAGCCAGAGCATTCTTGATGAAGGATGGAAAGACCTTATCTTTAAGCTATCAAGATTTATTATAAAGAGACAAATTGACCAAAACTTTTAATAAAGGACCCATTTTAAAAACCAAAAAGTGAAAAAAAAAAAAGAAAAGGATAAATATCTAGCCCTGTGAAAAGATAGTACAGTAGACACCTGAACAGCATAGGAATCAGGGGCACCCACACATACCCCCCCACCCCACCTCCCGAGCACAAAGTAAAAAAACCAGGTATATAACTTTACAGTCCACCCTCCTTATCAGTGGTTCTGCATCCGTGGATTTAACCAACCACGGATCACGCAGTACTGTAGTACCTATTTATTGGAAAAAATCCCCATATAAATGGACCTGCACAGTTCCAAACTGTGTTGTTCAAGGGTCAACTGTGCATCACCTGTGCCTAATTCTACTTGGCTAAAACCTAGGGAGGGGAACAAGGATATCAGAACTCTTATCCTGGGTTCAAAGTACAGAGAAAGCATGATCAGAAATCCCTGATTCTTACGGAGGCAAAGGTAACAAAGTTTACTCTCTCTACCTCTTCCGCTTTTTTGGAGTAAAATCTCAGAAACAAAGGGGTTGCACCAGCAGAGTTGACTTTTCTATAAAGCACCTCCACAAGACTTGACAGAGTATGTTGTTAAAAGTCTCCACTGGATCCCCCCTGCTCTCTTCCGACTCTGCTAACAGGATAAAGTGAGTGACAGGGGCATATGATCATTTTTTAAAGGTACCACACAAGCAAACTCCTTTAGAACTGGGGGGAAAATTATCAAAGCTCTTGTACCATCTGTCTGTGGAGGGAGAAAAAAAAAACACAACAACAACAACAGCTGGTGCAAGAAGTAGCAAGATGTTGGTCCTGGAAGTGACAAGATGGGAAATGACAGGAAACAGCTTTCCACTCCTCCAACAGCAAAAGAAGCGTGCAGCCTGTGTTCTAGTGTTTGAAAACCTCCAGATGCTGCCCTCGTCTCACATTTCCATATCTTTGTTCAGACAACATCTGAAAGCCTGCCTTTCTTTTTTCAAGCACTCTCTTTCTTTGGAGGAACATACAAAGCTATCAAACGCAGGCTTCTCCCCCTCGTCCTCTCTCCTATAGGCAGTATGGAATGAATTTTAAGTGCCACCATGGAAGAAAAAAATATACAAAAACAGCATCATGTGAGCCTCTGTGAAACGTTTTCCAGTTGTCATTTTCAAGAAATATTTACCATGTGCTCTGGATTCTGTCATTTGGCAGTTAAACTGACATTAGATTTGGAGTAGAACGTCTAAGGACCTGAGGAATACAAACCCTACAATGAGCAGAGTTCAGGGGATGGGGAAACCCATGCATCAACTGACTACTTGCAAACAGTGGGCCATGCTTCCTGACCCACTGCATTAAGCACTACCACATGCATGCATTTCTCTCCACTTTAAACTCTGGGTTTATGAAGTCAGAAAGAAGGAAATGTTCTAAACAATATACACATAGTCCAATGTCAGAATTTCAAAGGACTGACATACAATGTTAATCAAATATTCTCATTTAGCGTTGTCCCATGTGCTAAAGATATAAAACCAATTTTCTTAGAACTCTGGAATATGCGCATAAAATATACTAAAATTACACTGAGTAAAATTTAAAATTTTATTTGATGTCACAGATCATATTTCTGCATCACGCCTTTTCAGGCTCCATCAGCCTACGTGGTCTCACACAGCTGGTACACAGCTCCAAGTTCCCCTCTCTTCTCCTTTGTCAGGTCAGCTCAGCCTTTATGACCCAGGTTGGGTTCCATCTCCAGCATGCCTCCCAAAGTTCCCTCTGCGAGAGAGTGAATCTTTCGCATGAACTCAAACAGTGTATGTGGGTTATAACAGCCCTCAGGATGGTAATTTCTCTGTTAAGAGGAAGGTATGTCACAACTCATAGTGAACTCCTCCAGGGAAGAGGTCATGTTTTCTTGATCTTCACATACCAATCTTAGCATCATGCTTGATAAGCATTAGAAAAAAAAAAAAACTATTAACCAGTACTATGTGTCAGACATCAAAGATTCAAAGCTTGAATGGAACATAGTTCTTTTCCCCCAGGGACTTAGAGCACAGTGTGAACCTGGATATAAAAGTAATAATTATGACAGTGTGTTCAGTGTTATAAACAAGGCACTCTGGAAATATGGACCAGGCCATCCATGGAAGATGCTCAATCAATGTTTCATAAATTACAAGATCTTTACAACAGGTTCAACAGTTGAATGTGCTTACTAGAGAATTCTATTTAACTGTGTAATCTTGGGAAAGGCACTTCATTTCTTTGTGCCTCAGTTTCCTCATCTATAAAATGGGATAACATCATAAGGATTATATGAGAATTCACTGAAATGATATTTTAAGCATTTAGAACAATATCTAGTGCATGATATGTACTCAATAAAAGTTAGATCTTATTTGCTAATGGCTCTTCCAGTTTCTACTACAACAAAAGAGTAAATGATATAGTAATTACTTTATTAATCCAATTAATTGAAGTATAGTGCATTTTCAGGTTAACAGTCTATTTTTCTCATATCCCATATCTAATCCTGTCAGTTCTAACAGCCAACTGCAGAATCCCTTCACTTCCTACCACCTCTACCTCTACCCCCTGCTCTGTGCTCCCACCTTTCTCCCCTGGATGCTTACTGTGTTAGCTGCCTAACCAGTCTCCCTGCTTCCACCTTGGTCCCTGTGCTCAACACAGTGGCCACAGTCATCATTTTAAAATGTAAATAAAGCATATGACTTCCTCACCCAAAACCTTCCCGCAGCTTCCCAGCCCAACATCAATAAAACTGAGGATGAGAGAAGTACATGTGAGCATCCCTGAATTATACACCTGATAATGAGCCTTATTTGGCAACTGTTTCTCTTCTGCTTTGTCCAGCAGTTCCCAAGTTCCCTTGAAGGGAGTATCTTATGATCAATCACTCCATCTTACTGCTTTTATTAATTCTCCTTGACTTACTGAAGTTGAAATAAACATAAGCAATGGTCAGAGAGAGTAATCTATATCCCATGCATTTTGCTGTACCTTTCTCATATTGTCAGCCTGGGGTAACACTCATAACAGAGAAAACCAGTACTGTTGTTGATAAGAGATTTAGCCAACTGCGATCATTGGTTTGAGAGCCACTCAAAGCCAAAAAAAGTTGACTCCCCAACATTTATTCCACACTCCCCCACTGTGCAGGGGGTCATACCACTTGAGGAAATGACTCCAGCTCCAGGCCTGGTTAAGCCCCTTAAAGTCCTCTCATCCTTTTTGCCAGCAACTGGTGAGGAACTCAGGCCTAAGCAAGACATGCCAACCCAAAGTGACAGTTCTTATGCTCATGCCCTAAACTGGTCCAGAGACAGAAGGGAGGACTTTTATTCTGTCTGGGGGAGAAGTCAGCTTCCTTTCGATCTCTCTCAATCTCCCTGCCCACACTCCCACATTTCTGCAATTACCTGTGAGCAAAGCATGAGGCCCTGACTGCTACCAGTAACCATGCACAAATAGCTTAGGGATGATGCTGATACTATGAATGCAAACAGATGAGACAGAAAGAAATGAGGTCTCTGAGGACAGACACTCCATTAAGTCACCGAATCAACCAACCTGAGGTCCTCACCACATCTGGACTTCCAGTTATGTGACCCAATAAACTTCCTTATTGGTTAAGCAAGTTTGAGTCAGTTTTCTGATACTCATGGTTGAAAGCATCATAACTTACACATTTAATGGAATTCTCTGCAATTAAAAAAAATCAGTTTGATACCCATTTCAACACTATGCTTTAATTAAGAGCCATATAACAAAACCTAATTTTCACATGAGATTATAATTTTTTAGTTAGTTCAGTGAACAAAACAAGACACCAAACATAAATATGAAACAGCATCACATGAAGTAACTCAATGAAAAGATGCAATCAAACAACCAGAAGTTAACCAGGGGTCACATTAATGTGTCATCACCAAAGTATATATGGCAAACAGATTGGCTACAAAATTATACGTTTAAATGGTGTCTGCACTGGACAGTGTAGTGCCTACACTTTAAACAGTGCCTACACTTCACTTAATGATAAAAGCAAAAATGTGGATTTAGACTCACCTGTGAATAAGAGATGGAATTACTAAAGAGGGATGTGCTCTAGATCCTGTGGGCATGCTAGGGTAGGAAAAAATGGCATAGACTGAAGATACTGATTCAACTCTCCCTTCTGCATTACCTTCTCCAAATCATCCTGAGTCCAAGAGAATAAGCAGTAAATCTTGAGTGAGAGACAATGTGCCAATTGCCAGATTCAGACATCAGCTCCCCTATTAAATTCCAGGAACCCTCATCTTCCTATTTGTGAAACAGGAGTTGTGTGTGTTCCCTTCTACGGTTCCTTTCTGCTCCGAAAAGCTAGGCCATATAAACAATCAAAGACTCAAATTTCTACTGTGTAAAATGAGGGTCTCGATCTTAATACCTAGACTACTTACCTCCATATTTATTCATAAATATTTATTAGGTACCTACAATGTGCCAGGCAGTGTGCCAGCCCCTGAAGAAATGACAGGATCAAATATGATCCCTACCTCCAGGGAATTACAGACCCAGGGGAAGGCTGTTATAAGCATAAAAATCTTAGTGAACTAAATTAAGTCCAAACACTTTATAAAGTATGTAAGCATCAAGTTCCAGTTTTCTAAAATGAAAGTAATGAATTAGAATGATGATCTCTAAGTACCAGATCAATTTTATAACTAGAAGGAACCTGTGCCACAAATCTGAATAAGATGTTGTAAGTGGGTAATGAAGAACAGTTTCCAAAAATCAATTTTAAAAGATTGTGCTTCTAAGTCTGCCAAAACCTCAGACTCATGATTCTCATCCTAGCTCGTCCTCACGATTTCTACCAACGAAGCATGAGGTAGTCAGAGGCCCTTCCTGATCAGTTTTATATCTCTTAAACCTTGAAACTTTTTCTAGTTCCTCCTTAGTTAGTTTATTGTCTTTTACTGAACAGGAAGCATGCCATTTATAAGTTCCAAATCGCTGATGGCTTATGGTATATCACACACATGGTGAGCAAAAAATACATCTGGGACTGAATTTTTAAACTCATCATATGATAAAATATGCAAACTTCATACCTTACTCCATGAAAATTGTTCTGTCAGTTTCCTCAAACTTTCGTTTAACTGCCAAGTTTTTCACATATCCTGCATGGACTTTTTCTTACAACTACTTAGTTGTTTTTTTTTTTTTAATTGACATTAGACAAGTTAAATGTCTTTAAAACCACTATCTGGGGCTTCCCTGGTGGCGCAGCGGTTGGAAATCCGCCTGCCAATGCAGGGGACACGGGTTCGTGCCCTGGTCCGGGAGGATCCCACATGCCGCGGAGCGGCTAGGCCCGTGAGCCACAACTACTGAGCCTGCGCGTCTGGAGCCTGTGCTCCGCAACAAGAGAGGCCGAGATAATGAGAGGCCCGCGCACCGCGATGAAGAGTGGCCCCCGCTTGCCACAACTAGAGAAAGCCCTCGCACAGAAACGAAGACCCAACACAGCCATAAATAGATAAATAAATAAATTAATTTAAAAAAAAAAAACACCACTATCTGAAGATCCCTCTTTGAGTACAGTTTTATTTTCTCTTTCCCAAGGTAGGTTTTAAATCCAGTGAGTTTCCACAGCTATTTGGATCTTTTGAATTTAAAGATCAAGAGTGATTTACAAATAAGCTGAAATGTACAGAACATGACCATTAATACTATCTGTGACACTCTGGGCAAATCTTACCTTAAATTTTTCCATCTCCTCCTCCCCAAAGATAAACAGAGCAGTCACATATCAACCATCTTATTCTACATTTCTGTTAAGGTACTCAAAAATAGCATTAGCTTCATTGCCGGCCAAAGACACACGGCTGACTCACGGAAGGAGTCAGCGGAAAATCATGTCACCCCTCTCTATTTTCTTTTTTCACAGTTGGGTTTTCGAACATAAGTTTACCTAACCCTTACCTTTAAACCTTATTTTGGCCACCACCCAGATAGTCAAAATCCAGTTGTGTCCTGTTTTTCCCACCCACCATATTTATGATCCCTCCTATTTTTGAAACATTTGTAACCATATCTTCATCTCAAAGACAAAATTTAAATAAGATAGAGCCAAGGACAGACATTTATAGAATGATCCTAGTCAGTTCTTATTTTATGTGTGTGTGTGTGTGTATATATATATATATATATATATATATATATATCTTTATTGGAGTGTAACTGCTTTACAATGTTGTGTTAGTTTCTGCTGTACAACAAAGTGAATCAGCTATATGCATACGTATATCCCCATATCCCCTCCCTCTTGAGCCTCCCTCCCACCCTCCCTATCCCACCCCTCTAGGTTGTCACAAAGCATCGAGCTGATCTCCCTGTGCTACGCAGCAGCTTCCCATTAGCCATCCGTTTTACATTTGGTAGTGTATATATGTCAGTGCTACTCTCTCACTTTGTCCCAGCTTCCCCTTCCGCTCCTGTCCTCAAGTCCGTTCTCAGCGTCTGCGTCTTTATTCCTGCTCTGCCACTAGGTTCACCAGTACTGTTTTTTTAGATCCCGTATATGTGCGTTAGGATATGGTATTTGTTTTTCTCTTTCTGACTTACTTCACTCTGTATGACAGACTCTAGGTCCAGGTCCTATCCAGAGTGAAACAAATGTTCTTAACCAGTGAAATAATAATGAAATTAATTATAAATCTTGACAATCATAATGCCACCGAACCTATATTTTTCTAATTGTTCACAAAAGGATCATGGAAGACAAGGCCAAAAATCTTGCTGAAGTCCAAATGAATTGTGTCTATGACATGCCCCTGAGTTACTGTCCCACAGTCTTGCTAAGGAAGGAACTGAGGAATACATGCTGGCTTTCTGCAAGCACTGTACTCTTTTCTCAGTGCTTAGGTATCCTATCACTTGTTTTGAAATACTGTCCAGGATCCAAACAAAAGGTTATAGAATTTACTTACACTGTTTTTATTAAAGTCAAAACACATGGCCTCAAAGATGATGGTGAGTCTATAATCCACTGGCATCAGGAGCCCTGAGTCCATTCTCTGCAGGTGGACAGGTATTCCCTTACAACCTATTCTTCCACCTTGAACTTCTAACTCATCTGTCAAATCTGATTTTCCCCTGTTTAGTTAGAAGCTCGTTTTCCTTTACTGAGAGGTCAAATGCAGAATTGGAACTAAAGAATCCTGCATTGTGCATCACCCAGCACTACACCACTCACCATTAGAAGTAATCACTATTGCATTTTTCACAAAACTAGAACAAAAAATTTCACAATTTGTATGGAAACACAAAAGACCCCGAATAGCCAAAGCAATCTTGAGAAAGAAAAATGGAGCTGGAGGAATCAGGCTCCCTGACTTCAGACTATACTACAAAGCTACAGTAATCAAGACACTGTCACAAAAACAGAAATATAGATCAATGGAACAGGATAGAAAGCCCAGAGATAAACCCACGCACATATGGTCACCTTATCTTTGATAAAGGAGGCAAGAATATACAATGGAGAAAAGACAGCCTCTTCAATAAGTGGTGTTGGGAAAACTGGACAGGTACATGTAAAAGTATGAAATTAGAACACTCCCTAACACCATACACAAAAATAAACTCAAAATGGATTAAAGACCTAAATGTAAGGACCTAAATGTAAAGAACACTCTATGACATAAATCACAGCAAGATCCTTTTTGACTCACCTCCTAGAGAAATGGAAATAAAAACAAAAATAAACAAATGGGACCTAATGAAACCTAAAAGCTTTTGCACAGCAAAGGAAACCATAAACAAGATGAAAAGACAACCCTCAGAATGGGAGAAAATATTTGAAAATGAAGCAACTGACAAAGGATTAAACTCCAAAATTTACAAGCAGCTCATGCAGCTCAATATCAAAAAAACAAACAATCCAATCCAAAAATGGGCAGAAGACCTAAACAGACATTTCTCCAAAGAAGATATACAGATTGCCAACAAACACATGAAAGGATGCTCAACATCACTAATCATTAGAGAAGTGCAAATCAAAACTACAATGAGATATCACCTCACACCAGTCAGAATGGCCATCTTCAAAAAATCTACAAACAATAAATGCTGGAGAGCGTGTGGAGAAAAGGGAACCCTCTTGCACTGCTGGTGGGAATGTAAATTGATACAGCCACGATGGAGAACAGTATGGAGGTTCCTTAAAAAACTAAAAATAGAACTACCATATGACCCAGCAATCCCACTACTGGGCATATACCCTAAGAAAAACATAATTCAAAAAGAGTTGTGTACCACAGTGTTCACTGCAGCACTATTTACAATAGCCAGGACATGGAAGCAACCTAAGTGTCCATCAACAGATGAATGGATAAAGAAGATGTGGCACATATATACAATGGAATATTACTCAGCCATAAAAAGAAACGAAATTGAGTTATTTGTAATGAGGTGGATGGACCTAGAGTCTGTCATACAGAGTGAAGTAAGTCAGAAAGAGAAAAATAAATACCGTATGCTAACACATATATATGGAATCTAAGAAGAAGAAGAAAAAAAGATCATGAAGAAACTAGGGGCAAGATGGGAATAAAGACACAGACCTACTAGAGAATGGACGTGAGGATATGGGGAGAGGGAAGGGTAAGCTGTGACAAAGTGAGAGAGTGGCATGGACATATATACACTACCAGACGTAAAATAGATAGCTAGTGGGAAGCAGCTGCATAGCACAGGGAGATCAGCTCGGTGTTTTGTGACCACCTAGAGGGGTGGGATAGGGAGGGTGGGAGGGAGGGAGACGCAAGAGGGAAGAGATATGGGAACATATGTATATGTGTAACTGATTCACTTTGCTATAAAGCAGAAACTAACACACCATTGTAAAGCAATTATACTCCAATAAAGATGTTTTTTAAAAAAAAAAAAGAAGTAATCACTATTCTCAGAACAAAACTTAAAAGAGCCCCTGCTTTTTTTTTTTAAATGGTTTTTGAGATTTGTTACTACTAGTTTCTTTCTAGCCAGCACTGAACAAGCCTTCCAGTATCTAAAAGCTCAAGCTTAAATCAACCCAGCTTTCTGTTATCAGGCAGACCACCCTAACTTTCTGCTGTCAGGCCATCCTAATGCAATACAGAAGGCTTGGCTGAATTCCAAGCTTCTGTCTAGTCCTCAGGAATCAGTGCCCTGGCCAATGGGCATACAGTCAGTCATGACCAATTTTTCTGCTGTTGCTTTAAAGGAGGCAGGCAAAAGAACAACCCCTTGTAATCAGATAACTAGAGACACTGGCCAAGAACTGGTGCCATCTGCTAATCTGGGTAGAAACGAGGTTGAAGAGAGAAAGGTTGGAGATGGGGCAGATGGGACTCTCCTAGTCATCTGCTTTTATTAACTTGCTCCTGTTTGTGTTCGATAATTTGAGCAAAAGATAGAAAGATACGTCTCTCTGTTGGAATAAAAAGATGAAGGGAGAACACAGTGCTGAATTATTTCTCTCTCCTGCTTCTACATTCCAAACAATTCCCATACCATCCTTCTGGCTGAAAAAGGCAAACATCTCATCTCTGAGATGAGAGCCCACAAAGGTATTTCCTAATGTTCACTAGGATTAGATGTTCCACTGCTGTTCTTTGAATTTTGTGACTAAATTTAATTTGTACAACTGGACATAACTGACATTTTATCTGTAATAACTTCACAGCTCTTTACAAGAATATTTAAAAATCAGAATAGAGGACAATATGATTACAGCACAATCTGAGGGCCTAGTGAGTGACACAGGATACACAACTATTTTTGATCCCACCATTGTCTACCTCTTCTAACTCCTGCCATTCTACCCTTTGCAAATTATACTCCACTCATTCTATTCTCTTTGTAATTCTATAATTATATCAGACTGATTATGTCTCTTTGTGCAGATACTTCTGATACAAAGCTAATTCTGAAAATATGAATCTGTTCTAATGCAATTGATATAAGTAGGAACGATTTGAGCATAACATGAATTTTGCATTTGCTTGCGTATAATTTCATATATAAGAAATACTAGGTGATATCAAACAGTATTTGTCTTTCTCTGTCTGACTTATTTCACTTAGCATAATACCCTCCAAGACCATCCATGTTGTTGCAAATGGCAAAATTTCATTCTTTTTTATGGCTGAGTAATATTCCTTGTATATATGTACCACATCTTCTTATCCATTCATCTGTTGATAAACACTTGGGTTGCTTCCAAATCTTGTCAACTGTAAATAATGCTGCTATGAACACTGGGGTGCATATAACTCTTCAAAATTAATGTTTTTGTTGTTTTCAGATATAAACCCAGGAGAGGAATTGCTGGGTCATATGATAGTTCTATTTTTAGTTTTTTGAGAAACCAAAAAAGCAGACTCACAGATAGAGAACAAACTAGTGGTTACAGTGGGGACAGGGAAGATAGGACGGGCAATAAAGGGGTAGAGGAGTAAGAGGTATAAACTATTATGCATAAAATAAACTACAAGGATCTACCATACAACACAGGTAATATAGCCAATATTTTGTAATAACTATAAATGGAGTATAACTTCTAAAAATTGTGAGTCACTATATTGTACACCTGTAACTTATACAGTATTGTACATCAACTATTTTTCAATCTGAAAAAAAATAAATACTAGGTGAATTCAGAAAACTGCACCCAGTTGAACTGAGCTATGTAGGAATGTACAAAACACACACACACACACGCACACATACCACAAACATTTGTGTGCATTATGGGCCATTCCCATCCACATCTGGTGTCACAACTTTCCACCCATTTCAGACAACCTTCTTCCACCACTTCACAATAATTCACAAGCGGCAACCCTCCCACTGCCCACTTATACAAGCAAACCTCAGGTCTCTTTCAGTACACAGTGCCATGTTAATGTAGGTTTGGTGTTTTTTTTTAAGGTAATCATTTAACATGTGAAAACCTACACTACTTTTTTTATTAGGTTCCTATTTTTTTTGTCACTGATGAACTTTTTGAGTGACAGTGTACAAATTCAGACCTACGAGAAACATGGAGTTCCTCCAAGAAAGGAATTAAAGTGGCCACCACTGGGTTTTGCACATGGTAGGCTCTCAATAAAAACTTGGGAAGGACGGGGAAAGGTTAATTTAAACACACTTTTCTAGCCAACGTTCTGTCCTTGTTTGAGGTAAATTTTGCAAAAAGTCAGTCATATTCACACAGTCCTTTAGAATTTAATGCATTATACCCTTTTTCATCTAGTCTTCACTGATGATGAACAAGTAGAAGAAAAAAACTACCTTCATTTTATGACAGCAGAAACAGATTCATGACCAAATTAAGTATTTTTTCTTCCTAAGTCCAACAGGTAATTGTGGTAGAACTAGACCTATAATCCATGACTTCTGATTCAGACACCACTCATTTCTGCCTACCTACTCATCAAGGTAAAAACATAATGATGGAAAAATTATGGGGCACTGAAATTTTATCTGTTCAGAGTTCAGAAATTAGCTATGTTTAGGGAAATTTCACAGTCCCCTTCCTTTCCTTCAAGTGCTAATGATGTAATCATAGCCATCAAAGATTATAACTTCGTACAACCTTTATCCCAATGCGTGGGGCTGTGGGTGATGTTACATAGAAAATTCCTACGGGTGGGTAGCAGACACATCCTACAGAGCTAAGCCTCATACTCCAGAGATGTGACAGTGGAGGTGTGTTCTGTCTGAAGTGATCTCCCTCTGATATCTGCATGGCTTACTCCCTTACCTCCACCAAATACCTGCTTAAAAGTCCCCTCAGTGAGGTCCACCCTGACTGCCTTATTAAAAATTCCACAATTCTCCGACTATGATAAAGAGGCTTTCCTCCTTACATGCTTTCTACCTCTAATTTTCACCTTCCAAAACACTTTAAGATTTACGTACTTACTTTTTTTCTTATATTATTCATTAGAATTTAAGCTCCATGACAGCAAATTTTTGTCTACTTGGTTTGGATATTATCACCCCAGTATTTACAACAGTACCTGACACATGGTAGGAGTTCAAGAAATATTTGCAAAACAAATGAATACACACATGGATGCACAAGCATGGTTCTTTAAGCCATTATAAGAGTAAAATTAATCATCTCAAATGCACAGGACCAAGCACCTTTAAGGAACTTGCTCAAACTGAAGGGCAACATTCCAACACATGTGGTCCGTTCAGAAGGCTAGACACAGGTTCCCCCCAGGGAGCTCTTAGAGTTACAGGAATTGTTTTTTAAAATGTGAATGTGGGGCTTCCCTGGTGGCGCAGTGGTTGAGAATCTGCCTGCCAATGCAGGGGACACGGGTTCGAGCCCGGGTCTGGGAAGATCCCACATGCCGCGGAGCAACTAGGCCCGTGAGCCACAATTACTGAGCCTGCGCGTCTGGAGCCTGTGCTCCGCAACAAGAGAGGCCGCGATAATGAGAGGCCCGCGCACCGCGATGAAGAGTGGCCCCCACTTGCCAGAGAAAGCCCTCACACAGAAACGAAGACCCAACACAGCCATAAATAAATTAAAAAAAAAAAAAATGTGAGTGTGGTTCATATTTATAGTTTGAGGTAGATTTACTCCGTGTTGCCATTGTTTCTACAGAGAAAGAATAACTGAGTCACTCCTCTGCATTCACAGTACCTGCAACAAAGTCACTTGAAAACAAGAGGTGGGAAGGAGGTGGAACTGGGTGCATTCAAAAAGAATTTATGGCTGAGAAGGCAGGTCTCATGAAATATACACCAAAGTGTTTCGCGGAAACACCTCTAGAAATGGCAGAATATTAAATTGTTTCTGCCCTCCAATTCACTTAAAGTCCACCCAAGTCTATAGGTTAGTTATAAACCCCAAGGGTCAAGCTCATTCTCTTTGCCACTGAGCGTAACAAAATGAACTTATGATGTCTATCTGCAGGTATCTATATTCGTAAGAACTTAGCACACAAATACTTGGTTCCGAGGCATACTGAGTTGGTCAATTTAATTTCATGTCAAAACCAGCATTTCATATGTAGATTGTGACCATCAAATAAAAATACATGTGCATCTCCAAGTAGATGGTAATACTATGAATACTGTTTGATTATAAGACTTAAAAGAACAAGTTGACTCTAATTCTCGGTACTAGTACCTCACGTCTCTCCAAATCTCTAATTTCTCATCTGAAAATAGGGAAAATGCCAGCTGTGCCTCAAGAGGTTATTGTAAGGATTAAATGAACTAAACCAGTTCATTTTCTAGTTTCGGTTTCGGATAATAAGAACACCTAGACAGACTGTTAAATCTCAACCCTATCTGCACATTGAGAACCAGCAGAGGAGCTTAAAGAAATGATGCCCAGGCCTATCTTGAAAATGTGCTGATTTAAATGGGCTGGGATTGAGTTTGTTTGTTTTTTTTAAATGTTCCAGTTCCAGGTTATTTCAACATAGAGCCAGATTGGAACACTAAAGATTTAGATTCTAATACCCAGATTTAGTAGGTCTGGGGTAGGTTAGGGAATATGTAGTTTTTCACAGGTACCCTACAGAACACTTAAAATCAAACAGTATGAGAAACAGTGACCTAATAAACATAACAAAGCATTAAAAGCATTTATCACAGTACTTAGCGCAAAAGTAAGCACTCAAACTATGGCAAAATAGAAAATACTTTTGTGTGTGTGCATTATATATATAAATATACATATATACATACACACACATGCACACACACATAGCACATGTATTAATCTAGGTGTATTTGAAAGGAACCCACAATCATAAACTATTTAACATAGTTGATGAGTAAACAGGCTTTATCTTTATGACGTCCATGCTTCCAAATGTATTTTAACAAATATAACATAAAAGTATTTATTAAAAATATATACCGAATACAAGTCTTAAAGCTTTTAGAACTTTCTATAAAGAAAAAATCTATCCTGAACAAGTCTGGTATAACTTTAGAGAGAAAGGGAAGCGAGATGAGTGGGCAGGAGGAAGAAGGGAAGGAAAAGAAAATTAATTCATGTAAATATTGGCACTGGGTAGTGAGGAGGGGAGTATTTGTGGGAGATTCCTTGATAAAAAAATACTTAAACACTTCTGTTCTCTTTGTCTCCAGATGAGGGTAAGGAACTAATATTTATTGACTCTGGCTATGTGCCAGGCCTTCTACACCCTGAAACTCAAGTCAACACTCCCAGACAGCCCTGCAAAGGAGCCCCCACTATCCACAATCTACACAGGACGCAATGTGCACAAAACACAATCAGGCTTTTCTCTCACAGACTCAGAGAGGCTTAACCACCTGGGCCTGACCGCCAGCTCCTCTGACAGAGCGAGGGAGCAGAGAATGAGGCCCCCTGTAGCACACCTCCTCAAGCTGGTGCTCCTCGTGCACTGTGCTCGCTGCAGCTTCCTGAAGGGGATCCCAGAGTTCCTACCTGCTCTGCCTTTTGTGACACAGCACCTCCAACAATCTCTATTCAGCAGATAAAGAGCAGTACCCTTGCTGGGTCAGTGACCATCACCGAGGGAACCTACAAGCTCCCGTGGAGGGAGTTCTGGGAATGAATTACTTATGAAAATGGCCAGTCAGTCCTCATGGTGAAAGAAGATAAAAACACCAACTGGTATTGGAAGATACTTTCCTCCAAGAATAGCAAAGTGGGCTGCCAACTCCCATTACTGGACCCACCTTAGAGAAGAAGATACTCTGGGAAAGACAGGTTGAGTGACTCAGACTGTACACAGGCAGACATTTTCAGTAGAGAAGTACAAATTCCCAAAATACTCCTGGCTGGGATGCATCCACCAGCTTTCAGGTAAATTTTGGGTGTCAAGCATGATCTTAGAGACCGATGGATGGACTCACCAACTGGAATTCTATGGGTTAAGAAGGAAAGGAATGTAGAAACCAACCAGAAAGAACTCTAATCCTCCAGAAGACAAGCAGCAACAATTCTGATGATGGCAGCAGAACAGGCCCTCATCCTTCTATGTGCAGGGGCAGCCGATGGCCTTGAACCTGGGGTGCCTTGCTGCTGGGGCACTGCTGGGCATAAAAACTGAAGAATGATCTGTAGAACAACTCTTAAGTATTAAGTATCCCAGGAAGCAGAGGGCAAACACGAGAAGATGAGAAATAGAAGGAGGAAGAACCCTTCTGAAAAATGTCCTCCTTAATAGTCTCAGTAGGTATTTAATTTCTATTTTTTTCCCTTTTCTTTGAATTCACAAAGGCCAAATCTTCCAGTCAAATTAGAGTGCAGTAAAGCATTAAGTCAGCATTCAACAGGTTTAATTACTGTGTAAATGAAAGAAATTATTATTCATTCATGACATTTATTTCAGACCCAATGCTAGCTGCTTTTACATAAAGTTGAGGGTGGGGGAGTAAAACATAGAAGGGGAGAAAAGAACAAGAACTAGGATATATAATTACAGCTGTATTTCTTTGCCAAGTATTACTGAGCCTAAACAAAAAGTGCTTGTTTGCTCTTTTGAGAAAAAGCATGTGATCCATCAGTGGTGGCTCTAAAGAAAGCCTCTCCTCTCCTGACTCACGGCCAGACTTGATAGGTATACCAATATTTGAAGTGCCAATAACGGGGGGCTTATTAAGGCCACAAAGCCTGGTAGAGCCCATTGTGGTTCGGAAGTCCTGAACTCTGGGAACAATTCTAGCAGTCAGGCCCTACAAAGTAACGGATGCTACCTTCCCCAGGAGGGAAAAAGGGCCAGTTGATGCTATCAGGACTACTGGACAATGCATCTTTTCTATTGAATTTCCACAGAGTTTAAACAGCTCCCACAAGCAGAAAACACACACACACACGCACACGCACAAAACCCTAAGCTAAATCACATGTGGTATTTATTTTTAATTCTCATCTGTCTGCCTGGTGGAAGAGACCGCAAGAGAGAGTGCCTGGGGAGCTAGTTCAAAACAGGGAGAAAATGGGCTTCTCTGGTGGCACAGTGGTTAAGAATCTGCCTGCCAATGCAGGGGACATGGGTTCGATCCCTGGTCCGGGAAGATCCCACATGCCGCGGAGCAACTAAGCCCGTGCGCCACAACTACTGAGCCTGCGCTCTAGAGCCCTTGAGCCACAACTACTGAGCCCACATGCCACAACTACTGAAGCCCGCGTGTCTAGAGCCTGTGCTCTGCAACAAGAAGCCTGCGCACCACAACAAAGAGTAGCCCCCGCTCTCCGCAACTAGAGAAAGCCCGCATGCAGCAACGAAGACCCAATGCAGCCAAAAATAAATAAATTAATGGGGAAAAAAAAGAAAACAAAACAGGGAGAAATATCTGTCCACAAATCAGCATGCCAATGAATGGGAGATAATCTGTTACCTGAATTGCTAAACCTCTGATTTTATCAGAACATAGTTATTACATACCATAATCCCACTGAAAAGCTCTAGGTTTTCCAAAGAACACTCTGAACAAAGTCAAATGCCTAATCAAAACATATCATCTTCCTACTCCAAAAAATATTCACACAAACACGAGAACACATACAAACACACACAGGGATATTTTTGGAACCAGTTATCCTCAAATCTTCCCTAAACCTCCAACCACTAGCATTTAATTACTACAAATACTACAGCAGTTAGGAATTGGCAGTAACAACCTCAGGGTGTTTTAAAACTGAGGCCACACAAGTTGTGGACAAGAAACTACTGTTGAGCAATTTAGACAGACTTAAGGAGCAAGCACAAATCTGAGAAGTAATAATAATGAAGCTGTGATTGTTAAGGTTGAAGGTTTACTTGTACGCTTAGAAGACTGACTGAATAAACTGAGATGACTGAAAAAACAACTTTTGTAGATACCTTAAATATTCCCTGAGACTAAATATCTTAACTAGACTTAAAACTTTCTGCTGATTTCAGTGCCAATGCCTCAATTTCCAGGGGCAAGGATCTAACATATATTTTAGGGTAAAGGAAATAGCTTAAGAACTATCTGCATAAAAAAAGTATGAGTGTGAAGAGAAAATTGTCTATGCATTATTATTGTAATAATTATTGAGAATTGCAGTAATATTATTTAGACAAATCAATGAAACAATTATATGTATTAATACTTAACTGAGAGTCAGAATTAAGTAAGGGGCTTGGTATTCAGTCAGTATCCTAGTCTAGCACCAGATTCCTTCAATTCCTGACTTCCCCGTTTTGAACTGTGAACGTGTTAAGCAAAGACGTATTAGTGGGAGCCCAATTAATAAATCTCTCTTAATTCTTCGTCCAAAGCAATCCTGAAGCTTGACAGAGGTTCATGGCTATGACCACCACAAGCTAGGTTTTCCTGGGGCCTGAAGCAGGTAGCATTATGATTTCTGTCTGCACACTGCCTAAGCCCTGTTCTTGTCTCCTTCAAAGCTCTGGCTTTTCTCAAGGTTGTTGTCCCAAGTATTATATGACTTTCACTCCACCAGGGAGAATCTCCTACTACTTTATTCTGAATTAGGCCTTAAAAGAGATCGCCTTCCTCCTCCCAACTTTAGAAAGAGAAAGAAAATCAGAATTTTTTAAAATATATTTTTAAACCCTATTATTGTTTTTGCTGCCTCAGCACCTTTTCTTCATTCTTTGATAACCGCAGCTTAAGTCCCCTTTGAAGGCTTAACCCCACTTACCTTGTGGTCCCAGCAGTTTGGGGAGGGCTGAGAGGGTCATGAAAGTCATCCCACCAAAGGGTGTGGTTGTCACATAGATCCAGCCACAAGTGACTGATTTAAGAATGACCACATGATCAACGTCAGACCACAGAAGGGTGGCAGCAGGATTCTTGTTGGAAAGGACAAGAATGAGGCTCACTCTCCCAGGACTGCTGAGCTGGCAGAACATTAGTCGTCTCTGCCTCTATACCACAGAAGCCAACACAGAGGAAGCCCTGCTGAGGGATGGAGACAGATTTCTTAAAACACTGAGTTCCTGAAATTCAGATGCTTTTAGCTAGTTTACCCCTTAGCCCTGTGATTCTTAAACCCATAAAATTTTGAGTTGGGGCTAAGATTCAGAGATGTGCCAGCAATTTATGTTAAAGATAGTACTACCTTTTTATGTGATTCTGCAGCTCTGGTGAAACCACATTTCTTTACAACCATCCCAAACTTCCTCCAAGTATCATCACCAAAAAGCCTTCCTGGATGACTGTTCCAAATACACTTAGAGGTACACAGACTGGTTACCCCTCCACTCCGGCTCAACCATTACTATGCAACAGATCAGGCACTATCATATGTGACCTAATCAATCATTATATATCACCTGCTCTTTTTATTCTTATGTAGTCATGCCAGGCTGTGAAGCTTCCAGAGCAAGAATATATTACTTATCCTTATATTAGAAAGAGCACAGATTTTAGACTCAGAAGATCTGAGTTTAATCTCACCCTTTCAGTGGCTTTTCTGAATTCTGCTTCTCACATCTTAATGCTAGGCTAATAGTATCTGTTTTATTTTTTCCCAGGTTTATTAAGATGTAATTGACATATGACACTGTATAAGTTTCAGGTATATAACTTGTTGATTTGATACACTTGTATATTGCAAAACCATTATAATAATATCTGCTGTAAATGACAGCAGTGATAACAAAGTTACATAACTTGTGAACATATGTTGCAAACTTTAAAGCACAAAGTAAGTGATGATGATGACGATGATGATGTCTCGTATGTTCCCATCAGCAGATCTGTGAATGAGCTTAGTGGGGAAGGGAACCACCAATCATCACTTGTTCCTTGAATTCCTGTGCTCCTTTCCCATCCCACAGGGACACAACCACTAAGTGATACAATAGACAGGAGCATCAACAAAAATGCCATGAAGAGGATACGACCAGTGGACAAACATGAGATTTCTGGGCTCTAGAATAAAAGGATTTCAACACCTGTTATCTTTGTCTAATTGTGTCTTTCCCATTTTGAGGGGAGACCTTGTATATGTGCATACAGTATATATAAGCAAAAACATTATAGGTATATTACAGAGGAGGTATGTTCTACCCTCAGATACCCACCTAGTTATTTTAAAATAAAGACAAAAGATATCTTAGTGTAGAAAGTACTCAGATATCAAGGTAAACTCTGTATTTCACAATGTAATTTTGGGAAAATAACTGCCTATATTTCAGTCTCAGTTTCCAAAGTTTTTAAAGTAAAGGGTTGAGATTGGATGAGTTCCAAGGTCTTTCTCAGCTCTACAATAATTTTTTTAGAAGATTTTTATAGCATATTTAGGTTTACAATAAAGCTGCGAGGAAGGTACAGAGAGTCCCCATATACTTCCTGCCCCCACGCATGCACAGCCTCCCCCATGCACTCTGGTGAGTACAACATCACTCGCCAGAATGGTACCTTTTTCTTTTTTATACCAAGGATGCACCTACAATGACACATCATAATCAACCAAAGTTTTATGATAACTTTTAATTCCTAATGATTTAGATTATCATTATCACATAGTGTTTAATTTCCTTATTACATTTCAATTTATCTAATAAGCTCCCAAATGTAAGTCTAAAGTTGCATTTCTTCTATTGTCATGCAGTAATAAATGACTCATACTTGTTCTCCAAATGTGTTAACAATGGTCTCTCTCCTTAAATGTTTTAAGTAAGTTCTCACTCAAGGGCTACCTACAGGCAAGATCATTTGAAATACACTGACAACCAGCCAACTCATCTGTTTTCATCAGCTTGGTTTCCTGTTAGTGAGCCGCTCCTGTCATGATTCTGACAGAACACCTGGATGGATGGGGCAATCCTGGGTATCACAGGATTGTTTATCCCACAGGAAAAACAAAATGTTTAATTCACACTGCTGTGGCCCAGGTCTGTCTTCCATTTTACCTTTCTGAACTGCTTTCCTACACTATCACCTCAGCAGGTCTCCCTGGACCTCAAATCAATTTACTAAAAGCACAAATAAAATTAAACTCTACTATGCAGTAAAGGGAAATGAAGGAATGAAGAGGTCCCTGTACTGATCCCTCTAGGAAGGTCAAGACAGACCTGTGCTCACAAGATGCTGCATTTCCAGCTCTCTGCTCCAGTTCCCAGGCCCCCATCATCTTCACCAATTAATGACTTTCACATTAATTAAACACAAAATTTCTCCTCTCTTCGCAAGATCCCATATGTCCTCTTTCCACTGCCTGGTACTTCTTCTATTGACTGAAGATTAGCTCTAGTCTCTCAGCCTTAAATCTGTATAAATATGGCCACCAGCATGAAGAGCTAACACTCCAATGGACACACCGTGCCAGGCACCACCCTATCCAAATGCCTTTTCAGAGATTATCTCTTTTAATCCTCACCAACCAACCCTATGAAGTAAACATTATTAGCCCGATTTTACTGATGAAGAAATCGAGACGCAAGAAGGTGAAGTAGCATGCACAAATTCAGATTGAAGCTTTGTACTTCTATTTTTATTTTTAAATTACTTTTCTTCTGTATGGAAAACAGATTTACTCTTTTTTCCCATGTCTACCTGATGTCCAGGTGCACACATTTAGACAGCAGCAACAACTGTCAGGATACCATCTAAAGCCTCAAAATAGAAACAATCCATGGAACCATGAGCCTGGTTACATTCACAACTTAAATGACCAGCCAGTCACAAAAAACCGTTCCTCTGTCTACTTTCCACTCATCCCACACACCAAATATTTATTAAATAACTATTATGTGTCAGACACTAGGCTAGAAGCTGTCTTTTCTCTGATAGCTATTCTGAGGAGCTTAATTCATCATTTTGGATCCATGATTTCAACAACTTTTTACCTAAACTAGAATTCGGCACATAATAAGTGAATCTGATCCTCAACATTTCCTCAAAACACTTACAGTGTCAGCATTTTTTCAAACAGGTTTACTGAGGCAACACTGATGCACAATAATTGACATACAATGCATTGCACATAAAGTGACAGCATTTTCAACCATGAGGTCAACACACTCTCCAGAGAGCAACAGCTTATTCCACTAAAACGTTCTAGGACTGCCCACACACAGTGCTGAGAATTGAATTAGCAGAGATTCACCAAATTCAAGGCCATCTTGAGTTGCAGATGATTGCATGTTACAAATTCCTGGGGTCACAGGACCGTGAATGAATTTGACAGACATATTACCATGCAATTTATTCCAAAGCATTTCTCAACCCAAATACCAGTAAAGTTGTCCTGTTCAAAATCATGATATACTCAAAGCCTGTCTTTACATCTCATCTTCCCTTTTTTTCAGCACTTTTCCCATCTTTACTCTCTTCTATTTATTCATGTTCTACCCCATCTTTCATTAAAAAGTGCTCCTAGGGAAGAGGTTGTTAAAATCATTCACATTAAGTTAGCAAATCTCTAAGATGAGGGAGCTTAATGTATTACTCCCAGGAGTACTGGAAATTAAACAGGAAACCAGCATCTAATTGTTCACCTTAGACCACAAGCTAGTTACATGGGGGTGTGGTACTCTAGCCAATCCATTATTTCCCTGAAATCCTGCTACATGGGCAGCTGTGAATCTATTCTTAGTCATTTGGTTCTGGTACAATCATTCATTCAGTAAATATTTACTGGGTGCCTATCACCTTCCAGCCAGTGTTCTAGGTACCAGGAAAACAGCAGTACACAAAACAGACAAAAATCCTGCCCCAGAGGAGTTTACAGTTTATAGGGGAGCATGTACAATAAACAACTCAACATATGATATATGTGACAGGTGGCATTAAATGTTATCCATTCTTTCAGGATCTTCGTACAATGGATCTGAGAAGCTTGTCATCTTGTTTAAATGATGACATGATGCACAATAGAGGCTAGGAAAACTAGCACCGAATTCCAGCGCTAGCACCAGCCAGCTCTGCCATCTTGCCCAAGTAGCACCTTGCCCTGAAAAACAGTCTCCTCTGAAGAGAAAGAAGGTTGGGCTAGAAGAATTATAAACTCATCTTTTTAGATTTTCTAATGGGCTCATGGAAGAATATGGACCACACAAAGAGAAGACTGTTAGACAAGTCAGACTGTTAATTCTCTGCAGGAAAAAAGACTCTATAATGAGGCAAATATCATCCTTTATGTCACTAGAGTCACCAACCTTTCAAGAGGCAGTTACCACATCCCTGAAGCCAGCAACAATGTAAAGGCAGGTTTAGTAAAGCCAGTAGATGCATTATCAAAGTTACACTCAGATAATCATTCGTTTCATATTCCCTCTCTCCTTCCTCCTTGCCCCAACCCCCCAGAAGTCTTTCTGGCTTGAAGAACAATGACTATTTTTACCTTCCAAGTTTGAAATAAGGTATCACCTGGCACATATGAAAATGAACTAGATATTTTAAAGCCAATCAAATACTCAAAATTCCACACTGAGGGTAATAGTAAACAAAACTGGTAAACACACTTCTCCTCTCCCTGGGCATTCACACAATAAGTTTAAAACAAAATACTCCTACTGGCAAGTAACCCAGTAGATGCTTGGGATTATAGGCAGTTTCCTTCTACTGCACCTTCCTAATCTTGATTTCTGATATACTAAACAATATTATTTGTCTACATAGAAACGTTTTATGAGCAGATTCCATTAACAGAATCTAAATGTACCAACTAAAAACTATTTCATCATCAAGATCAGTACTTAAACAAAGATGGAAACTAGACAGCAAGTAGTCTTTCACAGAGTTTGGAAGTGATGAGAAATTGCTTTAATCACTGCTTTTCCAAACTTAGCTTCTCTTTACTATATTTTCCCACAATCTTTCTTGTGAAAATATTTAAATCCAAAGAGGAATTGAAAAAAAGAGTACAACAAACGCCCATATACTCTTTGCTCAGATTCACTAATTGTAATATTTTGTTACAAAATTCACTAATTAACATTTTGTCAGATGTGCCCACCTTCTGCCTCCTTCCCTCCTGTCCCATCTCCCCTTTCCTTCTCTCCCCACTCTATGCCTTCTACACATACACAATTTTGTTGAACCACCTGAAAACAGCTGCAAACTTTGATACTTCGTCCCATTATCTAAGCATGAATCTGAGAACAAGGATATTCTCCTTCATAACTACAATATCATTAACATACTCAAGAGTTTAATATTTATTCAATACTATCATCTAATACAGTCCAACTTTCAAATTTCCCTAGATGTCCCCGAATGACCTTTAGAGCATTTCCCTCAACCAAGGATTCGATCAAAGCTCAACTCACACTCTGCTTTTTTGATTGTCATATCTCTTTAGCCTCCTTTAATCTAGAACAGCCCTCCTATCACCTATTCATTTAATCTAGTTTAACACAGTTAGGGATCCAATGTTCTATGATTGTCATGGGAACTGAATTACAGTGTCAAATTACTCTTTTATAAATAGCTGTAAAATGTTTAATCCATCTGAGAGAAATAATCATGGGATGAGGAATGGCTTTAAAATTTTATAGACTTAAAATCCTCAATCTTTTCATCTCAATATTGTCTTTGTAACCATAGGCACACAGTCCAAATGCAGGTTTTGCAAAGCTTATCTCCAGATATTATGGACCTAGTCCTAAATGTCAAACCTACTGCTTCTGCAACTCCAAGACATAACTCATTAAATCTAAAAGAATTATTTTTAAAGAATGGGAAAGGGTTACCAGTATTCGAGTCAGAAGTAACCCAAAACTTAACCAAATAATTGCTATTAATTTGTTTCCCACTTTTAAATCAGAATCTCAGACGTGGCAGTGTACCAGAAATATTACACTAAAAATTGAAAGGAATATTATTTAATCTGCTAATAACTAAGTCTTCACAGCAAATGTGGATAATTTTTCAGAACATACACAGAATAATAATGTTAATGTGTACAATTTCTATTGTGCCCTTTAACTGTCAAAAAATTTAGCTCTTCAAGAAAGAAGTACAGTCCTAGTCAAGGTGGAAGGTCTAGAGACCCTTAGAAATACTGGAAAGTTTGCATTGGCCTTTGGCTAAAATCAATAAAGTTCTGACCTGAAAACTGGCTTTACAGCCAAGAACAGCCACAGTGGTGGGAAGGAAAAAGGCATTATGATCAGGAAGATTATTTTTCCAAGCAAGCCTAACTCTGGATTTCTGTAAAAAATTCCAACTAACAATTCCAGGTTATGGAAAACATTGTTTGCAGGAAGTAAATCTAATTTATTTTTTTAAATTGCCAACATAACACCTGCCATACTACAGGGGCTTGTTTGGTCCATTCATACATTCATCCAACAAATATTGATTTAGTGCACTCACTGTGTGCCAGGCAATGTACCAAGTGCTGAGGATATAACAGCAAATAACATCCTAAAGGTCCTGCTATCACTGAACTTAACTTTCAATAAGAAATGGCAAACAAAAAAATCCGAAATAAAGTGAATACATTTACAAATAGGATAATTTCAGATGGTTCCAAGTGCTATTAAGGAATTAAAAGGAAAAATGACATAATAAGAAATACGTAAAGGGGGCAAACATGGATCAGAGAAGATGGCACTGAAGAGGTAAAGTCTGAATTGAGATCTAAGGGGCAAGATAAAACCCACCATGTGACAATATGTGGCAGAGAAACCTAGGCAGTGTAAACAGTCCAAGGAACTACAGAAGGAGGGACTTGTGGAGGCCTAGAGGGACAGAGGGAATGAAAGTGAGCAGGGGTCATTTAGGACCTCAGAGGCCATGACCAAGTGCTGAGATTTTATTCTGAGTGAAATGAGAAGTCCTAGAGGATGCTGAGCAGAAGATTGCCAAACTATAAAAGGTTCATCATATTGGCTGATACATGCAAAATGATAAAACCATCACCACAATGAAAACCAGTGAATCCTGTATCTCTACCCAATTGTCTATGCCTTTAATTATACTTCCAGGACTAGTAAGAGGCAGAAATACACAACCCTAGCACTGTGAAGGCAGTGTTAGTAAAGTAATGAAGCCAAACAGCTGCTGGATCTGGTTCCTTGCCTCTGTCCAAGGACAGAGACAAGACTGAACTATAGGAAAACACAGCACACTCTGCACATGCTCCAAATGTGTTTGGGGGAGACACATCAGCAAGATAGTGGAGTAAGAGATAGTAGCCTTTGTCCCCCGCAAACCTCCTCCCTGCAAAATTACGCAGCTAATTCATGAACAAAAGTAGTCCTTAAAGGGTCCAGTCAGCCATGACAACCCCATGGAAGAAAAAAGAGGAGCTACTCAGGAGACTCTGCCACTGAAGACCCCAAAAGTACTCACTGATGCTGCAGGCACCCGCAGCCTTTGCCAATGAGGACCACTGTTGTCTTCCCCAGTGCTTACATCAGCTGATAAAGGTTCAAAGAAATTACACTACTGGGCTTTCTCCAGAGCCAGAACCACCACACCCCACCAGCCAGTGCCCTAACACCCTCCCACAGGTGAAGATGCTTCCCTACCAAAACCAATCCATAAGGGCTGGAAGAAGTGATTGTTCCATCAAATGTACAAACATCAACACATATTTTTGCTTATTTCAAACAAAAAACACAAAACACACATACAAAAATCAAGGAAACATAACTACCAAAGGAACACAATAATATCCCAGTAACTGACGCCCCCAAAATGGAGATCTATGAATTGCAGAGAAAGAATTTAAAAATAATTATTTTAAGTAAGCTCAATGACTTATAAGAGAACACAGATCGACAACTCAATGAAATCAGAAAAAAAAAGATACAGAAACAAAATGAGAAGTTCAACAGAAAGATAGAAATCATAAAAAAAGAACCAAAATGAAATTCTGAAGCTGAAGAATTCAATGAAGGAAATGAAAACTGCAATACAGAGCATCAGGAGCAGACCTGATCAACAGAAAAATCTATGAACTCAAAGACAAGTCATTTCAAACTGCCCAGAGGAGAAAAAAGAATGAAAAAAAGTAAAGAATACCTAAGTGAATCATGGGATACCACAAAATGGAACAATATTCTCATTATGGGAGTCCCAAAAGGAACAGACAGACAAGAGGGGCAGAAAGCTTATTTAAAGAAATTACGGCTGAAAACTTCCCAAATCTTTCAAGAGATATGGGCAACCAGGGGAAAAATAAATGGGTAGAAATTTTATATGCAATCAAGTTAAGTTGTCACCAGCTTTAAATACACTGTATGTTTTACGTAAGCCTCATGGTAACCACAAAGCAAAAACCTAAAGTAGATACACAAAAGATAAAGGAATCAAAGCATGCCACTAGAGAAAACCATGAAATCACAAAAGAAAACAGCAAGAAAAGAAGAAACAAAGGAACTACAAAGCTCTCAGAAAACAATTAAAAAGATGGCAATAGCAAATCTTTACCTTATAATTATTTTAAACGTAAATTGTTGAAATTTCCCAGTCAAAAAACATATAAGTGGATGAATAAATAAAAAACAAAGCACAACTACATGTTGCCAACAGGCAACTCACTTCAGCTTTAAGGACACACATAAGCTGAAGGTGAAGGTATGGAAAAAGATATGCCATGCAAATGGAAACAAAAAGAAAGCTGGCACAGCTATACTTACATCAGACAAAATAAACCTTAAGTCAAAAACTGGGACAAGTGATTAAGAAGGTCATTACATAATGATATAGGGTTCAATTCATCAGGAAGATTTGTATATATATTGTAAATATATACACACCCAACATGGGAATAACTAAATATATTAAACAAATTTTAACAGATCTGAAAGCAATAATACATAGCAACATAATAATAGTGGGAGAGTTAAATGCCCTACTTTCAATAACAGGAAAATCATCCTGACAGAAAATAAGTAAGGAAATATTGGACTTTAGACCAAATGAGACTTCCAGACATATATAAAACATTCCATCCAGCAGCACAGAATACACATTCTTCTCATGCACACATGGAACTTTCTCCAGAATATGACAGGAAACACCAGTCTTAACAAGTTTATGAAGATTAAAATCATATCAAGTATCTTTTCTAACCACAATAGAAAACAGAAATAATTAACACAAGAAAGCTGGAAAATTCACAAACATGTGGAAATAAGCAACACACTCCTGAACAATCAATAGATCAAAGAAGAAACTTAAAAATATCTTGAGACAAATGTAAATGGAAACACAACATATCATAACTTATGGAATGCAGCAATAGCGGTTCTAAGAGGGAAGTTTATAGTGACAAAATGCCTATATTAGGAAGTAAAGAAATATCTCAAATAAACAAGAACCTAACATTACACCTCAAGGAACTAGAAGAAGAAACTAAGCCCAAAGTTAGCAGTAAAAAGGAAAATACAAACATCAGAGCTGAAATAAATTAAGTACAGACTAGAAAAACACTACATCAATAAAAATAAGACCTGGGTTTAGAAAAATATAAACAAAATTGAAAAACCTTTAGCTAGAATAACTGAGAAAGAGAGAAGACTCAAATAAATAAAGTAAGAAACAAAAAAGGGACTTCCCTGGTGGCGCAGTGGTTAGGAATCCACCTGCCAATGCAGGGGACATGGTTCGAGCCCTGGTCTGGGAGTTGAGCCCATGGTCCCACGTGCTGTGAAGCAACTAAGCCCGTGTGCCACAACTGCTGAGCCTGCATTCTGGAGCCTGCGAGCCACAACTACTGAAGCCCGCACACCTAGAGCCCATGCTCTGCAATGAGAGGCCACCACAATGAGAGGCCCGCGCACCACAATGAGGAGTGGCCCCCGCTCGCTGCAACTAGAGAAAGCCCGCGTGCAGCAGCAAGACCCAATGCAGCCAAAAATGAATGGATGAATAAATTAATTAATTAAAAGAAAAAAAAACCCGAAAGAGGAGACAATAGAACTCACACCACAGAAATACACAGGGTCATAAAAGACTACTATAAAAAATAATATGCCAACAAATTTGAAAATCTTGAAAAAATGGATAAATTACTAGAAACATACAACCTACCGAAACTGAATCATGAAGAAACAGAAATCTGAATAGACTTGTCACTACTAAGGAAATTGAATCAGTAGTAGAAAATATCAAAAACAAAGAAAAGCCCAGGAAAAAAACGGCTTTACTGATGAATTTCACAAAACATGTAAAGAAGAATTAATGTCAATCCTTCTCAAACTCCTCCAAACACAGAAGAGGAGGAGAGACTTCCAAACTCATTTTTGTGGTTCACATCACCTGATTCTAAAGGCAGCAAGGACTCTATAAGAAAAAAAAAAAAAAAAAATTACAGGCCAATATCCCTAAAGAACATAGATGCAAAAATCTTCAGCATAATACTAGCAAACCCAATTTGACAGCACATTGAAAAGATCATATACCATGATCACATGGTATTTATTCCAGGGATGCAAGGATTTTCAATATATGCAAATCAATAAATGTGATACAGGGACTTCCCTGGTGGTGCAGTGGTTAAGAATCCACCTGCCAATGCAGGGGATACGGGTTTGATCCCCGGTCCAGGAAGATCCCACATGCCACGGAGCAACTAAGCCCATGTGCCACAACTACTGAGCCTGCGCTCTAGAGCCCATGAGCCACAACTACTGAAGCCCGCATGCCTAGAGACCGAATTCTGCAACAAGAGAAGCCACCACAATGAGAAGCCCGCACACCGCAACAGAGAATAGCCCCCGCTCGCTGCAACTAGAGAAAGCCCGTGTGCAGCAATGAAGACCCAACGCAGCCATAAATAAATAAATAAGTAAACAAATAAATAAATGAAAAATATAGCATTAAAATTTTTTTTAAATGTGATACACACCATCAATAAAATAAAGGACAAAAATCATATGATCATCTCAGTAAGTGTAGTAAAAGTATTTGACAAAATTCAACATCCTATAATAATAAGAACTCTCAACAAATTAGGTATGGAAGGAATATAATTCAACACAAAAAAGGTAATATATGAGAAGCCCACAGCTAACATTATACTCAACAGTAAAAAGCTAAGAGCCTTTCCTCTGGGATCAGGAACAAGACAAGGTAGTCCAATCTCACTACTTGTATTCAACATAGTTGTGGAAGTCCTAGCTAGAGCAACTGGGCAAGAAAAAGAAGTGAGGGCTTCCCTGGTGGCACAGTGGTTGAGAATCTGCCTGCCAATGCAGGGGACACGGGTTCGAGCCCTGGTCTGGGAGGATCCCACATGCCACGGAGCAACTAGGCCCATGAGCCACAACTACTGAGCCTGTGCGTCTGGAGCCTGTGCTCCACAACAGGAGAGGCCGCGATAGTGAGAGGCCCGCGCACCGCGATGAAGAGTGGCCCCCACTCACTGCAACTAGAGAAAGCCCTCGCACAGAAACGAAGACCCAACACAGCCAAAAATAAATAATAAATAAATAATAAATAAATTTAAAAAAAAATTTGTTTCTTAAAAAAAAAAAAAAGAAAAAGAAGTGAAAGCCATCGAATCAAAAAGGAAGAAGTAAAATTGTCTGAAGATGACATAATCTTGAGTACAGAAAACCCTAAAGACTACATTAAAAAAAAAAAAACCTATTTTAACTAATGAAAAAATTCAGCAAAGCTGCAGGATACAAAATCAAGATACAAAAGTCATTTGCATTTCTATACACTAACAACAAACTATTGGAAAGAACAATTAAGAAAGCAATTCCATTTATAATAGTACAAAACAATAGAATACTTAATAATAAATTTAAGCAAGGAACTAAAAGATCTATACACAGAAAACTGTAAGACACTGATGAAAGAAACTGAAGACAACGCAAATAAATGGAAAGATATCTCATGTTCTTGGATTGAAAGAATTCATATTTTGAAAGTGTCCATACTATTCAAAGTGATCTACAGATTCAATGCAATCCCTATTAAAAGTCCAATGGCATTTTTCACAGACATAGGAAAAACAATCCTAAAATTCATACAGAGCCACAAAAAGCCCCAATTTGCCAGGGCAATCCTGAGTAAGATGAACAATGATGGCGGTATCACACTTCCTGATTTCAAACTATATCAGAAAACTACAGTAATAACAACAGCGTGTACTGGTATAAAAACAAACACATAGACAAATGCAACAAACTAAAGAGCCCAGAAATAAGCCCACAAATATATGGTCAACTAATCTTTGACAAGGGCAAAAGAACACACAATGGCGAGAGGATATCTCTTCAATAAACAGTGCTGGGAAACCTGGATATCCTCAAGCAAATGAATGAAACTGGGGCTTCCCTGGTGGTGCAGTGGTTGGGAATCTGCCTGCCAATGCAGGGGACACGGGTTCGGGCCCTGGTCTGGGAGGATCCCACATGCCGCGGAGCGACTAGGCCCATGAGCCACAACTACTGAGCCTGCGTGTCTGGAGCCTGTGTTCTGCAATAAGAGAGGCCGCAATAGTGAGAGGCCTGTGCACTGCGATGAAGAGTGGACCCCGCTTGCCACAACTAGGGAGAGCCCTTACACAGAAACGAAGACCCAACACAGCCAAAAATAAATAAATCAATTAATTAATTTTTAAAAAAATCAGCTATAGTTCAATTTAAAAAAAAAAAAAAAGAATGAAACTGGACCCTATCTTACATGACTCACGAAAATTAATTCAAAATGGAACAAAGACTTAAACGTAAGACCTGAAACCCTAACACTCCAGAAGAAAACACAGGAGAAAAGCTCCTTAACACTGGTCTTGCCAATGATTTCCCGGATGATACCAAAGAACAGACAACAAAAGCAAAAATAAACAAGCAGATTATATCAAACTTAACAGCTTCTGCATAGCAAAGGAAACAATCAACAAAATGAGAAGGCAACCTACAGAACAGTAGAAAATATTTCCAAATCATATATCTGAAAATGAGTTAATATCTAAAATATATAAGGAACTCATACAACTTACAAAAACAAAAATACACACCATCTAATTTAAAAGGACCTGAGTAGACATTTTCCCAAAGAAGATAACAAATGGCCAACAAGTATATTAAAGGTAATCAATATCACTAATCATCAGGAAAATGCAAATCAAAACCATAATGAGATATCACCTGACATCTGTTAGAATGTCTACTAGATAGATAACAAATGTTGGCTACTAGAGATAACAAATGTTGGTAAGGATGTGGAGAAAAAGAAAACATTGTACACTGTTGGTAGGAATATAAATTAGTACGGCTATTATGGAAAACAGTCTAGAGGTTCTTCAAAAAATGACAAATAGAAATACCACATGGGCCTGCAAAACCACTTCTGGGATATATTTGAAGGAAAGGAAAACATTATCTTGAACTACCTTGAGCTATATTACAAAGATATATGCATTTCCATGTTCACTGTAGCATTATTCACAATAGCCAAGACATGGAAACAACCTAAATGTTGGCCTATGGATGAATCGATAAAGAAGATCATAGATAGACAGATACACACACACACACACACACACACACACACACACACACACACAAAAATACTATTCAACCCTAAAAAAGGAGGAAATCCTATCATTTGCAACAAAATGGATGAATGTGGAGGGCATTATGTTACGTGAAATTAGCCAAACAGAGAAAGACAAATATTGCATGCTGTCACTTACATATGAAATTTTTAAAAAGTAGAACTTGTAGAAAAAGAAAGTACAATGGTGGTTGCCAAGCGCTGGGGGATAGGGAAAATGGGGAGATTCTAATCAAAGGATACAAACTTTCAATTATAAGATGAGTAAGTTTTGAGGCTCTAATGTACAGTGTGGTGACTACAGTTCGTAACACTCTTGTATACATGAAATTTGCTAAGGGAGTAAATACTAAGCTTTCCCATCTCTCATACACACACACACACACACACACACGGTAATTATGTGAAGTGATATATGTGTTAACTTGATTATGGTAACCATTTCACAATGCATACCTATATCAAATTATCACACTTTAAGTATATACAATTTTACTTGTCAATAAAGCTGAAAAAAATGCACTTGGGGACCTTCTCAATGGCTTCAGACACATGGCTGAATGAGGAAGAGCTTTACCTTTAGTATGTCATTAGTTTTTTCTCTTTAGAAAAAGGCCAGCAGAACCTTTTCCAAAATTTTATGTCACTAGCTAGCCATTATCTATAATCACCTCCAGATTTTGGTGTAGTAATGATCTTACAACAATGATACGTGACAGAGTTTGCCCAGCCCCTCCCAACCACAGCTCCCAGATTACTTATCTGCCAAGGCCTACAGACAACTAGAAAGTGTTAGAGCAGTGGGGTGGCTGGATTTTGAGAAAGTGTTGTTTGGTCTGAGGAAGGATGGAATGGAGTCAGCTACCACTTAGGGCAGTTTCAGAAAAATTGCCCCAGGAAGCGGAAAAGATTTCCACAGACCACCCGTGAGGCACCACACACTAGGGTCAGGGCAGGAAAAGTGTCTATCCTCATTTGTATAAAAAGATAAAGTGAAGCAAACTTTTTTTGAAAATAATATAATAGAAAAGGCAAAAAAAACCCCACACATGTTCATTGATCCTAATAACTCCACTGTCAGGAAATCTTTTGCTGGAGAGAAACATTTATTAAAGAATCTATCAAAATTTCCATAAACACTTTAAAACTCGGATTAGCAAACATAAAGCTTCCCTTTTCAACACACACCTCTTTGAAAAGAAAAATATGGTAAAATAACACAAGTTGAATCAATATAAGGTCAAAATCCTTACATTTTTGACCATATAATTGTTTCCAAAAGTTCCCACATGATAAAAAGAGTGATAGTTCAAATCAGAGTCAACGCATAAACTCCATAAAATAAAAACTGCACCGTTTGATGCATCATAGTATTTTATAGTTAAATACGTCTGTTCTCTGTTATATTCCTAGAGCCTTGGAGGAAGAAATATTAGCTTTGAATATACATTTCATATAGACAATAACTTCTGATGATATTTCTTCAATAATTCCTTTATAAAAGTGTATAAATAGGTCACCTACATGTTTAATTTTATAACTTCCCCACAAAACTATAGATTTATTTTCCTAACATATTGATTTGGCCCAACATTAATAAAGCTAACCAGCTATACTAATGTAAATGTTTTTATCTTCCCCAACAGAGGTAGCCATTTGACATGAAACACAAAATCCTACATTAAGACTCATCAGCAGTTTGACGTACAAAGTGCAGGAGATTTTTTCTATGTCATGCACATTCACATCCACACAATCTTTGCGCGCATACAGTGCGGGGCACGTTCCTTCAGATTCTGAAAGGCTACAGCATGCTTTCCATTGCTACAATGAAGTCACTTTCAGGAACTTAAATGATGAGAGAAAAATAAGTCAAGAGAACGTAAAGCTATATCCACCACATTGTTTTCTATGGCTTTCTCCTTCATGGCAAGAAATCTAAACTCCATGTAAGTACTCAACAACAAGGGAATAAATTAGCAAATTATAATGAAAACCCAAAGGAACTGTGACAAGTGCTACACAGAAACATTAGAAAGAATGAGGTATGGGTAAATGCAAAAAGGAAAAATATAAAAGCATGTAGAAATAACTATAAAATGTAAATAAGGGCAAACACTGGAAAGGCACAGGCAAAAACTAAAACTTGTGCCAATGCTAGGATTATAATGGCTTTTTCCTAACAAAAGGAAAGGAAAATTACTAATGAACGAAATAAAAGGTTCAAGTCCTGTTACACCATTGGTTTCCAGTAGAATAAATGTACTTCCTAGCTACAGTCTACACTTGTGGCCACCAAACACTAAGTGAGATAGATTCCAGGCTTACTGCCCTTAGCTACAGACTGCAGAGGTTGGACTACACTGCTTTTCAGCTCAAAAATTCAAAGATGCTTTCCTTGCCACTAAACAGTAGTCTTCCCTTGTTTCTTGCTGAATGACAGTCACTGTAAATGAAGCCCTCAAACATTATACCAAAAAAGAATCTGAGTATAGTCCCCAAATTATACCCCTTCTAATTTTCTCAAAAGGCTTTCATCTCTGTCAGGAACATGGCAAAACTGAGTCCTCCACTGATTAAGTACTCAAATGGCCAGGCCACTGGGTTATCACATGCCAAGACCCATGCTTTGTCTCTGACAACTTGTTTGGTTCCCCGAGTAGTAAAAGTGGCTGAAGAGAAGAGAACTCATTCATGTAATTTTTCTTCATTTTACCTGTGGGTGATGACTCCCACTGGTAAGCACTGCCTTGCTTTTGCCTTTTATTTTTCTTTCAGGCTCACACATAAATAACATGCACACTCCAGAGGCCCAAAGAAAATACTCTACAGTTTTATGGAAGGCCTGGAGCAGGAGGCGGAGAAGAAAGGAAAAGAAAAATAAATAAATAAATAAAAATAACAAACCCAAATCACAGCACACAAAGCCTTCCTTGTTCTTGTAATCTTTCTGAGACAAATTCTACACTACAGAAAGCCACAGCTGAGGATTTCACCGTGGTGTTAAACACTACTTAAGTCCCGTGAGAGGGGAGCCATGCATTCCCTTTAGTATTCACTGTGCTAAGCTACTCAGCTTTCTTGAAAGATAATCTAACAGAGCAGTCAGAAAGAAAAAGCACAGACCAAGGTACTTGCACTTAGCTGCCTATACACCATTTCTTTCCTTCCCAGGAAAGAAAGCAAATAAAAATATTCTTGGGACCAGTTCTCATAAAGTCTGGTATTCTGTCCTGCACAGAGACAGGCCTAACATCCACTGACTAATTCAATACATTTAATTCAGACAATATGTTCCTAAAACTTTGTTCTTTGTCACAGACACTACACCAGAGGAAGACTAGATTCCTTGTCCTCAAGGAATACACAATCTGAAAAGATGACAAAACAAACAGATATAAACCAGATTAATGAGAGCAAGTATTGATAGCTAAGCAAAAATAGACAAAAACTCAGGATTAGTTTTCTAAATGAAAGTAAAAGATGGTAAGTGCAAATGCAACTACCATAAACAATTGAGAATAAACAACTAACTCAGCATGTGCACATATCAAATGGTAAGAATAGGAGTACACATATTGTGATGGGTCTGACTAATCTCACATGTTCTATTAAGGGCCTACTAATGCTCTAATGTCTACCAGTATGTCTCATTAGGAGAAAATACCATTAATTAATACCTGCATTTCACTCTTAAGTTTTTCCACAATTTATTCACAAATCTAATATGAAGTATATTTCAAGACATGTGATACTCAAAGACCAGACTTAATTCAAGACTCTGAAGCATTGATGGTATATAATAAAGGCCCATGATGAATATCATTTAGACGGTTATATGGAATAAAAAAACCACAGGCAAGAAACAGTACTCACTCTTGAGATAAAAGTGATTATATTGATCATATCTATGTGTATTAAGTACTAACACCGGATATTAATTAACCCGAAGTCCTGAATAAAAAATTAAATATGAAATAAGGAAGAAAATCCATACTTACATATTCACTTACAGAATAAAAATTAAATATATCCCACCTTGTTTTAGGTGACTATTAACTGAACTAATATCAGGCTGACCATATATCTCTTACAATAAACGCTCTTTTAACCGACTTCCACTCAACTGACCAGCCAAATCAACTGATGATCCTCATTTCCTTTGCAAAACATATTGAATGATTCATAGCCAATGAATGCTCCTCTATAAGGCACCAGTGCATCATACACTAAGAGTAAACTGTTTGTTCCCAAACCTGTTTATGGTAGTTATAGTGAATATTTAATTAAATATCATGTAAAACAGTGAGTACAAAATGAAAGTGAGATATTGCTTCCATAAAAATTAAGCTGAACCCTGTAAAGGGGACTGCTTAAACAAACTGTTGTCGAATTAAATATGAGACAACCATAAAAGATTGGGAAGAGGAATCTAAAAGGTTTCTGCACTAAGATTACTCACATATGTCTAAGTTATATCAACAGTTTTAGGAAACCCTCATAGACAATTGCAGTCAATGCATTATGGATGTGGTTTATTCAAGAAAAAAGAGTTGGAACACAAATCAGTGGAACCATTCTCAAACAACTCTCACAGTACATTTTAAACTCCTGAGGATCTTTCAGACCAGTTTAATCAGAATCTCTAGAATACCTGGACATCAATGTTTTTTTTTAAATTGGTTCCAATGTGCAGCCAATGTAAATACAAGGATCCACGTCAAAAGACTGGTGAGAGGATGTATTGTTTTACTATAAAACAATGGGTTAAAGTATACACTTCTTTTCTTTCAATGATTTCAAGCTTTAGCTGTTTCTATTTTGTAACTGCGCTATGGGACTGATGATGTCAGGTAAGAAGTATTCTACCAAACAACAACAACAAAATGGGTAACCTGATTTACTTTCGCCTAACAAGTAAAATGAATGGGATTTGAATGGCTTTCTTCTCACAGAGATCTACAGGAAAGATCTATCAGTTAAAGTAAGGTTGAAACATCACTTCTGTAATTTCAAGGAAGCTCTTCTGTCCTCCCTAAGTAAAACTGATCTATCCTACTCTTTCTATAACATTGTGAGGTCCTCCAACTACTCTAAGTGTATATAATCACATTCTAGGAAGGCAGAGGGGACAGTGAGTTTAAAAAATTAGCGGGGGGGATACCTTGGAGGAGATGGGAAGGGATAGAAACTTAGTTTCAATATGTGCACTGGCAAAAATCGCCAATTTAGGAAGCCAAATTCGTTAATGCACTCTCATTTATTCACGCAAAAAACATACAATAAATAAGTACTCTATACTTGCAGCTACTCCAAGTACTCTAAAACAACACACACACACACACACACACACAGAGGCAAAAATTCCACCTGAAAAATAAAGCCAACATGAGTCCATACCCTTCTTTAATCCCTCTTATGATGCAACTGCGTAGCACAAAGCCTTTCAACAAGGAGCTATCAGAACCTGCTGAAACGGATGCTTACTGCACTTCGTGCCACAAAGGGCAACACTGCTTAATGAAAGTCGCATTTGATGTACTGTCTACACTTCAACACCAAGTGGCTCATTTGCTGGCTATAGTCCTCCTCATACTCTTATAAAGTAATCTGGAATCAGGCTTTATTTCCAAAGTACACCAGTAATAACACAGTCTTCAAATTTAACATTTGAAACAGGGGTTCCATTTACCTCCTTGTACTTATTCAAAGAAAATGACTGTAACTGAAATCCTTCCACTGGAAATGAAGCCCTTGGAACTTTTGAGCAGTTGCTCATCCTTAAGCGTTTTTATTTAAGCTGTCAAAACTATGAACAGTCTTCCCATTGAACTGAGTCCACTCTAAGGGTGGAGAAAAATTTAGTGTAGCCTGGTGTAAAGATTAAGTCCTTCTTGTCTCAAACAACAACTTTTCCCCTACCAAACAACAAATAAAGGCAGAGGAAACAAGGTTCTATGCTGTCCAAATCCTACTGCATATCAAGCGAGAATAAAGGGATTCATGGGGCCATGCTCCATAGCTTATGTTCCATACATTAAGTGTCTTCTGGATTTCCCAGTTGGTTTTGTGGCACAAATTTATTGCTTCATTCTAACAGAAGAATTTTATTGGGATAAATTTCTATAAAATATTAATAAGGTACAGTCATCATGATTACATAAATTTCCAAACATACTATGTAAATAAATTTCAAATTAACTCTGAAGTTAAAGACTGAGTTAGAGGGGCTTCCCTGGTGGCACAGTGGTTGAGAATCTGCCTGCCAATGCAGGGGGCACGGGTTCGAGCCCTGGTCTGGGAAGATCCCACATGCCACAGAGCAACTGGGCCTGTGAGCCACAACTACTGAGCCTGCGCATCTGGAGCCTGTGCTCTGCAACAAGAGAGGCCGCGATAGTGAGAGGCCTGTGCACCGTGATGAAGAGTGGCCCCCGCTCGCCGCAACTAGAGAAAGCCCTCGCACAGAAACGAAGACCCAACACAGCCAAAAATAAATGAATAAATTAATTAATTAAAAAAAAAAAAGACTGAGTTAGAGTACATACTTTAAACTTATTAGACTGATATGGCATAAGGTTATAAGCAATGCTGTCAATGGGGTCAAATAATACTTATAATAAGCTCAGGGCAGTTGTTCAGAGGAACACATCTTACTAAAAGAAGAAAAGTGTACTCAATCTCCCCCACCTAATTCAACACCTCAATTGAACTGAATATTTCAGGAAGAAAATCTATTGTTTCCTATATTATGCTCTTTCTGGCTAAAATAGTTAACTGTTTTTCAATGAAGCCAAAATTAATAATTCTAATCTTATTACAAAAATACATTGTCAAAATTGCCTGGAAAAAGAAAAAGATTGCAATGTTTTCTATGGATCTACACCTTGATAGAATAGCACTGAAGGGGGGATGGAGATGCAAATGTATGTTACTGATAATACAAGGTATATAAAGCAAGGTAAACATACACAAGAGCTGTTTCTAGCAAAGATTAGCAAAGTATGATGACATTTCAAGTAAAAATTGGAGAAACATAAAGAAGGTAATAACAAAAAACAATTATCACCCTCTATTGAGCACTTATCAGGCCCTATGCAATGAAAACACTTAAAAACATTATGTCATTGAATCTCTTTTTAAAAAGCGTCTTAGGGGACTTCTGCTTCAAGGAAGATGAAATGGACATAGTTTTACCTATTACTCACACAAACTACAACTAAAACCCTGGACACTACAGATGAAAAAACAAGTAGACTCTGAAAGGTGAAGACAAGAACGCAGACCTGCTAGGAAACTGAGGACCCAAAATATGAGACTATGGTGAGTTCCCTCAGTTTTTTTGTTTCCGTTTTTGTTTTCTACCTCATACTGTGTGTCCCAGACTATGAGCCGAAGAAGCCAGAAATCAAGAAATGCCAAGAGTAGATACCAAAAAAGTCCCAAGAAAAGCCAGCTCCCTTTAGACAAAGGGCATGGGGAGAGTCAAACTAGTAAGATAAACAATGTTTAGACAAACACCAAAGAAAAAACTGGGACACACTCATTTCCAAATCAGTAAGGATGAGTGGGGAGCCTAGACTTCCACCCTCACCAGGCATTAAAGAGGTACTCCACCTCCACATATAGTTGGCACCAGAGGAGGATGAGTAGAGATTCCGGACCTTCAACTCCACTGGGCAGAAAACAGCCCCCACACCCATCCCTCAACCGTGTCAGTGGAGACCGTGTGAAGAGCCTAGACCCTCAGAGGGCAGCAACAAGCCTCCTCCATCCTCTCCCCACTAAGAGAGTCCCTCCTACCTCCCCCCACTGTGGAGAGTCACTGCCTGGTGGTAAAAGAACCACTGCCTCCCCCATAGTGTCAGTGGAGGGACTTGAGGGTAGCAGTAATTAGACACTATTACTCCTCCCAACCACTATGGTATCAGCTGAGGGCTGGAGGGGAGTCAAAACTCCTACTCAGCACCAATCCTCTCCCCTTCAGGTGACAACTGAGGTGAAACTGGGAACCAGGACCTCTCCCCCAACATGGCAGTCCCCTTCTCTTGCCAGAGGGCTGCCAGAAGAATCCAGCTAAAAACAGAAGGTTTAGTCAGATACAGTCAAACATACAGTCAAACCATACTGCCCCCCAAATATCCAGGTTTTAATCAAATATCACTCCTCATAATAAGAACCAGAAAACTCTTAGCCTAAATGAAAAAAGACAATCCAACAGACACCAACACTGAGTTTACAGAATTATTTAACAAATATTTTAAAGCACCCACCAAAAAAGTTTTCAGCAAGCAATTATAAACATGCTTAAAACCAAAGAAAATATAGAAACCCACAGCAAAGAAGTCTCAGAAAAGTAAAAGAAGATATAAAGAAGAGCCAAGAGGAAATTTTAGAATTCAAAAATGCAATATTCAGGGCTTCCCTGGCGGCTCAGTGGTTAGGAGTCCACCTGCCAATGCAGCAGATGCAGGTTCAAGCCCTGGTCCAGGAGGATCCCACATGCCACGGGGCAGCTGAGCCTGGAGCCTGCAAGCCACAGCTGCTGACCCTGTGAGCCACGACTGCTGGGGCCCACACGCCTGGGGCCCATGCTCCACAACAGGAAAGGCCACCACAGTAAGGGGCCCGCACACCACAGTGAGGAGTGGCCCCCACTCACTGCAGCTGGAGGGGGCCTGTACGTGGCAACGGTGACCCAAGGCAGCCATAAATAAACAAACAAACACATAAATAAATAAATAAATCTATAAAAAATTAAAAATAAAGGATTATTTTTTAAAAAACAGAGACAAAAATGCAATATTCAAAAAATAAAAATAAAAACTCAGAGAACTACAAAATTGCTGAAAGAAATTATGAAGACACTAATAAATGAAAAGACACTCCATGTTCACAGAAAGAAAGACTTAACATTGTTAAGATTTCCATACTATCCAAAGAGATCTACAGATTCAACACAATCCCTATCAGAATCCCAATAGTATTTTTTACAGAAATAGAAAAATTCAACCTAAAACTTATATGGAATCTCAAGGGACTCCAAATAGCCAAAACTATTTTGAAAAACTAGAACAAAGTTGGAAAACTGACATTTCCTGATTTCAAAACATATTACAAAGCTACAGTAATCAAAACAGTGTGCTACTTGCATAAAGACAGACAAATAGACCAGCGGAATAGAATACAGAGCCAGAAATAAACCCTTGTGTATATGGTCAAATAATCTTTGACAAGGGTGCCAAGACCACTCAATGGGAAAAGGACAGTCCTGTCAACAAATGCTGCTGAGAATATTGACATACACATGCAAAAGAACAAAATTAGACCCTTATCTTATATCACATATAAAAATTAACTCAAAACAGATGAAAGTTCTAAACATAAGACCTAAAATTATAAAACTCCTAGAACAAAATATAAGGTTAGAGTTTCATAACACTGAATTTTTTAATGATTCCTTGTATATGACACCAAAAGCACAGGCAACAAAAGCAAAAATAGACATGCAGGGCTACATCAAAGGATACAATCAACAGAGTGAAAAGGCAACCTAAGAAATGGGGGAGAATGTTTGCAAATCATATACCTGGGTAAGGGGTTGATATCCAGAATACATAAAGAACTACAACTCAACAACAATAAAACAGGTAACCTGATTAAAATATGAGCAAAGGACTTGAACAGACATTTCTCCATTGATACACAAATAACCAAAAAGCATGTGAAAAGAACCTCAACATCAGTAATCATCAGAAAAGTGCAAATAAAAAATACAATGTGGGACTTCTCTGGTGGCGCAGTGGTTAAGAATCCATTTAAATGCAGGGGATATGGGTTCGAGCCCTGGTCTGGGAAGATCCCACATGTCACGGAGCAACTAAGCCTGTGCACCACAACTACTGAGTCTGCACTCTAGAGCCCATGAGCCACAACTACTGAGACCGCGTGTTGCAACTACTGAAGCCTGTGTGCCTAGAGCCTGTGCTCTGCAACAAGAGAAGCCACCACAATGAGAAGCCCGCGCACTGCAACGAAGAGTAGCCCCCACTCGCTGCAACTAGAGAAAGCCCGCACGCAGCAACAAAGACCCAACGCAGCCAAAAAATATTAATACTAAATAAATAAATAAATAAAATAAAACTCATTTCTACCTTTAAAAAAAAAAATACAATGTGATCTTACTTCATATCCATTAGGATGGCTACTAACAAAAGACCAGAAAATAACAAGTGCTGGCAAGGACGTGGAGAAACAGGAATCCTTTTATGCTGTATGTGAGATGATAAAATGGTGCACCTGCTACGGAAAACAGTATAGATGTTCCTCAAAAAATTAAAAATGGAACTATGATATATATATGACATATGATATAGCAATACCACTTCTAGGTATACACTTGAAAGAATTGAAAGCAGGGTCTCATACCACCTATACTCACAGCAGCACTATTCATAACAGTCAAGAGGTAGAAACAACCTGAATGTCCATCTAGGAATAAACAGGTAAATAAATGTGGTATATATAAACAAGGGAAGATTATTCCATCTTAAAAAGGAATGAAATCCTATCACATGCTACAATTTATTTATTTATTTATTTATTTATTATTCATTTATTTATTTTTGGCCGCATTGGGTCTTCTCTGCTGCTCGTGGGCTTTCTCTAGCTGCAGCGAGTGGGGGCTACTCTTCGTTGCAGTGCATGGGCTTCTCATTGCGGTGGCTTCTCTTGTTGCAGAGCACAGGCCATAGGCACACGGGCTTCAGTAGTTCTGGCTCATGGGCTCTAGAGCACAGGCTCAGTAGTTGTGGTGCACAGGCTTAGTTGCTCCACGGCATGTGGAATCTTCCTGGACCAGGGTTCGAACCCATGTCCCCTGCATTGGCAGGCGGATTCTTAACCACTGCGCCACCAGGGAAGTCCCCACATGCTATAATTTAGATGAACTTTGAGGACATTATGCTAAGTGAAATAAGCTAGCCAAAAAAAAGACAAATATTCCATGATTCTAATATGAGATGCCTACAGTGATCAAGTTCACAGAAAGTAGAATGGTGGCTACAAGGAGCTGAGAGAAGAGGGGAAAGGGGCATTGCTGTTTAATGAGTATAGAGTTTCAGGTTTGCAAGATGAGAAACAACAATGGGAATATACTCAACATTACAGAACTGTAGGCTTACAAAACGGTTAAGATGGTAAATTTTACATAATGTGCTTTTTACCACCATAAAATATTTTTTAATTAAAAATAAAAAAAACAAAACCTCGATGGATGAGCTCAACATCAGATAGAGAGAAGACTGGAAAGAATCAGAGAACGTCAAGGTAAAACAATTGAAATTACTCAGTCTAAACGAAAGAGAAAATATAGACTAAGAGGGAAGAAAAATGAACAGAGTACCAGGGACCTGTGGGACTATAACAAAAGATCTAACAATTCTGTCTTCAGTATCCCAGGAGTGAAGGAGAGAGGGGCTAAAAAGTACATGGTGAAACTTCCCCAATTTGCCAAAAGACACAAACCTACAGATTCAAGAAGTTGTGAGAACCCCAAGCAGAATAAGCCCAAAGCTATCCACACCAAGACACATCACAGTAAAAGTTTTGAAAACTAAAGATACAGAAGAATTCTGGAAGCAGCCAGAGAAAAACAATACATGACCTACAGGGGAAAGAATGATAGTGAATTTCTCATAAGAAACCATGGATGCCAGCAAAAAGATGCCAAGATACATTGGAATGGCTGAAAAGAACTGTCAACCCAGAAGTCTATAGCAAGTGAAAAAATTCCTCAGGAAAAAATGAGTAATAAGACATACTCATATTAAAGAAAACTAAGAAAATTTGTGGCTACTTATCCTAAAGAATGTCTAAAGGAAGCTCTCTTTTAAAAAAATAAAGGAAATGATAAAATAAAGAATCTTAAATCACGAGAAAGGAAAAACAGAACAAATGGAAAGAACAAAATAAATATAATACACTTTCTCCTCGAGTCTTCCAAATTATGACTGACGGTTGAAGCAAAAATTACAACTGTCTTGAGAAGGTTCTAAATGCATGTAGAGGAACTATTTAAGATAATTATAAATGGGGGAGGGTATAGGGAGGCATATTTCAATGCTTCACTTGAACTGGTAAAAAACAACAACTGGTTGACAACAATAGACTGTGATAGAAGTATACATACTGCAATATCTAGAACTACTAAAAATGCTGTATAAAGATACACACTCAAAAACACTGTAGAAAATCAAAATGAAATTTGAGAAAATTCTAGAATGTAACTTACAGAAAAGGAAGGGAAAAAGAAGACAGAGAAACAAAAACTAAAATAAAAAACAGAAAACTAAAAATCGGCAAACTTAACAGAGATTAGTAGAGTGCATTAAAAAACATGACCCAACTATATGCCATCCACCAGAGAGTTTCTTTAAATATCATACTTAAGTATATATAACATAAAAGTAAAAGTACAAAAAGGCTCTATCATAAAAACATTTGCCAGGGACTTCCCTGGTGATCCAGTGATTAAGACTTCACCTTCCGGGCTTCCCTGGTGGCACAGTGGATAAGAATCTGCCTGCCAATGCAGGGGACACAGGTTCGATCCCTGGTCCCGGAAGATCTCACATGCCGTGGAGCAACTAAGCCCGTGCACCACAACTACTGAGGCTGCACTCTAGAGCCCACGAGCCACAACTACTGAGCCCGCGTGCCTAGAGCCCCATGCTCCACAACAAGAGAAGCCACTGCATTGAGAAGCCCATTCACCGCAACAAAGAGTAGCCCCCACTCGCCGCAGTGTGCAGCAATGAAGACCCAACACAGCCAAAAATAAATAAACAAAAAAGAAAAAGACAAAAAATTAAAAGAAAAAAAAAAAAAGACTTCGCCTTCCAATACAGGGGGTGTGGGTTCAATCCCTGGTCAGGGAGCTAAGATTCCACATGCCTCTCAGCCAAAAAACCAAAACATAAAACAAAAGCAGTACTGTAACAAATTCAATAAAGACTTTAGAAATGGTCCACATCAAAAAAAAAATCTTTAAAAAAAAAATTGCCTAAAGAAAAAAACAGTGGCTATATTAATATCAGATAAAATAGACTTTAAAGCACACAAAACTATCAGAGACAGAGAGGGAAATTACATAATGTAAAAGGGTCACTCTACTGAGAAAATATGATAATCCTAAGCATATATGCATCAAACAGTAGCCCTGAAAATATATGAAGTAAAAACTGACAGAACTGACAGGAGGGAAAATCAAATTCACAAGTATAATTGAAGACTTCAACACCCCTTTCTCAACAACTGACAGAACAACTAAACAGAAAATCATCAAACATAGAGAAGAATTCAACATTAATCAACAGAATCTACTTAACACAGCAGAACATTCTACCCAAAGCAGAATACACATTCTTTCCAAGTGCCCCAGTAAACTATACTGAAACAGACCATATGATGGGCCAGAAAACAAACCTCAGCAAGTGTAAAAGAACTCAAATCCTACAAAGTGTGTTCTCAGACCACAATGGATTCAAACTAGAAAATGATAACAAAGGCAAAAGAAAAATATCCAGACATTTGGAAGCAAAACCACACACCACTAAACAATTCATGCATCAAAAAGAAATCTCAAGGGGGAAAAACTACGCTAAGCTGAATTAAAACAAAAATACAACATATCAAAATTTGTGGGACTCATAAAGCAGTGTTGAAAAGGAAGTTCACAGCACTAAATGTTTATGTAAGAAAAAAGGGAAAACTTTCAAACCAATAATCTAAGCTATCCCCCTCATGAACCCAGAAAAAGAAGAGCAAAAATTAATCCAACTCAGCAGAAGGAAATAATAAAGTAGAAATGAAGCTGAAAACAAAACAAAAAAAAAAAAAGAGAGAGGGAGAGTGAGAAAATTAGTGAAACAAAAAACTGGTTCTTTGAAAAGATCAATAAAATTGACAAAAAGCAAAAAGTTCTTAGATTTAAGAATAAAAGCAAGGCATATAAAGGGAAAAAAATCTACAAGTCGGACTGTATCAAAATTAAAATTTTTGCTTTCATCCTCTGTCAAGAGGCTGAAAAGACAAGCTACAGATTAGGAAAAAATATTTGTAAACCACGTATCCAATAATGGATTATTATCTAGAATATATTTAAGAACTTTTAAAAATTCAACAGTAAAAGTCAAAAATCCAATTAGAAAATAGGCAAAAGACATTTAATGAGCAAGAGATATTTAACAGAAGAAGATATTCAGATGACAAACAAGCACATGAAAGGACATTTGACATAATTAGTTATTAGGAAAATGCAAACTAAAACTACAGTGAGAAATCACTACATACCAACAGAATGGCTAAAATAAAAAACAGTAACACCACCAAATGCTGGTGAAGATGCAGAGAAATCAGATAACTCATATCACTGCACTGAAGAGAATGTACAATGATAGAAGACACAGTAAAAGACAGTTTTGGTAGCTTCTTAAAATTAAATATGCTACTCAGGAATTGCATTCCTGGGCATTTATCCAAGAGAAAAGAAAAATTCTGTCTACACCAAAATATACACAAAATTTATGTACACAAATGTTCACAGCAGTTTTATTTGTAACAGAGAAAAAACTGGGAACAGCGCAGATGTCCCTCAATAGGGGGAATGATTAAATGAGCTATGGTACATCCGTAACTTGGAGTACTACTCAGAAACAAAAGGAACAACACACAATAGCTTGGAGGAATCTCCAGAGAATCATGCTGAGTGAAAAAAAAATAATCCCCAAAAGTTATACAGTGTATGATTCCATTTGTATAATATTCTTGAAATGACAAAATTTTAAAATTGGAGAAAAATACTACTGGTTGCCAGGAGTTAATGACTGGGGGTGTAGGGGAGGAGGAAAGTAGTGAAGCTATAGAAGACTAACAGGAGAGATCCTTTGGGTGATGGAATTGTTCAGTATCTTAACTATATTAATGTCAGTATTCTGGTTTTGATATTGTACAATAGTTTTATAAGGTGTTACAATTGGGGAAACTAGGTAAAAAGCACATGGTATCCTCTCTGTATTATTTCTTACAACTGCATATGAATCTACTATTATCTCAAAAAGTTTAATTTTTAAAAAGTATATTAGGTGACAATTGTCCTGACTTAATAGATGAAAAAACAATTTTATCAAGTTTCTATATGTGGTCCAAGATCACATACTACTAGTAAATAGTAGATGCAGAATTCAAACTCATGTTTGCTAGACTCCCCAGAAAAGTCACAGACTTAATAGCATTTAGGGAATAAATGAGCACCTGTTATGTGTTGGTATTATGGATACAAAAAAATGACAACATAGTTCAGTATCTCTAGAATCTTTCAGTATAAAGGACACAGACTGGTGAGTAAATAATTACAATAAAATGCATTATGTATATACAAGGCCAAGTGCTAGCACTGTTCAGGGACATCAAATGAGGATTCTTCAATGGGAGAGGGCAGCCTTTAACAAGCAGGGGATTAAGGGATGCAGACTGACCTTTTAACAAGATCACTCTAGACACGTCTTGGAGCACTGGAAGGCATCAGGAACACACTGGAGATAAACTAGGAGGCTCCTCTAATAAGCCAGGAGGGAAACAGAACTAAGTAGGGTTCTTTGGGATGAAATGCAGAAGTTAACTGCATTTTAGAGATGTTGCATCTGAGGTTTCTGTTGAATTTCAGGACACATATCTAACTAGTCAATAAAATATATGCCTCTGAAACTCGAGAAAGAGATTAGACTAGTAAAACAGATTTTGGAATAACCAGTTACTGAACATGGTAAAACACATAAAAATAGGAAATTGCTCAAAGAGAATATGTAGAACAAGAAGGGGGCAAGGGGTGGGATGAACTTAGTTCAAGGAAGCAGTATTTCAGAAGGAATGATAGCTGTATATTAACCTAATTCAAGAAAGAGATTACTCATATAAATAATTCAAATGGAAATACTTACAGAGAAGTGTGCATGTGTGTGGAGTGGTAATAAGAAAGATGTTTGTGCTACCATACATGTATTTTTTAATTTTGGAAAGAGATCAGAATCCTGATCTGAAACAAGGAAATGTTTCCCTGTGCCGATGTTTTTGGTAATGTATTACTTGACTTTCTTAGTTTTTCTTGCTCACTATTTAAGACTGATTCAATCATTTTCCTAAATGTGAAACTAGGAAATGGCTGGCCATTGACGATATCCCATAATGTATTTTCTTATAGCTGTGGACAAACTTTGCAGAAGAAATATCTTTCCAATAATTACAAGTTTATATCAATTCATTTGGTCAGTTTTTGAAAATGAGAGAGATGGTTTCTTTTTTGCCCTCTTTAAAATACTGGAAGAGGGACATCCCCGGTGGTCCAATGGTTAGGACTCCATGCTCCCAATGCAGGGGGCCCTAGCTTGATCCCTGGTCAGGGAACTAGAGCCTGCATGCCGCAACTAAAGAACCTGCATGCAGCAACGAAGATCCGGCGCAGCCAAATAAATAAATAAATATTTTTTTAAAATGAAATAAAATACTGGAGGAAGTTCAAAATTAATAACCCTTTAAAAGAATGGCTTTTTGGAAGAATACAAGAAAGAATAGTTTTAATTTGTTTTTAAGCATCTCTGTCCCTGCGTTTACACTAAGGTCTTTTATCGCTCCAAATGAAACTAAACTCATTTTGATGAATTCGTAAGTTTAAAAAACAAATCATTGTGAAGGAACAAAAGAACAAAAGTTCTGCTGAGAATCACAGAGATATAGAGCATCAATAAGCATGCCAAAAACAAGACTGAGATTTTTCTGTTTCTCTTATTCCCCCTATTGTAATATAAACAGGATATCCTCCAATTAGCTATGGAGTCTTACATTATTTAGTTTTACATTATACGCATGTCTTGGTATACGAATGCATTCTCTCCTTGTTTGGTTGCTAAAGGAATAGTAAGATAGTTATTCAAATGAAGCAGTTAATTTAATGTCCTCCCTTTCTTTTTTATGAAGATCATTTCTTGAAATGTTTTTCTGCTTTTAACATTAGTTTATTCTCATTCCTTAGCTCTGAGTTTCAGGTTTCTATGGCAGGACATTTAAGGTGAAAGGAAAAAGTTAAGGAGGTAGAATACAGTTTATATTTACCAAAATTCTTAACAACAAACAATGGGTAATGGGCTGCTCAAAGGAAAGCAATCTACTGAGGAAAAAAGTAAACCCCAAACCACAATGATAACCCGTCCTGACCCTATACAAAAAGATAATATTCTAGTTATAATGGCTTTAATAGTTAATAATGCAAATGTGTCTAAAATGGAGGATGAATCTTTTAAGTAAAAATCCTATACTTTGATTATGGGTAAAGAACAAGTAATTTTGCTGTCACAAAAACACAGGAGAAACAAATCTACAAAAAAAAAAAAAAAAATGTAGGAAAAACTAGCCCAAAGTGTACTAACTTCATTTTAAATTTGAAAAATGGAAGAATTTTTCAACATGCTTATATATATAATCATAAGAATTACGAAGACAATCATCATAATTTTCTATCTTGCCATATCATGATTCCATTCTCTAGGGCCTCAGCTTAATTCTATAGTCAAAATGCCTATGTTTTCAACAAATAAAACAAGGAAGGAAGGATTACAAAAGGGAGGCATTTTAGGGTGCTCCTGGAAACCTCATTACTAACCCAATAAATTTCCAAGAGAAGAATTGATATATATGGATCCAGAACCAAAGCGATGGCCAACAGCCCCAGGTAAGTTTAGTTAGGAAGTACACACTTCTTTCCCCAAAGCCTAGTAATGACATATTAAAACACTGTACTGTAACATCGAAATTTCAGATACAACCAAAGTTCATTACTTCCCTAAAATATAACCCACCAACACAGAGCAAAGAGATATTCTCATAAATAGTCAGCCAAAACGGTGCGGATTCTTTCTGCACCCAAATAACGTTTGAGCAAAGAAGAGCAAAGCTCTTCTACACATGAATGAACAAAGTCAGTTAACTGAAAGAAAAAAAAAAACTTCTGACTTAAACAAACAACAGGTAACAGGAAGTGACTATCAATTTGTTTCAGAACCAAATCAAATATACATCAAGTTTCATAACAAATATTCCTCTTGAAAATTCTCTATTCAATCTAAAGAAGTATAGCCTGTCTTTCCTGTTACTGCAGTTTCATTATTTTTCTTCTTTAAATACTAAATAATGCCTCTGGAACAGAGTTTGAAGATTCCTTCCTCTTGGTCAGCAGCAATGTCAGATAGCAAGTATAGAGCCTTCATTTCATCCAAGAATTATTAAGCCAGAGGAAGAAACACATTCACAAAAGAACCTTCTGGGTTCATCTGCTTCCCTGAGTAGCCAGAGAAGCCCATCAACATGAGAAGCCTGGAGGGAGGTGGCAGGTTTCCCTTGGGAAAAGAAAACATATTGACTTACCTTCTCTGCATACTTGAACTTAACATAGAACCAAGTTGACTTGATCATTGTCTCACCTTCTGCTCTCAGAGGAAAAGAAGATGGAAAAAAATAAAAAGAGGAAAAGAAAAAACAAAAACAGTATAGTGCTGAAGAAAAAACAGTGTTTCAGCAAAGGCTTCTTTCAGATGCTGAGTTTTCCAGAGGATGACATGTACTCAAAGGAGGGGTGAAGGGGGAAGATATAGCAAAATGCACTATTTCAAACCTGGCCTCCTCTCCCTTTCTGTTCCTGTACACCTTCCCTTAGTGTCTAAATCGCTGTGTGTGATCTCGCTCCGGAAACTGCACTCCAGGACTGCCTTGCTGAGCTGCCTGCCTCTCCCTCCTCCCTCTCCCTCTGTGTCGCTCTCCTGGCTGGCTGACAAGAGAACTCCTCAAATGGCCTTCAGCTGCCTTCATCGCAAATGGCACATGTCAGTAAAGGCAGGAGGCAGGCCCTGGCCCCAGTCCCCTCCCAGAAGGACAACTCCTCCTCCTACGCCTACCCCCAGGGATGAATAATGAATTCCAGAACTTCCCCTCAGGACACAAATTAACACCTGGCCAAACATTATTCTGACAAGAGCCTGTGTCTAGAGAAAGGACCCTGCCACAGCTTTAACCCCATGATCCCCTAAACAAGATCAGGAGGTGACCCTTCTCCACGCCTACAGAAGATTACAACACTAAAAACAGTCCAGTCTCTTTAGCAAAAAGTGAATAAGAATCCATTTGAAATTCTCCAGCTGAAACAACATCTTTCAACCTTCTGCAGCCAGAGAAAGAGAAACTGGGAGAGCTTTCTCTCGCTATTCCCTTTTACTTCTACTAGCTGCCAAAACAGCTCCTGGTATTCAGCCTCAAGAACAGCTTGGTAAAATGACTGACACTTTATACATACTTATTTTTCACAGAAATGTAAAGATAGTATTTTTTATTTTTGTTTCACTACTATTAACTAGTTAAACTTTTCAAGATTTCAATAAAAACTGTGAAATAGAATCACAGCACTCACTTTACAAGATGCCAGAAATGGAATGGAGAAAGAGGGGTGAAATGTAGGCACACAGCTTTAGCATACATGAATTTGAGACACCTATACACTGCTGTACTGAGGCAGTCAGGCATGCGGAAAACAGTGATTCTCAAAATATTTAATAATATGATAGCGCGGCTCTTATTCCGATTCCCCATATCCCTACAGAGGTCCCTACCTCCAAGTAATAATATTGACAATATTTATCAAATACAAAATAATTAAGATTCATCTGGATTTTAAAAGAAATTCTACTGGATGCTCTAAACTACAAAACCCCATCTGCAAAAGAGGAAGAGACAAATACTTGAGTTCGAATGTCTGGTATTATCAGCTTCTACCTTTCAAAACAGTTTGAAGAGTGTGAAATATTCTACCACCAGTCACTTTGTTCCACTCTGATTCCCAAGGCTGAATGGAGCAACGGAGCCAGTGTGCTGTTCTAGTGGGAACCGTTCCTACCAGTCAGAAGGGTCAGAGTCTACCCGGGGCTCATCTCCCTTTCACATCTGCGAAAGACCAGAAGTGGACCATTGTTCCATTTCTCTACCTCTGTGTCACAAAAACACCAGCCTTTCATCCCTATAGCCCCTTCATCTGAGGCACGTCATGATTTTTCACAGTCAAGGTGTTTGAGGGCATAATGTTGGCTGAGACCTAAATATCATTTACTACCTGTCTTTATGGAAAGGGAATATGCTTCCATTTTGAAGCTGCTATTACATGTCACCAGGCTAAGCAGTAGCTTCATTTTAGCATTCAAAATGTTAGGAGTGATTACCACTGAAAAGCCCTCCCAAAAAACTCTATACCTACATCACAATAATTATAAATCTTCCCATATTTTTGAAGAAGCATTTTCTACTATACCACTCTAACATTCTAATACTATTTCAGCAGAGCAGCTACATAAGTGCATAGTAAAACTTGATGTTGAGATTGACAAGTGTATCAAAACTCATCCTCTAAGACCCATGTACAATAAAGGATCTCAGTGGATTCTAATTTGAATTATTAAGTAAGGATATAAATCACTTAGGATGTGGGAGATAAGGTAAATGGAGTTCATATCTGAAGGCTTCTAATTTCTCTGAGAACAATGACGCTATGCTTACTGGCCTCTCTCAATTCCCTGAATCTTTCCAGCATCCAGCATCTTCTTTCTAGAACACCCTTATATTCTTCTATCACATCACCTAACTCATACTCTATCATCCTTCAGACTGGTACTTAGGCTGTCACTTCCTCCAAGAAGCTTTCCTCATCCTCATCCCCGAGCCTGGGTTGGGCACATCTATTGTTGACTGAACTTATCCCCCCTCTTAGCACTTATCATACACTGTTCTTCTGCTTACTTATGTTCTTCTGCATCTCCTTCTGAATTGGAGGTCTCTTGAGAGCAAGTCCCCAGTCTGCCTCAGTCACAGTTATAGCCTGTGGCTCGGCACAGTGCCTGGACCCAGTCGATGCTCAGTTAGTATTGCTGGATGGCATGGAGGAAGGAAAACGTGGGTCATATGGCAAGAATGGGGATGAGACAATGCATGTAAAGTCCTTAGTTCATTTTCTCTAAAATTGTAAGTTCTTGATAAATGTTTGCTATCATTTAACTTTGAGTGGGGAGAGTTTGGAACTTCCACCAAGGAGACAAAGAAAGTGACTCAGTAAATGCATTGATGGCAACAATGAAGAAGCCAACAGCTGTTGAGGCCCACTGATCTATAACAACATCCAAACAGAGTTTTAATTCTCTCTAGTGGAACACAGAATCTCAAGAAAGGGTACACAGCTGGCATGCTCCTGAGAGGAAATGGGCAGAAGGACAAGACCTTCAAGGAACTGAGGGTGCTGGCAAGAGGGGTGGTGAGGGGATTACATACGGAATGCAGGCTGGGTAAGGAAAGAAGTGAGGCCAGAGGGGCTTGTGGTCTGAGAGAAGAGTGAGGTGCATTACAGGAAAGGTGGAATGGGGAGGGGAAAGATGGCAGGGTGACCACTAACCAACTTTACTTAGAGACATGCTGGCAAAACACTCTGTCTTCAGGACAGACTGTGGAAGATTAGGGATTTTTTGAAAGTTAATTCATTTCCTTGTGATTTTCCCCCTTTATTGTAAATCCAAATGCTCGTGGAGAAGGGGAAAAAGATAATGAAGGATTCCAAAAAGTTAGAATTTGCATAATCAAGTAGTTAGACTCATAGGATTAGTGAATATTCATTCTACTTGGGAAAGGATTTTAAAACTTCATGAAAACAAACAGTGTCTAACTTTAGCATAAGGCTCTCTTTTAAGTAAAAAGAAATAATAAACTCCCCACTTGATCATATTTTGATTGTTAGCAGGCATTCAATGATTGAAGAAACACAAAATGTAAGAATTTAATAATGCTTCTTAATGAATCTCTATTTTATTAACCATCCCTTCCAGAAACACCTAAAAATCATGTGCACACACAAATATGGCACCTGTGTCCTGATAAAGGTTGCACCTCCCAAGCTGGGAAATGATCTGTAGCAAATACCACAAGGATGAAAGAAGTGAAACCCAGAGAGTTAAAGTGACATCACCAAGGTCTCACACCTGGTCTGTAGCTGAGCTGGATCTATGAGATGTCCTGGCTCCTTAGTCTAGCATCATGCTACTGCACGTAGGAGTATCCCTGAGAATACTGGTAAGATTGTAGCTGTTATACATTTCAGATAACACAATATGACCATGCAACAGTTAGAATTAATAGCAATATAAATTGTCTTAGAATTAAGGGAAGATAAAATAAAATTGTTATTTATTTTATCCCCCAAATACCTAACATTTGCATGAATATAGGGCATTGCTTAATGAGAGGTAAGGAAGGAGACGAAACTCAATTCAAGGGGTAGATTTTTGGATGTGTTTCGTTTAAAGTCTCTTAAAAGAGGGGAAGGCCAAAAACTGGTGGGGGGGGTACTTTATGGGAGAAGGTACAATGCAACAAGCAGTGGTAACATGCAAGAGCTCTGGAGACAGAAGGACCTCAGTTCCAATCCTGGCCATGCCAAATGACAGGTATCAATATAAGGGCAAACTAGTCACTTATCTCTCTCAACCTCAACTTCCCCATCTGTAAACTGAGGGTAACCAAACCTACCTTCAAATGAGGATTCCTGTGAAAATTAAATGGACTCACAGTTCTGTAAAGCAGTTAACACAGCTCCAGGCTCACAACTGAGCTTGATAAAAGGTAAAGGCAGTGTCACCTTCAATTATATCACAACCTCCTAACCTTTGTTTAGTAGCTATAGTCAGCTAGAAACACAAGGAAACATCACTTCTTAGACTTCAATTCAGAAACTCCACCTGCTATGACAGAGAGTCAATCATCCTCTGATTACACTCGAAGCCTGACGTGCCATCAGGAAGGGAGGAAGAAGACCAGAGAGGGTACCATAAGCCCACTCAGCTCCTTGGTGAACGTAAGTAGGGAAAGCTGCCACAGCTTGTGAGCTTCGAGGCAGTCATTACTGACAATAAGAGCGCATTCTCTAATAAAATATGACTGCTATTTTATCCTTAATGTTTTCTGGAGAAATAAGAGTTTGCAAAAACATACATAGAGATATAACACACCAGCAATTGAGCCCTTTTAACTCTGAAACCACAACCAAGACAGGCTTCTGCAGCAACTCATTTTCATTTCCTGGCATAAACTCCTTCTTCCAACTCCTACCCGCCTTTTTGGTTTTGTTTTAAACAGACAGTTTACTGTTAAAATTGGAGGATCTTTGTGGAGGAATTGCTTCAGCTGCACTGAAAGAACCTATTTCCATTGCAGCTGCACTTGGAACACACCATTTCCTCTGGCAGAGCATCTGAACACTCATTAAGAGAGGCTGAAGAGGTATGATGGGCACTCAATGACTTTCCCTTTTCTCAGCGAATAGGGCTGGTCACAGCTCTTATAAAACCTTCAGAAGGATTCATTTATCTGTCAAAAACTGCAAGACTCTTCCAGCTTTTGTACACGGTGCTTCCTCTGCTGGGAATGAAATTTCCTCTCTTCTTCAACCCTACTAGTCCCTGCCTAACCCAGCAAATGCATTCATTCATATGCTTTGCACACACACACACACACACACACACACACACACACACACACACACCCTACTTTTGCTTAACTCAGTTCTCATCCCAGACTTCAACTCTTTACAAAAGCTTCCCTTGATCCTCCAAGGAAGAGTTTGCAAATGAAACTGTTCAGAAGTTCAGCTTAATAATAAAGCTTAAGTGACTTGAACATGAACTACAAAGACATACAGCCGAACTGCAAACAGAAAGATTTTTATCCTACATTCTGCTCTTCAGCAGAAAAGAAAGCTGCAAGTTCTTTCCTACTCATTACCCTCCATGATAAATGTGTTCTTCCTTAAACCCTCAGGGGAGGGAGAAGCACACATCAGCTGAGCATTTCAGGAGGCAGAATTCATGCCTGTGTTATCTGCATCTGACCTCCACTCTGCTCCTAAGAGGCACAGGGCCCAGCAGGAAAAAAGTCAGGGCCCACTGCCAAGAACAGACTCTGTCCAACGGCACCACTCCAAGCAAAGTAGTTTCCAGAGTCCTTGAGGGAACCAGGCCAAAAGCCCATCTAGGATTCTCAAGGTAGGAGAAAGGTCTCAATGGACACCAAGCCATCCTGTAGGGAGACTGGAGGGTGAGAACAGCCTCCAGGAGGGTCAGCTCCAGGGCTCAGCGTCCCTTCGAAGAGTCCACTCCTGGGTAATGTTCCTCCCTTGTCATAATCATTATCTGGGCAAGCTAATTCAAGCTATCACAGAGTGAGACACATGAACAATGCCCTACCGTGCACCGAAGTATAGCAAAGTATACTGAATGTTTGAACCAATTACCTTCATAAAGGTGATCTTTTATACTTAGAATTCCTTGAGGTTCTATGGTTTTTTTTTTCTCAGAATTTTCCTAAAAGCCCTCATGAAGGTCAAACTGTTTAAGATTGCTTTAAAGGCAGGAAACCAATAATCCTCTTTTGAGAGGAAGAGCTACACAGCTTTACAACATGCGCTCTGTCTATACAAGCAATGTGTTAAGGAACATTCTATTTACTCATTTTTCTTGTATAAAAATGTGTCCAGTTTGATAAACTAGCTGAATGATTAACTCTGTCTGACATTAAAGGCCATGGAAATTTGAGCTAAGAAAGAATATCTGAAGCTGTCCATGTTTCCATTGCTATAAAAGGAAAAGTGACAGATGACCATACAGTAGATGGAGCAGGTATATATTTGAAGGAAATTATCAAAATATACTGAGGTTACAACTAAAAACAGGATCAATGTTGAAAAGATTTTTCGAAAAGGGTGATAAGAATAGACACACAGTGATCTTTTTACAAATATACAAATATAAAAGTATCAAAGCTCTGACCCAGTCACCTTGTCTGTATCTAAACTATATGTATCAAAAACATCCAAGAGATAAAAGCAGCATCTTTCCCTTTGATTTCAGAACTTGACAGAGACGGAGGGGTTTATATATTTCATGTAAACGATACTCCACATTTCTGATTAAGTGTTCCATCAAAAACTGTACACCAACAACATCTAATTCTTTCCACTTATATTAGAGTACTTTTTTGAGACACTGGTAAGCAAGCACAAAACTTAAAGATTTTGCACAAATCATGCAGCAACAGATGTACAAAAAGATAACCAGCAGTACCTAGCGAGGAGTTGGCACATTCATGGGAAGCATTAACCATGCTCCATGAGGAATACAAGAAGGAACTACACATACACACAAAGAAAAAGAAACTCTCCTTCCTGAAATGACGTGGCAGCCTAGTTGGGGAGACTAATGACGCACAGAAGAAATGACTTATGACCTTCTATTACAAAACAACAAATCCCCAAAGTGCAAATCAATACACCACACAGAGAAGTTGATGAGTATGTAGAAGGCAGCAAGAGAGGGATTAGAGGTGGATGAGGAAGGCTTGCTGTGAAAAAAGGAGCTTTGAAGAAAATACAGAACCTGATTTGCCAAAGAAAAAAAATAAGACATCCAGGTAGATGTGAAACACATACAAAAACAAAAGTAAGAAAACTAAAATTATGCCCTTTTCCATAAGTATAAATATCACTGATTAACTTTGCTCATGTTCACCTCACTTCTGCATCAAATGTCTTTGAAAAATGACTAACTCTGAAGTTTGGCAGTGTGCCTTTTTATAAAAATATGTGTGTGTACATACATATTTCTATACAACTCGACTTGTATACCTACTTTCTTTACACACAGAATTACATACATAAATGGCAGCCAAGTTATTTTAACTGGTTTTGCAGTATGAATTCAGAATGATTATAATTACAGTTTCTCTGTTAAAATGAGGTTTTGTTCTTTAATATTCATTGACTATACTAGCTTGCTTCCCACACACAACACATTATTTACCCTACAGTGGCTTGGTGCATCAATTATGGTAATAGTTTGTAAATAACATTCACATTATGGAAAACGGAGCCTGGTTACTCAGCTCTCCCTCTGGAAAACTGTCACAAACATATGTATCATCTGTCTCTACTTAGAGTGCAGCAATTAGTAATTATAACTGTATATACTTTTTTAAAGCAAAGGGGGAAAATAGACCTGAAATGTCATGTTTCCAAATGTTCTTAGGATGTTGTCTAAAATTATTTCGTTTGAACTCTAGTTGAAAAAGAGAAAATTCATTTTGACAAAATAAAGAGTCATCGCTAATAGCTTACTGAGTATGGAAAAATAGACAAAGCATCTCTCAAATGACACACTTACTGAACAATCCCTTCTTCACCCAGATCAGCCTAGAAATAAACAGGCCAGAGGCCGAGGGAGGCCTGAATACAGTACTGTGAGGCAGGACAGACCTGGATTCAAACCCCTGTCTTCTTACCTTTCTCTAGCTCAGTTAAACGGTTATTTATAGAGTGCCTAATATACCAGACATAGTACTTAGTTCTGCAGAAATCTAAATGAATAACAGAATAATTTTTCTCAAGAAGGTTACCTTGTAATAAGGGAACGAGAAACATAAATCAGTACCGTCTAGTATAAAGTCTTCACATGAAAAAAAGGTTTTAAGATACGTAAACAGTTCAGAGAAGAGTATTACTTCCGCCAGCAGAGAAAGGAAATACGAGATAGCTTCACCAAGCAAGGCATAAACTGCGGACATGTGGTGATGGGATAACACTGGAGCTAATGATTTCCAAGGAAGAGTAATCCCAGGTAACAACAAGGATCAAGATCTGAACATGAGAACGGAGAGTTAAGAAGATGTGAAGGTGAGGGTCAGAGGGAGGAGACCAAAGACCTGGGAAGCTTGATTTTTTTATGGTCACCTTCATGGATACTGAAATTTTCCAGGTGACACATTACTTAGGTGCTTTGACTCCTAATTTGTAACTACTGATTGTTTGTAAAATGAGGAAAATAGAACACCCCCAAGAATTTTTGAGAGGACTGGTAAGGTTATTCTGCAAGTAACTTGCATAGTTTCTAACAGGAATAGGTTCCCAGTAGCTCTGGAAACATTAGTACTTTATTGCAACCACAAAAATGATTATTTAGAAAAAAGGTAACAGAAACCATACATGAGTTTTTCGGATTTTTAAAAAAATTTTTTTTTCTTTCCTGATGTGGACCATTTTTAAAGTCTTTATTGAATTTGTTACAATATTGCTTCTGTTTTATGTTTTGGTTTTTTGGCCGCGAGGCATGTGGGATCCTAGCGTCCCAACCAGGGATCGAACCTGCACCCCCTACACTGGAAGGCGAAGACTTAACCACTGGACCACCAGGAAAGTCCCCATATAGGAGTTTTAAAAAGAAAAAAATAAAGCACAGCAGTCATGGTAGGAGGGATGAGGAAGAGACCATGGAAAATAACCTGCCATGATAGGTTCTGTTCTTCCATATGGCCCTAAAAGACTGATCACTTGAGGGTCTAGAATTTCAGAGGCAATGAGCAAAATCTGGGATGACTGATTTTATTAAAAGGAGACCTATTGTTCCCTCTGTAGAAGTGGAATGTGAGGATTTACAATTTGGTCCAGGATAACTCTGGTTTACGTATCACAGAGGCATCTAGGACATAGGTCCTCTCCAAATGTGGACACGCCCCTCACAGTGGACACCCCAGCCTTCCCCTTCCCAACGCCAAAGAGAAGCAGGTTAACAAAAATATATCCAGTCATAGTACCTATCTGTAGATGATCAATTACTCTTACAGACACTCCTTAGAGAAGATCTAATCCAGTGGTTCTCAAAGTACCAGCCCTCAGACCAGCAGCATCAGTATCACCTGAGAATTTGTTAAAAGTGTGAATTCTCAGGCTCTCTCCAGAGCTACTGAATTAGAAACCCTGGGTGGGTGTGTGGGGTGCGGCTCAGCAATCTGTTCAATGAGCCTTCTAGGTGATCCCGATGCAGGCTGAACTCTGATCTAGCGTGGTCTCCTAGCTGTAGAGTGAAGGAAACTGAGGCCCAGAGAGAAGGTCACATGCGACTTTATTTCAGAGCCAAAGTCTACAGACTCCTACCCTTTGTTCTCTTCTCTGCACTCCACTGCCTGTGTAGACACCTAAGCAATGGATGTGCTCTGGCCACATGCTTTTATCTCTGCCCCTTTGCCCTAATGTGCCCTAACATGGCTCTGATGGAGGTGTTTTCTGCCAAGCAGGGTGTATAAGAGAAAAGGCAAACAGCCCATGGCTCAGTTGTCTTGGGGTGGCCCAGAAGCAAGTACTGATTCATCTTCTAGAGCAGAGGTCACAACCTTTTGCAGCAAAGAGCCAGACAGTAAACACTTAGGCTTTGCAGGCCATGCTATCTCTATTGCAATTGTTCAACTCTGCCATTATAGCTCAGAAGCAGCCACAGAAAATACATAAACAAAGGGTAGAGCTATATTTAAAAAAAAAAAAAATTATTTACAGAAAACAGACCCCAGGTCGAGTTTGGCTGCCAGGCCAGCTTGCCAACTCCTGTTGTAGAAGACGGCTGGCATGGAATGGGTGTTCCATAAATGCAAGTTGAATGAATAAATAAATAAAAGAGTGGGGACTACTGCTGCTGCTTACTACATTCATCAATGTCTCCTGTCTGTCACTCTTCTTTCCTTTATAGTACCTTGTCCTCAGCACGGTTACACACACTTACTTGTGTAGGCCATACTTCCAGGATGAAGGACTGAGGGGTAGCTACAACCCGGTCCACACTCACATGCCAAATCATGTGCCCCAAACCAGGGCTGCTTCACCAGGAGAAAGGGGAGGCTCTGTGATGTGCACGTGGTGCAGGCTGCTCACAGAGCCATGTGCCCTTGGAACTGACCCCACCCACCCTGGGAGAGTTGTTCTCCAGTCTGTACACAAACGTCCTCTGTCTCCTACTCATCTTTTCACTCTTCTCTTCATTTAGGCCCAGATATCCATTAACAGTTACTAGACACTGCTACTGGTAGCTCTTCAGACCAATAGTCTCCACATGATTTTGATTACGGACCCTTATCAGTATCCAGAAAAAATTTTTGAGCATATTCCCCTGACATGGATATAGGTATTTATATGGCACTGATGTATTGTGCGTATTACAAAATATATTAATAAATATAAGAAGGGAAATACAGATAAAATGAACACAATTTTCAGTGTTTTAACCAACATAATGGCATTAGCCATTACGTTGTCTCAAGGTACAACTTCCACTGAGGATAAGGTCAATCACTAATGTTTATGAATATAAACCTAAGTTCCCAATTTTTAAAATAATTTCAATTTTTGGCCAACTTCTTCTAAGATATGATTATACAGTTGCTGTTTGTACCTAGCAACATGGTTGATAAGGAGCTCATAAAAAGAATGCAAGTACCAGCTTTGCCATTTCCCTGCTGTTCCCCTGTGCTTATGTTATCTCATTCCACAGTTTCTTTGAAGGAATTTTTAAAAATCACTTGTCTTTCTTCTAAGTGTTAGTTTACTTAAAAGTAAATAACATAACCTGGTAACACACTTTATGAGGCACACTCTGGAACAAATCCCACAGCACAGTGAGCAAGATGCTGAAGGAGCTGCCACACTGTCCCCTCTCCCTTCAGGACAGCACCTACCACACCCTGCAGGGTATGGAACTAACCGTCCCATAGAACAATAGTGCACTGTCAACTCAGATACTAAACATCAACAGCGTTCACTGCGTCTTCCTTAAAGACAACAATAAATCTAAACATAATTTCTACTATTGTGTTCTGTGCTCCAAAGGATTACTCTAAAAATCCTGTGGGGGAAATGATGGCACTTACCCCACCTTAGATTTAGAGAGCTCCACTCTGGGTCAGCATCTCTCAACTGCACGTGTCCTTAGTCATAAGATCAATTTAGTGAGTAATCACCATCATGTATGTATGTATGGTGTGTGTGTGTGTGTATGTGTTAACACAGGAGAACAGGAAAGGAAATATCATAGTATACTTCATGTAGTAAGGTATCATTTAATGAAACTTTCAGTTTCATATGTGTATATGTAAGTGCAAGTGTGTATGTGCATTTGTGCATATGTGAGTATGTACACTTGATCATAATATAAATGGCATTCCTAACTGTGTGAAGAAGGACAAAAAAGTTTTGAAAGTCACGCTCTAGACAAAAGAATTTGCAAACTCCTTGGGATGAGATGCCCACACAATTTGCGTGTTCAAAATGCGAGGTGAAGGAAAGAAGACCAAGAAGGAGCTGTGGCATTTTGGAAAGGACACTAGGTTTAAATTAGATTTGCATCTGAATGCCAGTTCGATACTTTCTAGGTATATAATTAGAAGTGAGACACAACCTCAGGTCTCTGCTTCCTTTACCTAAAAAGTGGAGACAATGATACCTATCCTATGAGGTTCTTAGGATAATTACTGAAAACCATGGAGGCACCTAGAGAGTGCCTGGCACATGGTATGTATTAATGACAAAGAATGACTTCCCCTTAAATTAGAGAAGCACAGAACCTTGTTAAGAAAGCTTAGTTAAACATGAAACAAAACACACAGAACAATGATGACAACAACAGCAACAAAGAAACCAAGGTCACAGATGCAGAGAAGAGATTGGGGTGGGGGGGGGGGGAGGGGCAAAATGGGTGAAAGGAGTCAAAGGGAACAAATTTCCAGTTATAAAAAAAATAAACCACAGGGATACAGTGTACAGCGTGGTGACTAAAGTGAATAATACTGTATTGCATATCTGAAAGTTGCTAACAGATCAGAGCTTAAAAGTTCTCTTCACAAGAAATAAAAATTCTGTAACTATGTATGATGACAGATGTTAACTAGACTTACTGTGGTGATCATTTCATAATACATATAAATATAGAATCATTATTTTGTACACTTGAAACTAATATAATGTTGTATTGTCAATTATACCTCAATTAAAATAATAAACACATACATACTACAGTGAGGAAAAAAATAGCAAAGATCAGCATAGGAGAAAGCACTGTCCAAAGTATACTGTATGTATCTCTAACTGGCAAGCCCTCTTTAGTACCGGAAGAGATGACGTTCTGTAAAGGAACACAGATGTAGAGAAACCTATAATAGCACCCTTCCTCCAGTCACCCTCCAACACATACACATACCCTGAAGTCTATAGAAAATAAAAGCAAAAGAAAGAAAGGAACGAAATAGCTTAAAAGGAAGAAAAAAAAAAAAAGAACAGTCCCTCATAATCTTTAGCCCCCTAGAGCACAGTTTTCATTATTCATGAAGACAGCCTAAGCAATATGCTCAATGCATTTACTGGGAAATCCAGGAAAATCCACATGGTGTTACAAAACAATTGCAAATCAATCTGTTTGGAAGCTCCCCTTAAAGAGCTATTCCAGCCATCACAATGGGTTCTTACAGACAAGCTTCAAAATCCGTTTGGTTTATCCGAAAGCTAGATTAGCTTTAATAATCCTAAAATACTAAAGTCCAAACAAGAAACCTTTGGTTGGTGCAACTTAGGACCACAAGTGCCAATAATGATTGAATTTGGAGCACTTTATTTTCTCAAATAGCCCAAGAGGAATAGGTTCTAGACCTGGTTGGGCCACTGGCCAGCTTTGTGACCTTGAGCAAAGCAAAACTCTCTTGGTTTCTCTTTCCCCATCTATAAATAATGAAGTTGTCCAAAAACAGCAGTTAAACTGGCAGTTCTGTTTTATTTGGCCAGCATATTACTTTTTAAAAAGTGGATCTCAGTGCCTTAAGAAAGAAAAAGCACCCTGCAGTTTGCCACAGGCCCCACCTCTCTCTATTACACCATGAGGGAATAGCCACATAATTATATTAGCTGCTCAGGGCCTGAACGCATTTCAGGGGCTCCTGATCTAGCTCTAAAATTCTAATTGCAGTGGGAAAAGTGAAGGTGAAAGAAAGGAAGGGTGCAGGAGAACAGGTCTCACTTTTAAAACTTTGATTTGATGACGAACACTGTCAAATTGTGCTTAAGGATCCACCACCAAGTCAGGAGATGTTCTAGATTTCCTCGGACACACTCTGTGAAATAGCCAACAGAAGGAAGAAGAAACAAATGTGTAACAGAGGCTGCATCAATCATGCAATTTTGAGACACAGCCTCCTATTTAGGCTGCTAGAACAGCAGGGTTCTAGCAGCCTACATCCACAAGGATCAAAGCCTGAGAGCCACATGCAGACAGAGACCTAGGGGCAGGCCAGCTCTTGATTCCAAAGTTGGAATTCACTAAGAGTCCAAACAATTCCTGTTTCGGGGGCAAGTCTTCAGGAGGTACTTATTCAGGCCTCTCTACAGCAACTGACCTAAAGTTAAGTGTTCAGAAAAGCTAGTGGAAGAATGAAGGAGAAGTTGGCATCTCTATGAAGAAATTTCTACAAAAATGAAATTCTAATGACTATCCACACAAAGAATTCTAATATCTGTCTGCAGTTTTCACCTCAGGCAGGCTACCCTTCCGATGAATGGAAAATGAACAGAAGGCTGGGTCTACCCAGATGTTGAAGAGCATTCCAGCTGCTGAACACAACCTGTTTGCAATTTTCTACTCAACCACCAGAATGAAAACACAAACCTTCAGAAAAAAAGGCCCTTAAACTTCCTCCAGATTGCTGTTAGTGGTTTCTTTAATCTTTTAAGCTCTTGGGCTTAATACAGCAGCTGCCATGAAGAGTACTTATATTGTTGCTGAAGATAGGAAGAAAGGAAAAAAGAAAAATTAAATTCAGAAGCAAGGATTCTCATTCTGTCAGAATCAGGCAAAATGGAAGGGGAAAAAAAAGGAACACATCTATAATGGGCCTTAGAAATAGAGAATCACCTTTTAGAGGCAGAGAGGCTTGAAAGGGGCATCAGATGCATCTAGTGTGCTTATGGCATTGCTCTTAACTCCTCGCCCCACCAGCCCCCAGCTCCAACGTTAAGCACCTTCCTTTCAGGACAAGATCTCTTAGGAGAGTTCTTATCAAACAACATTGAGAGGTTTCATGTAAATACAATACACGAACTCTGATTTAGAAAAATGCCACTTATTTAGGATAGGGAGGAGGGGAATTCAAAGTGTAAATGTTTTCAGGGTTTCATAACTTTAGAATAAGAAGACTTTAACTGTCATCTAATGCAGTGATCCTCAAATATGTCCACCAAACACCCTTAATGACAGAAAACAGTGAATATAAAACAAGAGGACTCTTTCTGTAGCCTGCTGTTAGCATAACACTTCTTTTAGTTTTGGTATTACACATACCATATGAATCTATCCGAATTCCTTTTAGTCCTTTTAGTCCAATATAAGTTTGTTTACGTATAAAGTTAATGTTATGCTAAAAACCTCAGGTAAAATAGATCTGGAAGGCAGGCAGCAAGATATATGTCTGCTGTGTTTATACTGTGACTTTATAAAGCTCCTAGCGTTCTACCACATTTCCCAAGAAAACACACAACAGGGAACCACGATCTAGTCCAAAGCTACAATTCTGATGACAGAGAAACTGACACAGGCAGGCAAAAACTCATGCCCAAGGTCACACAAGTTAGCCAGCATTATGACTCCAAGTTAAATGCAGTGCACCTTTCGCTAATTTACAGTGCTTCTCTGTACTTTCATTTTAAATAATAGAGGTAAATGAAAAAAACCTGACTACTCAAAAATTAATCCCCTCCCCCTAAACTGTCCAAACCTCACTGATGTTTGAGGCGAGAGACCCAGTACACCTGCTGCTGTCCATCAACTAACTCCATCTGAAATCACATTAACATCTTAATAGTTCAGTGAGTGTTCAGGATTTTTTACTTTCATCACCTTCTTCAGCCTAGTTTAGTATCATTTTGCAATATTTATACTAAAAAGTCTGGGTAGCACAAAAATATTTAATAGATAAACACCACAAGTATAAATTTACATTTTTATACTTTCTTTGTTTTTAGAAGAGGAGATACATAAATGTTATCCCTTGAGAGAACAATTACATAAAAAGGTTCAATCTTTAGAAATAAGAAACTGCCATAAATGTGTAGGAAAAACCAATTTGCAAATAAGGTACCTAGAAATTAAAATCTGAGCACTTTCTCTTTGGATAAATACAGTAGAAACACAAAACTTAAAGTTACTAATATAATCTGCTTTTCCTTCTTTCTAAGTAAAATATAAGTTCTTTAAAATCAATTTTCCAGATTGGGTGGGGGGAGGAATTCTTCAAATTCACCCAGCATATAAATAGCTAATAGCATTTTCCTCTCTAAAATAACTAAACTGCCTGTTTTTCTTATAGTTCATTGGCTAATGGATACCCCTAATGAATTCCTGTTAAAGGGGAATATCAGTTAAAAGCATACTTTTCAATGCAAGTCCCAGAAGAGCAGTGAAAAACCCAGCTGCCATCTTGGAATCGCCTTGATCAGACTTCCCATAGTCATTTTAAAAACCATAAAACTGTTCATTATTGCACTGGCTGTTTCTCAAACAGCCTTAGTTAATTCACTGTGTGGATTTACTGAGTCCTCATAGGAACTGAGTGCAAAATGGATGATACTGTCCATTATCTACATTATCAGAGAGGCTTATCGTACCCATTCGCAGTTCTCAATGTTTCTAAATACTCCATCAGGTAGCATCAGCTCTCTCTGGCTCTGTAATTTCAGAGCACAAGGTGATTAAATGAAAATGCAATCCAGATCAGAAGGCCAAGAACTCAGAAACTACAACCTTCTTATTTTCTAAACACTGAAAAATTACAGTGTCACTCTACAAACAAAAAGACCTTAAGACACAAAAAGCAATCGTGGGATATTCTCACTGGCTAACTTATTATTATTAGCCCAGTCAAGAAACATTTGAAGTTAATATTATCAAGGCTCTCAAAATCAAGACCTTCTAGGATAAGCCCCAAATTCACACCAGGTATGAAGAAGCTCTTCGAAGTCTGGCTCCATGATAGCAGCTCAAAGAACCTAACAACAAACCAAAAGCCATGATTCTGGGTAATTCAAAAGAGTGGACCAGTGGATGGAGGAGATCAAGATAATCAGATGTTATAACCAGCTACAGCTGCTGGTTAGCAGATTTAGGATGTCATTTTAAAGAGAGTCCCTTGGCAATTTTGTAAAACTATTTTGCTGAGTAACTAAAATTGCCACAATATTGTAGTCTGCACTTAAATGTGTATCTAAAGCAATTACTGTTGGAACTGAGAAAATTCTTCCTTGTAAGTTTACTGCAATACTCACTGCTATGATCCTCTCCAAATTTGCCCTTTCTAAACTGGGATTTGTACTAAATATGTCAATATGGTACTTACTGCCAAGGCATAACTTTGCCATCTATGGATGACTCTATCCCTCTTCTTTATTCAAACTCCTACAAAATCTATATAGAGAGAGCACATCTTGACATTATTTGGTCTTCACTTGGAACACTGGACCAGAAGTCACATGGCAGTGCTTGATTACAGGGTGATCAGAGAGATGATTCTCAATACGCTTATACCATTTTTTAAGAACGAAATTAGAATAAAAGTTTATTCAACTGAAGTGAAAATATACCAAAATATTATCGTTGAACTCATAGATTTCTTTTTAAGAAGTAACACATTTCCTCCCAACACATTTTGTCCAAAAAGCTGCCAATATGTACCTTTCCCGTCTAAAAAATAAAAAAACTATGTTGAATAAAGTATTTTACCCAAAGTCAGAAGCTATGATGTAGCTGAACCAGAATTTGACTCAGTACCTAACTCCAAAACCCATGTTCTTTCCATTTGCTCAAGCTACTTTCAATAGGATATAAAGTGTAGCTTTGAAAATCTGATTTTCTGAACAGTGGGATGCATATAGCTGCTCATAAAGTATGCTATAGAAACCTGTGACACATTAAAAAGAAGGTTTCATTTTATTAAAATAAAAACAGTTTCTATTTTGTTAAGTGTGGCAGGATGGTTGACACTCTTCTAGAGAGAAAAATAATACCATGTGCTCTGAGCAATTTAGACAAAATCAGCCCCAATCATGCATTTAATTGATGTCCTGTAGGAAGTCACCAATTCCCAGCCTGAAAAATTGAGGGTCTCCATAGGCACCTAATGCTACAATGACTTTCCTGAAGTGCCTGAAGTGCATACCAGAAAGTTAACATCATAATTAAATTCAAACATTTATCAAACATCCAATTCAATTCCACAAACATCTATTAACCATCCACTGTGCATAAAGCACCAACACAGTGCTAGCAATACAAATAAAAGCTAATAACTGAACCAGACAATGTGCTTCTAAAGAAGTCCAGAGCATAGGCAGGGGAAGTCCTAAGGGCTAGGCTACAATGTGCTACAGGGACACACAGAAGATCAGCATCAGGGAAGGTTCATAGAGAACATGACATCCAACTAAAGTCACTCAACTCAGGTCTTAAAAAATGAACAGCAACTTTCCTGATAACATCAGAAGCCATTAAACATTTTTAAACAGAATCAAATCTGGGGACTTCCCTGGTGGTGCAGTGGTTAAGAATGCACCTGCCAATGCAGGGGATACGAGTTCAAGCCCTGGTCGGGAACATCCCACATGCAGCGGAGCAAGTAAGCCCGTGTGCCACAACTACTGAGCCTGCGCTCTAGAGCCTGCGAGCCACAACTACTGAACCCATGTGCCACAACTACTGAAGCCCATGCGCCTAGAGCCCGTGCTCCACAACAAAGAGAAGCCACCGCAATGAGAAGCCCGCACACCGCAACGAAGAGTAGCCCCCGCTCGCCGCAACTAGAGAAAGCCCGTGGGCAGCAACAAAGACCCAACGCAGCCAAAAATAAAATATAAATAAATAAATTTTTAAAAAATAATCAAATCTGGGTTTAGAATGTACATCTGGTGGTGGCTTGAACTGAGAGGTAGAAAAACTAAAGTAAACCTTTCTATGTCGATTAGTGGGCAAGGAAAATTGCATAGTGGTTAAAAGCAACGGCTTTGCTAATTGCTAGCTTCATGACCACAGGCAAGTGGTTTTAACTTTCCAGTCTCAGCTGCCTTATCTATAAAAATGTGGATAAAAATAGCACCCACCTGACAGCATGGTTGTGAGAATTAGATAAGATGAAATGTGAAAAACTTCTGATATAGTAACTGGATTCAATATACTTTATTACTAATAAGGCATGAGACAACAGGGAATCAATCTTTCAGGCATTTTTCATTCATCTTCACCTATATGGTGTTACATACATTACATACATCCTAATGTAGGTAATATCCGAGTGTATGTATCCTAATGTATCCTCTTTTTTCACTTGGTTTGTGATTGTTATAATGGTAGATAAGTCCAAATTACAGTAAGGCTAGCCTAATAAAAAAGATAATATCACCGAACAATAGAAGTCTTTGACTTTGCATTTTCAAATGGTATCATCACAACTTAATGTGGTGATGTAAGGTACTTCATCTCGCTGAGTCTCAATTCCTTGTTTTTAAATGGAAATAAAAGCACAGAGATATTGAAGAGAGATGTTAGGCTAAGAGACAGCGCAGGATAAAAGGCCTAGCCCTTCATAAGAGATGGAAATTGGTAATTTTGTTCTGTTCCTTTCCTGTTTGTCAAAATGTATGATTAAAGAGTTTTCTTAGGGAAACTTTTAAAAGCACAAATAATACTACAGTTGGGCTGTTTTAAACTGATTTGCTTACTTTCTGGAGGTATATTTTCTATTTGCTTAATTCCAACTGGCAGCAAAGTTCCTAGTATTTGAGAAACTATCTTTGATCCACAGGCCACAAGCATAAGCTCTCTCGGGAATGCTTGCAGCAGGCTAAGTAAAAAAGTAAAAGCGTATCTTTTGAACAATGCTCTCCGGTGAAGTGGGATTGAGTGAGTTGCAATTCACTCTGAGAAGTTACTTGGAATTATTCTCCAAGAGGCTTGCTTGAGTGGCAGCCACTCCACTTGCTTATCTACTTCTTATCTCCTTGACTACTGAAGGGATAAAGATAAGCAGCTGAGCTACTGCTGGTTACTAGTAAAAGATGCCATTCATAATATAATTACAGTATACAACTATTTTATTTATATATAATTCCCTAAGAAACTAACCACAGACTTGCCTTGATTTCTACGTAGACCTGGGATTTGGAGAAAGAATATCAGAGTAAAACTTGAAATTCTAAAGCAGTTTTAATAACATAAAACTTTACAAAATGGGAAGCTATGAAGAGAAGTACTGCTTACAAGCTGTGTATACTTGGATCAGTTACTTAATCTCTCTGTGCCTCAGTTTCTTCATCTAATATATTGATAAAAAAGGATATTAACCATACTTAACTTTAATCAATGAGAATCCAAATAAAGTGGTAAGCACAGGGCCCAGTACAAATTAACTTCTCATAATAGGTAAGGTATTATTAATGTTTTATCTTTGCAGAGGCAGGCAAACAAGCTTAGAAAGCCTATTCAACAAATCCATCTGTAAAATGGCAACCACTGGAGATTTCAACTTTAACAACTTGTTTCATGTCCTCAGTGGAAACCTGGGAAGAAGAGTACTTATTAGAGAATATTTATTCTGCTTTTCCATATGACTAACAGCAGTAGGCCAACAGTGGATACTAAAATAATATTTGCTTAGTAAATAACAATTGGGCCTTGTTTAGAATTTTATTTTTATATTATATATAGTATCTTAAGTAGAAATTCAGAAACACTATGTTTAATAATTGAGTTCCATGACATTTCCACAACTGACAAAACAGAAATCAATGCTTTTAGACTTCTCTTTGGTCTTAAGCAACTATCTACTTCAACAGGAATTTTGTCATTTAGTAATCAATTAGTATTTTACAATCCCAAATCCTCAAGACACCCATATGTGTAACATGAACTTGCTGTCTCATGTCATATAAGCCCTCAGCAGTTTTCTGTGTTCTGTAAAGTCACCAAGCATGGAACTGCCAAAGCCCTATTTCCCTCCAATCCTTGCAAATGACATAAGTACCCCACAGCCTGACACTGGTGTCAGTGCTCAGGTTCAGAATGAGGATCAGCACATGAGATCAGTTGACATCTGTGTACTACAATGGCTCCTTCTTTCAATCTCTTTAAACCTAGTGTTTACACTTATGGACTGAGCACCTGTAATGACAATGAGCACTGCTGATAACACTTGAACACTTCTGGCTGCTGAGGAAAGCAGTGTGAATTCTAGTATTAAACGAGTGCTCACCCAGGGTCCTCAATGAACCAAGAACCAACATAAGAGAACTGGCAGACAGATGGTCTACTCACTAAGACCGCTTTTCTTAACTCATAAGACAGGAAGAGCTACTGACAATTCACACACGAAGCCTGTCCAAACCAGATGAAGAGAAACAATAGAAATATACAGTGGACCCCTGACCAACACGTTTGAATTGCAAGGGTCCACTGACATGTGAATTTCTTTCACTAAATACGTACTACAGTACTACGGGACAGGGCTGAATCCAGGGATGTGGAACTGCACATATGGAAGGCCGAATGTAAAATTACACAGGGACTTTCACCTGTGCAGAAGGTTGGCACCCCAACCCCTGTGTTGTTCAAAGGTCAATACATTGCTTCTATGTGCAAGACATCATTGAGCACCTTACTTATCTTCTCTCTTACTCGGTTTTCACAAAAACATCATTGCATCCATCAACTGATGAATGGATAACAATATGGTATATCCATACAATGGAGAGAAATTTGGCAATAAAAAAGAACAATCTACTAATACACATCATAACATGGATGAAACCTTGAAGACATTATGCTAAGTGAAAGAAGGCAGTCACAAAGCATGACATATTGTCTGATTCCATTTACATGAAATGTGGAGGATAGGCAAATCCAAAGAGACAGAAAGTAGAGTAATGGTTGCCTAGAGCTGGGGGAATCAGGGGAGGAAATGGGAACTGACTTCTATCAGTTTCTTTCTGGAGTGATAAAATGCTCTAAAATTGACTGTGGTGTCAGCTGCATAACTGTGAATGTACTAAAACCACTGTACACTTTAAACTGGTGTATTTTATGATATGTGAAATACATATCAATAAAGCTGTTCTTAAAAAACTGTGAAACAGGTATCATTATCTTTATTTTGCAGACAAGGGAAGCAAACCTCAAGACACAGCTAGTATAGCAGGGATTAAGAAAACCAGGTCAGTTGACCCCAAATACCAAGTTTCTAAACCATACCCTACTGCTTCTTAGAATACTCAGGATGCTAAGAAAGGGTGCAGATCTAAAATCCAGCTGACCCTATCATCAAAGTAGATTGCTTTGTGGTCTTCAAACTTCCCCATTACTACCAGTGTCTACTCTTTTCAGTATCTATTTCTATGTGGATACCAAGAAATGTGATCTGTAAGAGTTAAAACAGAGCGCATTCACAAACCTTAAAAGAAATGCCTCCATACAAAAAGTTTCACCCAACAAAACACTGCCTTTCCGAATCTCCAAATCAAAGTCTTAAAAGTTACCAAAAGATTACCCTTCCCCCAAATGATTAAAAAGAAAAAAAAAAAAAAGATGCAACATGAACAAAGTGGGTGACCATCCAGTCCAGTTCAGCCCTAGCAGCCCCCAGAGCCCCCTTTCTGTGACTCAAGTACTGTCTTCAAACTCAATGTTCCCTACCCATAGAATTTTTAAAAATCAATATAAAGAACTAAATACAAATGCCTTCTATAGTCTTCTACAGAGATAAAATAGTTTTTTAAAATAATGCACATGAGTCCAATCACAAAAACAGCGACACTGAAAGAGGCCCTGAATATACTCCAGTGGTCTGGATCTAAGAACCCACCACCTTCCTGAACATGCCCAAACAAATCTGACCCAAAGTAGATACGTAAAGCTGAGTTTCTTCACTCATAATAAAACAGGAAAAGCATTTTATTAAGAATATTTTATAAACTCTCTAATAATTCTAGCTTATGGCTGGAATTATTCTTACAGAGTTGAGGTCAACATTCCAAGTCCCTTTGTTCCAACTCCATGCTACTGCAGTTAAAGAATTGTTACGTGGGGGCACTGTCTTCCCCCCACGTCAGAGTCTGGTTTTGGTACTCACACTTCTACCAACTAACTCTGTGGTCTTCACTTGGCCTTCATTTTTAATCTATAAAATGACATGAGCTGTGAAATCCCTTGCACTTTTGTTAAGGATGAGCTACTTAACTTACCTATTCCAACAAAAATCCAATTATTATTCAAAACAACTTAATCAGCACTTTCACATCACCAGTTCATACATTCATTTTGACTAATGATTCATACTTTCCCAGTGAGTACCACCATTACTTACTAAAACCTTTCTCAAAATAATATGTGCCCTTGTCATTTTCTTCCTAGGTGTGTATACCTATATGTTAACTTACCTACAGTTCCAAACTCTTCTAGGTTCTTTTGCACTGTTTTCTCTCCACCTGATCACTGAAATGCTGTCTTAGTCCATTCATGCTGCTGTAACAGAATACCACAGACTGCATAGCTTATAAACAATAAGCATTTATTTCTCACAGTTCTGAAGGCTGGGAAGTCCAAGATCAAGGTGCCAGCATGGTCACATTTTGGTGAGGGCCCTCTTCTAGGTTGCAGACTTGTTGCATTCCCACATGGTGGAAGGGACTAGGGATCTCTCTGGAGCTTCTTTTATAAGGCATTTATCCCATACATGAGGGTTCCACTCTCATGACTTAAGCACCTCTCAAAGGCCCCCACCTACTAACACCATCACCTTTGGGGTTGGGATTTCACCACATGAATTTTGGAGCGACACAAACATTTAGACCAGAGCGAATATCTCACTTATTTTTTTCACAATAAATGAACAGTTCTCTTACAAACCTGTAATTAAAATTCTCTAGTGAAGTTGGTGTTAGTTAAAGAATAAAAATGACACATGCACTGAAAACCCTGATGGACACCAGCGAATGATGATGACTTAGAAAGAGAAATGTTTTACTATAACAGGAATCAATATTACTAAGGTATTTAATAAATGGCTATGAGTTAAAAATACATATACTAATATTTCCTAGATGGCATAAAAATTGCTTGCAGGCATTTTAGAAGAATAGTAAATTCCCCAATGTACCTCCCAACTACACAATAAGTTTGAGGCTGTACCACTCTGCCTCTGAAGCTAAATTATTATAAGAAGAAGTAACAGAGAGACCAATAGTCCTTTGCTTAGGCTGACAGATGAAGATATAATTGAAAATAAAGAAAGTTGGTATTTATAGAAAACTTATTATGTGCTAGGCACTATTCTAAGGAGTACACACATAATAACCAAGTTAATCCTTACTAGGAGCCTGGAATGTAGGTAACTGTATTATTCTCAGTTAACAGACAAGGAAACTTCCCCAACATCCTTACATTTCTACCTATAAGCACATTAAAAGCTCATGCATATGCACGAAGCACATGTGCTCTGTGTGAACACATACATATGTAACACAAACACACATCAATGTAACTGTATGCTGTGTGTGTGTATATATACACATGTGTGGGTAAATGTACAAATAGATGTGGCTAGGGAAGGAAAACACACATATGGTCCCAATTTAAAGACTGGTATTTTAAAGATTTTTCAATCAGTGCACTTGATAACCGCATCTTTCTAGTCAGTAAATACAGAAAAATAATTCTAGTGTCGGTTTTCCATTGGCAAGTATATTAGGAGATTAAATTGCTGACATATGCAAACTGATTTTCACAGCTCCAACTGACTGATAGCTTTAGACACAAGTCATGAAATGGTTTTGTTGTGACTCCTGTCATACAGAAAGTCATACAAATCATGCAGAAATCACCAGTCAAAATATGTTCTACTTGCCACTGCCAAGATGACTTGCCACCACAATTCAGCTTACTTACTGCTGGGATCGCAGCCGAGGGCAGTGGGGACAAAGTCCTTTCTCCTGGCAGGGGCCCAGCATCCCAGCCAAGCCCTTGCAGGTGCTGGAGACTCTCCCTCAGACATGGGAATAATAATTTACTAGTGGGTTTTCTTTATAATAGAAAAAAGTTACCATTGATGGAGGACAAATAAATGCCCTTTAGTTTCAACCTAATTATGACAATATCCACTCTCATTAAAAAGAAAAATAGTTCATAAATTTCTCCCAGGATAACCAACTACTATAAAATCTGGGTGAAAACCTGGCAGAAAGCAAAATCAAATGTACATAAATGGTAGCATGCCAAGCCTGTTTTATATAGTTATTACTGATGTTTGAAAGATAATGTTTTTCATTCATTTACACAACTAAGATTTTTTGAGTGCTTGCTCTGTGTCAGCTGTGTCCGGTGTTGCTCTAGGTGCTGGGGAGACAGCAGAAAACAAGGATTTATTCTCATGCCCCAATGTTCTGTGTGAGGGCACACCATAAACAGGTACAGAAAACAACTGTGGACACTGATCTGAGGAAACCAGAATAATGTTTCAGAGTTAGATAAGCATTCTAAAAAGTACGAAGCATGATATGATTATAACGTGTAAATGTTCTATGTGTTCTATAACATTTTTCAGGTCCCTAATGTAAGCTGGTTCGTGCTTCATGTTTCTTTTATGCCTTTCCCTAAATGCCTTACACTGTCCTGAGCAAAGTCTGGCACATTAAATAGGACACTTTAACAATAAACATAAAGTAAGCAACCACAAATAACAACCCTGAGTCAGGAGTAAGACACAGCATTTAATCCAACCAGTTCATCCAGTCTGGCCCAACTGTTTTTCCTTCAGAAACTCTAGTGTTAGGGAAGACTTTCATTTCTCAGTTTTTCAAATACCATATTTAACTCCTCCCAAAATAATTCCCCCTATAACTGAGGTTAACCCCAGACCACTGGCAATTACACACTCTCACGCATGATCACTAAAAGCTGAAAAGTTTGATAAAATATCAAAACATAAATTCCTCAGGCATCTGCCCTTTGGCACAGAAATTTCCTGGAAGGTCTATACAGCAGACTGGAGCTGCTGATATACAGACTGCGAAAACGTCCCATCTGCCTGGAATTTATCTCACCCTACCCAGTTCCAAATGTTCAGCAGAAAATACCTCATCAGAAATGGTGACGATCATAATGAAGCTTTCAGAGATTCTCTCGACAAAGACAGGAAGATGTTTTGAGGTGGAGAGGATTAGCTCACGAAAGAGATAAAACTGGAATTGACACCCATGTGGATAATTACTACTTTTCCACTTGAATCCAGCCAGTTGTTTTGTATAGATGTGGCATTCGTGTGTCTCTCCCATTGACGTGCCATGTTGCCAGATACTTTTAGATCACTCTATACTTTGACTCAAAGGGGAAACTCAGTGATGGTGGTAGAAGTATAGAACTTGTACTTACCAATAACACCACAGCTAGAGGGCAGTAGGCACCAAAGAGGCAACCTCGGTTCTGAAATTACCTTAACTTGGGAGGCCTAACCTCCACAACAACAAATCCAGGTATGTGTGTGTAAGTATATACATACATGGGGTTGGCCAAAAGGTTCATTCATTTTTTTCCGTAAGATGGCTCTAGTAGCACTTAGTTGTCTTTAACTTCATTCGAAACAATTTTGTTAGATTCTGTGTGACAGCTGTCATATCATCGTGCATTTAAAAAATTTATCAAAATTGGTAAATTTTGGGGTAGCCATTTTAATATCGAAGATGGAAGAAAAAAGCAACATTTTCAGCATATTATGCTTTATTGCTTCAAGAAAGGTAAAAACGCAACTGAAACACAAAAAAAAGATTTGTGCTCTGTATGGAAAACGTGTTGTGACTGATCGAACGTGTCAAAAGTTGTTTGTGAAGTTTCGTGCTGGAGATTTCTCACTGGACGATGCTCCATGGTTGGGTAGACCAGTTGAAGTTGATGGCGATCGAATCAAGACATTAACTGAGAACAAGCAATGTTATACCACACAGGAGATGGCCAACATACTCAAAATATCCAAATCAAGCGATGAAAATCATTTGCACCAGCTTGGCTATGTTCATCACTTTGATGTTTGGGTTCCACATAAGTTAAGCAAAAAAAACCTTCTTGATCATTATTTCCTACTGATTCTCTACTGAAAATTAATGAAAACACTCCGTTTTTAAAACCAGTTGTGATAGGCGATGAAAAGTGGATACTGTACAAGAATGTGGAACGGAAGAGATGGTGGGGCAAGCGAAATGAACCACCACCAACCACACCAAAGGCCAGTCTTCATGCAAAGAAGGTGATGTTGTGTATATGGTGGGATTGGAAAGGAGTCCCCTATTATGAGCTCCTTCTAGAAAACCAATTAATTCCAACAGGTATTGCTCCCAATTAGACCAACTGAAAGCAGCACTCCACAAAACATGTCCAGGACTGGTCAACAGAAAACACATAATCGTCCATCAGGATAATGCAAGACCACATGTTTCTCTGATGACCAGGCAAAAACTGTTACAGCTTGGCTGGGAAGCTCTGATTCATCCACTGTATTCACCAGGCATCGCACCTTCGGATTTCCATTTATTTCTGTCTTTACAAAATTCTCTTAATGGAAAAAATTTCAATTCCCTGGAAGACTGTAAAATGCACCTGGAACAGTTCTTTGCTCAAAAAGATAAAAAAGTTTTGGGAAGATGGCATTAGGAAGTTGCCTGAAAAACTGCAGAAGGAAGTGGAACAAAAGGGTTAATACACTGTCCAATAAAGTTCTTGGCGGAATGAAAAATGTGTCTTTTATTTTTACTTAAAAACCAAAGGCACAGGACTTCCCTGGTGGTCCAGTGGTTAAGAATCCTCATTCCAATGCAGGGGGACACGGGTTCGATCCCTGGTCGGGGAACTAAGATCCCACATGCCACGGGGCAACTAAGCCCACGCACCACAACTACTGAGCTCACGCGCCTCAACTGGAGAGCCCGTGTGCCGCAAACTACAGAGCCCACGTGCTCTGGAGCCCATGCACCACAACTACAGAGCCCACACACTCTGAAGCCCGCATGTCACAACTTGAGAGAGAAAACCTCTACGCCACAACTAGAGAGAAGCCCGCACACCACAACGAAGAGTCCACATGCAACTAAGACCCAAAGCGGCCAAAAATATAAAAATAAAAAAATAAAATATTAAATAAAAAAAAAATGAAGGCACTTTTTGGCCAACCCAAAACACAAACATATATAAACATATGTGTGTGTATGTATATGTATATATAAAGTGTGTGTATGTGTGTATCCATTCCCTTCACAGGAGTCATTCCCTGGTTGGGCCATGACACAAGCCATCCGTTTTCTCTTGCATACTCCTTCTCTTGACCAAATAAGGTCTGTTGTAGATAGTTTCCTCAAGGTCCTGTCTGGTTAGCTTGCAAGTTTCTTCTTACTCTTAACTGGAGCATTGTTATTGGTTCCCTCCTTGTCTTCATCTTCCACATCAAAGCTGCCTATGCTCAGCTTCCTAAGAGGCTCCTGAGCTGCTCTCCATCCTCACTGCTCCTCTGCTGGTCCAGGCCACCATCATCTCTCAGCTGGACCACAGCAACCACCTCCCGACTGCACTCTCTAGGTCCACTCTAGCCCTCTGTGATTCATCAGACACACCAGTAGTCAGAAACACCTTTTCAAAACTCGTGTCTTATCACGTCAGTCCCATGGTTCTATCCCTTTAATGCTTGTCTTGCCCTTCTTTTTTTTCTTTTTTATTTAACATCTTTATTGGAGTATAGCTGCTTTACAATGTTGTGCTAGTTTCTGCTGTATAACACAGTGAATCAGCTATATGTATACATATATCCCCATATCTCCTCCCTCTCGCATCTCTCTCCCACCCTCCCTATCCCACCCCTCTAGGTGGTCACAAAGCACCGAGCTGATCTCCCTGTGCTATGCGGCTGCTTCCCACTAGCTATCTATTTTACATTTGGTAGTGTATATATGTCAATGCTACTCTCTCACTTCGTCCCAGCTTACCCTTCCCCCTCCCCATGTCCTCAAGTCCATTCTCTACGTCGGCGCCTTTATTCCTGTCCTGCCCCTAGGTTCATCAGAACCACCTGTTTTTTCAGATTCCATATATATGTGTTAGCATACAGTATTTGTTTTTCTCTTTCTGACTTACTTCACTCTGTATGACAGACTCTAGGTCCATCCACCTCACTACAAATAACTCAATTTCGTTTCTTTTTATGGCTGGGTGATATTCCATTGTATATATGTGCCACATCTTCTTTATCCATTCATCTGTCGATGGACACTTAGGTTGCTTCCATGTCCTGGCTACTGTAAATAGTGCTGCAGTGAACACTGTGGTACACGACTCTTTTTGAATTATGTTTTTCTCAGGGTATATGCCCAGTAGTGGGATTGCTGGGTCATATGGTAGTTCTATTTTTAGTTTTTTAAGGAACCCCCATACTGTTCTCCATAGTGGCTGTATCAATTTACATTCCCACCAACAGTGCATGCCCTTAATTCTTAACATTTAATGCTCCCTCCAATATGTGTGGGGGTTTTTTTCAGCACCATCAAGCAATTAGCTCAATTTTGACACTACCTGGAGATAGTGTCAGATCCCACAGGTTAAGGGCTCAGTCCCGCAAAAGTGCCCTCGTGTTAGATGCCAGTCGCAAGTGCAGGATGTTACCTGTGCTCTGACCAACTGGCTATGATTGGAGGTTCTCATGACTCTTCCTCAGGTTCAATTAAGTTGCTAGGGTGGCTCAGAGAACTCACGAGAAGCATTTACTTGCATACATCTGTTTATTTTAAAGGATATTATAAAGGATACAGATGAACAGCCAGATGAACAGATACACAGGGCAAGGTATGTGGGAAGGGGCTCGGAGCTTCCATGTTCTCTCTGGGCACACTACTCTCCCCACATCTCCACATGTTCACCCACCCAGAAGCTCTATGAAACTCCATCCTTTGGCTTTTTATGGCTGGCAGCTTCATTATGTATGCACAATTGAGTAAATCATTGGCCTTCGTGAATGAACTCAACCTCCAGCCCCTCTCCCCTCCCGAGGTCCTGGAGTGGGACTAAAAGTTCCAACCCTCTAATGATATGGTTGTCTCCCCTGGCAAGGAACCCCATCCTTCGTACCTATGGGCTTTCCAAAAGTCACCCCATTAACACAAACAAGATACCTTTATTACTCTCAGCCCTTAGAAAATTTCTAGGGTTTTAGGAGCTCTATGGCCAGGAATGGGACACAGACCAAATATATATATTTCTTATAAATCACAATGATTCTTAATCTATTACGTTTCTATACCCCCACTCCTTGAAGCAGGACCTACAGAGCCCTTCTTGACCTGGCCTCTGCCAGCCTCACTCTATGACACACTCTCTCTCACCCTCTCCATCCCTTCTAACAGCTGTTCCCCAAGATTGCCATATTCTCTCCAGCCTGGTGGCTAGTGTGCATGCTGGAATATTCTTGTCCACTGTACCCCACCTAGAGAGCACCTATGCACTCTTTATGTTTCATCCTAAAGGATGATTTTGCTTTTCTCATCAAAGCCTTCCCAGCCTTCCCCTTCTCTGGGTTAATTTACCCTTTTACAGGCTCCCACAGAATTCATCCCACTTCAAGGGATTTATCAACTGTCTGCCTTTCTCACCATGAGGGGTACAGCACAGAAGTTAGAAACCTGAGGTCTGCCTGCTCACATTTGAATCCTGACTCTACTATTTATAAGCTATAAGACTTTGGGCAGGTTATTTAACCTCTCTGTGCTTCAGTTTCCTTATCTCTAAAAGGGATAATAACATCTACCTCTTAAGTTTGTTATGAGAATTAAAGTGGATGAAAAGTGTTTAGAAAAGAACCTTGCATACAGTAAGCACGCAAGAAATGTCCACTGGTGGTATTATTATTATTTCCGTTATTGTTTGTGACAATAAATGCCTTGTTCACCACCCAAACCCTGATGCCTAATACATAGATACCAACTGATCCCAATTCCATTTCAGCATTTTCATTCCATATGGTTACAATGGGGTATAGAAATTGGTACTATGAAGCTAAAAAAAAAATGAACAGTCATCAATTAATATCTCAATTCCCAAGCTCTGCCCTATGTAAATGAGAAGAATGCACCCAGAGAAGACACAGTACTTTATTCCTAAGTGGGAGCCATAATTGTATAAGTTTCTCTTGTCTCTCCACTGAGTGAAAGGGTTTAACAGGAGTGTGAGTTTCAATTATATAAACCTCATCCAATATTCATCTGCTCAGAGGTGTTCCTTAATCTCCCCTTAGCTTTGGCAGGGAACACTATGGACCAAAGAGCTCACTTCACACAGATAGTGTTTCATGAAAGGAAAGGGTATTGGGCTTATCCCTTGCCAGGATGTAAGTGGCCTAAACCTGCCCCAGCAGCTGCAGCAAGACTGGGGAGACTCAAGCAAAGAAGGAAGGACGTGTGTTCAGCCAGGGACCTAACTAGGTAGGAAAAGTTGCTGAAGCATGGTCTTATGTTAGATTAAGCCAAAAGAGAGCCTGCCATTTAAGGGAGCTTCTTTTTAAATGTTTCTTTAAAGCAATGATTCCTGTCTTCCAAAATGAATGGGAAAAAAGAAGATTGAAGTTAGTCCTTGAATTGTCCACCAGATTCATTCTTCATAGGATGAGCCTTCAACAAATTAAGCCTAGAGGGTTGGTAGGTGTCACCTGCATTTACAGGTAAGAAAGTTGACACAGATGTTGAAGATAAAATGAGGTGATAGTTATACAAGTATGTTTGAAAGTTCCTTTTGCTATGCAAAGAGAGTATAAAATATCACTATGAAACCTAAATCTATAAATTGGGATTTACGTATCACACTTACCTATAGCAATATGTTCCGGTTTAAAACATGATCTGCAGTTTCCACAAGCCTTGAAATGATCTGTCAGCAAGCCCTGTCATTTCTTTCTTTGATACATCTTCCCAAGTCACCATTCCTCATCCTTCCCACTGTGAGCACAGCAGGCTTATCTCAGCAGTCTCTTCTGTACAGTCTTTGCAACCCTCCCTTCTAACCATCCCACATATTTCTGTCTTATTCAACGACTCAACTACCTATAAAATTGATCCCCATTTCTTAGCCTAAACTCCTTTCCCTGACCTGAATTCCCTATACAATTTGCTTTCACCCCATCTATCTAAGACACGCCTCCATCGACCTACTCCTCCGCTCCAGTGGGCCCTTCTGTTTCCCACACCATACCCCCTCACACACACTCCCAACACACTCCATGCTCACTGCACTTCCCTGGGTTAGCTTGTACTGTTTCTCTCTCCATAACACCAGAGGTTATTCAGTTATTCCCAGTTTCCATCATATTTAGTTTTGGGTTCATCACTGTACTTGCAGACTCTTTCAGGACAAGGTCATGCCTTGAGATTTATTTATATTCCCACAATGCTAAGTACAATCATGCATCAAATGTATGACTCACTAACCCGTATTCTTCTGTAAAAGTAAAAAGAGTCAATGGTTTTTAAAAAATGATATTTTTCCCTACGAGAGCAGAAACAAAAATAAGAAGAGATCTATATGACCCACAAGAGGCAAGGAAACTTCCTGAAGCACGGTAAAGCGTAAGCATTGAATCTAGAGCTTTACAGAAGAGCAGTGGAGAGAGGCATGTGGAGAGATGAAGAAGGAGGTAACAGCTAGGAAGAAGAATGTTGGAGAGAATGAGTCTTATTTGATGATACCAAAAGATCTTGCATGATTAGGCTAATCAGGACTTGCATTCCAGAATGTGGATCTATAAGTAATGGGTAGTCATTATAGGCTCAAGAGTTCAAGGAAGGGCTTTAAGAAGATTAATCCTAAAGCAGTGAAAAATACATTCATTGAGCAGGAGAAGCCTGAAGGCATAGAATCCTTCAAAGAAATTTCTGAACTATTCAAGACGTGGAGCATGGACTTCTTACCCCACAACACCTCTTCATCATTCCCTCTTCCCAGCACATCATGGTAACAGGATTCCGCCAGTGCACGCTGCCTCTCCTTGCCACATCCCAAACTCAGTTTCTGAAGGCAGGAACAAATACAGCAAACAAGGACCCATGACTGGAGAGGTGGGGGCTTTACCATGACACATGGAAAGGGCACAGAAATAGCAGGTAGGAGAGGACCCTGAAGCATTCTGCAAACTGGCAGATGGGATCACAGCATTCTCTTCAGAGAGGTAAAGCTATTTCCGGGCAGAAACATTGTTACCAAATGAAATAATGATGATAATAAAAAGAAGCCTAAAATTGTATTCAGGGACATGAAAATTGATGGTTGAGCTTTCCTCTCTTCTCAGTTTGGAAGACCCCATAATCCTGGGTCCTCCAGAGAAAGAACTTCCAGAATTCTCCCACCCAAATAGCCTCAAGAGTTTCTTCAAGGTCTGAGATTTTATCATCTATAATCTAAATCTTTGTACTTTAAAAGTATCCAGATTTAACAGGTACTCTTTTTTCCTTTCATTCCATATAGACCCTGTCATGTCTCCTTACAAACATCCTTCCCAAACAGATGTGGAAGGCAGCTAATCCACACTGTTCCATGAGTCAGCACAATGGAGACAAGAAATCTCTAGCCCTCAGCAGCATGAAACAGCCTGTGAAAACAGGGCCCCAAGCGCCAGCCCAAACCTCTCCCCCCGATACATCTGCTTCTTCATCTCTATCTGTAACAGGTTCATCTGTGGGCAAAGTAGTTTAACTGAGCTATCTTCAATTTCCAACTTCCAGACTTCTCCCCAATTCTGTGGCAGTCCAAGATGGGAAATAGCCTCTCTGGAGTCAGGAACAACCTGGAAGGAGACTGGCTTGTGAGACTCTCTGTACACGCTCTCGTGTCTTCTCTCAAAAAGTCATGTGGTTACATCACACACAGCTCCTAAGGAAAGGAAGAAAGATGACTAGAATGCTCAAGTTTACTAATCTAATCTACACTTCTATCTTTTAAGTGGAAGTTTGACTCACCTATTAGATTCTCACATTAGTGTTTTTACCACTGATAAACACTCTATAAATAGTCAGTTTGTTGTTGGATATAATCATATTTACATTGACCCAGAGAGCCCCTAGGAAAACAAAAACCATAAGTAGTCAAAAAGATAATTGTGGGTCCCAAAGGACAAATGTCACAGATGGTGCAAGTCCAGAGGAAAAAGCAGACAGACTGACCAAGGTGGGACAGAGGCCTACAGAGAGGAACTGAAAGAAAAGAGACCAGGAGCTTTAGAGGAGAAACCTTTGTTCCTTTCTACAGAAGTTATGCTGTTGGCTGAATGGGCAGAAGAAATATTACTTCATCTAGTGGGATGAAGAAAATCCAGGTGAAGCTCTTTCCAGAAAGGCTCAGTCTCAGTGGAGGACAAGTATTTCCACCCTGTGGTCCTGTGGAATTGGCTCCCAAATGGTGAATACACAGAATTCAATGTTACATTATTCTGTGCTGCACAAATCAGATGGGCTCTTGGTACCTGGTTTTCTAGACACAAGAGCCAAATACAGTAAGTACTATTCTTAGCAGATATTAGTTGGCCTTTAATGCTGGTCCCACCCTGCATCAACACTACCATGGGACACAGACTTATTCGAACTTGGATTAGAGGGTCTCATGGCTGTAATGGCTAAACCAGACCAAAATTTATAATACTCAAATGATCCAGGATATCTGTGTGCCCAGCCCTGTTCTCTTCTGGACTCTAGGTCCAAATTTTACACTGAAATTTACTTATTGATACCTACAACTTCCACAGGTACTTTAAACTCAGCTTCCCCAAACTGAAGCATCATGCATCCTTCAAACCTGCTCTGCCCTCGCTATTTCCTTTGTAAAAGTGTTTATAAAGTCCTTCAGGAGTCTTAACTGAAAACCTTAGACCCTCCTTCCTTACTCTCTGTTCTCACTCACTTAATCACAGTTGTTAGCCAAGTCCTATCTTTAAGATTCCTAAATATCTCTAAGCTCCTTCCTGCCCTTAACTACTCTATCTGAACTCAGGACCTCATCTTTCTTTTTAAGTCCAAAAACGCTCCATGCCTCAATCTCCCAAGTTAATAATCTTGCATTCCCCCAACTCCCACCACTTTTTGTATAATCCCAGTCTGCAGACTGCTGCCAGAGTAATGCTTCTTAAAAACAACAATCTGAAGAGGCTACTCATCTGTTTTAAAATTCTATGATGATTCCTCATTTCCTGCAGCTTCCAAAACCAGGGCCCAGTCTAGGTCCATCAAGCTCAATTCAAGCCACATCTACTCCTTGACCTTGGACCCCAGCGACACGTAAGTCACACTCTCTAAGCTCTACTTAACCTCATAGCCCACATGAGAGGACTCTCTGCCTGACACACATCCCCAGAGATCTCCCCTTCCTCTTTGTTCCCAGAGTCCTTCAGGGACACAGTTACTAAGGTCCTGATTATTTTGATTATTTGCATATATTTCTACTTACAAAAACAGTGGATTCCTAGAGGGCAGGGACCTTACTTGGGCATCTTTAGTGGGTGCTTAACAAACATCTGTCTGTTTAAAAAAGCAGGAAGAGAAGTTCAGGGTTCACGTATTTATCTGACCAAAGAGAACTGAAACTTCTCCTTCAGAAATGGCAAAAACTCAAAAGGTAATGCCCATCATGGCAGCAGATAACAGGCCCACAGGCTGTTACCTTTCCACAGGTACACAAGCACATCAGTTTAGGGCACTGGCAAGCACAGCTGGGAAAAAGCCAACTCCTGCAGAGTGGCTGCATTTGTCTTGCTAAGGGGTGGCAACGACAGCATCTGTCAGGACAAGCCTGAACAGAGGAGCTCAGAACCAAGCAGAGCTGTAACACGATGCACCAGTATCTGGTTGGAGTGCAAACAAGGTACGCTTTCTTCTTCTAGTACACAGCGGGCACCATGCCAAACACACACAGTGTTTGCTATTTTTGCAAGTCTAATAGGGTCTGCTGAGGGGAGGGGTAAGAGATCAGCAGTTCATAATGACTCTCATTATGTCTGGTGCATTTTGAGCCAAGATTAGACACTAGACAATCCTCTGTCCAGTGTCAAGGGCTTTCAACTGCCCTTTCATCAGGATAATTCCACTTCAAACTAATTTAAGTTTCTTACAACCGGAGCTACCAAAACTGATATACTTCACTGTTTTCAGCCCAGAAAAAGAAGTCAATGTCTGCTCCAAATAGAAATACAGTCCTTGGGTTCAGGGTCTGTGACTGCTACACAAGAGCCAAGACAGAAACACGCCACCATGGAATCCCACTCTCTCTACAGAGCTCCACATCAGACACTACTCTGAGAATATCCTGCGCTTCTCACTGTCACGTCTACTTCTGTAGATTACAGTCCTTTCAACATAAAGCCAGGCAGACAGTTTTGGGAGACCTCTAGAGAAAAGTTTGAGCTTGCTAATGTCTATAAAAATCAACAGGGCTCATGAGTTTCACTCAAGGATTAAAAACTAGGTTATATAGCTAATTGTTTTTCTTTTAAAGTCTAAACAGCAAAAATAATAAATTTCTAAACTAGACCTCTACTCTCAAATTGTAGAGCAGCACAAACCAGCACTGAATTTTAACAACTATTCACTACATTTTCAAGTAAGAATGTCTAGCTTTACACTAAAAAGTGTATAAGAGGTTTAGCAACAACACGGGGGGAAAGCACAAAGGTTTCAAGAAAAGAAAGTTGATATTTATACAAGTACAGAATTTGAGAGGGGAAAGTGAGGAGTGGATAATAAAACTGCTCATAATACTTCCCTACCTTTTGGATTCTAAAAATTTATAATACTTGATTTCAAACAGAACCAACATCACTGTGACCTTACAAGAAAATTAACAAATGTTATTTGGTTGAATAAGGAACAGAGGTTAACATTTCATAGGGACCCTAAGTCTTAGAATTATACAATCAAGAAAGAAACACACACACACACACACAAATGATGCTGAAAGTCATGTTTCAAAGGGCCAAAATTTACTTTATAAATATGAAAGAACTCTAGAAGCATGAATTTATTATGTAAGCATTCTCATTAACTATTAAATAAAAGTCATCTTAGGGAATTCCCTGGCAGTCCAGTGGTTAGGACTCCCTGCTCTCACTGCCGAGGGCCTGGGTTCAATCCCTGGTTGGGGAACTAAGATTCCACAAGCCGCGTGGCATGGATAAAAAAAAAAAAAGTCATCTTACATATCTAGGTATGTACATATCTGTACTGACTCCCTTAAAGGAGACAAGATTCAATGTGGTATGATTAAAACAGGGACTATTTCACAGAACAGGCATCTGCGCACTCACATGTGCCATTAGTTGTATAAGTAGTACTTTGATGAATGTCCTTTAAAAGCATTTAATGTATGAGATATTTTTAAAAAACTTTTTACTGATGTATAACATGCAAACAACAACAACAACAAAAAGCCACGGAAGTGTAATGTTTACACAATGAACACGTTTGTGTAACGGGCACCCAAATCAACGAACAGAACATACCAGCATCCCAAAAGCCACCCTTGAATGTACCCAGTTGTACTTCACTGGGGCAAAAAGTGTCTAGAAATTCTGCCCTTACTTACCATTACAGGTCAACCTGGTTGACTGCTCTTACCGAACTTCTATTCTGGAACCCAGGGATCATTTTGCTGCATCTAATAGCAGCTCTATATTTCAGGAGAGAACCAACTTTTCCAGGGTACTTTAAAAGTCAATAATTAAAGCTAAGATGTCAAGCCATAGCCAAGTCACCCTGAATGTTCACCAACCAAGCCAACACTGAAGGCCAAATCACTCTCCTCGTCAATGCAACAGAGAAGTGCAGTAAGGTCCTAGGTGTGTAATCCAATACAATAGGCCTGGAAATTCTACATAGCTCTAGGCTTCTAATCTGCAACTCTCTGATTTCTTAATAAAGGTTTACAGTAAATATTTTTAAGTAAATTAACCTTCTACTTACCAGACTAATTTTGCAACTGGGCTTGTCCTTTCTGCCTTTTCTCCCTTCTCTCCCTACCCTCCTCACCATTTTCTCACCTCTTGGAGCTCTCCTGAAATGTGATTTCAAGTCTTCAGAAAGCCTTGCCAAAAAAAAAAAATTGCATTCCTAAGTTTAAAATCTCAATCTGTACTTGCATACCAGCTGGGATGCTCTATTCAAAGAAAGAAGGCTAAGGGTTGGATTTTTCAGCAACAAAAGACAACAAAGCACTTTTCCATTTGGAGCTGCAGAGGGAGCCAGAACCATGCAATGTGAGCAAATTGCAAGTCTTTCTAGAACTGGATGAATCCAGTGACACTGAAAAATATAAACACACACACACATCACAGACACCACACACACAGGACAGACACACACCCATCCAGACCTTAGGCCTGAGGAAATTCTGAAAGAATATTTCGTGTACTCAGAGAGGAAACATCATATACTTTATTTTGTGAGGAGAAGATGAGCAATAAAAGGAAAACAAAGCTATTTGTTCTACCAAGTGAAACGAGAATGAATTTTAAAGGGAGTCATCGATTCCAAGAGTCCCCAGCCAAGGTAAGTAGTCAACACTCAAACTGGCAGGCTGTCTGACAAAGGGGGATATAGCCTTTTATCTTCAAGAGCTCTTCAGGCAATTCTTCTGGAAATGGTTTAAGAAAAGCTGGACTCTATGTTCTTTTTCCCTCTAAAACATAGTACTGGGTCAGGCTGCAGACGAGGAGGAGAGGGGGTGGCACAGAGAAGGTGGCACATGTTTACAAAAAGAATGGCAAGACAAAAACGGAAGGAAGAAAATCCTGATTGATCCCTACCAAGTAAGTGATGTTGCCACAAGGTCACAAAGGGAGATCCAGAAAGCCTTGTACCTAAAGACTACCTCTAATTATAGTAAAATACCACAATGAATACAGCAGAATGAAAAAGACATTCTGATCAATGGCAAAACAACAGTTAACTAGTAATTCCAAGTAATAAAGAGCTCATTCTCTGACAGCTCTTTCACAACATACCAGAGGCATATAATAACAAGCTACAATGATGTAGATGTGGTTTATAGTGTAATATACAGTTGAGAATCTGTGTAATGTAGAAATTCTAGGTAAAGCCTTAACAACACACTAAATGCCTAAAACTCTAGCCTACTCAGTCCAAATCATCAAACATTAATTGAACACCCCTATGCCAGGAACTGTAGAGATCCAGGAATGACAAGTCTGGTTTAAAGTAGCATATCAGGTGGTGGAGGAAACAGGAAAGCAAAATACACACACACAAAACACACACACACACACACACACACACACACACACACACACACACACACACACACACATAACTTGTAATGAAGGTGGGAGGACAGAGTTAGAACCACAATCCAACATGTAGCAGGGGCAAAGGCTGAGTTTGGGAAAGTATAACCTCCCCACAAAAGATATTATTTTCTTCAAAATACTTAAGCAAATATACTCATCATGAAATAATTCTGCTCTAAATTGTATAATTCAATATACAAGACATGAAAATTTTACACTTAATTAAAATGTATTAAGATGGCAGAGAACTAGGGTAACAGAATTTTAGATTATTCTGACAATATTCCCTCCACTCCAATGATGTTTCTTACTTTTCTGGTATAAGTTAATTATGATGGTATTTCTCTGAAGATTGTTAGTATCAAGTACAAAAGAAATGTCAAAAATAGTAGGGAGGAAAAAAGGACTTGCTTTCTTTCTTGAAAGAGTGATTGGACCAAAAGAGAAGGCAGGGAAGAATGAATTATGGTCTTGAACTAGGCTGGGGAAAAAAAAGGGATGGTGACATCATTAAAAGAAATACGGGATTGGCCATTTCTGGTCAAGATGTTATAACAGAGACCAGATATACCCTCTTGCCTGACACAACCAAAAACATCCACCAAGATATAGGAAACAATGGTTTCCAAGACACTGGCCATGAGGCAACTAAGAACAATGATCCCTGAGATACAGGAAACAAATGAGGAGAGCTCTACAAATGCCCCGACTTACTGCCTGGAGTTTCCAGGGTACAATGCAAGGAGCCGAAAACGAGGCAGAACTAAGCAGACTCCATGAGTTAAGGAGACAGAGTTGAAAGTGTGAGGAGAACAAGGCAACTACAGCTCACAAGAGAGAGGACTACACAGTGCAAGAACCCCAGAGATCTACCGAGAGGTCCCCTGAGTAGGCAGCAGATTATAGACCAATGCTTAAGTAGGAGAAAACTTTGCAATGCTGGGGAAAAACATACACACAAAAGGATCAGAAGGAACATTCCTGGCATTCACAAAGACTATGACCAGTGCCTGCTCCTATTGGCAACACTGAAAAATTCATACTTCAAGCACTGGACAGAATACTCTGGAAGGCCTTGCAAGAATAATGGGGAATAATCAACCCTAGACTGAGCTCTTTTCCAGATCCCCCTTAACAAATCATAACAGAAAAACTCAAAAGGATCAAACTATTTCCAAGTAATTTTACTGCACCCCAGAATAAAGCTCAGGAAGACTGATAGAAATACAAAAATATCTAGCACTCAATAAGGTAAAGTTCACAATTTTGGCATCCAGTGAAAAATGACCAGGCACACAAAAAGACAGAAAAACATGACCTAAAATGAGAAGAAGAGTCAATAAATTGAAATCGACCCAGAACTGGCACAAAAGTTAACTGCAAACACGGACATTAAGAGAATTATTATACCTATATTCCATATGTTCAAATAGTGAACTAGAGATATGGAAATACTCAAATAAAACATCTAGAAATGAAACCACAATGTCTGAGATAAGAAATATACCAGATGGGATTAATAACAGATTAAACATAGCAGAAGAAAAATAGGTAAACTTAAAGGCACAGCATTAGCAATTATCCAAAATGAAACACAAAGAGGAAAAAGAATGAAGACAACTGAAAAGAGCATCAGCGAACTGTGGGAAGACTTCAAACTACCTAATACCTCAGTAACTGGAATAGGCAAAAATGGAGGAGGGCGGGGAACGTGAAGAAATAATGGCCCAAAATTTTCAAACTTGATGAAAACTATGAATCCACAGATCAAAGAAACTCAACAAATCTAAAGCAAAAGAAATGTGAAGAATACTATGCCAAGGCATACATAACCAAATGCTCAAAATCATGGAAAAAGAGAAAGTCTTAAAAGCACACCCCAAAAGACATGTTACACTAAGAGAAAATAAGTTAAGAATGACGTTAAATTTCTCATGGCAAACAATGAAAGATAGTAGAGCAACATCTTTAAGGTACTGAAAGATAAAAAACTGTACACCTAAAATTCTAGAGTGAGCAAAAAAAAAAAAAAAACTTTCAAAAACAAAGGCAAAATAAAGATGTTTCCAGGCATATAAAAGCTGAAAGATTTCATTACCAGTAGACCTCCCTCAGCAAGAAATGTTAAAGGAAGTCCTTCAGGCAAAAGGAGGATGTTCAGCTATAAATCAGATCTATGCAAAGGAAAGAAGGACACTGGAAACAGTAACCACATGAGGAAAAATGTAAGATTTTTTCTTGTTATTTAAACCTCTTTAAAACGTAACTCACTGTTGAAACAAAAATAATAGCAACCTGTTGTAGAATTTTTAATATATGTAAAAGTAAAATTCATGTCACCAGCAGCATAAAAGCTAGAAAGGAGGATATGGAAGTAAATGGAATAGAAACTGTAACATTCTTATACTAAGCATGAAATGATATATCACTTGAAAATAGACTGTGACAGACTGAAGATATGTAATATTTACCCTAAGACAACTGCTAAAAAAAATGGAATGAAGAAATATAGCTAAAAAGCACCAAAGGAAATAAAGTGTAATCTTTTTTTTAAATTTTATTTTATTTTTATTTATTTATTTATTTATTTTTGGCTGCGGTGGGTCTTCATTGCTGCGCGTGGGCCTTCTCTAGTTGCGATGAGAGGGGGCTACTCTTCGTTGCGGTGCACAGGCTTCTCATTGCCGTGGCTTCTCTTGTTGCAGAGCATGGGCTGTAGGCACGCAGGCTCAGTTGTTGTGGCTCACGGGCTTAGTTGTTTCACGGCATGTGGGATCCTCCTGGACCAGGGATCGAACCCATGTCCCCTGCATTGGTAGGCAGATTCTTAACCACTGCACCACCAGGGAAGTCCCAATAAAATATAATCTTAAAAAATACCTTTTTAATCCAAGAGACGGACGGAAAGAGAGAAAAGGAAACAAGATATGACAAATGGAAAACGAATGGTAACAGTAACATGATAGACTCAAAGCTGATCATATAAGTAACCTTATTAAATGTAAATGGTGAACATTCCAATGAAAAGGCAGAGATTATCAGATTGGATTTAAAAAGCAAGTCCCTTGACATGTGGTCTACAAGAAATGCACTTTAAATATAAAGATACAAATATGTTAAATGTAAACAAACAAACAAACAAAAATTTCCTAACACTACTCAAAAGCAAACTGGAGTGTGTGTGCATGTATTAATATCAGACAAAGCAGGACTCAGAGGAAAAACTATAATCAGAGATAGAAATGGTCATTTCATAACAATAAAGTGACTAATCAAGGAAATATAACATTCCTAAATGTTTATGTATCTAATAATGGAGCTTTGAAAAAGTGATAGAACAAGGGGAAAGAGACCAAACCACAATTGTAGTACGAGATTTCAACATACCTCTCTAGATAGAACAAGTAGGCAAAAAATTAGCAAGGCTATAATTGAACTGAAAAACACTATAAACCACCTTGACCTGATTAACATTTATAGAACACTCCACCCAACCACAGAAGAAATTATATTCTTTGCAAGTGCACAGGGAACATCTACAAAGATATGCCATATTCTGGGCCATAAAACAAGTGCCAAAAGATTTTTTATTTTTAAATTTTTTATTTTTGGCTGCGTTGTGTCTGCATTGTTGCGCAAGGGCTTTCTCTAGTTGTGGGGAGTGGGGGCTATTCTTTGTTGCAGTGCGCAGGCTTCTCATTGTGGTGGCTTCTCTTGTTGCAGAGTACGGGCTCTAGGCGCGTGGGCTTCAGTAGTTGTGGCACACGGGCTCAGTAGCTGTGGCGCACAGGTTTAGTTGCTCCACAGCATGTGGGATGCTCCTGGACCAGGGATCGAACCCATGTCCCCCTGCACTGGCAGGCGGCTTCTTAACCACTGCACCACCAGGGAAGTCCCCCGAAGATTTTTTAAGTATTTAAGTCATACAAAGAATTTTTTATTAATCACAACAGAGTTAAATTAGTAATCAATACCAGAAAGATCTCTTGAAAATCCCCAAATGTTTAGAAAGTAAATAATACACTTCTAAATAAACCATGAATCAAAGAAGTAATCACAAAGGAAATTAGAAAGTATTTTGAACTAAATGAGAATGAAAACACATCAGAATTAATGGGGTTCTGCTAAAGTAGTATTCACAGGGAAATTTATAACACTAAATGTTCATATTTTTCTAAGATCTTCTAAGGAAGATCTTAAACCAATGACCTCAGCTTCAACCTTACAAAACTAGAAAAACATGCAAAGTATGCAGAAAGGAGGAAATTAGTGAAGTATAATACAGGAAAAAACAAACAAACAAACAGAAAACACCAATGTAACCAAAGCTTGTTCTTTAAAAAGGTCTATAAATTAGTAAGTCCCCAGTCATACTGATATAAATGAGAGAGAGAGAGAGAGAGAAAGAGCACACCAAAAAGGGATACAGAACTACTATAGATTCTACAGATACTAGGATTATAAGAGAATATTATTAAACAAATTTATGCCAATAAATTCAACAACTTAGATGAAATGGAAAAATTCCTTGAAAAGACAAAAATTACCAAAACTGACTCAACAAGAAATAAATAACATGAATAGTCCAATTTCTGGAAAAGAAATTGAATATTTAATTTAAAATCTTCCCACAAAAAGAAAACTCCAGGCTCAGATGGCTTCAACGATAAATTCTACCTAACATTTAAAGAAGAAATAGGGACTTCCCTGGTGGCGCAGTGGTTAAGAATCCGCCTGCCAATGCAGGGGAAACAGGTTCAATCCCTGGTCCAGGAAGATTCCGTATGCCGCGGAGCAACGAAGCCCATACGCCACAACTGCTGAGCCCGCGTGCCACAACTACTGAAGCCCGCAAGCCTAGAGCCCATGCTCTGCAACAAGAGAAGCCACCGCAATAAGAAGCCCACACACAGCAACAAAGAATAGCCCTCGCTCTCCGCAACTAGAGAAAGCCCGTGTGCAGTAACAAAGACCCAACGTAGCCAAAAATAAATAAATTTATAAAAAAATAAAATAAAATGAAGAAATAATAACAATTCTATATAAACTCTTTCAAGAAATTGAAAAGGGGGGCATACTTCCTTATCCATCACGAGGTCATCACCCTGATACCAAAACCAGACAAAGACATCACAAGAAAAGAAAACTACAGGTCAATTTTGTTTTCAAACATAAATGCAAAGATTCATTTTAAAAATGTTAGCAAATCAAATCAAACAATACATTTAAAAAGTAACAGATCATGACCAAGTGGGGTCTACCCAGAAACACAAGGTTCAGTATTCAAAAATAGATCAGTGTGAATCCCCATATTAACAAAATAAAACAAGAAAATTGACATGATCTGCTGTAGTTAAAATGGATAGCCAACAAGGATCTACTGTATAGCACAGGGAACTCTGCTCAATATTATGTAATAACCTAAATGGGAAAAGAATTTGAGAAAGCATAGCATACGTATAAGTGAATCACCCTGCTGTACATGTGAAACTAACACAACATTGTTAATCACCTATACTCCAATAAAAAATAAAAAGTTTTAAAAAAAAATAAAATAAAATAAAAATTCACATGATCATCCTAATAGACACAGAAAAGGCATTTGATAAAAATCTAGCATCCTCTACTGATAAAAGTCTTATAAACTAAGAATATAACAAAACATTTTCAACCTAATAATGGACATCTATAAAAAACATACAGCTAACATCAGACTTCATGGTGAAAGACTAGCTACTTTCCTCTCCTAAAATCAGGGACAAGGCAGGGATGTCTGCTCTTACCACTTCTATTAAACATGATGTTGGAGGTTCCAGCCAGTGAACTTAGGAAAGAAAAAAAGACATCCAGGCTAGGAATTTAAAAAAAAAACAAAAAACAAAACTGTATCTGTTCACTAAAAATATGACCATCTGTGTAGAAAATCAGATAGAATCTACAAAAACTACTAAAGTGATCTAGCAAGGTTGCAGGATGAATATAGATAAGTCAACATGTTTCTATATAGTTCTAACAATGAACAAATGGAAATTAAATTTTTAAGACAATATAATTTATTACACCAAAAATATGAAATACTTAGGAATACATCTGATAAAAGATGAGAAAGACTTGTATACTGAAAACTATAAAATATTGCTAAGAGAAATTAAATAAGACCTAAATAAGCAGAGATAATATACATTATTCAAGAGTTAGAAACTCTACTATTTTTAAATTGTTAATTCTCCCCAAATAATTCTATAACATCAACATAATCTCAACATACATCCAAGCAGGACGCTTTGTAGAAGCTAACAAGCTGACTCTAAAATCCGTATGCAAATACTAAGGACCTAGAAAAGCCACAACTTTGAAAAAGAAGAACAAAGTTGGAGGCCTAACACTACTTGATTTCAGAACTTATTATAAAGCTACAGTATTGGCAAAAAGACAAATAGATCAATGCAACACAATAGACAGTACAGAAATAAATCCACACAATATGGATAACAGATTTTTTTATAAAAAGGTGTAAAAGGCAATACAGTGGAGAATGGATAGCTTTTTCAAAATGACTTTGGAAAAACTGGATGTCCATATACAAATGAAATTAATTTTGATCTATACCTCTCACCATATACATAAATTAACTCAAAATGGAACATTTACTGTCTAGTTTGTGTCAATTACACTGCTTTAAAAAAATAGGAAAGGCAGGACGAGGAGGTGGCTTGGCCAACTATTCATAGATTTGATTCAGGCAAACACTTGGTACAGGCCCAGTGGCTACCATCCTGTAGTAACAGATAGTCTAACAACTGGTTAAGCACTTTCAGACATGTAAAATAAAAATTCACTTCTCTCATTTCTTTTTTGCTTATTATATAAATCTTCAGGGAAACAACATCAATATTGGTTTCCCTTTAATACAAGAATAAGAAACCAACACCTGAGGGAACGGAATATATAGAAAATATTGAAAACAGGGTACAAAATCAACTGAGAGATAATACTGCCACCGATGCTGCCAATACCCTTTTCCATAAGCCCAGGGTTAACCCAGATCGTATCCTAATGTAACATATCCTGTCTACAGGTAAATGGTCTTCATTAAAAAGTGGTGAAATCTGTAAGGAGAGAAGCGCTTTTTCTGGCACATAACATGACAGTCTTAATTAAATTGGGAGTTTCTGAGCTGGCCACAACCAAAAATCAGTCTGAGAAGTGAAACAGTTAAGGGTTATGTAAGAGCATGAAATGCCGTTTTGTTCCCACATTAATGCTTATTGTATATGTCAATATTGCATATCAGGGCCTGTATAGTAAAAGTGCTAAAAAGAGGCACAGCTTAAATAGGTCATTTCTAAAGTCTTAGAGAAGTCTGAGTTAATAGGTCAATTCGTTCTACCTGTGTCCCCAGATTAAAATACATATTTCTTAAGAACAGTGAAATAAAGGGTTAGCTTATGCTAGCTGAATTAATAATGCAAACAGATTTGAACTGCCCCACTGAATCTCTCTAGGAGCCCAAAGAGGAGAGAACTAGTTGGTAATAGTTTATATTTAACCACAAGGCTGGCTTAGTCAGAGATCCAAGCTTTTCACAGACTAAGTGCAGAAGGTCAAAAAACCAAAGATGATGCAGTTTGATGTGCTTGAATTCTACAAATGCAGGGCAGCCTGCAGAGTGCCACTCAAAAATCCTTGGGGTTGTCAATATTTACTAATCTTAACAATCATCCGGAATATCCAAAAAGATTTTCTTACATGTCCTGAATTTCCTCCTTCTGCTTCCCACCACAATGTTTTTTGTTTCATTTAACTTTTCTACTGGCCCTAGTTATAACAATTAAATTAAGAAAAAATCCCAAGTCTAATGCTAAAATCGGAAGATACACATTTCTTCAGACAACCACAATGCATACTGTTTTGGAAATTTTGCCTTTAATCTCAGGAAGAAATTTTCACAATTGACACATTTCTCTTAATAAGTCAATCCTAAAAACACAATGTCAAGAAAAACATTTATGCATTTATTTTTATTAGGAAAAATTCTCACATATTAACAATAAGAAAACAAACCACACACAACCCTCCTTCTCTGATGACAAAGCCAGAGGGAGACCTTAATGGTGGCAGCTCATAAATCCTAGCCCAAGATCACAAATACAGCTGTAAGAAAACTCTCCCAAGAAAAATATATGGCAGTAGAAAAACCACAAGAGAGATTAGTGAGAAACTAAGAGCATATCTATCATTCAACAACTTTTCAAAGAGTATTTTTCACAGTTTATTCACTTTAAACTGTTTCAAAGTAATTAGGTAACCCAAGGATGAAGCCCTGGAAAATAGAGATCCATCTCTTATATTCCTCTCATGTCTCTATAATAACAACAGGGTTTTGGACATGTGGAATGCACATAAACCATTTCCTGAAGGAAGAGAGTTCATTTGCAAAAGAGCAGGAAAGGAAACCCAATACAATGACCGCTTCAGCCAAATGACTGTTGAGCAGTCCCAGTGAGGTGACACTGTTTCTTACAAATTTCATTCACTCTATATAAATGAGGTACAGTGAAGAATTTTCTAAACCAGAAAAAGCAATACATGTACCCCAAAATTCACTTTCTGCAAAATTAAAAAAACTAAACTAAAACCTGATGTGTCCAATAATATGGATTAATGCTTAAAAAAGTAAAATTTAGAAATAATTTCACTGCATTACTTCACTATGAATTATTCATAAGAAACAGATTTCCATGATTTCAATTTGAAAGATCTAAAATTACAATTCTCAGATAGCTGCCAACAGGTATGGCCCCTAAACAAAGATGTCTTACCATTTCATATTAACCTCTTCTCAGCAAAAGGCTTTTATCATCTGTTAAAAACAGTATGCATGAGCCCATTCCGTTTAAGGTTTTTCAATCTAATGTACCCACTGGGATCTATAGTAGTCTAATAACCATATGCACATCATAATTTTTACCAAAGTGAGTCATTACTGCAAAGCAGAAACTCTTAGGTGTTGTTCTTTGTACTTAGTACATATTTAAGTGCAGGTTCATCTAAACTATGTTAATACTACCAAAGTCCAGGTAATTCATGATTTTTAAAATCTGCTTATTAACACTTTTAAGGAAAAGGAAATTTTAAGTATTCCAGCACTTACAACTTCACACATATTACAGGTTCCCAGTGTTAGAAGTATACACCGTCTGCATTACTGTTCAATCACAAAAACTGAGGGTCAAAGACAGTCAATAACTCAGTAAAGGACAGACAATGTGTCAACAGCAAGACAGAACCTGTAACCCAAGACTCCTGATTTCCAGGTACTTTCTCCGATAAAGTATTCATACAGCCTGAACAATACAACAGCAAACACTGACATCCTATTCTTCACTGAATATGTTCACAACAAAACTGCTCTCTTTCCTTCTAATTAGCTATAGTGCCTAAAATATCTTGGTAAGTGAGTTGACAGTCACAGCCATAAGACAATGTGAAGACAACTTCCTCTTCTTCCAGCTGCCTGCATGTAACGTCTAGGAGAAATAATTTCACTGTCCTGAATGAAGATCCCCGTAATTGTTGAAAGAAAAACCTAAAGAGCATTTCTCATATCAATAGCCACAATTTGTCCTCAATTACCTACATATCAACACAATATTTCATATTGTCTAAACCAACAAAGAAAAAGTGTAGAAGGGGCCTCTCTAACGTAGAAGTGTTCTGATACACTTTTTGGTTGTTTCCCACTCTCTGAATCACAGTCCAATCAATTTTACACGTTGTCTCTTACCTGGTTGTCAAGGAAAGAAGATGTACTAGGTTGACATGCACAAGAATAGTGAAGGACCCCACCTCAGGAGTGTAAGAGAGAAGTTATTCCTTATCTCACTCTTTTCATCAACAGTTTTATTTCCACCTCCAAGAGTAGCCTTTTAAAAGGAATGTGGAAATGGGTAGGAAAACACAGCTTTTTAAAATGACTGCTTCATTCTGCTACAACAGTTCACCTATGACACAAAAATACCTTAAAAACTATGCTGATCTGGAATACAGCAACTTTGGTAGAAATACTAAAGACAATAAGTTGCCTTAAAAAAAATAGCATTTCTACCAAAGCTTTACAAAAAAAGAATGTGGAAGCTGGAGCAAGTAAAAGAGCCAAAATTAAAATAATAGGAGCCCAGCTCGAAGTGTTGTTTTCTACAAACACTGTGATTATCCTTGCTTTGTGCCTTGACTCACCAAGACAAAATATGGAATAATTATGCCAGGGGAGCTATAATACTGTGTTTACTTCAAATAAACCTTTTAGCATATTTGTGGTCACTTTTTCAGGTACCTTATTTAAAAATAAACCAACATAGATCACATTTTTAAATCCTCACCAAGTTTATACACCTGATTGGTAACAGAAATGCCCTTGTATCTATAAAAGTTTTCATTTCAATATTAACTTAAAAGAATAAAAAGGTTCGGATCATGTCTAGTGTTCCTTGGTTTGAACCCCTAAAGAATTCACTCACAGAGAAGCACAGTTTCCTCTTCTAGAGATGAAAAACCCCCGAAGAGTTCTCAGTAAAGGCAGTCCTTGACTTATTAACTCCTAAGCCTGAAAAACACTTCCATTAACAAAAGTCTTCAGTCATCCCCAACTGCTACCCCAATATAAGTGCCCAGCAATGACCACCATGAAAAAAAGTTTGTCTTTTTAATGCTTTTGGACTATTCCCCTTAAAATTTGTTCCCATGGTCCTCTAAAATTTTTCATTTTACTTCTCCTGCACCATATTAAATTCTACCTAATTGAAAATTTTCTCAGTTAAAAATATGTCCTTTCAAACTATGTTATTCTAACAAGTGGAATCATCCATCTCTGACTTAATAGGACTGTGCTTCTCACATGTAACTCACATCATACTCACTAAGGCAAAGTGAACTCCGATTTGTGGGGGAGAGGGGGGTAGAAGACATTTTAGGAAATAGATAAGGCTGATGTGATAAGGGTACCTACTGGGGTCAGGAAGCACACCAAGAACAAGATGGGGAAATTCCTAAAGGTATAAAAATGCATGCAGTTCTACACTTACACAAAGAAGTTTTGGTTTAGCCTGTAAGTAAAGTCAAGTCAATGAAGTCTCTTCAAGCAAGTAACATGATTTAATTTGTATGTTGTCACGATTACATTAGAAGGAATTTGGAGGACAGACTGAAGAATGGTGAGATTAGAGGCTGAGAAGCCAGGAAAGAAGCTACTAATATAGCCAAGAGAAGGAGGACCTGAACCAATGCACTGGCAGGGTAGAAAGTGGTAAATGAAGAGGGACTGATGAGAAATACATAGGACATAAATCTAGAGGATGTGCGGATATGAGGAGTGAAGGGAAAAAGAGTATGACCTTCCAGGTTTCTAGCAGGAGAAGATTTATGGCTTGGATGTTTAGCAGACGCTGTGAACATTAACTAAGTGAGGAAACTGAAGAGGAAGAGCAAACTTAGGACAACTGTTGTAGAGTTCAATGTGAAAAATGTTGAATTTGAAATGCTTATGAATGATCCAGGTTGGGAAAAAAAAGTGATAAGCACCTGAATTTATGAAACTGGAAGCTGAGAAGAAAGGTCTGCGTTGGACATTTAAATGGAATTTGCGGCTAAAAAGACTGAATCCACCAGAATGTAACTTCCTCCAAGGCAGAGACTTTTGTCATTTTGTTTGCTATGTGCACCTAAAATTATGTCTGCCTACAGGAGTATATGGTCAATAAATATTTAATGAATGGATGCCAAGGGAAAGCAAGTAGTGTGAGAGGGGGAGTGAACTTTATAGAACAGTTTTTTGAGAAATTCACCAGGAAACCACCATTTCTAACACTTTCTAAGAAAGCTAGTGTTTCCAAAAACAAAAAAAAAAGCAATTTACAAATTATCTTCTAGAAGAAAAAATATAACTTGCCAGTAAATTTGTAACTGCTCCACAATCTACTCCTGGGATCACTAATTGTACAATCTCCCATCAGTATTCTCCCTATAAATCTGAGACCTAAATACCTATACAAATATTCCTTTTAAATATTTAAGAATTTTTGAAGTTCTGCTTGCATTGAAAATAACTGTCTACCTCCAGTAAACAGAAATGACATAAAATGAGAGAGAGTTTCTGTTTTGTGCAGATTAGCATAAAAAGCTCCATCTTTTGACAGAAACATGACTTTCCCATACCAAGAGTTCCAAGAGTAAGAAGTTACAACTGGGCTTATAAACACAGCAAAACCACTTCTAGAAAATATTTTTCTAGAATAATTTTAGAAATAATTTAGATTATTTTTAGAAATAATCTAGAATAGGACCACCTATTTTTGTGGTCCATGTCAAAAACAATGGCAGTTTCTGGAAACACTGGCAAGCCATTAAGATTTTAATAAAATTACTGGGCCAGGTAATTCCTAGTAAACTGCACCTGAAGTAAAAGTGTGAGAATGCCAAAGCCTTTATTTGTAAAACTAAGAACCCAAGAGAACTGATAAACAACACAGCACTGTTTCTAACAGTTACTGATGCCTTCAGTAGGATAGAGCATTATTCTCATGAGTTTCTTAAAAAGGCAGAGGGAAATGGCATGGCGGGAAAGAAATGAAAAGGACTTTAGTACACGTGTCTGAAGGTATTCATTCTCTAAGAGATGCTCAACTGTGTCTCCCTTTGAATTACACTTAATGCACCAGTCTCAGCCTCACTTACATTGAGAGTTCTCCATGAGGTCAGGATGGATCTACTAAGCTGTGAACGCATCAAGCGCAGAGTTACCATGGTTATACATCCCTTCTGTTATGTCAGAGTCTCTTATATAAGGTTTGCACATGAAGAATGCTCAGTTAATGTTTGCCGAAAGAGTGACTATGGGGAGAACGGATTAATTAGGCCAATTAACAAGGAAATAACACAAAACTGTTCTCTACAGTCAAAATATTTTAGACACAGGGCATGTGGGACAATAATTTTACAGTGCAAAGACATGCTATTCATGCTTTGATACTAAAAATAGTTTGTACTTTTATGGTAAAAAAGGAGAACCCCACACAAAATATTTGCATGTAAAAGAGGACTCAGTAAATTCCACCTCACTCCCACCCACCATCCCCTCTGTCTCTGCTGCTTGTCTAGTCTCTTTGGGATGATCTCTGAAAAATGGAATGCTGCAGTTTCCCTGGGCCAGCTTTTCTTGGCTGCAGTAGCAATCTCACCATACTGATGGGCAGGACACTGGGACGACAGAATGCTGATACATTCCATGGGAGAACAGCAGACGCCATCCACCAGAAGGGCAGTGACTTCTTGGATTAAATCTTTGCCTGGTGTGTATCTGCTGATCATCAGTATCTCATTTTACATTCATATCCCCAGAGAGGGAAAACAAAGGTCATACTGTATTGGCTTTTTTTTCTGCTGTAAGCAATTAACGTTGGAATGCAACAAGAGCATGCAATTGGCAATGTCATCAATTGCAAAAATAATTATTATTCCAACCTCCAATCATTCAACCTTAATTTATGAAGCACCTTCTTCTATGTGCCAGGCAATGTGCTACAAACACTATGGTGGAGAAAATGGCTATGGTACTTTGCCTCAGCAGAGCCTGGAGTCTAGCAGAAGGGGCAGAAAGAAGGATACAGAATGGAAAAGTCTGTAATTATAAATTGTGCTAAGTGTTAGGAAACTAAAAAGGTGGGTGCAAAGGAGAAGGGAATAAAGGGACACCCCTGGAGTGAACATTATGGTCAGGAAAAGCCTCTTTAAGAAGTTGACATTTCAGCTCAAGCCTAAAAGACTAGAAGGAGCCCATGATGCCAAGAGCAGTAGGAAGAGCACTTTGGGCGGAGAGAACAACGTGTGTAAGCTACCTGAGGTGGGAGAGAACCTGACCTGTTGGAGGAAATGAAGGAAGGACAGAGGGGCAGCACCCAGTGAGCAAGACATGAAGCTGAAGAAAGAGCGCTGGAGAGCCAGGCACTAGAGCCCATAGGAATCTGAATTTTAATTTGAAAACACTGAGTGAATTCACATCTGTGAATAATATGATCAAATGTGTATTTTTAAAAGCTCACGCTGGTGGTTGTATGGAGAATGAATTGCAAGGGCTCGACAACGGAAACGGAAAACACGAAAGGTATCTCAGGTTTTCCGGGCAGGGATAGCCTTGAAACGGGTTTCAAGGGTTTTACTTCCTACATGCAGCACAATCCTGGGCCCCTTGTTGTGTCACAGAGAAATGTCCTCAGGAAGCTTGACTTTAGGTGGGGAGGATGTGTATTCAACCAACTCTAAAACAGGGTACAAGATGAAAAAGGTCAAAAGTGAATTATAAAGACAGTGACTGTATAATCCTAGTTTTCCAGGAAGTCCTGATTTATGCTTATTGTTCCAAGGTAATTATTCATAGTGCCCCCTTTCACTCTCAGAAATGTCCTACATGAGGTGATAAATTCTGGGGTCACCCTAGTTATAAACAGAGGATCATGGGAGTTCTGAAGAAAATGCAATTAATTCGGAGAGAAAAGATGATAAAAGCTTCAAGGAAGAAGTAGATTTGAAGTAGTCATTGAAAGATAAATATGACTATTGAAGAAGGCCATTCCAAATGAAGGGAACAGCATAGGCACAGGCTTGGCAGTGTGGAGGAAACACAAGGCTCTTGCAAATAACAGCAAGTGCAGCAACGGTTTGGTGTTTATGGAGAGCAGAAAGAGGGAGGCAAGGCAGGAAAGGTACGTTGAAGCAAACTTGGGATCCAGTAGGTCCTACACTAAGGCGGCTTTGATTTTATTTCACTGGCTATGGAGGGTCACTGAAACTTTTTGAACAAGAGAGTAAATAGCAATGAGCAAAACAATGCTGAACTATGCTAAGAATCCAGGTAAGGTGACCAGTATAAATGTTGAGGGGAAAGGACCAGCATGGTCAAGGGAGCAATGAACCAGGTGGCAAAGGCATTTTGTAACTTTAAGAGCAAATCTAAGTGGCTTCCCATGCAATCCTGACTGGGTGGAGAAGCAAGCAAGAGATTTTGAAGGGAAGGAGAGAGTGAGATGAAAGCCCAAAAGCTGAAAGTCTAGCCTGAAGACAAGCTCCAAGATAGCAAAGGAAGAAGAAAGATGGGCCATCAGGTTTAAGAGGAAGCAGAAAAGAGCGGGGTCAGAATCATCAGGGAAAGGTTTTTTAAACTCCATATCCTTCTCTCTCAGTATTCTGGTATGTCAATTTGTCTCCTCACTCTACCTAGAGAACCAAGGGGGCAGCTGGCATAGACTCCCTACATGATCCCAATATATCCCCCTTCACACATAGCTACATAATCACAGCCCGTGAATGCCTCGTCCTAATACTCCCCACTGCCATATTCATTTGAGAATTACAAATTTAGAGTTTTAATATGAGGAGGTAGGAGGCAGGTGATGATAAATTATGCAAGTGGGCTGCTTAAGTTTCAGAAAGTACCATTCAGCCTTCTAGCAATGTGAGCTGGGCCCATTGCCCAGCTTTATATTTCACCTGAGAGGCAGGGGCTTTTCCCATCATCCTCATTATTTCTTAGAGAAATTTGATGACAGTATTTTTTTACATCAGAAGTTGTTATCAACAGTCTTATTCATACAGTGTGATAATTTCATTAGCAACTGTTCAGGAGATCATTTTGCACTCATCTCCAGAGGAACAGCATTTCTGGTCTCAGAGCAACGCATTAAAAACAAATGCTACCCACTGTTGACACACCTCAGGCAATTGTTAAGTCCTAAATCTACGTTTTGCTACTTAAACAAAATTTCTTCTGAGGGCCTTTGGTCTGTCTGGTTTTAGAAGGAAAATATTTCCTTTTGAATTTGTGGAACCCAAACCAGAAATTCAAGTATAAAATTTTATTATATTGAAGCTTTCTTACTAATGAAGAAAACAGTTAATGGTCTTTAGGCTCAACTGATACCTAGGCAGTATTTTCAGATTTAATTCACACCTGCCCCCCAATACTGCCACCAAATACCACCAATTTTTATAATATGGAGGATTCATAAAATTTATAAACGTTAAGAGTGAAATACCACTGTGGTGCTGAAAGAAGAAAGCAATAAGAGGAACCTAAAAGGGACATCCCTGGCGGTCCAGTGGTTAAGACTACGCACTTCCACTACAGGGGGCACAGGTTTGATCCCTGGTCAGGGAACTAAGATCCCTCATGCCGCATGGTGTAGCCAAAAAAAAAGGAAACTAAAAGAAAGACTAATGAATAAACTCCAGTTACCAGATGTATAAAAAGCTGTGTTCTTTGAGGGAGCTTGGGGGTATAAAGAGAGAAGAATACAACATAATTATTCTACTGAGGCTACATTCTAGTAAACTACCAAAAAGCAGCCATTTTGAAAACATTTTTTATAATGTAATGTCTATAGTATTCGGAAGAAACATTTCTTTTTTCCAATAATATTTTGAAAAAGAACTCAATTAGTAAATATACAGAACGAGAATATGGTCCTAGTATTGATAAAATTATTTCAAACAGGATATGGTTTAAAAACTTTAAGATTTGTTACAAGTTTTGCAAATAGCACAGACATGTTCCCTTTCTCTTTTCTAAAAAAAAAAAAAAACACGATTCAGTTTACTAAAAGTATGATTCTTGCAGCACCTGCATTGGAGTTGCTTAAGGAACTTAGTGTCACACTCTGACCCTCATCCCAGGGACTGTGGCTCCACCAGTCAGAGGTGCTGTCTGGAAATCTGCATGTTAATAAAAGCCCCAGGGTCGTTCTGACATAGGTGGTCTGAAGACCACCCTTTGAGAAACATTATTCTGTATGTTCCCATCCATAAAATGCAGCTAATTGCTTCTCAATCTAATCACAGCCAATCTCAGCCACTCAGAACCATCACTAGCAATTAGGACCGTCCAGCCTTGCATTACATAATTTCAAGACATGTAGTGACGTGAGTGCTTCCTGAGCAATCGCAGGTGCACGGTGGTCACAGAATGACCAGCAATAACGGCGTCACTGTAGGCAGAGGCGCAGGAGAAGTGGCAGCTTCTGCAGAGCTGTGATCAATGAATGCAGGTCAAGTGTTTCCGCAGGCCTCATGGCAGAGCTTGTCGGGCCTCCTGAAAGACACCAGGCAGGCCCGGACAGGACTTGGCCCAAGTTTGTGAGCCATTTTGGTTTCTGCTCCTGTGTGTGTGTTTGTGAACACTAGTATAAGGACACACACCTCTAGGTGTGAAAAGACCCTGAGTTTCTGAAAGAACTCTGTTATATTGCTTGGTACAAAATCATCACGACTTGCATCAAGAGACAAAATGCTCCAGAATTCATTTAGAATACCCAAATAGGGTCTTTTAAACATCATTAGGACCCAGCAGTAACTCAAGCACATTAAAACAGTTGGGTTCCTGTGGCAAAGCAGGTCTAATGGGACTGAGGGTTAAGTACAGCAAGGGGTGTGTCATCAAGGTCCCCTCAGCCCCTCAGGGACTCTCTAAAAGCAAATATCGGCCCTACTCAAACAAAGCATATAATTCAGTATGGTTTTGTCTCACAGTATTCACTGAAATGTTCAAGGGAAAGCTAAAAAGAATGCAGTAATGTTGTGTCTATCTTCACATTTAATTAAAAAGAGAGCTAACAGCACTTCCAAGAGGGAGGTCATTCCTTGTTCAGCACAAGATTTCTCCGTGCAAAGCTATTTTGAGTATGGGCAATAAAACAAGTCAACATGTAAACACTTACAAAAGCTACCATTTCAGAAATGCTACTGATGCTTTAGCTAACAAACTCTGAAGATGAGGTACAAATGACAATCCCGCAGCTGGAGGCGGCCGTAAGAGAACCAAGAACACCATCCACAAAGTCCAGTCTAATCCTCCATCCTCCTCTTCCCTCATTGGGCTTGGAGGCCCCAGCTGCCTTCAACAGAATTGTATGACAGGAAAAGGTTTATAGGAAGAAAAGTCGTATGCAAGAGCTTGAATATAACATCTCAGAGTTCAAGAGATCAGATCATCATTTTCTCCTGCACAGTCACTATACAAACAGCAGAGGAAGAAAGAAGGATGATGTCCTACAAAAAACTCATGGCAATTACAAGATGTTAGCAGGTTTAAAATAAGAACCTTACACAGTTATACACATTTAAAGGAAACCATACAAAGGTGAGCCCTGGGCAGATGGCTTGTTTTCCAGCCCAGTGAGTCCACATTTGGCTCTCTGGGCAGGATGAGACATTCGGCTCTGCCTATGTGCACATACTGAATCTTCAAATGCACCTTTAGCTTTTCCTCCTTGGAAGAAGAATTACAAATTGGGCCTTAAAATATCCAACAGTTCTCAAGTAACATTTACCACACAGAGCTGCCTGGGCCTGCCTTAAAGCCCACCCACAATTTCATTTTCAATTAGCAGCTCCTCGAAAGGCAGTAATGAAAGCAGTTGCTAAAGAGCATTCAGATGTCACTGAAAGACTGTAAACCCAAACTGTAAATAGCACATTGTGAGTCGCCTGTCACCACCATCAACTCCCATGGGAATCTCGCAACACGTGGCTATCACAACCATCTGTTCAGCTCCCCAACTGACATCACTGCAAACCACACAGCCACCTACCCACTCCCACCTCCCACTCATTACCTGTCATGTACAGACTTGTGTGGAGATGGGACTGCTGTAAGTGGAGATTAGAATGCAGAACACATGGAGGCTTATTTCACGTTCTGTAGCTAAGATCTGGCCACATGCAGACAACACTGTATCTTCAGAAGAGGGAAAAGCTACCATTAAATTAACACAGAATGCAGTTTTAATATAAATAAAGGGAGTCTGTCTACCTTCATCAAGTATCCGAAGTGTAGTGTCTAAATCTTGTAAAGAGAAAAACATGCTGCCTCACCCTTTAATCACCAGTATTGTAGGAATTTACAGTAGGTAGAGTTGAGAATGATTTCTGTCACTGCCCATCTTACTCCTCTAAGAATATATAGTATATTTAGTATATTTAAATGGCCCTTAATAAAACTCCACACACACATACGTATAACAAATTCCTACTTTGGGATTAGTGAATGTCACTGTTTTATTAAACAATTTCTATAGGTCTCAGGATCATTGGAGCTGAGTTAATGCCCATTCTTTTAATTGCAGTTCCTTTTCCAATTCAGCCTATTTTCTCTCTATGGGTTTTATTTTATGAGATGGTAGTCAATGTGCTATGTCCTCTTTTTGGTCAATTTTTACTAAATTTTAATTAAGAGTTATATACATCACTTGGGATAAAATTTATTACTGGCCACCTCACTTCAAACATCTGTCTCACAGAAGTCAAGTGATATTTATGCTCACTCTTACCAACATGCAGGGCCAATAGAATATATCCCAGACAACAATGTACGGGGTCAAAAGACACAAAACAAAAATTCTAGAACTCAAAAAATAAACTCACTGCTTCTAAAGCCCAAGGGGGGGGAAAAAAAAAAACACCAAAAACCTTCACATAATCTGTTGTTATAATAGTCGCAGGTTTCCAAATACCAAACAAATACCTCCAATATAATACACAACTAATTCTGAAAAGAGATCAGCCTGGGTTGGAGGTTCCTCAAAAATCAGATGTTAAAAACTGGCATCTTATCCTTATTTCAAGTCAATCAAGATTCCAAGAGCAAGTATAAGCCAACCTCCTTCCTCACTCCTGGTCCCAGTCTTTTCTTACATGTTTTTACTCTTATTTCTGTAGTTTTGGCAAAGGGAAAGAAGTAGTGTGCAACTTAAATGCATCAGAAGGAAAAATAAAGAATTTTCTTTAATATCTCAATTTGTAACCTTCACATGACTACACAATTTTTAAAAAGCAAATGAAATCCCAATTAACACATTAAACTTGAAACTCTGAAGTATGAAGTAAAAACGACTTAACTGCAGCTCACATTTCTTGATACCAGCTCAATATACCTTCAGTCATTTAACCATTATAACAAATGTATTTATGAAAGAGCACCTAGCAAAGTGCATGTCTTTTCGTTACTAAAGTATAACACCTAATTACATTAGTGTTTCAAATGCTCTGATTTCCAGAAACCTGTAGGCTCTAGCGTCAAACTGGATAAATACCTGTGTGATTTCAGCCTGGATTTCCACCCAGAACTAATTAGAAGGTCTTCAGCAATGTGACTTGAACTGGGTCTGCTTAATCAAAGTTTTCCATTATAAATCCTCCTTCACAAGTTAATTTCTACTAGTAACAAATGTCACCAAGAAGTCTTCCGACAATCTGAGTGAGTCCACTGAAATAAAGGATCTGCCTCTGGTAGTAAATGCTCTCAAAGGAGAAGAGCACGGGCAAGACATACTGCTTCATCAGGATGGGTGCAAGCTCAGCTGGTGGCTTAGTCACCTGGGCCCTTGACCAACACAACCACTCACTCCAAATAAGGCGAACATGCAACGCCAATACACAAAGCAGACGCAGCCACCACGCAAAGCTTTAAACAAGAGCTCTAATTCTAAAGACTTGGCACTGGGATCAATCCCTCCTCTTCCTAGAAATCAGTATACATCTTTGATATCTACAATGTCAGCTATTAATCCTCCACCAAGTTTGACTCCACCAAACTAGACTTTCAGAGAGAGGAGCAAATTTCCATTCTTTACAAGCAACACCTACCCAGATCAATTTGTATAAAGATTTTTAAACCACGTAAGGCATTCCCACATAAGCCATTCTCACCAGCAAGGTTAGAGTCTAACTGCCGGGCTCCTGAAATATTCCCGAATTCCTTTATTTTCCTCCCAAATAGTGTTCTCCTATGGCTAGAAGCTATCTCAATAGGTTGCCTCTCTCTGGGAAATTCTGTCCTTAGATGAATGGCTTTTTGGCAGTTAAAATTCAGTTAGGAGGGAGACTCCGGAATTTATTTTGATGATCCATCCTTGTGTCTGTTAGTTAGAAGAGTTCATATAACCTAAAAATTCCTCCTAGCTCACTTAAGCCTATTTCCTCTGGTTCAGTTCATACTAGAGAAAGACGGGACAGACTAATGGACTAAATGAAGATTTAGAAATATCCACTCAGAGCCAAATCTGAGAGTTCTCTGAACCCTTATCAACTTTTCCTCATCTCTTTTCTATTTTTAAAACCCCTCTGCTCAGTGTTTTAAACTACAAAGTACTAAATTTTTAAAGCATCCCCTGTGGTCTAGAAGTTAGACCTACTGAAAGAAAACTAAACTCAAAGTCCTCAGAGGAGTTAAGTTTTCCCAAAACGCTTCTGCAGAAGTTAAGGCTCGGTCAGTTGGAAGGTTTGGCAGCACATGACTTCAATGTGCTCTTCAGCAGTTTCCCAGTTAGAGAGTAAAGATCCTTATGCAGAGGACCTATCAACCTCTGTTTTGATTTTCCCGCTCCCAAGTCAAAGTAGGAAAAACAAAACAAAACAAAACAAACAAAAAAAAACCAACCTACCATATCCTTATTAGTAAGAGCCAAAACTTTTTAATATAATGTTTGAGTACTCACATCGTGGGCAAATAGTTCTGTGTAGGACAAACATAAGCATAGGGGGGGTCAGAAAGACATGCAGTCTTTTATATAACACTTACTCCTTTCTTCATTTTTTAAAACCCCTTTGGAAATTAAGAAGAAAATTCAAATTTGCCATATAAAAAAGTGCAACCATTTTACAAGACAGTTGCCAGCTCAGCATCTTCTAAGTCAGTATGTATTTATACTTAAAAACATAATCCAACAAGTAAGTTCCATTGGGGTGGTTACTACTTAGAACACTTTCTTTTAACAGTATGGAAATGGAGAAGAGCACGGGCAAAATATACTGCTTCATCGAGATGGGTGCAAGCTCAGCTGGAGCTTTTTTTTTCACTCTTCTCCTTTAATGTCTTCACAGAGCCAACCAGTTACAGACTCCAAAACTAAATACTTTCAGACCTACTATGGTCTTCTTTTACAGACCTCAGCAACACTATATATCTGTGTTATTCAAAAACTTAAAGAATTATGGAACTGAGAAACCTTCTAATCCAAATCTCTCATTTTACAGATGGGCAGCAACAGACAGTGATTTGTTCAGGGTTTCATAATAGCACATATGATGCTAGGAATATTATAAATGAAAGTATTACAGCTTTACCTCAATTATCAACTTCTGTTTCCCTTCCTACTAAAATAACACTTGGATAGTATACTTTGGCATCAACACTGATGATAAGAAAACACCACTTGTTTTTAAAACTCTTACATAGGCCAAAGATACGATTCATTCTTTCCTTCTCCATGATTCATAAAAAGTGAGTCAAACTAATTGCTTTTCAAATATTTTCCCTGAAATAAGGATAGCTTTGATTTCAAATAACATTAGTACCAGAAGATAGATAATTAAGACCAAAAAGCTACTCGAATTTGAGACATACAAGTCCTTGCCTTCTTGTAAGATCATAAACTCTTTCACTAGAGGACAGAGTAGAAAGAAGGATTTCGAAGACAGAGAACAGAAAAGTCAGATCAAGTATGGAAGTAAGAGAGTCAAGGATGAGGAACCACAGCTGTGTGTAAGCTCAGAATTAAATTGATTTCTTGTCTGAAAGGGTAAGAAGCCCTCCTCCCACCCTGTTGGAGAGGCAGTGGTTACACTGCAACCTCTCTCCATCGGGAATAATCACTTTTGCTACATATCTCACATGGAGAGGCATGAGTTGGAAGTCACAAATACCACAGGAAAACTATCTTTTATAGAACGCAGCCCTTCCTCCCTCACCCCACTCTCTGTCAAAAAAAAAACAAAAAGTTTTTTTTTTTTAATCTTCATCCAAATGTGGTTGCCTTCAACTTTCCAAGCTCTTTCTCTGCTCTCTGTACTTGATAGTTTATCCTGTTTTCTTCTTGAGCTTTCATAGGCCATTTCTATGACCACAATCACTCCCTCTGACCAAATCAACTCATGTAGTTTCTAAAAATACTTGTAGACTCCCTGCATCTCACGACTTGGAGTCCTTATCTCAAACAAGGGAAGCAGAATATACAGGGAAAACAGAGAAAGGCAGAGAAATCTGGGTCTAAACCCTAGCTCTGTACCTCACTGTTAAGTGGCCTCAGGCAAGTCACTTTATTTCATTAAGCCCCAGTTTTCCCATCTGTAAAGTAACCATAATACCATCTACTAACCAGGGTTGTTGTGAAAATTGTAGATTATACTACACAAACTCCCTCACTGAACGACTGTACCGTGCTATGCATCAGATAAATGTTAATAATAACCATTATAACTCTAACCTGGCATTTCATTTCAGGACAAAGAAAAACCGCCATGTGTGTCAGAGTTGGGGATACTTCCCTGAGATCCTCATGAGTCCATGCTGAAATCCATCACTCTAGGTATTTTCTCAGAAGTTTACCCATCAAGTTCCACTCTGACACCAAACTTATTAAGGACTTTGATCTCTCAAATCTTTTAACTGAAATTCATCACCAAAAATATATTCTTGATTCTTTGTAAGAAAAATTTCCAAACTGGCTTGACCATTATCAAATAGGAAATTTGAGACGACAAACTTCTGTGCCTAAACCCCTAGCGATTCTGGTTCATCAGGTTCTAGGGTAGAGCTAGGAATATGTGTTTAATAAGGCTCATGATATGATTCTAATGATCTGTGAGGTTTTAGAACCACTGTTTTGTCTGATCCTAGATCTCTTCCCTCTGCAGAGAAACATCTGCAAACTAGGAATTACCTGTTCAGCTTCTAATTAGCAGCACCTGCTCTGTGAACCACACTCCCTTCCTCTGCTTCCTTCAAGTGATAGTCAATTCCACCCAGTGGTCCCTCCAAAAACAAACAAAACACACCGAGGACACAGGTAACTCAGCAGGTGCTAAAGCCTCCGGATTTGTGCTGAAAAATTGCTATAAACAGCTTCATTTCTCATTATTAATCTATCTCATATGGGGATTTCCACAGGCAGAAAGGCTCCCCAAATGCCAAGAGCTGTATTTTCTTGTGGATCATTGAAACCTAATTATTAAACAGCCCAGTAAGCCCCACTACCAGACTTTCATACAATCAGCAGATCACAAAGACAGTCCTGAATTATAGGCTGCGGAGGACACCTAAAGAACCAAAAGGCAAACTCATTTCTTCCAGTGCTCTCCCACATGCCACAGTATTTGGGCTTCCCTGGAAAATATAAATCTTATGCAGGGTACTGCCTGCATGCAGATAACCATTTTTAGCGCCTCAGAACCTTGAGATACACAGTGTATTTGAACAAATCTGCCTGTTTCCTTTGTTTTACCTCAGAGGATCTCTCCCTGCAAGTCAGTCTACCTGGACCATCACCAAGACTTCCGTTAGTCTGCCCTCAATGCCAGTAGTGACAGCATCAGGCTTTGTTACACAGAGCACATGTTACTGAAAGGGTACCGTGCTAAAGTTTCAAACTGTGATAAAAACAATGAGCTTGGTGTGGTATATTCTTTCAGAAGCAAACACACAGCTCTGCAGGGCAGCCCTCCGGCACCCACCAAGGATAATGTCTTCTCCACCTGTTAGGAAGAACCCCAGAGAAGCAGGCACCTGAGGAAGAGCAGCCACAGGAATGAACAAACCCTAAGCTTCCTCACCTGTCTGAGTCCCTTCGGCATTTTCTTTCTCTTCCCGAGGTGCTGGCAGAGGTTGCGGTCATTTTCCCGGTCTGAGCTGTAGTGGTGTGGGTGACTGAGTCTGCTCTTCTTGGAGTGAAAGGACAAGCCGTTGGTAAGTGCTTCCCGTTTCTTCTTGGTCAGAGGGGTCTGGCGTTTCTCCACGCGTTCCTGAGGCTTAAGTGCTACATCTTTCTGTAGAAAAAAAGAGAAGGAAAGTGGTGGTTACATAGGTAGCTAGCGTCACACCCAAAACAGAGGCTAAATGGGGTTCCTAGAAGGGAGGGAGTAAAGGCAAGAAAGTGGGGTATGACACTACCTAAAACTAAGAAACATGGCTCTCAATTTTTCTGACTCCCTAATGCCACAAATATATCCTTTCTATTCTTCTTGGGGAAGAAAAAGCTCAACAAAGCACAAAGTATCTGTCCATTAAAAGTGCCTTCACTGCTGCCTGGGGTAGTAGCTTTCCATCTGGCTCTCCCCTAGGTCCAGTGCATGCTATTCCCTGAGGAGCCTTAATACACTCACTTCCCAAGATGGTACATCAATTACGTTTCAGAAAAGGAGTACTAAGTGCACGCGCAATTCAAAAAAATCAGCACAAGACTGAACATACCAGGGCCAGGTGGATGTGAGCCAGCAAGAAAGAAACTGTCAATTCACATGATTAAAATGTTTCCTTAATGCATTATATTTTTACCACAAGTTCCTCTGAGCATCCTTAATTCCCATCTTCTTTGCAAAATGTAACAGCCATATTATCACCAAGATCAACAGCAACTTTTCACTTATTCCTGTGTGTGGCTGGGGGATGGGGGAGGGTGGGAGAAGGATCATGGATGCTCTGGAATAGGGAGCAGCACCTGTAGGAACTACAGGCAAGCATTTCAGGCCACATGACATAGGTTAGTTCTGTGCCTTCAGGCAGGTCAGGACATCCTGAGATATCAAAAGACCTGGGTTCGGGCTCTGATGCTGATATTATTCATTATGAAACTTGGAGTAAGTCACTGCAACTCTGAGCCCACATGGAAAATGGACTCAGATATGACCTGATACAATATATGTTAAAGTCCTTAGAACCCTGAGAAATGTACACATTAAGCAATAACACTAAAATGATTTGGCATTCAATCATTTGTTAATGAATAGATATGTTCCTCTTTACACTGAAAATGCTCCTTCCTGGAGCCTCATCTGCACACAGTTTCTCAGTTTCTGTGGTCCTAAATGCACATTTAAAAATAAAGTAAAACCAGGGACTCCCCTGGCGGTCCAGTGGTTAAGAATCTGCCTTCCAACGCAGGGGACACGGGTTTGACCCCTGGTCGGGGAACTAAGATCCCACATGCCGTGGGGCAACTAAGCCCACGCACCGCAACTACTGAGCCCGCATGCCACAACTAGAGAGCCCACGTGCTGCAACTACAGAGCCCATGCGCTCTGGAGCCCCCACACCGCAACTACTGAGCATGCGTGCTGCAACGAAAGATCCCGCTTGCCGCAACTAAGACCCGACGCAGCCAAAAATAAAATAATGTATTTTTTAAATAAAATAAAAAATAAAAACAAAAACAAACATTCCCCTTCATCCATTTCTCATTCTCAAAATACCACTCTCTCTTTCCTCTCCTTCACAGCCAGTATTCTTGGAGCAGTTATCTATCTATTCTACCTCTTCCTAATACCTCAGCACTCCCGACTTGACACACACGGTGCTCCTTGATGTCTTTCCCAATTCAGCCACGGCCATTATTTGGGGACCTTGGACATTTACATCTGCTTTGCCTTGGCCTCAAAAGCCCACCCTTCTACTCCCCTCCCTTTTCTAGTTCAAGAACCCTTCCCAGTGGCTGCCAGTTCAGGGAGACCGTTCTGTAATGCAAAGCACTGTTCTCAGGTCTCCACTCATTCAACAAATGTTTTTTGTGCACCTAGTATATTCCAAGTACAAACTTAGCACTGTCCTGCAGGCGCTGGGAAAACAATTGTGTGGGAGAAAAATCCCCACATCATGGAACTTAGAATTTAGGGGACAGATACTAATCAAATCACACAAATATATAATTGCAAACTGAACTAACTGCTCTAAGGGAAAGCTAACAGGGTGCTAAAACTGGGGGAAATGGTCTAGCCTAGAGGAGGGGACTGTTGCTGAGGAGATGACTGCCATTTGACCTAGATCTGAAAGTCTGGGCAGAGAGAACAGCTTGTGTAAAAGCCCTGAGGCAGCTGGCAGCATGATTCTTTGAAAGAATAAGGTCGGTACTAAGTATCAGTAACCCCAGTGCTTCACTTACAGAGCCAGGCAAGTAATAGATGGTCAAATTATGCTTGCTAAATAAATAATACAACTAAAATATCCAAATCTATAAACCACAATAGTGATTTAATAATATCTCAAGCTGTCTCTAACACAGAGTGAGTGAGGCAAGCTAGAAATGCTGATAGAAGCAAGAAACCAAGAAACCCAAATAAGCAGGCACTGCTGGCGCACAGGAAGGATCACAGCAAATAGCAAGAAGCCCCAGAAAAGGAGAAGGGCCTTATCTTTGGGGCAAGAATATATCAAAAATAATAATCCTACAAGGCAAATGAGTAGCTTCTGGTCTAACTTCTAGCTGCTTCCACTGTAGATGATTTACTCTCTGCCACTGGAGAGGCAGGTCTCCCAAGGCAATGAAGATGTGGTGAGGAAGTGTTGAGAGGACAAGGTGAGATCGAAGCAAGTACACATGGCCATTAATTCCAGTCTCAGAACCTTGCACACTATGCCTAACAGATGACAAATGTTCAACAAATGTCTGCTATGTTTATTGCTTTGTCTGATGTCCACTACCACAGTCAGCTGTGTCAGACATCTGCTCAGAATTTGGCCTCAAATGTAACCAATTTAGTCAGCTGTCATGAAAAAACACTCAGGTATAATGGCAACACTAGCAGAAGCAGCCAGGTAAGTCCCACTGTGGACTGCTTCTATATAATATGATTAAATTGTACCACTTCTAAGGGTAATACATAAACTCCCCACAGGCTGAAAAAAACACCTTTCTTTGTTCACACCGTCCACCTACTGCCCTACATCATATGGATGTAGAGTATAGGGTTAATAAACAAATGATATTTAATAATGTATCAGCTGTGCTTTTAGAAAAAAATTATGCCATTCTCTTCGGAGACCAAATCTTTTTTTCATACTGAAGGTGCTCCAAAGTATATTGAAAATTATGTGCAATTCCATACAAATGTGAATTAATATTTATGAGAGTATGGTATAATTTTTTCCAAATCCATTTTATTTTCATGTAGCATATTAATCAAGGCATTCTCACTGCACCACAGAATAGCTACACAGAGCAAATGGACCCCATGCCGTGACATCAGCTTGTAAGAGACCTGCTGAAGTCTTAGCAGCAGCAATACAATCATCTCAGCTCCAATTAATATTGAGATTTTCAACTCTGGAGGCTGTGTAGGGGAAGAGGGGAAGAGGGGAAGAAAGAGAGGCTCAAAACGTGTATAGAGGTGGTAGCTTAAGAGGTAAAGAATGCAGTCTTTTAAAAGTTTTTATTACATAAGAGGTTTTCAAAGATTATCTTTAGAGAGTATCTTTATACTTTCAAAGATACAGTTTTATTTATAAAATTACTGCATAGACCCTTTGGAACAGTTCCTGAAAAAAACAGGCTGCTATTTGTTTGTTCCCTCTATAAACCTATACGGACTGTTTACTGTGTATCAAGTAAAATAATCACTTAATTTCTCAATGGCTGTCTTGGGGGTGAAATGACAAAAACTGTCCATTGTAAGCAATGAGACTCAAAGACAAATAGCTTATAAACTACTCACCTTATAACATTCTAAAGAGTTGCACACATGATTACATACATGTGTATATGTGCATATATCCATCCACCAACAAATTATCAGCAACTAATTTAAGAATTTCCTTAAAGAAACTTGGGCAGCCTATAAAGTACTGCTTCAATATAAGAAGAAAAATTGTCTGGTTTATACAATAACTTTTTAGGATCGATGAATGGCAATTTTCAAAGGCCTGTTGAGTCATTAGTCTACCGTGGTTCACAAAGAAAATTAATGTCTATCAGAACTATCTACAGTGGTTTTTGAAAATAAGATGACTATGCCCCATACTCAGCAAGGGAAGCATTTAGCACACTAGCAAGGGAGGGGGGCAGGAGGATAAGGAAGAGATCTGGAAAAAATGCTTTAAGGCATTCATTTGACAATCACAGAAGAAGTAAGAAAGCCAGCCAGCCAACAACAGAAGGCTAGCTGGGAGGTAAAAAGATTTAGACATATTTTCTGGCAATAGAGGGGGTAAGTGCACAAGCTATGTACAACAGGCGGGGAACAGGTTTCTTGAATAGTTGAAATTATGTGATTTTTTAGGTCATTGGTGATGGAGGGCATGGTCACAGCAGTGCATATGCTGAGAGGGAGGCTCAGAGACCGACTAACCAAGGCAATCTCCTTCAACACCCAGCCTGTCTTCAAAATAGGCGATCTTGCTCTTGACTTTCCCTTCTCCCAAATTACAATCTTCCACCAAAGGCTTCCTCTGCCACTCTTAAAGTTCAAAATGAGATGGTTCGGTGTTGCACCAACTAAGGGAGAGCAGCGAATTGCAGATGAACCCTGTGTAGGCTGCACAGCTCCATTTGCTGATTAGAGGTGAAGCCAGAGACAACAGCAAATGAGGGCACGATTCGCCTGCCTTGCATGAAATAGGTTTTAGAAAGAGAGCCTCCATCTGATTTTTCCAGCCAAACTAGTCTGAGGGCAGCCCATCACTTACAAATATGTGTGCCTGCATGTGCCCAAGTGTACGTACATGTGTGAAAAAGGGGTGCAATCTAAGCAGAACCTCTTCTATTAGTTCTTTGATCTTAGGGATTTGCAAAGAAAATAACAAAGAAGCCCAGAGAAAAAGAAAAAGTGCTTTCTCTGTTACCATCACAAGACATTATCAGCTGTGTGCTGTCATTTTAGTCTGTCAAGTCCTTTCTTGGTTTATTATATTGCATTTGTATTTGTTTTTGAATGGCTTTACAAACACTGATTCCAACACTTCTCTTAAGTGCAAAAGAAGTAAAAGGGTTTACAGTAATAATAAGAAGTGAAAATTAGAGAAACAAAACATAACAGTGCTTTTAAAACTTAACTCTATATGGACATGTTCACAGTGGTCCCCCACTTTGGAGTTTTGAACAAATGGACTTATGAACAGACTTTCAGGACCTAAACTTTTTAGTAAGTACAGGAGACTTATAGGAATTTACAAATAAAATAATCAATATGGCATTCAAAAAAATAATCCCTCATGTTTTCATCTTTTAAAAACAAAAATCAAAATACCTACTATATGCCAGACATTTTGCCACCTGTTAGATTATCTAAGAAAGGATCCCAGAACTCGTGCAAATCGGTGAGCTATTACTCTAAAGTGGGTTAGGCAAGAAGCAAGTAAGGTGCTTCCTATTGCTATACTTCACGTTGGATTAAAATTGCAGCCCTGTATTGTCATAAAAATAGAGAAACAGATCGACAGAATAGAGTCCAGAAATAGACCTATTGATATATGGACAACTGGTTTTCAGCAAAACTGCAAAAACAATTCTGTGGAGAAATAATAATCTTTTTAACAAATGTTGATGGAACAAATAGATATCCATATGCAAAATAGATATGTATAATTTGATCCATATCTCAATCTAATTAGGAACATTAACTCAAAATGTATCATTAACCTAGGTGTAAAACCTAAAACTAAAAAACGTCTAGAAGAAAACTTTTGTAACCCTGGGTTAGGCAAAGATTTTTCAGATAAGATACCACAAGCACAATCCATAAAAGAACAACTTGATAAATTATACCTCATCAAAAATGAAAACTTCTGCTCTTCAAAAGACACTGTTAAGAAAATGAAGATACAAGCCACAGAACAGAAAAAATATTTCCAAAGTGTATATCTGATAAAAGTTTTGTATCTAGAATATATTCTTTTAAATTCTCAAAACTACATAAAAAGAAAATAACCCAATTTTTTAAAAGGACAAAAAATTTAAACCAATACTTAACTGAAGAAGATATATGGGTGACAAATAAACACATGAAAAGATGCTTAGCAACAGTAATCATTAGGGAAGTGCAAATTATAACCACTACATACATATTAGAATGGCTAAAATGAAAAAGCATGACCATCTCAAGTATGGGCAAGGATGTTGAGGAACTTTCATATACTACTGGTAGAAATGTAAAATGGTACAGCCACTTTAAAAAAATAGTTTGGCTGTTTCTTTAAAAGTTCAAAGTATACCTACCATATGCTCCAACCATTCTACTCTCAGGTATTTCCCCAAGGAAATAAAAACACATGCCCACATAAAGATTTGCCCATGAAGGCTCATATCAGCTTTGTTATAGCCTAAAACTGGAAAAAAAAAATGTATATCAACAGATGAATGAACTGTGATATAACCATTCAGTGGAATATTATTACTCAGCAATAAAAAGGAATAACCTATTTATGCATGCTACAGCATGAATAAATCTCAAAACAATTATGCTGAGTAAAAGAAATCAAACAAAAAAGAATACATTCTGTATGATTCCACTTACAATAAATTCTAAGAAATGTAAAATAATCAATAGTTCCCTTAGAGGTACAGGAAAAGGAGATTATTTGAGGACATGAGGAAACTTCTGGGGTGATGAGCATTTTCAATGTCTTGATTGTGGCAATGGTTTCATGGGTGTATACACGTGTCAAAACTTTTAAAATTTTACACTTTTAATTCATGCAATTTACTGGTATGTCAATTATACCTCAATAGACCTGTTTTTTAAATGGCAACCCTGGCCATCATGCACAACTGACATATTGTTATTACCAATTACTAGATGACATTGGGTGTCCATCAAAAGGAACTCATCTTTCACATTCCTGAAACAACAGGACGGCCACATTCTGAAAGGACTGGCTTTAGCCTATAATGTGGCCATGAACGTTCCACTGGAGACAACTCAGCTGTGGACGTGAATGTCTCAGTCAGACCGAGGAGCAGTGCCCGGTCTTCACATCACTGTCAGTGATAAGGTGGAGTTCACACTGTGCCTTTTTTTTCTTCACCTCTCTCAGCTATTCAGAGGCTAACCTTTTGTAGAGTTTTTCCTATCTTTCCTTCAAGTACCTTGGTTACTGTTTGGCCACATCCTCTCTTGTGAATACATTAATCAAAGAGCAAAGAAAGAAAACATAGATAAATTTTTACCTTTCCTAAATGTAAAAACAAAGAGGCAGCTTATTAAAATACTATATGTAATACATAATGATGCATATGACATAAGGGAATCCAAATGGAGAGAGAAAAAAAAAAGTTTAAAAAGAGAGAGAGCACAAGCACAGACAAATTCAGTATATGAAAACACCTGTCAAAGGTGTGGTGCCATTGTCAGAGGCAGAAGTGAGGAGCAAAAAAAAAAAAAATACCTCAAACCCGGCAGCTGAGGAGCTTTCCTAAATTATGGGATGAGATCACAACTATCAGCTTAAGTGAGATTTTTGTACACTCTGTGAATTGAAAAAGTCCCAGCAGTCTCCCATTCCCATAGATAATTGAGAGTTGGCTGCTGTTAGACCTTAACATGCTCAAAGTGGTTGAGTCCCTGGCAACCAGATGCTATTGCTTAAAACAGTTTAGGCTCTTAGCCCTGAAGGATTCCTAAAATTGGATTACAGTCCCTCCAGATAATCTGAGAAATACAGCATGACGAAAAGGAAACCTTAAGAAAAAATTAACTCCTCCATAACAGCAGCATTCTGAGAGCTGAGCACAGCATGACTGAGGCAGAAAATCTCATCAGTGAGGGCTTAAGGGCAATAAAGTACACAAAGGGTGAGTCCAAAAAAGGGGAAGGGAACCCACACAACAGAGGAGAGCATAATGGAAGCCAGAAGAGAAAGTGACCACCACACAATTCTCAGGCTTTTCGGAGGGCAGGAGTCTGGTTTGCTGCCTCGAGAGAGGCAAGCAGATGCAAATTTCTACTGCTTTCTCATCCACTCAAATCTAATTCACTGAGGTCACACACACACTTGAGAGGACGTGTAGTGCTAATGATACCCCTTTTAATTAGCCATTACTCATTTTTGACTAGGCATTCTATGCAAAAGATGGGGAAAGGGTTAATTAATGTACTTATTACATTGCAGCAAAACAGTTAGTAATTGGGCCTTCCCTGTAATACTCAGGTTTAGCTCCACAGGGAGAGTGTCTATAACTTCATCATCCCTGAATTCCTAGCAGAGAACACAGAATGAGGCACACAGTGAGCTGTTTCTGAACAAATGAATCAGAGAAAGGAAGACACCATGAATGCTCCTCTCACTCTAGAGGCTGTGCCCCCACCCTATGAATCGTACTAGTCCCTCCCTCCTCCTTCCTCACATTTCTAACCAAGAACTTTCAAACTCATTATCCCCCACCACATACTTGGTAAAGCCATTATTCCCCTATGTATTAAGAGGGAGTGAACAGAGCCTCAAGCGATAACGTTAAGTTACCTTATTCAACCCAAGAGAAAACAAAACGATAAAGGAGACTGATTGGGAAACATGTCAGGTCTTGCCATCATCTTTGTGGCTTGATTTCATGGCTAAATTTCCATTTACTGAGCCTCAATACCTCTCTATTCACAGAAAAATCAAGAGTGGTTGATACTATCATCCAGATATTTGAGACAAGGACCCTGATTAGCCAGTGGAGACCTCTCCATATCCAGATTAGTAATAAGGTACAGACTTTTATTTTCTTCCCTTAAAATGTTCCCAATTTCTTCTCTTCCCCAGATACCCACATACTACCACATCTTCATTTTAAGTGACCAATGAATCTTTAATTACTTAAGGAAAGATGCAGTGCATCCTTTCATTTCAGTTTTCCAACAGAGTGAAATAATGAACCAGAGGAGAAACAGAAAGCAAAATAAAGACTGGGATTCTGAGCCATGGAAGAGTCCTCCATTCTTTCCTGCCATGCTATACCAGTTCTGATCCTTTAAACTTCCCCAGAAGAGAATAAGAAAAAAAAATCCTGATGTGACTCCGAATCTTACGAAGTGGGACAAAAGGGAAGACCACTAATATGTCCTTCTAGCTCTGGCTCTTAAGAAGTCAAACCTCCATTAACAGGCGGCAGAGAGCACCTTGATATTTGACTTTACTTAGGGCTACAGAGGTCGCGGATGGGTATAAGTAACCACTTCTAGGAGAGGCTCATTTAGTAGAACAAAATCTCTCAATCCCTCTCTCTCTCACGTACTCACACACACCCTCACACACTCACACACACACACAAAAGGCACATTCTGTCCACTCAGCAGACAGGAAGCAATTTCACAAAGGTAATTTAATGTTTGGGATTATTTAGTAACAGGAAAAGCAACTTCTGGCAAAATTCACATTATGTGGGCCCTGAATATAAATAGTTTATACAGCATATTGGGAAGGGTATGTGGATGACAGACAATCCCTTTATGGCTCAAGTTTTTCAAGTGGTTCAGATAGGTGTTTAGAGAACTATGAAATAATTATTACTTGAGTAATAATTCTAACTTTCTCACAACTTCCCAGAAACTGTAGTCAACTTCCCATTGGAAATGAGGAGGCATTCCTTCATTTACAGAGCAGTGATACAGAGAACCAACATGCCCATGTGTATACACACCTCCTTGTACTCCACGAGCAACTGTTACAGCCTTTCTCAAATTAATTTTAATTGGCTTGCCAAGGGCATAGACCAACCTATTTCAATATCTGTAAATTTAGGGTCCTCCATGAGATAATCTCTTAGGTTCCATTAAACTCCCTGATGTTATTATTATCCTGGGAGGCTATTTAGCACATATAAAACGTTCAACCAATGTAGCTTAGAGTTCACTGATTCAGTAGAAGTTTTTCTTCGAGATCATTTTTCCCAGACCTTTAAATATCTCTGTGAGATTTCTCTTACATGAAAGCACCCTTCGAGTTCTTTTGTCCCAACTTGACTTTGATTTGAGAACTAGACATGATTGAATAAAAGGTCAGACAATTTCTGAATATAAAGTAAGGACTAATTTATGACTTTTTATAACCACTAATATTAGTATAGCAACTGGGAGTTGAGAGTTTACAAGGTAAAATCATCATTTCACTTGATTTCCTAATAACCTTATACAGCAGGCACCATCATTTTCATTTTCTAAATTAGGAAGCTGAGGCTTGGTAAACAAATGACATCCCAAAGTCAGACAGTCAGCTATTGTCAACAAACTGGGAGTCCCTTGGTTCTAATCCTACTCTCGTTCCCTAACACCAAGTCATTACAGCCTTATTTGTAAGTGTCAGGATTATGACCTTTTGTTTGAAGAAAATTTTAAATTATACTTTAGTACTGTCTCATTATAAAATCCTCTACTCACCTCCATTTCCCCTCCAAAGCATAATTAGGGAAAGGCTATGCCACTGACGTCAAATGTTTGAACTCTTTCTGAAGGATTCAAATCAGCAATAAAAATCCAGACAGAAATAAAAGCTTTGGCTTTTCTCTAAAACTGACAATTTTATTTCAGGGATGAAAAGTGGCAGAGAATGACACCATTCTGACCTTAAAAAAATAAGAAGCTATACAAATGCTCCAGTCCCTGAATTCCACATGTTCTGCCTATGTGGCTCAATAAATATTAATGGATAATGACAGCAGCTATAAATACCCACAGGTGCAAAAAAACAAATTCTTGTTTAGCGTATATTGCAAATGCTCTATCACTAAATGAGACATGTACACAGGTTTCATGGAAAGTCTTCCCAGTCTGGGAGCTTGTTCACACAGTTCCAGCCTATGAATGCACACTCCCTTTCCTATCACCGACCCCCCATCTTCTATTTCAGGTTTTAGCCAGAAGCATTTTCTTTCCTTTAGCATCATATGGGTAAAAATAAAATGAACTATCCTGCAGGCTTTCCCAGAACACAGAAAAGTATTTAAGGTGTACCCACTGACCTGAGACACGGACCAAATAAACTTCTCAAGCTATTTCTGCAATAAGAAAAAAATTACATACTACAATTGTAGTTGAGGGAAGAAAGGAGACTGTCTTTTCCACTGGTTACTACATTGACTGGAGAAATGAAAGGCAGTGTCAGTTTGCATAAGAGACTTGGATACTGATTCTGAGGCAATTATGTCATGCAAAGTTGTCCACATTTTTACTCAGTTTGCTGAACAAGCCACAGGCTTGTCTCTATACCAAAACTTCCTATAGATAGACTTAGTGATGTTTAGGTACTTATTGGGTCTATCAGATTTGATAATGGAATCAATCTCTCCCTTTAGAAGCTCTGGGTTAATGGCAAAGTTTATTAAACTGCAGGCAGTCATTCAGAAAAGATCAATAGAGACATGATTACAGAGTAACCAGAGGATTAAACACAAGATTTATCACAAAATTAAACTGAATTAAATGTTCTCTGATAGCACTTGAAATGCTGTCGATACTTTAACTCATAATCTACACTTTCTGTGTTTACCTAATAGGCAATTGGGGTGTCTGACTTGAGAAAATGACTTCTATATAAAAACATAAGCCAAAGAGATTTGCTGAAAGCATTGGAAGTCCCTTCTGAAAATGTTCTCCCATTTTTAAGAAGCAGCACTTTAATTTTTCTATAAGCGCTGTCCACAGTTAACTCAGTAGAGTTTTGAGTTACTAAGTATTGACACATAACCCATTCTGCCCATGCCTAAGGCACACACATACAGGTATCCCCCACTTTTCCAAAGTCCACTATATACCACTTGGCTTTTACAAAAAAACTGTATCAGCATCTGTCTTCCCTAACCAAAAGAAATCCAAAGAGGATTTTCACTTTTATGGAAAGAGGTTTAAAGCAAAAATAGCATTCAGTGTCTGTTTTGCAAAGAGGTGTTACAGAGGGCAGCATCCACCCCAAGCAGCAAGAGTGGCACCACCAAGCTCCTTCCTGGGAACTACACTCAGCATCTTAGCATCAAGTCGCCATAGCTTTGAACTGTGTCTGTGAGCATCTGTGCTTTATCTCTACTTTGTGTATCCTTTAGCAAGATTGTGTCCTAAGGTAATTGCTTCTTGGCTTTATGACATTTTGGCTTAAGAAAGGTTTCATGGGAATGCCCTACTTTCAGATAGTGGGGGAAACCTGTACATCCTCACAGGCATATATCTTAGAAACTGTGTCTGCAAGTTACATACTTTAAACAACTTCCTTCCCTTTAAACAATTTCGTTCACTTCTCTCACACAGAAGCATGCGGTGTGACATTGGCCCTTGGTCCCATGAGGAAAGGGGGCTGGAAAATGTCATCTAGATGTAGGAAAATCAACCCTTCCACATCCTGGGAGGATTTACTGATGCCACCATAAGCTCAGCAAATTACATTCATAAAGGTGAAATCCCCTTCATAGCCTGTGAAAGGTAACCACTGGCTATACAAACTGGAAACAGCATATACACTTGCAATCAGTGGAGGTGTCAATATACACGATGGCTGTTAAAACTGACATCAGTACCACAGTGAGAGAGAACAGCTCTGCAGGACCTGAAATGATAAAGGCCAAGCCTGCTGTGTGAGTTTGGGAGGGTATGTGCATAAGCAGATAGGTTGGTAGGGAAATCAGTTATGGGGCAAAAATGGAGCCTGTGGTTTAAACTATACCTTGGATGGCAGCGTGCCAGAGGGAGGCTTTCCTTTTTCGCTTGTCCAGTTGCTATCACATTGCTAGTACACTCCATGCCACAAACAGCATCAGCCCTGCCCTGATGAGCAACAGGCTCCGGTGATTTCAACTGGAATCCAATATGGCAGCTGTTTTGTAAGAGGGGGAAGAGCTGGGTTGGAAACAAGATGCTGAGGCTGATACCACCCTGCAATTCTGTCACTCCCTCGTCGGCACACTGATTTACACCAGAGCAACCATTTTCCTTCTCAGCAGTTATCCAGTGTTACAATACCATTTAGTGCTATGGGTAGTCCCAAATATTTCTCAATTCCTCAGGGAACAAGAATGCCATCCTGCCTGCTGAAGAAAGGGACTCTGCACCCCACCCTAAAAACGGGCGCTGCTTTAAAGGACATGAAGCCAAAGCTGCTTACATCAAACTCTTTTATTGCTAGAGAGCCTATCATACCATTTTCTTAGATTATCTCCCACAACAGAAAATTCCTTCTAAGAAAACTACTGCACTTCACTGCTGCCCATACTCTTTATTCATTTCCCATTTCCTCCTTTGTGTTTTTGCTCTATCTAGCACTGACACAAGCAGGTGCCCTCTCTGGTGGCAGTTAGATCTGGGTTTGAGCACTGGTGTTGCTGCTTTGTGGCTTTGTGACCTTTAGCAAATCTCCAGCCTGTTTAGGCCTCCATTTCTACTCCTCGAATACAGGGATAGAGTTATGAGGCTTAATAAAATCTGTGGGAAGTGCCTGGGATATTTCCTAGCATAAAGTAGATAATAAATGCTAACTGAGGAATTCCTCTTCCTAGCTAATGCAATCAAGTTTTTAGTCATTACAAAGGGAAACCGTTAGTCATTATAAAAGGTTATATTTGGCAATGGAGGATAGATGTTGGGACCTGTTTTCCATATATCCTCAAGACTGTGTGTACTGAGTATCTTTCAGTGTGCAGAGCGAGGTACTGTATATTATATTTATAATACCTCTTTTAATTACCACAACACCCTGTGAAGCTTCAGTTTTTCTCATTTCTATACAATGGGGGCTAATTATGGCACCTAACTTACAAAGTAGCTACTCAAATGAATAAACTAATACAGTTTCTGGAATATACTAAAGTTAGCTATTCTATTACTATGAATTAACTTGACCAAAGTCACAAAGCTTGAAGACAACACCAGGATTCAATGCAGAGCTGTGTGGCTCCAGAGCTCATGCCATCATAACACATGCATGGAACCGAATGCAGAAGCCTGGGATGTAGTCTGAGCACTGCCCAGGATTTACACTGTGGTTTGGGACTCAACCTTTCCATACCTCTCTATTCCTTTTTTTTTTTTAATAAGCACATCACTTGGTCTATTTAACCTGTAAAATAATGCAAAAAAAAAAAATACAATTTGCTCTTTGGAATAATAACACCACATAAATTTTCATCTTTTTTCCCCCAAATCTGCCTTCCATAATTTATGAGAAGTGCAAAAGTTGCCGGAAAAAGAAAGAAAGAAAAGAAATGCATTTCCCATCAACACATGGAATGGAAAGATGGAAACTTCAGGAAAGTTTGACATGGGAAGAGAGCAACCCTTTGTACTCACGACACATCCAAAATTAAAAAAGACCACCATGTAAACCATTCCTAGAGACAGGCAAAAAGAAGTCATGAAAAAGCATTTGCTACTGATTCCACCATAAATCTCTTTTCAACTGCTTTACCCCTGCTGGTTTTCCAAATGAGACACTTGTCCATTTCCAAAAAGAAAATATATGCATTGAGAATAGCTACTAGATGTAGTTCAACATTAAAAGATTACCTACAAGGCTTCCTGCTGGAGCCGAACCTGGAAAGAAATGGGTTTCTTGGACTCTATTAGGGAATCCCTCAATGTACCATCCAAAACCTTCCTGCGTAAGACTTAATGGAACAGGGGGAGATGGAACAAAGAAGGAGGGGGAAAAAAGCTCTCTTCCCGGCTGAGCACTGACACATACAGTACCGTTTGGGAGGCAACTTTATGTGCTCTTAGTAGTAGATTAATGAATGTAATTACCTAGCATTGTGGCTGTGAATGCTGCAAAAACTATAATTTATAGAGTGCTGTAAAGTTCTAATGTGTTTTTATGTCCATAAGCTGCTTAACCATAATCTAATGCATTTGTACAAGAACAGCCTAAGTGGCTCTCAGCTGAACAGTGAACACAAGTGTCTGAACCTCAGCAATTCTACTCGTACATCTTTATACCCCAACCCCGTGTGGTAAGCATCTGAGGGAAAGAGCTGCTGAATTATACAAATAATTCTAGAGACAGTGACAAGGTTCTCTGCCTCTCTCACCATGAGAAGAGTTTCTGGCTGACAAAGGGCTGCAGGCCTTAATTAAATGCTGGAGTGGTTCTGCACACATGTTTGATGGTTACTTTTTTCTTTTACCAACATTCTCACCACCCTCTCCTCCAGTCCATCTACCCTCATCCCTACCCCCTAGAGGTGAGCAGGGGTAGATGCGGGAGGAGAGAAGAGAACAGGAAAAAAAAATTACCTTTCTATCTGAAAATATCCTACCTGACTTCCAGCTTGGGAGAAGACTTACCATTTCCAACTTTCCTGCCATTGTATTTTCAAGGAAGGAGGGAGTAAAGCTCAACAATTCTTTGACATCCAAAGCAAATTATCCTGAGACTGCCTTAGGGGTTTGAAGTATCTCATATGATTGGATAGGTGATTATGATGATGCAGATGAGAGTGGTGGTGATGGTGGGTGGTCGTGGTGGTGGCTGATGCTTTTTAAAAGTTTACTATGTGCAGAATTGCACACCCTCCAAGATCCTGTGAGCAGGTACCACTGATAACCAATTTTCAGATGAAGAGACTAAAGGCTGTGACTGGTTAAGTGGCAAGGCATGTATATCAGTTCAGCTTTTCACTCCGTAGCCCATACTAGGCTCACCAGACAACTTATTGATACTTACTACTTGTAACTTAATGTTCTCCTCACCTGTAACTTAGAGATAACAATAGTATTTACCTCACAGGATTGTGGTGGGAGTTAAATAAGTTAATACATACGAAGTGCTTAGAAGAGTATCTGGACTTAAGCGATGCCGAGTCCCTGTTAGCCATCATCACAATTACTACTCTACGAACAGGCAGAATATGAATATACAGTTTGCCTTTGAATAAAGCAGGAATTGGGGGTGCCCTACACTTATCACTGTAAAAAATCAGCTTATAATTTACACTCGGCCCTCCATATCCACAGCTCCACATCTGCAGATTCAACCAATCGGGGCATGTAGCACTGCAGTATTTACTACTGAAAGAAATCTATGTGTAAGTAGACCAGCACACTTCAAACCCATGTTGTTGAAGGGTCAACTAACCTGGCAAGGAGGTGAGGGGGATGCTATAAGGGACACCAAAACCTGCGGGCATTTTCCAGGGGCAGACGTTCAAAGTCTCAAACATCTGTAACTGTGAGATCCAGAGATTTATCCTGGAACCCAACAGTACCAAATAACAGATACAGCAGCAGCATCAAAGTACAGCTGGCAAGCCCCACTCCACTTCCCAGAGCCCAGTGTTGAGTGAAGGCTCCCCCAGAGAGGACCTCCCAAATAGCCCTCAGGTGTAAAAGCAAAAAACAGTCACAGCAACAGGAATCCCCACCTTCTCCTCCTCTTTTCAGAGCAGTGCAAGATGATATCCGTGAGTAAATATTTTAATACACATTAAAAAAATAATAGCTTCAGGAAAACACAAGGCTAGAAAATTCAGAGATCTTGGTTGAGTACAGGAGCACAATGGCATTACATCAGTGGCCACACAGGGATGAACAGCCAGCTCTAAGACACACACTCAGGGTAAATTAGTATCATGGCTAATAAATAATTGATGCTCTTCTAGTTAAAAATGTACTGCTCTCCAGCATTCATGGGATTAGATGTGATTTGGATTCAATTAAAGCTCTATCCTGTCCAAGGGAAGAAAACTCTGCCTCTAAGAGAGAGCCATGCGGCTGCTTCTTTACTTCTTGTGCCAGATTGATCTCTGGAAGCCTCAGATCCATCACTTTCACAGGGGCTGCACAGGCAGTAGCTACACATCTATCTCCTCCAACAGAGGAGTAAAAGAGCAGAAAGTTTGAAAGTAGATAACAGAACTGGGAAAGTATTTCCTGCCCCCTAATAACTTAGCTTTGACCCTAGTGGTGAAAACTGGTTCCTGTTATTTAATCTGAAAGAAGAAGGGGAGGGAGTAAATAAACCATTTCCTGAAAACACTGTTGGAGTCCTTAAAAAGCTGAAGTGGAACTGGGCATAATAAGGCTCTGGGATGTGGCCAGTTCTCTCCACATGCCTCCCTACCCTGAGTTTCCCCTGATACACACCACTGTTCTCCTGCAGGCTTCAAGACTCACTTCCTCCTTAGCAGTCTGATCATTAAAAGTAAGTTGCTGATTACTAATGAGATATTATTAAAGTCATCTATACTGATGGTGGATTTGTGAATTTCTCCTTCCAGTTTTGTCAAATTTTGCTCTGTACTTTTGAATCTATACTATAAGATGCATATAAGTTTAGAATTGTATCTTTTATCATTATGTAATGCACCTCTGTATCCCTAGTAAAACTTTTTAAAGTCTAAAAAGAAAAAAAAAAGTTGCTGGCTCCACAGCAGTTCCAAAATATTCACCAGTTCCCCACCCTACCTGCCACCACCCTTCTGTTTGCCTTTCTCACCTCAGTTTCTCTGTGGGAATGGGATCCTAGCCTGTCTCTTCACATTCTCTCCACACACACACGCCCATCCTCTATCCTGTCCACTCACCTTTTACAAGTCCACTTCTAGCTCAGGACTCCCTGTAAGAAGCCCATGGCTCCCTACTGCTTGCACCAACCCCATGGTAGCGACTCTGTCTTCCCACATGCCCTGCCATGACTTACTGGTTATGTCTCGCCCATAACTCCCTCTCCATCCATGTGCCTTAGGGATGATATCTACTCCCCAAGCACTCTTAGCACTTTCTGTCTATACCAGTGATCTGTAAGATGTCTACCAGGATAAAGACTACAGTAAAATGTCTATTTGTAAATGCTTTTCACCTCATTCTTTAATAATTTCTAATTTTGTGTTTTATGATCTCTAAAATATACTGTCCAGTAGTACATAAAAGTTTTATACATATATGTATACATAGTTAACAGAGGTGCTTATTCTAAACGTTTTTGCCAATAGGAGTACACAATCCAAAAAGTTTGGACACTTCTGGTTTAGACTACACAGAGGGAAGCAAGCATCTTGATGGTACCTTTTCCTGTACTCCTTTAAAAGTGATTTATTGATATAATAAATAGACATTACAAATCACAGCTTACATACCTGTGTAGAACAGCGTGCTCTGAGAAACTAAATCCCAGTATTTGGCAAATAAATAAATCATTAAGCTACAGGAAATAACCACATGTAGTGGCTACAATTAACCCTTGAACAACATGGGTTTGAACTGCGCAAGTCCACTTATACGTGGACTTCTTTCACTAAATACATACTACAGTACTACACAATCCGCAGTTGGTTGAATCTGCGTATGGGGAATTGCAGATACGGAGAGCCGACTATAAAGTTATAGGTGGATTTTCAACTGTGTGGAGGGTCGATGCCCTTAACCCCATGTTGTTCAAGGGTCAACTGTATTGTTAATAATACCATATTGCATATTTAAAAGTTGCTAAGAGAATAGATCTTAAAAGTTCTCATCACAGCAACAAAAAATTTTGTAACTATGTATGGTGACAGGTGTTAACTAGACTTATTGTGGTGATCATGTATTACAAATACCAAATCATTTTGTTGTACACCTGAAGCTAATATAATGTTATATGTCAATTATACCTCAATTTTAAAAAAGAAAAGAAAAAAAGAAAGTGACAGGGGATCATCTTTTGGTATTAACAATGCAATGACGACTTCGCAGGGGTACTACAACTCTAGGGAGCAAGTCCCAAGCTAATTAGCCGGCAGCCATCAAACACACCAAGTATTATGTGATCTGGCCCACAGATTTCTTCTAACAGAACATCAGGGATTTGCTTCTTTGAATAGGATACTGTATTGAAACAGAAAAGCAAGGGAAGATGTGGTAATACTTGCTCACCAACACATTTTCCTCAGGAGATAAAATAAATCCAACTTCATCCAGTCATGGCAACACCCAAAGTCAAATAGGTCTGCATGACCTGCCAGTTCACTAGATAAGCTCGAAGTTGCAACAGCCTTGTGGATACTGGGTAGATGCTTACTGGAAAGGGGATAAATCCTTATTTCAATGCTTGTGGTAAAAGTTTTATGCAATTCCAGATCAACTGGGTGGCTTAGTTATCACCACTGCTTGTTCTAGAATATTAATCTCTTGAGGGAGAAGACTCTTACATCACATCAAATCTCTCTCAATACCATGTCTGGTCCTTGGTAGTCACTCAATAGAAATGTGTTGTATAAACACTGAAAAAAATAGTTTTAAAGCTTAAAATTCAATATTTTGGATCACAACTCTTTCTGTTACTTCAAGAAAGTACTGATCAAGTGAATTCTTGACTGTATCAAAAAGGCAGAAGGTCAGCCTATACATACGTCCAAAAAACAATATGAAATCAGAAATTATCAGTCAATATGAACACCTAGTTGTGAATAACTGTTCATTGATGTACTCTTAGGCATTCCTGTGGGAATGATCAGAATGGTCACAATGTTCTTCCCTTCCTGTACATACAGCGGGTTGGTTCACAGGGTGCATGAAGGCTATAATCACTGAAAAGAGGCCCAATTCCAGAGTCCTGGGGCCCTAAAGTCTGTACCTCTGATGGAGAGTAACGTTGTTCTCTCTGTAAGGTTCAACCGGGTAACCTGTTCTGAGCTTCCTAAGATATGCTAAAATAAGTCTAAAGTCGCCAACATTTTCTAGACATGAACTATAGGGCATCTATCAAACTATCTGTGTCGCAAAGAAACCTATAAGCCATTTCTTCCCCACAAGCTCTACACAAAAACAGAATCAGAACTGGGCATAATAAACCTTTTTAGCCCCTTGGCTTTTGTGTTAATAATCTGATGAAGGCAATCACAGTCAATTTAGCAATAATAATAATAATATTAATGCCAGAAACCTTAGCACTAAGTTTACAATCTAACTGGGGCAGGAGCAAGAAACAAATTCTATTCTGATCCACAGAACAAAAAAATGATTGAAGTGGCTATTCTCTTCAGTAAAGTACCAAACTAGTACCATTTAGATGCATAGGAGAGAAGTTAATTCTTTATACACAGTGATGCCTTAGAGTGCGCATCAAGAGTCTCTCTAGTGCTTGAGAAAAGCTGACCTAGACTTTCAAATGCATATATTTACTTGATATACTGCCAAATGCCTAGACATTCAGCACAATAGTTTTAGAACAGATAGAGTAAAAAGCTCATCCAGGAAGGATTGGGGGAAAGAGGGGGAGGGATAAATATGCAAAGCATGATCACAATGGATTCATAGAAGAGTCTAGTAAGAGATAAAGATGAAAATAAAATGTTTAGGGCAGATTATACTCAATATAGAACCATTAAAGGTTTTTAAGGGGAAGCATCACAAGTTTAGAGTAGACAAGCAGAATGTCCATCCTAGATGCCCACCATCCAATAGACACAAGGCCTGGACTGACTCCTATCAGTTCCATCTTCTTAATCCCTCTGCCATCTGTCCACCTCTCTGTGACTCCACTGTCCCTACCTGAATTCAGACCTCCTCATCTGGACTTCCGTTACCAACATCCTAATTGGTATCCACGTCTACAGTCTTTCACCCTGCTGCAGGATTGGTGACACCTCTAAAGTGCAACTCTAAGTGCGTCACTTCCTTGCATGAAACTTTCAATTCATGATCAATTCTAATCTCCTTTGTGGACTCCTTTTGGTCCACACAGGCTTCAATTACCTAGGCCCTTGCTTACAGCTCTAACCTCATTTCTTGTCACCATCTCCTGGACTCCACCCACCTCCCCAGTTCCCCAGTTGTGCCAAGAGTCTTTTAAGTCTCTTTAAAACTACAATTCCTCTGCCAGTAATATTATTTCCTCCTAGCTCACTCAACCCTCTCTGCTTGGCTATCTCCAACTTAGCTTTAAGTTCTCCATTATCCTTAACAAAACACTTATTCCTCTTGTATTATACTTTCCATTTACTTTTCCATACCTTTACCAGTCTGTGAACCCCTTGAGGCAGGGACTGGGCCTGATGTGCTACCATATCCCCAGCATCTAATAAATCAACTTTTTCCTCAAAGAAGTATTTAATCCAGGGATGACTCTGTACATAAAGTAGGTGGTTCCAGCCATTCTCTGCCACACTCTCTCTGGGAGGCAGGAGGCAAGAAGCTATGCATGATATTCAAATCCCACCCAAGTCATTCCCTTAGGGCAGGTGTACCATTTCTATTCCCGGCAGCATTTCTAACAAATCAGCACATGTTTTAAGCTTAAGAAATATATGCCAGTTTAGCTTCCATACTCAACGAAGACTCAGTAGGGGTGGTAATAATAATAGCAGCTCACATTTACTATATACTTACCACTGGCCAGATGGTGTGCTCATTTATCTAATCCTCACGACAACCCTATACATTAGGAACTCTGTTTCTCCCACAATACAGATGAGGAAATTGAGGTTTAGAAATGTTAAGGCGAGTAATTCTCAGCTCTGGCTGTTTACTGAATCTTCTAAGAAACTTTAAAAACACACACACACACACAAATAATGCCTGACCCCCACCCAAATGCAACTAAATCCCAATCCCTGGGGGCTTTTTTTTTAAGTTCCTTAAATGTGCATAAATTTCTCCAGTTTCTATGCTGCAGACAACCTGAAGTCAGTCTGATTCCAGAGCCAGACATATCTGTTAAACCACTACACTCTTTTAAGCTATTTCTCTGAATTTATAAGTCCTGGAACATTTATCCTTTCTCTTCAAAGTATGAGCAGGTGATAGCCTCTTGATTAGTAAAAGGAGAGTCTCTTGAGAATATAGATTATATCAAGTGCCACCCTGAATGTGTAAGTCAACTTCATGGTTCTCATCTGAGACAGCAAAGAGGGCTCTTTGCTAATTTAATAGCAATTCTCGTAACAGTATCTTCTACAAATTCTACTTCCCAGCAGCCACTGGACCACAGGATGTTAATCCACCACCATTTAATTAAAAAAAAAAGAACCTATTTTCTCAGGAGGCACAAGAAGCCCAGATTTCCACCAGACATGACAGGCCAAAAGAAGACAAATGAGTTATATAATTGGTGTGGGAGGCTAAAATTTTAAAAGCCTACCGTAAAACGATGTTTGAGATACTCCAGTATCCCAAATGTGTTAGAAACTAAACACAGAAGCATTCTGTTTTCATTTTGGTGCTTAGAATAGAATTTAGGCTCACATGCAGATATAACGTGTGACACATATGTTATGGACATACCCAACATGACAAGAAAGGAAGTAGATGGAAGAAAACATTTAAGCAAATTATAGATAAAGGGGCGAACAGTACAATGGATTGATGTTCTAACCTTTCCTATTTCTGAAGCCTGAGCTTCAAACAAAGAAAGTAAGAGCTTATCCGTGCTTTCCTCAATGTGAAAACAAAAAGAACATTAGGATGGGCATATATGTCTCTGCCATGCTTTCTTATCTATTAAGTTCAGGGCCAGCCTCCTGGGTGAGCGACCTGTGCAATCACCCAGGGCCCTGAACTCAGAAAGGCTCATCTCTTGGTCTAATGCTCTATAATCTTATCTTTGAACTTGTGTTTGGTAAGTGAAGTATGATGAGACAGTGGAACACATGCACAAGTAGAGGAAATTTACGTAATAGGCATGCCTGCCATTCTCTGCTGCTCTGTTTGCACACAGCATTCACAATGTCCCAAGAACACAGAATGCAATGAACATAAGAGTTCAGTAAGACTCAAACAGAATACAAGGTAAGCACATTACATCTATGATGGAGTAAGAGGAGACACTAACAGCCTTGGAGACCATAATTTCCCTTGGAACCAGAATTTGGCTTAACATAAAAAGGAGGCAAGGGTGTTAGAAGAACTTGGACCTAAAGAGTTCATACTCCTTTTGGAAAAAAATACACACAAATGGGAAATTTTACAAAATAAAGGAAGCAATGTCACACTCAAGTCAGAATTAAAATATATATCCAAAAATGAGACAGCAATTAGAAGTGCTTAGAAGCGGAAGACTAGCAAAGATATCAAGGTAGAACGGGTTCTTGAATAAGACTCAACAGACCTTTTGCCTTTTACATTATATAGTACACACAAAAACATGTTACATATGTTTAATGAAAGCTGGTGGAACTGTCTCTCTTGCCAGCCTTCCATAATTTCCCCTACAGTTGTTCAGAATGTCATTTTCCAGAGTCTTTTGCTTAGATAATTCATAGGTAAAACGCTATGTTCCAACAGCTCCTACCCAAGCATTAACAGCACACTGCTTCAAACTCCCATGTCAGTAGTGGCTGATCTGCTTCATTCAGAAGGAGTGGTTGTACAGGGGCAGTGACTGTTACTCACAAGAAGGACCGAGGTGTATTAAAGGCATGCACCGAACCAAAGGTAAATACCTCTTCCAGCACAATGCATAGGTATGAGGACAGCTCTTCATTTTCCAAGCTAGCAGAGGAGAACACTGGTGCAATTACTCCTAAACTGCCTAATCCCCGTATCACTTATATTCAAAAGTCAATATGGGTAGTGGAAAGAGCAATGGCCTAGAGGCCTAAGATCAAATTTTAAGTCGTGCTTGATCTTATACAAGCTATTGCATCTACTGGAAATTCAAATTTCTCACTTATAAAATAGGAAGACAAACCATTACAGCTCCCTTGTAGGCTGTTGTGAGATTCAAATCAGAATGTGTGCACAGCATGGTAAAAAGCAAAGCATGGAACAAACGTTGCACATTCATTATTAAGCTCTGGAGTAGTCTTATGTGCTTTGAGGAAGATTTAGCTTCATAATTAGCTTGTGTTGCTGCACATAAACTGGTTGGCAGAGTGAACCCAGCCTCGGATAAAAACTTCAGTCAACCAAGAATTGACTGTCCACGTCATCCAAACGTTGGTGTTAAGGATCTTCATGCAGGAAGATATTGTGTTAAATATGTGAACCGGTCACAATTTAAATGAAGAAAAATTCTACTCAAGAACTTTAACATTCATCCTTGATACATGCTTTATGATGTGTCACGCGCATAACATTCATCTCTGATACATGCTTTATGATGTGTCACGCGCAACAAGTAGATATATCTGATGTACCTACCACTTGAGCCAAATGTTCTCATCTCAAAAATGAGCACCATCTTCTCAGGGAGCAACAAGGTCAAGGTGAATACTAGCATAAGTGAATGATTCCAATAGGCAGCAGAAGCTTATAGCTCAGTGATGTATAGTTTCTACCTGACTTATGAACTTTACACATAAACTGTTTTCTAATTTGTCCACAGCAAGGGAAACTTTAGGGGTTGCTTAACATACAAGAAACTTGGATTTACTTCTTTATAACATTTTTTTAACTGTGAAAGATTAACTCAGCCAGGCAGCCCAGGAACAATGGTCTCAGATTACAATCTCCCACCAAGTCCTGAAGGCCTGCCTGCCTCCTAGACTCCAGCCCAACAATCAGCCCAGGGAGTCAGGATTCTCCTTGAACAGCAGAGAAATGTCACCTGACCCTCAGACAACCTAAGACAGCCCACAACAAAGCAGATGAAAGGATACTGCCAGTCAACACAGCTCCCACTGCTCCTTCGTCCTCTTTTAAAGGCAGACGAGAACAGGCCCCAGACAACCTGGCAGTACATGCTGAAGGCTAAGCCTGGCAGAAGACCCCTGTCTCTGGGGCTTGTTTATCTTGCTCAAGTTGGCTAAAGAATCACTGAGCGACACATGGGTCCCTTTTCCAGGCTGACAATAACCCTGCCACGTGAATCATCAAGCACGTGGAAGAAAGGCCAGCAGTCCTGACCCCCAGCCTGCTAACCCAGGATCTACACACTCATTAGATACATGTGACTAGATTAAGGCACCTCTAAGCAAATCACAATCCTAGGCTATACCAGGAAACCTCTGGGAGGACGGAAGCAAATACTCCTATCTTAGTTCTCAATCATAGTTGAAGCCAGATCCTGTGCTCTTAACCTTTCTAACCAGCCTTGTCTTACCACAGGTGTACGACATATTATGACAAGAGGACTGAAAAGGCCTGTAAGATATATACCAGAACCTCGTCTCACCTAGGTGTCTCTAACTAAAGATGCTCTAGCACTTGTTATGTGAAAGGACCTGCTCTACAACTTATTCTTCCAACAAGTACTTCCAACAACACACTGAATCCAAAGTTAATAGACCAAGTTCTATTGAAAATACAAAAGGAATAAGATGATCCCTGCTATCACAGCAATTATGACCCAGCAGGGCGATAAGATCCTTAAGTAAATACCTGCAGTATGCGGCAGGTGGCCTAATAGAAGTGTAGCGCCCATTTGCTCCTGGAGCAGGAGAGTACACTGCAGTGGGTAATCACGGAAGGTTTCCGGGAAGAGGCATCTGAGCCGGGCTTTAGCAAGGGCAACATTTTGAAAGGCAGATATGGGAGAATAAGGAGAACAGAATGAGCACCTATGAGGGAAAGTTAGTAAAAGATAGAGCTGGGTTGTTAAGGGAGGGAATGGGCTGCTTAATCACCAGGCTTAGGAAATTTGAACTTCATCTGACAGGCAGCAGGAAGCCATGGAAGGCTTTTGAACAGTATATTGAAATAAGCAGACAAACAGACAACTACAGGAAGGTTTGCGGGAAAGAGATACCAGAACCACAAGACCAATTATGAGGCTGCTGAAACTGTGCAGATGATGTGTAATGAGCACCTGAACAAAGCAGGTAGCAAAAAAAAGTGAAAAGGAAAAAGGACTTATAAGTGACAAGGAATAGGAAGTACTCATGAGAGGCAAAAAAAAAAAAAAGTGTGTGTGGGGGGGGAGAAAGCTACAAATAGCAAAAAAAATTTTAACCAGAAAACGTAGGCGGCATTACTGAAAAGAAAGAATGAAAAAGAGTTGACGAGAGTGTGTACATTTTATCATAGACGCGCTGGGATTCTAATGGAATTTCCAGATACAGACACAGAGATATGGAGTTGGGAAGGTAAATTCTGACTGGAAATGAAAATTGGGACATTAATGGCATTTTGATCATGGATGATGTGCTAATGAGAAGAGTCAGAAAAATAGAACTCAGGGCAGTGTGCACAGCTAGGAGTTTAGATAAGGAAATGAGAACAGAAGAGAAATGGCCTTGGCACGAGACATGGATAAAGAAAAAGAAAAATGTGATGTCACAGAAGGCACAGAAAAGAAAACATTTCAAGGAGAGAAACCATTAACCCCTGTCAAACATTACAGAGACTTTTTGTAACAGAGGAAGAGGAATGAGAAAGGTCCCTGAACTAGGAGATTAAAAAGTATCAAGTGAGATTTCATCCATATCGACATCAATGACCAGGGTGGATGCCACCTGATACTGAGAGCCCTCTGCATTCAAAATACATTTAAGAAATTCTGTGCAGCACAGAGATCATATAAAAAACCTAACAGTGACTCGGGACACACTGGACACAGGTCTGGGCAGCATCTGGAAATATGCACAGTAACCATGAGTGCCAAAGAGCACTGCGTGGCCCAGGCCTGGAGACCATAGCAACCAATGCTATCTCACAGAAACCCTCTCCACCTCCCCAAACCCGCACTCCCCACTTGCTGCCTTCTCCTCCCTAGAAGTCACAGTCATCAAGCAAAGCAGTGCAGAGAATATCACAGTCTAAATATACAATTCCCTTTAAAAAAAAAAAAAAAAAGCCTACCATCCTGAAATATTCTACACATGAGACATAAATCTTTCTGTTCATTCATGTCTGTTAGTAAAAAAAAATAGTTGAAAGCAGATATATGAACTTCCTATCCATCCTGTGGGATATTTGTAATACAGAGAGTGAAACTTATATAATGTGTGTACAGAAGAGCAGATGGGTCTTCCAATAAGTGAAATACGATCCCTCTCCTACCATACTTTTAATCCATTAGTTGCCTTATCTTTTTCTAGGAATATTCTCTTTTTATATTCAACTCCCATCTATTTGGATAGATCATCAGCATCATCACAAATCATGGCTTCAGTTCCAACCCAACAGCATTATGCAATTTACTGCATGGCACCTGGCATTAAGGCTCATGTTATCTGATTTTAGGAGTCATTATTTCAAATATTTTAGATAAAGTATGTTTTCCCTCTCAGTATACAGAATGATAAATGGTTTGCAAATAGTTGTGAAGTCTCCACTTAGTATGTCAATGAGTAAACAATGCTCCTGCTGCCATGGTCCCTTTTATTATTTGAATCCTGAAGAAACTGTTCTGCAAACAGCATGGCTGCAAGATGACATCTGTGTGTTCATTAATGCATCATTTCCTCTGCACAGAAGCTCTACAACTGAAATTTAATTCTAATCTTTAATTGAACAAAATTGCTTTCAGATGACAAATTAAGGCGAGGGAGCCACACCCCAGCACAGGGCTACAGCAAGGAAGAGTGGCATCATCCCTTCTCCAGCATGAAGGAAAACCGCAACGAAAAATTGACTGTGAATGATTTGCTCTCACTTGGCTGCACTGTGGAAGGGAAAAAAAAAAAAAAAAAAGGAAAGAGGAAACAGTATGCTTTATTACAGTCATTTTGTAAACAAAGTGAATATGGGAGTATTTGAATATAAAATCTCACAGTAATCTACCCCATGTTGGAACAAAGTAGAGTTATTGGAGACATGGCACCAGTTTGATATGCTCTAAACCCTGGTTCTGAAGGCAGTAAGACATATTTGGGTTTAAAAACTTAATGTCTGGGACTTCCCTGGTGGTCCATTGTAAAGAATCTGCCTTCCCACACAGAGGACGCAGGTTCGATCCCTGGTCGGGGAACTAAGATCCCACATGCCATGCACCACACTACTGAGCTCGCACACCTCAACGAGAGAGCCTGCCTGCCGCAAAATTACAGAGCCTGTGCACCACAACTAAAGAGAGAAAACCCTCACGCCACAGCTAGAGAGAAGCTCGCGCGCCGCAACGAAGAACCACTGTGCCAGAATGAAGATCCTGCATGCCACAACTAAGACATGACACAGCCAAAAAAAATAAAATGAAATGAAAAAGAAAAAAAAAAACTTAACATCTAGTGGGACCAGTAATTTATTTTGCTTGGGACAAAGACTCCTATCCCAACACTACTTCCTGGCATCAAGAACCACAGTCCAAGTCAAATGTCAGTCAGGGACACAGGTCAGCAGATTGCAAGCCTGAGATACCCAGAGCACCAAACACAATGCAGAAGCCAGAAGGCTATTTGGTCAGTCTCTCCTCCAGAGGCTGCCAGACTTAATGGTATTATGGTGCTTTTTATGTCTCTGTGGCTTCATTTTAACGCACCCTCGATACCCTGGACTTCTTGGTGTGGAGGGGCAGGCACACAGCCTCCCAGCTCTTGAGCAAGGCTACCACACTACTCAATCCAGCTGTGGCTTACCGCAGCAGACTCTATAATTAGGTAGAATCTTAATCTAGACTCTTTTTTTTTCTTTTCTTAATTTTTTAAAAATTTATTTTATTCAAGTATAGTTGATTTACAATGTTGTGTTAATTTCTACTATACAGCAAAGTGATTCCATCATACATATATACATACATTCTTTTTCATATTCTTCTCCACTATGGTTTATCACAAGATAAACACACACACACCTCCTGAGCTCTAATGTCTTTGGAAGACTCGGGTGAATATTTGTGCTAGACCTGGGTGCTGTCTGAGCAGAGTGTCTTAGAAGTCCCTTCACTAATCAGACAACTTCCTGGCTCAAGAGGTGTTTTTCTAAGCATTATCCTAAACAGCTCAGCTTGGCAACACCAGAAGAAAACAGGACTATCCATTTAATACCAGGCTCCAGACTTTGCCCTCCAGATAATCTTAGACTCCTGCTGCCTTTTCACATCTTTATGAAAAAAGTGCTCATAAATACCTATCAGGAGGAGATGGTGAGAGGTGACCAGTCACATGAGGCTGGGGCTCACCAGGGCAGTGGCTTAGATCCACCGGTCCTTCTCACCAGTGATTTAACCTCTCTTCTAGAAAGAAAAATAAGTCACATATTTTTTATCTCTCATCTACTCTGAAGAGTCAGTATCATTCTACAGAACTGGACCAAAATCTCATGCAAAACTGTGTCAAGGGAAACTTCTGGCCCTGAAATAGGTAAAAGAGATCACCAGACCTACTTTCAGGGAAAACTGAAGCCCCCAGGGAGTCTCATCCTACAGAGACAGTACTTCTGTCATGACTAGGCTATTTCGTAACTCCATAAACTGTCTAAAGAGATGCAAATAATATCTATCCCCTAGGAGAACCACCTGCCCTCTCCCTGAAAAAAGTCAGTTTTATGTCCATCTAACATTCTTTTCAACATTACTCCATATAAATTTGTGATTCTTTGACTTCTTTTTACCTGGTGTAACATCAGCCTCGTTCCCTCATTTAATAATAAGTTAAATAAAATCTTTGACAGGTATAACATTTTATATCTATATATGAGTCACGGTTTTAGCTTTTTTTTGAATATTATTCTTTTAGCTATTAGAAGTGATAAAACTTGGGTCCAAGAAAGAAGAAAAACCTGTCTCTAGGATTCTGAATTCTAAAGGATACTTTTTTTCCCCAACAATAAACATGAGGAGGTAACGTGACTTGAGATGAAAAGTGAGTGAAGGAAACTAGAGTGTCCTTTCCAAAGGACATCATCTTTAATGTTCACAGAACCCCAAAATGAATTTCTCCAAAGGATTTTTTAAAAAAGAGGTCCAGGGGACTTCCCTGGTGGCACAGTAGTTAAGAATCCGCCTGTCAATGCAGGGGACACAGGTTCGAGCCCTGCTCCGGGAAGATCCCACATGCCACGGAGCAACTAAGCCCATGCGCCACAACTACTGAGCCTGCGCTCTAGAGCCCGTGAGCCACAGCTACTGAGCCCGCGTGTCACAACTACTGAAGCCCGTGCACCTAGAGCCCGTGCTCTGCAACAAGAGAAGCCACCGCAATGAGAAGCCCGCACACCGCAATGAAGAGTAGCCCCCGCTCACCACAACTAGAGGAAGCCTGCGCACAGCAACGAAGACCCAACGCACCAAAAATAAATACATAAATAAATAAAATAAATTTTAAATAAATAAATAAATAAAAAGAGGTCCAGTGTTAAGTTCAGAATCACGTGAGAAACTAACTGAAAAACTTGATTGTAAGGCACATGATTCAAGGAAGCAAAGCCATGTTCCCCTAAATAGCACCCAGAAAACCAGGTCAGTCAAGATAAATGAGTTATCCTGCCATCTTCTCAGATGGGAAAAAGCTAGGAAAGCAGCCATGTTGGTCTCTTATCCCACATACTTCAGGACTGGCAATTCTAGGAGACTCCAAGGAAAGCTTCAGAGGTATTAAGAAATAATCATTTATCTGAATTAACATTCCACTCCAGATGAGGTAATTAATTAGGCAAAAGAAAACAATCCTTAGTACTTTGCTCTGATAATTAACAAACATTAAATCTGCCATTGGTAATTTACTACACTGGGAACAGAAAATTTCAATTGTTCAACCTCAACTTGCAAGCCTTTTATCTCCTTGCAAGCTTTTTTCAATAATCCTTTATTGGCTGACATTAAGGAAAGTACAAAAGCAGTGGGGCACTGCTCAAGATGCTTACTTAACCTTTATAACTGCAAGATGGTACAGTGTGTGCATTTTTCAAAGTGACAGGCTGCTTTATAAGGAACATCAGCAGACTAGAGAAAGGAGCACCATGTCTGTCCAAAACAGAGAACAGCATCCTCCTTATTTTCCCAACCACCATGCAGAGCACTCCTGTAATTCTATGTTAATCCCTGCACTAGGAGACAGCCCAAATCCATTTATAGGTCCTTCAAGCGTTGCTTTCAGAATATGATAAAACCCTGAAGGGGGGAGAAAAGCAACAGCATTACTTCTCACCCTCTCCTACAAATCAAAGGAAAGGACATATTGAATCCTGCTTTTTTAGTAACTTGAAGCCCTGCATAAAAATCTGCTTAACAGCTTCAGCCTGGGAACCAGCTTTCTTTTTTTTTTTAAATGAGCTGCATTGCCTGTGAGGTGGGTTTTGTTTTGGGTGTTGCCTTAGCTATATTTTCAGTCCGTCAATCACCAAGGTTTTGAGCACTAGGCCCACTGCAATGAAATATGGATCTTTGATTCAATAAAATCATGAAATAAAAAACTTCTGAAGTTCTCCCAAAGGAAAAGTGGCCTCCAAATAATTAATATCATGTGTCCTAAATGTGCTGTTGTATAAAGCAGTTGACACTGCAAGAAGCAGCACCTCCAAAACCCTCTGAAGGGAGACATCCTGCTGGGTTTACGTGGGGAAAAAAAATGTAAGCAACACACACCCTAGTGTTTGCTATAGCTCTTTACAACTGAATCTAAAGCAGGAAGTAGTGAGGAGGGAGGAGTCGGGAGAAACAGAGCCAGTGACAGCTCTGTAAGTAGAACTGCCTTGGTTCCATGGTGAATTGTGATTATGGTGCATGGAGAGGGTGGAGGGCGGTAAGGAGTGGAAAAAGCCATGAGGAACTCCAGGGGTGATCTGCATGGTATACAGACATGAAGGTATACATATATAAAAATCTATCAAGCTATCCTTTAAGATCAGTGCATGTAATTATATGTTAGTTACACCTCTCTAAAAAAGTAAATGGCTCAGAAAAAAAATCTTAATTCTTAATTTAAATCAGGGTGCTCCCACCTTACCATTTAGATATCACTATGATGCAGTGGAAAGACCATCAGACTGAGACTCAGAAAGAACATCAGGCTCTGGCCCTCACTAGCTGTCTGTCCTTGGGTGCCTTTTCCTATCTTTATGCAGGTCATCATACTGGAAAAAAAGATAGGTAACCTGAAACATAGGGTCCAGGGTCTCCCAAATGCCAGCTGAATCAGCCCTTAGAACTGCTGGCCAGGTAGGAATAATGTCCTGTAAAATTTCTGAATTTGAACACCTCTGCAGCCTCTCAATGTCCCCACCCCATTGCTCCCTGTTGCTTACACCTGTCCAATTCATTCACTTATGCTACCTGTCTAACCTCAGGAAATATGTGAATTTTAGAGCACTTGTCTTAGACCCTTAGAGTCATTTCTAGCCCGAAAACTCTATGATTTAAAGTTTAGATACTTCACTAGGATTTTTTTTTCCACTCTGGCCCTGACAGGCTTAATGGAATAGAGGAATCTAACAGAGTAACATTTAGAGCATGTATTTGATGTGGAACTATCCAGTAACAAGTATCCTGCACAACCTAGCTGGCTGGCTCTTGAAATCAACTAGCTGGTGACAAATTCTTTAGATGGCTAACCAGGCATGTTCACATGTTCTTGTTCTCCTAAATCTACAAAGCAGGCATCCACATGAGATTAAGTTTTGATGCCTCTATTTGGATGAAGATGAGAATGGAGGTGACTAGAATCGACAGCCACAAATAGATGAATATGGGTGTAAGAACAAGGACTAGTTACTAAGATAGCCTCTCTCAGTTTGTCAGCTTGTCTGACATTTCATCAAATTCTCAGGTCAGTTTTCAGGATGCATTAAAAGAAAATTATCCTGCAAAAGAGGATACATAGCAGGTAACAATTTTTTTGTTTTAACTTAACAATGAACCTTAATATGACCATGACCTAAAGCTCTTACAACACTGTCTTTTCCCCTCTACTAACTTCTTTATTTCTACTTCTATTTTTAAAATATTTAAGTCTAAAGAGATTTCCCATTGAAATATTTTAAAACTCCCTTTGTTTCTTCTGAAAGCACAATATCCTCAATTTTTATCCAGGAGTTAATAGCTCTTGCTTTCATTCTGTAAATGTTGATAATGGCTGTCTTGACAAGGTTCTCTGCTTCAATGAACACAATATTTGGAATGATGAAAATGCTACAAGCATGAACCCTTCCTATATAATATTTAATAGTCCTGTTCACTTGACAACTGCAATGATTTCCAGAAGTTAAGCAAAACAGAAATAATTAATACCTACTTGATGTCCAGTTCTATATAAGGCACTGTCAGGGCGAAAAGAATTAATCTAAGACTCAGTCTCTGGCCACATAAGGCTTATAGTAGGTATGAAGACCAATCCCCCTTGACGCCAAAGAGTAAGGCAGACCCGGTAACTACTCTGTGAAGTCTTTTTAATTCAAGGGCTCTCCCCCTGGTGTTGACAGTGCTTTAATTTAGTACCTTCACTTCTCTTCCTCCTTCCTAGGCTGCATGGCCTTCCGGCCACCATCCCCTCAGCACATAATCAGAGCACCACAGGGGAAGGGAGGAAAGAAAAGGTACAACTCCATCCATTCTGCTCTCAGCATAAAGAAGCTCAGCAGGGGAGGCATTTGAAACTAATGACTAAAACAAGAGTTAAGACTTACCTTGGAGTTAAACAGGAAGTCAGAGAGAAAAGACCTTGAAGGTCACCAAGTCAACTTCTTTCTAAAGTCAAGGAAAGCCCAGAGGAAGTGACCATCTCAGTAGCAGGATAGGGGAGTTTCAGCTCTGACTTAATTTGAAGAACAGTGCAAGACCAACAAAGTCTTAGAATTTTTAAGCTCCAACCTCACATTTTTTCTTTTACCATTATTGATAACTACACCCCAATGAATTGATATTCAGGTGATTGTCCTGATACCAGCAGCAACAAACAAAGCTTCTGCTACCCTGACATATAGAGATGATATTCTTGACCAACCACACGCAGAAAATGCAACTCTGTGCTTCTTTCCCAGAAGTAGTAATAAATTTTCACTGATCTATCAACACACTAGATCCTTGTTTGGCTTCCTCTATGAGAAGGTGGTGGGGAGGAGACTGTGAATGGAGAACAGAGCATGGCTCATCAGACCCCACATCTCTAACGGCTGTGCTCATGGCGTCAAGAAAATGTCCAAGGTGCCATCAAACAGTCCACAAGGCAATGTATAGCTCTGGGGCTGGCCAAGAATTCACTCCTGAGCTTGTTGCAGCTGGCAGCTTGATTTCCCCTTAGTCAGAGACAAAGAGAAAAATTCCTTAGGACACTGGTGCTATTCATTACCCAGGAGAAATGTCTTATCAAACGGCAGTCCGAAAGTACAAATTAAATTCCAGCTATTGAGAAACAGCCACTTATGTTATTTGTGTAATATAGACCATTTCTATGGCTATCTTAAAAATCAAATCCATTTCAGCTACTACATCTTTCATCTCAGAGTCTGCTAGGTGAACTTGCATATAATAAACTAATGATCTATATCTCCAGGGCAATAAATAAACAAAATTTCAGGTGCTCCTCAAGACCCTACTTTCCACCCTTCAAAGTACTAAGTAAATCAATTACAACCTGCCCTATTATCAGCAAGAAGACAATGTTCTGTCATTTTGTTGTGTCAAAGAGTGTTTGGCAGGCAGGACTAACGCCAGACCTAGGAGGGAGAAGTTAGACGACAAAGACAGCTCACTGTGATTCGGCTGTATCAGCAGAGCCCTCATTTGCCCAGCACTGTCAAAACAGGCAAATAAAACCTAACATATAGTAATAGCACCTTGCAGGGCTCATTCCAGGGCTGCCTGCTTTGTTTTAATGCAGCATGCACGAGCATGGGTTTCATTAGACATTCCAAAGGGGCTGCTCAGCTTGGGGGAGGAGAGGAGGAGCCTTGTCAGCTGACATCTGAATAGACTGCACATGTCTGATTCTCGACAAATCCATAGCTCCAAGTGCCGAGGGCCAAAGGATCTAAGCAAAGAACTTAAGGACTACTATGCACATAGAGTCTCACTGAACTAATTTAACAGGAAAAAAAATAGCTCATGCATCCCTTCGTTTGAAGCTGTCAAAGTCCTAGCTTTTTAAAGGGAAACAGCAGTTCCCTGAAGAACAAAAAAATGTGAGCATTCAAATGCTTGTTAGTCCATGTCCACTGTGTACAAATGTCCCAATACACTACCAGTCAAAGGCAACAACCACCAAGGGAACCTGTGAAAAATTCCAGGGCTAGCACTTACACAGCTGAGCCAAAACAGAAAAAACCCAATAAACAAAAGCATTCTCATACACGTTATTTCACTGATTTCTTACATGAGGAGGTGTGCTATGACTCTTTACAAAATTGAGAAAACTGAGGCTGGCAGTAGTTAAGTGACTTGTCCAAGGCCATGCAACTAGTTAGTGCATCCAACTCAAGTCTGTAATGAGACGAGGGAGCAAAAGATGAAGGACAATCAAAACCGGAAACCGAAGGGTCTAGAAGATCTCCCACACAGTACGAAAAAAGGAGTGACCAGTGCAGAGGTGAAATACAGGGAGAGGGACAGCAGGAATCAAGATGACCAGTTAAGGCATTAATAGTTAATAATAAGGATTTAAGAGATCAGCTAGAAACCAAGGAGAGGACACAGGCAATGTATTATTTAAAGTATGCTTCTCAAAGCACAGCCCCCAGGCGCCAGGCTTGGAGATCACTTTCCCCCTGGTGGGGTCCAGGCTGAGGGAAGAAGTCCCCAGACTGAGCCCTGGACAAGAGAGTCGGGCTTGCCCCCTTGGGACCTGACCTATTCCTGAAGCACCCATTTAAGTGTTGGGGCTCACTTTAGGGGGGACAACAAGAAAATGAAGCATACAGAATTGTGAATTATCTAAAACCTACAAAGTGAGGAATGGCTCAAACAACCCGGAACATTTAGGCAGGAAACAGAGAAATTTGATTTATTCCATCCAGTCAGAAGAATCATAGCGGAAAAGCTACATGTAAGTTAACTGTGTCTCAATCCAAGGACATTTTTTTTTTTTAATGAAAGCCATCCAACAGTGAAATGAGCCAAACAAGGGTCCCCAGGACTCACTATCCCTGAAGACCTGAAACAGAAGCTGGTTGACAAAGCTCATAAGAGTGAAGAAGCAGAGGGTGAGAGCCTGGAGCGGGGTCCTCACAGCAAGAGTCATAAACCCCAGCCCCTTAGTTTCCTTTTCATGAAAAACAAAACAAAAAATTATCCACCTACCTGAAGGCATTTATTGTAAGTATGGCTGTTATATAGACTATGACCAACATGTGAAGTCTAGAAAGCTAAGAAACAAAGCAATGTGGATTAATGAAGCAATCTGTAAATGTTTACAGAGTTCAACAAGGGATGAACTATGGTAAGTGCTTTGCCTATGATCCTGAGTTGAGAAAACTGAAATCCCAAGCAGGAAGAACATTGGATATATACGGGATTAGTATGAAATGATAAAATTTAAGAAAATCAATACTGCTATTATTCATACCATCCATCAGATAGCAATATAAAATATGATTAATATGTGTTCCAGGTGATACACTAAAAGGGGTCCAGGACTTCAGGTTAGGAGGCCAAATTCTAGTCCTGCCTCTTTCAAACAAGGCAGTAGAAATCACCTCACCTCTACAGTTTCAAGTTTCATATCTAAAGTGAGTGGGTTGGGCAAATGCATAAGGGCCTATCTAATAATAAAATTATACGATTCCATTGCAATAAAACAGAAAATATTAATTTCCCAACAGCAAGGTTAGTTTAGTATTAGTACTTAGCTTACCCATGAACTTTAAGCAGCTTTAATTTATGTTTGAAGCCATTTTCTTCTATTTTTTGGAAGTTTTATTTTACACAAACTAGGTATACCAGACACACTGTGGGAATCGTAAGTAATGTTCCTAACCAGAATCTTCCTTTTTCTCAGCATTCAACATTAGGGGTAAAGTGATTTTTTCCTGCAGATCTTTTACATTCTCAAAACAATCATGGGCTTGAGAAGCAAAGCATTCATCTAAAAAGTCTCTATTTGCATTGAAAAATACACTGTAGACACTGGCATAAATAATTTTAGGAGTATCAGTATCTTCCTAAGAATTAAACCAAACTCTTCCTCACAAACACATATGCTGTCTATAAGACCGCCCTCTAGAAATTTAAAAAAGGATAAAATCTTACTGATGATTTGTGAATTGAAAGATTCCTAGGAAAGGTAAAATTAAAGTCACATAACAATCTCAAGAATAAAGAAACACATCATTACTGAATATCCCCAGCACCTAGCACAGTGATTATCACAAAGTAGTCACTCAATAAATAACTGTTGAATGAATCACTCACTCTCCAAGAGAGAAGTGAGAAAAATAACTACTTAATCTTTCAGAAATAAAATTAAAGTGACAGTAAAGATGAATCAATTGGGAGAATACAATCACTTGATCACATCTTAAATTTTGCCAGAAACATTAAGAAACGCGCAAACACACTTGCAGATAAAACCACTATGGCATTCTAAGAAATTAATACTGGGTAAAATCTAGGTAGTATCTTTTACCTTTTATTGAAACAAACAAAAATAATAAGATGTTTAAGAATTCTAACTAGGCCCTCACCAACAGAACAGAAAGCTCTAAATAGTTGCATGATTAAGTACAAGAGAGACTATAGAAAAGAAGTAGAATGTAGAAGAGCATGAACTTTAAATTCTAAGACCTGTGTTCAGATCCCAGCTCTACCACTCACTACCTAAGTGAGCTTAGCAAATTATTTGACCTCTCTAAGCCTCTATTTCCACAGCTGCTAAATACAGTAACAGCATCTAATAGGATGAATTCAGAAAATCACTGAAAGGCACTTAGCACAGTGCCTGGCAATTACAAGTGCTTAATAAATGGTTCACAGTACTTACAATTGTTATTAGGGTATTCCAACTGCAAACCACAAGTTTGAGTAAAATCTCTTTATGTAATATTCTAGAGAGGGAGAAAAGGATAAGTAGGTAGGATGGTGTTAGGGAGAAAAAGAGAGTACATATGAATTTTCATTCCTTTGTGGGAACCTCATAAAACATGTAACTCTTGCTCTAGAACACGATGACTTCCATATGTCACTTAGGAATAACTGTTGTTCAAACAGAATTTAATTATCTAAACCTCTTTCACTCTTATCTCACTTAAACATCATGGTAACATAGAGATGTAGGTACGTTAATAATTATGATTAATATTTTAAAAATAAAGAAATAGTTCCAGATGCAATAGATGGACTTTCCCCTATTACTTCTGATAAGTACAGTGAAAAGCCTTAGATATTAATCTATAAAACAAACATAAGATGACCCTGGAAGGTGAGAGAAGAGACAGAATGGCTAGGCAACTTGGGACATGAGGAATATCAAAGTGACAAGTTTTCTTCTTGTCTCATAAATTCCAGGCTGAGCACTAGAGAAACAGGGAATCTGGGACATCAACAGGCACAGACAAAAGAAGCCCCAAGAAAAGCTTGCTGTCTCTAGCTAAAATGCCATGAAAGACGCAGATTAGCAAAATAGAAAACTTTGAGATAACTGCTCTCCTACAGCCAAACTCCACTGAAAAACTGTGGATCTAACCCCACCCACGCTAGGAGATCCTAGACTTCTACCTGTGCCCCAAACTCCTCTACTTCTCATCCCCTAGGGTAATACCAGGGTGATGTAAATGCTGCCTGGGAAGCCAAGATTCACCTCCACCCAGTGGTTACAAGCCACCACTACCCCCATTCTACTGTTATCAGTGAAGTTCAGGCTTCCACACCGAGGGGTAATCAGGCATCCCTCCCCCTCACTGGGGTGGTGTCAGAGGAGGCCTGCTGGAGATTCAGGTTTTTCACAACCAGCTCATCAAATTTTCAACATCCCTACTCCTGAGGTATCAATGGAGACTCTGTGGGAACAGCAACAAGATGCTCCTTCCTTCCCCAGACAAAGTGGTATCAGCAAGAGCCAAATGAGGAGGCTGAACTCTTACTCACACCCAGTAGTAACAAAGGTGGTCTCCACTTCCCCTACCTGAGCAATGCCGGAGAAGTTCTGCTAAAACAAAAGATTTAGGTAAGATCCTGAGTCTCATAATGTAATACCTAAAATGGCCATCTTTCATAAGAAAGTCACTCATCGTGCAAAGACCCCCCAAAAATGTCAACTTATATGAGAAAAGACAACTGACAGATGTTAACAGTGAGATGACAAAGATTTTAGAATTATCTTCTAAGGATTTGCAAACAGCCATCATGTGCTTCCACATGAAATTATAAGCACATTTAAAACAAATGAGAAAGTAGAAAGTATTGAAAAATAAAGAAAAGATACAAAGAAAGCCAAATGGAAATTTTAGATCTGAAGAATATAACAAGCAAAACAAAAATGTCAAAGGATAGGCTCAACAACAGAATGGAGAGGACAAAAGAAAGAATCAATGAACAGGAAGAACAGTAAAAATTACCCAATCTGAACAAAAGAGAGAAAATAGGCCTAAAAAAAAGAACAAAGTTTGTCTGTTACTCAAAAAGTTAAACAAAGAATTACCATATGACCCAGCAATTCCACTCTTAGATATATACCTTAAAGAAAGGAAAGCAAGGAAGTGACCAAATATTTGTATACTCGTGTTCTCTTCAGTGTTATTCAAAGTAGCCAAAAGGTAGAACCAGCCAAGTGTCCATTAAAAGATGAATGGATAAACAAAATGTAGTTCACACAAAGAATAGAATATTAGTCAACTTTAAAAATGAATAAATGTCTGATACATACTATGAGGGAATGAACTTTGAAAACATCATGCCAAGTGAAATAAGGCAGCCATAAAAGAACAAATATTGCATGATTCCACTTATACAGAATACCAAGAGTAGGTAAATCACAGAAACAGAAAGTAGATAATATAGGATACCAGGGGCTGAGGAGAAGGGAGAAGGAGAACTATTGCTTAATAGCTAGGTACAGAGTTTCTGTTTGGGTGATGAAAATGTTCAGAAAATAGGTGGTAGTGATAGTTGCACAATACTGTGAGTATATTTAATGTCATTGAAATGTACACTCAAAAATGATTAAAATGGTAAATTTTATGTTAAATATATTTTCCAAATAATAAAAAAAACTAGATGTATATGTAATAAAATAAAACTATAAAGATTAAAAGTTGAAAACGGCCTCAGGGACATGTAGGACTATAACAAAAGATCTAACATGCTTGTCTTCTAGTCCCAGAGAGAGAAAATATGGGGGGGCTAAAAAATTTTTCAAAGAATTTCCCAAATTTGTCAAAGGACATAAATCTACAGATTCAAGAATATGAGACATCCCCAAATAGCATAAACCCAAAGAAATTCACACCAATGCATCACAGTCCAACTTCTAAAAACCAAAAGGAAAAGATCCTGAAAGCATCCAGAGGGAAATGATGGATTATTTACAGTAGGAAAAAAATTTTTGAGTACAGATTTTTTTTTTCTCATCAGATACCATGAAGGTCAGAAGGAAGTGCCACAACACTTCTCAATGGCTGAAAGAAAAGAACTATCATCCCATAATTCTATACACAGCAAAATATCCTTCAGGAAATCAAGACATTCTCAGATGAAGGAAAACTAAGAGAATTTTTCATGAGCAAGCGTGCCCTTCAAGAATGACAAAAGTAAATTCTCTACACAGAAAGAAAATGAAAAGCAGAAAATCTTAAAACATCAGGAAGGAAGAAAAAGTCAACAGAAAGAGCAAAAATATAGGTAAATATGGGACTTCCCTGGTGGTGCAGTGGTTAAGAATCCACCTGCCAAAGCAGGGGACACGGGTTCGATACCTGGTCCGGGAAGATCTCACATGCCGCAGAGCAACTAAACCCGTGCACCGCAACTACTGAGCCTGCACTCTAGAGCTCGCGAGCCACAAATACTGAGCCCATGTGCCACAACTACTGAAGCCCGTGTGCCTAGAGCCCGTTCTCCACAACAAAAGAAACCACCGCAATGAGAAGCCCACACACCGCAATGAAGAGTAGACCCCCCTCCTTGCCGCAATTAGAGAAAGCCCGAGAGCAGCAACGAAGAGCCAACACAGCCAAAAATAAATAAATATAAATAAATAAATTTATTTATTAAAAAAAAACCTCATAACACTGTCTAACGTGGTTCTCAATTCATGTAAAGAAAATATTTTAAATAATTATCTTTTAAATGGGACATGGTGAAAGAAGGTAAGGTTTCTATACTTAATATAAGCAGGTAAAATGTCAAAACTAATAGACTGTGATAAGTTATATGTGTATAATATTATACCCCGTACAACTATTAAAAAAATCTATACAAAGAAATATACTCAAAAACACTATTTAAAAAATCAACCTGGAACCCTAAAAAAAAATGTTCAAGTAGCTTTCAGGAAGCCAGAAAAAAGAAAACAAAAACAAATATCAGAGGCAACGAAACAGAAAATTTAAAAAAAAAATTTTTTTTAATAGGCAGGCTTAAGGCCTAACATATCAATAATAACATTAAATGCAAATAACACCAATTAAAAGACAGATTGGTAGAATGGATTTTTAAAAAAATGACCCAACTATATGCTATCCACAAAAAATTCAGTTCAACTGGAATGATAAAGATAGGTAGAAACTGAAAACATGAAAAAGATATACTATGAAAAGAGTAATCAAAAGAAAGCAAATGTCTAAATTAATATCTAATAAAGTAAAATTCAGAACATAGAAAATTAACAGGAACAGACAGGGACATTACATGACACATAGGTCAGTCCATCAAGAAAATGTAATAATCCTAAATGTGTATATGCCAAACAACAGAGTTTCAAAATGTGACACAAAAATGATCAGACTGAAAAGAGAAATATACAAATACACAATTATAGTTGGAGAATGAAACATCCCTGTCTCAAAAATTGATAAAGCAACTAGACAGAAAATCCAACAAGAAGTAAAAGAACTCAACGCTACCACTCATCAGGATCTCACTGGCATTTATAGAACACTTCACTAAACAAAGAAAAATACACATTTTTTTCAAGTGACCACAGAAAAAAATATCGAGGTAGACCACATCCTGGGCCATAACACAAAACGTAAGTTTAAAAGAACTGAACTCATACAGCACATATTCTCTGACCTTAATGGAAGCAAAGCAGAAATAAATTACACAAAGACAGGGGAAAAAAACCTCAATAAGTTGGAAACTAAAAAACACATTTGTAAATAATCCATAGGTCAAAGAAGAAGGCTCAAAAAAAATGTTTTAATGCCCTGAACTGAATGGAAATGAAATTACAACATACCAAATCTGTGGGAGCTAAAGCAGTGCTAAGGGAAAATTTATAACAATAAATGCGTACATCAGAAAAGAAAGTAAACACTTCCCATTTTATTTTATGAAGCTAGCATCACCCTGATGCCAAATCCACACATAGTACGAAAGAGGAAAATCACAGACCACTATCCTTCATGAATACAGACACAAAAGTCCTTAACAAAATATAAGCAAATAAAATTTACCAATATGTAAAAAGAATTATACATCATGAACAAGTAGAATTTATTCCAGGGATGCAAGGCTGGTTCAATAGCAGAAAATCAATCAATGTAAGTCATCATACAAACAGACTAAAGGAAAAGAATCAAATTATCATATCAACTGATACAAGAAAAACTGACAAAATTCAGTACACATTTATGAAAACCACTAATGGAGGGAAATTTCCTCAACTTGATAGAAAACATCTACAAAAATAACAACAGCTACCGTCATACTTAGTGGGGAAAAACTGAATGTTCAACCCCCTAAATTGGGTGTAAGGCAAGGATGTCTATTTTCACTACTGCTTTTCAACACAATACTGGACGTTTTAGCCAGTGCAATTAGGCTAGAAAAAGAAATAAATGACATATAGATCAGAAAGGAATTAATAAAACCATCTCTATTTGTAGATGACATGATTGTTTTCATATAAAATCCCAAGGAATCTACCAAAAAAAAACTTCTAGAACTAATAAGTGAGTTTGGGAAGCTGAAGATATCAACAGAAAAAAATAAATTATATTTCTATATATCAACAACAAACACATGGAAACCAAAATTGAAATCACAATGTCATTTATAATCTCTCAGAAAATGAAATATTTAGTTGTAAATCTAAAAACATACGTACAGAACTTATATGCTGAAAACTACAACATGCTGATAGATATCAAAGATGATCTAAAGAAACGGAGAGGCACACTGCTCAAGTACTTAATATAAGGCTCAATATAGCAAAGATGTCGGGACATGCTTGGTGGAGCAGTGGTTAAGAATCCGCCTGCCAGTGCAGGGGACATGGGTTTGATCCCTGGTCCGGGAAGATCCCACATGCCGCCGAGCAACTAAGCCCGTACACCACAACTACTGAAGCCCGCGCCTTAGAGCCCACAAGCCACAACTACTGAAGCCCGCGTGCCACAACTACTGAAGCCCACGCGCATAGAGCCCGTGCTCCGCAACAAGAGAAGCCACCGCAATGAGAAGCCCGCGCACTGCAACAAAGAGTAGCCCCCGCTCGCCACAACTAGAGAAAGCCCGCATGCAGCAACAAAGACCCAATGCAGCCAAAAATAAATAAATAAATAAATAAATTAATTAATTAATTAAAATATATATATATAGCAAAGATGTCAATTCTCCCCAAAATTAGTATACAGGTTTAACATATTTCCTATCAACATTGCAGCAAGATTTTTCTAACTATAGACAGGATTATTCTAAAATTTGTATGGAAAGAAAAGGAACCAGAATAGCTAAAACTATTTTGAAAAAGAATAACGTGGAAGGAATCACTCTTATACTTATTATATAGGCTACAGTAATCAATACTGTGAGGTATTGGCAAGGGGTTAGACACACGGATCAATGGAACAGCATAGAGAACCAAAAAATAGCCCAACACAACACAAGTGTGGCCAACTAATTTTTGACAAAGTCGCAAAAGTAAGTCTATCAATATGAAGAAAGGAAAGTCTTTTTAAAAAATAGTGCTGGAGCAATTGAATACTCAAAGGCAAAAACAAACAAACAAACCTTGATCTAAACCTCATACCTTATATAAAAATGAACTCAAATGAATTACAAATTTAAATGGAAAATGTAAAACTATAAAAGTTCAAGAAGAACACGTAGGAGCAAATCTTCAGGTCCTAGGATTTGGTGAAAAGTTCTTAGACATGACAGCAAAAGCATAATCCATACAAGAAAAAAGTTGATAAAACTGATTTCACCAAAATTAAAAACCTTTGCCCTGCAAAGGACCCTGTTAAGGAATGAAAAGACAAGCTCCAGAATAGGAGAAAATATTTCTGAACTACAAATCTGACAAAGTATTCGTATCTAGAATATATAAAGAATACTCAAAACTTTACAGTAAAAAAACAAATAATCCATAAGACACAGGCAAAAGACATGAATAGACATTTCACCAAAGAGGATAATACAAATGTCAAATAAGCACATAAAAAGTTGTTCAACATCACTAGCCATTAGGGAAATACAAATTAATCATGATGAAATATCATTATATACCCGTTAGAACAGCTAATAACAATACCAAATTTTGGAGAGGATGCTGATAAACTAATTCTCTCATACACTGCTGGTGAGAATGTAAAATGGTACAATCACTCTGGAAAAGTTGAGCATTTCTTAAAAACTAATCATATACTTACCATATGACCCAGCCATTGCAAATCTGGGCATTTACTGCATAGAAACAAAACCCTGTGTCCACACAAAAATGTATAAATAACTGTTTTAAGCAGCTTCATTTGTAATAGCCCAAAATGGAAAATAACTAAAATGTCCCTCATAAGTGAATGATTAAACAAACTGGCACATGCATACAATGGAATACTACTTAGCAATAAAAAAGAGTGAACTATTGGGGATGAATCTCAAGGGCATTATGCTGAATGAAAAGAAAAACAATCTCAAAAGGTCATACACTGTATGATTTCATTTAGGTAACAGTTTTGAAATAACAAAATTATGTAAATGGAAAACAGATTTACCAGAAGATAAGGTGGGGGATGAGGGTGTTATTATGAAGGGGCACACTAGGGAGAGTTTTGTGATGATGGAATAGTTCTGTATCTTGCTTGATTGTAGTGGTGGTTACACAAATCTACACAGGCATAAAAGGACATAGAACTAAATACACACACTGTACTGAGTGAAGGTTATCCTGTATCTCTTCTATACTATCTTTGCAACTTCCTGTTAATCTGTAATTATTACAAACCTTACAAATAAGAAAAAATAAGGAAACAGATTCAAATAGCCTACACAATTTGTCAAAGGTCACAAAATAAGTAGCCAACAGCTTGAATCCTGGTTACCTGGCTTCCGCATTTTTATCTCTACCAAAAACACTGACTCTGATGCTTTCCCTCTCAGAATGACTTAATAAATAAAGCCAATGCTGTTGAAAAGAGGGGGGAAAGTCCACTTCAAATGTAAACACAGAAGTCAAATAAAATAAGCTAACTCAATTTTGCAGACAATTGAACATCAGTCATACTGGATATATGGTTTATCTAACACTCCTTCCCTAGAGAGTCTTAAGAAAAAAAAAAGGGCAGGGGAAATGGGACTTGTATTTCACAGGATCCTCTGAAGTGGAAGAAAAATGTTATCCAATAAATATTGCTTTGGAGATGCACATGGAGTAGCGACCGATAATGACAGGGTTTAGCTGGGGGCACTGTAATTCATATGGCTCTGGTTACAGGTGTTTCCCCCAGGTACCTAGAGCTGTTACTGCACTTGGGAGGGCATGGGCATCAGGCAGCCCTCTGCATCCCCCCACCCCACCCCCTTGTTTAGTTACAAGCCCTTAAAAGAGAACAAACATTTAATTCCCTTGTAAAACAGATGAACGCTTTACAATTTACTAGCAGCTGCTGGCAGCAACACGCTCTGCTCTCATATTCCTATTAAGCAAGCTGTGGCTGATTTATTAAAAGCTCAGATACATCAAAACAAATGACTGAGACATCATTATAGTACTATTTACAACCCCTTAATGGGGTTACGGGTAGGGGCAATGCAGTACAGACTGCAGTCGGCTTCCCTTCTGATGAAAGGAACTGCTTCCCCTGAATGGGAGCTGCCATACTCAGGTAAAAAGACCCGACCCTGTATGGTAAGAAGGGGGCAGGAGCCCAAGCCTGTGAGGGAATCAAGGCCACCTGTAGCTTATAGCAACCCACGGGATCTATGACAAGACTCTGACAGTCCCTAAAGGCTTATAATATGGACAAGGTACAGATGACTGCTCTCTCTATCCTGTACCTCAGTCTCTCTCTCTACAGAATCAGAAGCTTCCCCCCAACCCCTTCCCCACTTCTATTCTCCAAAATAAATCTAGTAGGAAGAGGCAGGTCCTTGGAGGAAATTGAGGGAAGAAATTGGGAAGAGGATCACATGCTACTCGCGTGGGAAGAAGGCAGGAACAGGGGCTTCCCTGGTGGCGCAGTGGTTGAGAGTCTGCCTGCTGGTGCAGGGGACACGGGTTCAAGCCCTGGTCTGGGAAGATCCCACATGCCGCGGAGCAACTAGGCCCGTGAGCCACAGCTACTGAGCCTGCACATCTGGAGCCTGTGCTCCACAACAAGAGAGGCCGCGATGGTGAGAGGCCCGCGCACCGCGATGAAGAGTGGCCCCCGCTTGCCACAACTAGAGAGGGCCCTCGTACGGAAACGAAGACCCAACACAGCCAAAAATAAATCAATAAATTAAAGGTATCCTTAAAAAAAAAAAAAAAAGAAAAAAGAAGGCAGGAACAGAGCTATTTTCAAACACTAGAGATGAAGTGCTGGGTCAGGCCTTTGCAAGTTCAGAGCCCTCCAGCTTCCCTTTCTCTGTCCTCGTCCTTCACCTGTGGCTCACTCTTTGCTCTTGTGCTCAAGTGTCTTGCTCAGCTTTTTACCCTTGCCCCCCCTCCCAAAGCATGATCTGAGCAAGGACTTGATTCTAGTCTTTTACTCCCTTGTATCAAAGTCAGTTCACAGGTTTCCCCATTCCTAGTGGCACCAACCTTTGAACAACAAACCAATCTGAAGGAGGAAAAAAGTGGGGCACTAAAGAGGGACAGAAAGAGGAAGGCCAAGTGGACCCCCAGAGATGTACTGGTGCTGAGGCTCAAAGATGAGCCCTGCTTTAGAGACTACAGGAGAGCAAAGTAGATGTTATGCTCTGAACTCATCACATTTACAATGAAATGCAGTCTTTACCATGACCTACAAGGAATAATGGAACCTGCTGGAGCCCACCTTTACCACATGGCTTTGTGAACTCCTCAAAGGCAGGACACTAGGTCTCAATCCCCTCTAGACCCCCAACACTCAGTCCGACACCTCAGGGACTGTCAATCATGAATTAAAGAATGAATGAATGAACAGCCAAACGAATGAACAAATAAACTCTTGATCTATGGTTACAGTACTTTATAACTTTTTCATCTCTACATAGCACATTCTAATAAGTCAATTTGAATGATAAGACAGGTAATAATATTTCAAAGCAACTATACAAGTGTTAGAAGGGAGTGGAGGCAGGGATAATTAGGGGAATAAGCGAAAAACAAAATTGCCTTAAGTTTCATTGCAATGTTAAGAACTTGAGCTTTCCGCCCAATTGCCTGGAGTCTAGTCCTGCCTTGACCACTAGCTAACTACACAGTGTTGCTCAAACTCCTTAGCTTCACTCCATATTGTTGCCTCATCTGTAAAACGGGAATTAATAAAGTCTAAATCAGAAAGTTGCTTTGGATATTAAATGAAACAATACCTGTAAAGTACTTAGTATTGTACCTGGTACATAGTGAGAGCTCAAAATATGTTAATATTTATTATCAATATCATGGATTCTGGGCCCACTGCCAGGTACAAAATTAAAGGAAAAGGAATTGACAAAAGGAAGAAGGCGACAAGAAAAATCCAGCACCCCAAGTCTCTGCAAAGTCACCTTCCAAATGCTGTTCTTGGAATTGCAGCTGACTGCAAACCCAATAAAAGCCACAGAGTAATGAGACTGCCAAAAAGGCTAATGTGATCATGGCTTCCATTATGAGAGCTGCATGATCCAGAATAATCATAGAGAGTTCAGCTATGTTTTTCCACTGCACTCTCAGACGACACCTGACAGTGGCAAGCTTTGTGAATAACGGTGTGCCTGGAAAGCAAAACATCTGCAGAACATATTGACAAAAGTCACTGACAAAAAAATGAAGCCCAAACAAACTTGAAAGAAATCATAAAACTTAGTAGTGAGAAGGGAGGAAACTGGTCATTTGATCTAAGCCCTCATTCTGTTATGAGGCAACAAAGACCCAGAAAAGTGAAGCTCCTCACTGTGAGCCTCTTAAAAACAGGAATTGCACGTCACTTATTCTGATCTCAAGTTCCAGAACTGAATTATCCACAATTAGCGTCAGAATAGAACCACAACCCAGCCCCCTGAATCCCAGTAGTTGTGTCATCTACATCAGCAGCTGTCTCTGATTGTCTTGGTGGAAAATGGAAAAGAACGCGGTGCACAGAAGAATGAATGCGGGACCTCTGGATGAACTCGGCTCACTGTCCAGGGTCAGCCCTGGTCCACCCTATGTGGTGCTAGTTCACCAGCAGAGCTAGAGAACTGGACCCTCCCTTTCATTTGCAAACACTCCTCCCTGCTGTGACTTCTCTAGGAGTAGCCCCAAATTATTAACTTTCCTTTTCCAGATTGCTTCTGATCCATGTCACTGTGGCCACTTACAAACCAAGGAAGCACTAAACACCCAGAGGAAACAGGCTGGTGTGCACCTGCACTTCACACTCAGAAGATCACACTAGGGTATCAGTGTGGCAGACAACACCCCTTCCCCTTTCTTCTTTGCTGATAACAGAGTCCTGAGTTTACAAGGGAGGCAATGTGCCCAGCCTCAGGGAGTCAAGCATGAGTGCTCTAAGACAATCATGGTTATTTGACAGTCTCCTTATAATTATTTGTGGTGGGAGTGGGAAGCTGATAATGAGACTGAAGTCTGGTCAATGAGATGCAAGGGCAAGTCTTTATGCAGGCTTTTGAGGAAAATCTTCCTCCCTGTTAAGAGAGGAACATGAACCAGGAAGATTCTTTTGCTCCTGCATCCTTCCTCCCTTCTTTTGAACGCTGGGAAGACATTACTCTTGGAACCATGGCAGCCATCTTATAACCATAAGGTCACAAGCCTAAAGTGAAATCTAACACACTGAATGGCTGAAGGAAACAAAGGATAACCAGAGCTTGGATCTTTGATTCTCTGAATCAACCCTGGGAGCTCCTTATTCCTGACTCTTTGTCAAGACACTTCATTGGTTGGGCATTTCCATTACGTACAACTGAAAGCATCCATTTTTTGCCTATTCCCACAATCCCAAAATATCTATTTCACAGGATGGGCAAAATGAGTTTCTAGGGATTTAAATAACTTTACAGGACTGAATGAGGCCATATTCACAGGGCATGGTGTTAGGTAGTATGTAACACAATTCAGGGTCAAATGGAAGAGGAGTGGGGGAACTCAGATTCCCAAATGCTGGGGCTAAGATGAGGGCTAAGGTCCCAGGGGTACAGCTTGTGTTCTTGAAAAACCCTGAGTGTTTCACTTAGTCAAATATTATGCTTCTGCTTTTTAAATATTTCCATTTAAATGTAGATTTTGACCTTCTCACCAATGAAATATTAATATGAGTATAAAATATATATTACTCATCATCTGAGAGAGGGTCTCTTTCCAGTGTCTGTCATGTTTCCTCTCCACTGTCTTGGGATGACTTCTGAAAACCATGACAGTTTTATCTGCAGAACCCATCTCTGCCAAATGCCTCAATGAATGACCTAAACTTAGAAGACCACATCCTTCTCAGATGCATTTTGGGTTTCTTTGTATGTGTCTGCTTAATTTCTTTCATTCAGTTACCAGTAAGATTGGTTTCCTTACACCAATGGTCATTTAAGGGCTGGGTGGGCAAAATGAAAACTGTCTCAAGCAATACAATGCAAAGGAAAGGCTAATTTAATTTGAAATATCTCCTTTCCTAAATAAGTAGCCTATATTAAGATGAACTGGGGTTTCTATTTCTTTCTAATAACTGCAGCCCATTAAGTAGAATGGAGGGTTTGTTTTTTTTTTAAATCACAAATTGTTTTACTCATTCAGTTTTATCATCATCATTATTCAGTCAGCCAGGTGATAACTAGCAGAACAAGTAGAGCAACAGGGATTGGCCAATATGTGAATTTTCCCTATTTATTTCTTCATGCTTAATAACTAACCACTCTAATATGATACAAAGATATAATACTATTTAATAAACCACTTCCAAAGCAAAACCCTCTCTAGCATTGACTGATGGAAGTAAAAAGGAAGAATGATAGAAGTAAAAAGGAAGATTGTATTCAAGAGTTGAAAGACCTAGGTTGAGATCTTATAATCTTGGTTGTGGGCCTATTTGCAAATTACTTCAATTCTTTGATTCTGTTTCCTCATCTATAAAATGGACACACAGGTTTACTTTGCAGCTCTGCTGTCCCGACTGATTATCATTTGAACTAAATCATCAGAAAGTTCCTTCACTGATAAAGGAGACATCTTGGAACTAGCCTCTGAGGAAATCTAAAATATTAACATTTCCACCTGTTACTTTCCGACTAGGTCAGCCAACAAACATCACACACTGTATCATCATCCACTTTCATTCTTTTATTAATCTACTCAACACTCATTCAACAAATAATTATTGCACACCTACTAGGCACCACATCAAGTATTCAGCATTGGACGATACAGACATGTTTCCTGCCCTCAGGGAATTTATGATCTTCTCCAACAGACCTGCTCAATTTTGATCTCTTGTACACACTTGTTGTTAAGAACTCTGTCCTAGCAACAAGCCCCTAAGCAATATCTCACTACACTACCTACTACTCTGCTCTACTACAAATTCTCACCACTCTCCATTCAAGTATGAATGCCCCTCTGCTGAGTCCTGAGATCGGAGAAACCCATTTCTTTTGGTTGACCCCTAAAGCCATTCATCTAATATCCTTCTTTCACTAATTCACAAGATATTTACTGACCACTTCCTGCAGGTTCATTGGAAAATTTGAAGTCCAACAGTGTTACTCAAAATGCCTCTCTTCCAGGCCTGCAACCTTACCACTGAAATACAACCTCGCCTTACCCCAGAGAAACAGCCCAGAGTCACCTGTGAGTGTGACAGGGTACCAAATACAGCCCTTTGCCCAGACTCTGCCTGGACACCATCCCACCCCCACCTGGTACATCCTCCACTATCAGCCTACAACTACAATCAGGACTCCACCTCACCTTGGCTCTGAGTAAACCCTCACCATTATGCCTGGCTATCAGTGAAGTTTTAAACTTCTGAAGTCCTGAGCTAGGATGTGCAGCCAGCAGAGGGCCAGCCACTACAGTAAGATTTCCTGCCATTTATCTATTTTTGGTGATGCACTTTTGAGGCAAAACACCAGAATCAAGCCCATAGGACCACAAGCTCAAACACTTAACTTCAGGTTCATTGACTAAAAGTGTGGTCCCAGTAAAAATATATCCAAGACATCCAAATAGGTAAAATAAGGGATACTCATTGGTATTACCAATGGTTTAGGGTTGGAGAGTTTGAGCAAACTAAACTCTTCCTTTGAAATTCCAAACAGCATCATAAGGCCACAGAAAGGGGCAAAAAACATCATCCCACCACCTCCTTGTCACACACCTCTGTGATCAAAAATGAATTACTCATTTTAATAACTCACTTTATAACATCAAAATAAGCTACAGCAAACTTTGGGTGTTTCTAAAAACTAACTCTATTTGAGGTTCTGAAGGAAATTCTTAAAAAGGATGCTCTGAACAATAACAGGCTCAATACATACACAGTGTTCTAAGATATCTCTGAAGGCAACCAAACTAATTGGGACATGTTCATCTGATTACATGTTGGTTACAAAACCAAACTCTCTCATACCAGCATTTCATTCACTTCTTTGTAAGCATGTCTCTAAATCCACTGAATTTTTCTCCAAATTAAAGCATAATATTGAGACAATAACAGATTTCAAGATAAGGTATTCTTATCACCTCGGTTTCTAGATAAGAAATTCTAGATAAGGCACTCTCAAACAGGAATGCACAGATGAGCTATAAATCTTGGAAATGACATGTAATATTTTCTGGGAACCCACAGTTTTCATGAGTCCAGTTATCATCCAAAAGTTTAAGAACATATCCCACTGTTCTCTATGCTGAATCAGTAATATTAAACTATGGTATTTAACTCTTATAATCACCACCATCATCACAGAAACTGATATTTATTGAGCGTTTAGTTTGTATAAGGCACTTATATGCTACGTACTACAGCAATGTGTTTTATATGCTAAATGTATCACTCAATAACCTCAACAACACTGTGGTATTAATATTACACTCAATTTACAGATATGGACCTTGCGAAACATTAAATAAAAAATTTATCCAAGGCTATACCATTTGCAAGTGACATAGTTGATATCTGAATACAGGCAGCCCATTTTTGTTTGAGAAAATTTTCAAATGTACTGAAAATATGAAACGAACACTCACATGCCTACTATTTCAATTCAAAATTGCTAACATTTTGCCAAATTCGTTTAATCTACATACTCACTTTTATTTCTGATGGAACCACGTGAAAGCAATTTGTAGATATTATAACAATTTCATGATGAAAACTTAAGCATCTGCTAAGACTAAAGGCATTCTTCTAACACAACCAAAATACCATTATCACACCTAAGACACTAACAATAAGCTCCTAATGTGATCTGATACAAGCCCATATTCAAATTTCCACAACTGCCCCCAAATACCTTTTATAGCAATTATTATTTTCAAGCCCGATCCAATCAATGTTTATACACTGTATTTGGTTAATGTTTCCTCAGTCTCTTACAATATAGAATAATACCACCAGCACTCAATTTTTTTCATGAGATTGTTTTGAAGAAATCAGACAGACCAGTTATCTTGAGAGTGTCCGACATTTTAAATGTGTCTGATTGTTTTACCATAGTGTCAATTAATTTGAGTCTCTACCCCCTGTGTTTTCTGTAAAACTGATTAGATTCAGGTTAAACATTTTTGGCAAAACTCCTCCTTGGTGATACTATGTACTTCATGTTACATGACATCGGGAGGCTATCCTACCATTCATGATGCTGAGTTTGACCACTCAGTTAAGGTGGTGACCACCACTGTAAAGAGACACTTTCCCCTTTGCAAATGATCTGTGAAGTATTCTTTGAAGCCACAAGATTATTCTGTTCCCCAACATCCTTTCACTTAATGGTTTTGCCTTCCATTGACGGCCCTTGCCTGAATCAAATATTTTACTGCAGGTTGCAAATGTTGATATTCTAATCCTATGTTTCCTTGTACACTTTATTTGCTAGTATCCTTTTGTAAAGTACAGCTTTCCCTTATCAATCATAGAAGGACTCCAGTTTTTCATTACAAGGCAAAGAGAACGTTTAATTCTTTTCCTTTAATTTGTAATTTTGAGAATGAGGAGTGGGCATAATAGTCATTTCCAATGGTGCCAAGTTTCTCTATTTCTCTCTGTCTCTCATCACTATGGATTCATGGATGCTTATTTGTTCAGTGTTTTATATTCTATTGCAGTTATTCTTTTTAATGTCCGAAGTATCTGAAATTTGACCAATGGGAAGCCCCTTCAAGCTGTGGAGTCCAGTGTTCTTAACCACCACACTCATTACACTGAGAAGAGCTCAACAAAACTACATTTATTTGCTTAATCTTAACATCCTGTGGGCTTCACAGAGTGTCTCCTAGTAGAGCACTTAAGAAGTGTGCATTTTTATGAAGCACTTCCTCTACAGATGTCAGACATTTTACATTAGAACTAAACAAATGAAACAGCTATTAATAAGCTCAAGGCTTGATGATAATCTTAACTTTGTTTCAGAGCTTAATCTGAACAAAAGCAATAGACACTAATAACACATGTAACTTAACTCTGGGAAATGCCTTTGTAATACAAGGAGATTTCTTTACTTCTCCTCAACAGTCCTCCTTTAGTACCAACCAACTCACCGACACATACTCAAAGTATATTATAGGGATCAACAAAAAACTAGCAACAGTTGGGAAGATTTAAATTGGGCAGGGGGAAGAGTTAGCAGAGTAGTGGTTTTCAAAAATACATAATACTGGACCTGCCCAGAGTTTCTGACTCAGTGCCTCTGGGGTGGAACCTGAGAATTTGCATTTCTAACAAGTACCTGGGTGATGCTAAAACTGTTGGTCCAGGGATCACACTCTGGGAACCACTGGCATAGACTGATTCCTATTTCTTATTCCCCTCTTTCTATCTCCCAGTCCTCCCTCCACCCTTGTCAAGCTCCTGAGCCCCACATACTTAACTCTCCTGCTACACTTCCTTCACCTACCAAAAAACTGACAAGTGCAAGTAGGTGACTACTAGACCACTAGCGAACCAATAAGGAATAGACTTGAGACCTTGAAGTGATTCTCCTGGCTTGAGGCCTACTTTTCCTGAATACTCAACACTCTCATACTACCTTTTTCCCCCAACTATTTTTACAAAGGAAGAAACTGTTTAATCTGGGAGAAAAAAGGTCTAAAAACAAAATCTTTGGCTTTTCCATAACTTTCAAAACAGATAAGAGCCTCAGACTGATGTCACTTTTTTTTTTTTTTACCAAACTAGCATCCCAACTAAACCAGCTTTCATCCCTTTATTCCATTATTTGGGAACGGACGAAAATAAGGTTGTGCTATAGAAGATATTCTGGGGTCAAGTCATAGTCACGTGTTTGATCTCTTATCTATGTCTAGTCTGGAACTCTAAAAAGTGATGAAAAAAACTCAACCAACATTTAGTGAGCTACTGCTAAACAGTGCTCAGCACTGCAGACAGAGAGAAGACTAGGTCACAGTCTAGTGAGTGAGACAGAGCCAAAATCAGGTAATTACAACACAAGTACTGATCAGAATGATGACCCTGGGGCACTATACGATGTCCAAGCAAAGAGATGGGCAGTAAAGATCAGCAATTCACTGACCACTGGATATGCAGACCAGAATGCTGACTCCGGCCCAGAGATTTTCAGCAGGTGAGGGGGTTGATGCCCTCTTCAGAATATCAGGAAGGCCTTTTTCCAACACATACCTGATTCTGATTCCCCCAGAGACCCTGCAAAACTATAATAATGCAGCTACAAAAGCTTCAGAGTTTGCCTCCAGTGAAGATATAAACAGAGATAATGGGACAGATCTGACCAGAGATATCTGTTCCCTGTTATAATTTTAATTGTGGCTAAAAAAACATTAATCTGAAGCTCATGTCCCTAACTAAAGCCAGGGTTTTAAAAGTATGCCTCGTGGATTTCTGAGAAGCCACAGGAAGGGCTAAATAAATGGAACACATGGTTAATGTCCCCTCCTATCTCACTTCACCCACAACAGCTAGGTTTCTGCTTTTTTTATTTGGTTATACTATCTAATAATCTCTCTATTTAAGGAAGGGTTCCACAGCTAGAAGAATTTTACAAATCACTGATATAGTTCAGTCATCAAAAGAACAGGATGTGGGACTGAGATGATTTCTGCACAGCTTCATGACTTGAGGCAAGTCACATACACGTTACAGTGTAAAGACTGAGATAAAAGATTCTGACAGAGCTTGACAGCCTGGGTGCAAATTCCAGCTCTGCCACTTGCCAGCTGTGTGACTTGGGCAAATGACTGAACCCCTCTCTGCCTCATCTGTAAAATGGAGATAATAAAACTACCTGCCTCATACCCCAAGTCATTGTATGGACCAAATAAGGTAACGCATAATGCTTCTTGGAGAGCATCTGGCTTAAAAAGTGTTAGTGCTCTCACTGCTATTGTCATATCATCATCACCACCACCACCACCATCACCATCATCATCCCTTTAGACCTGTTTCTTCACCTGTAAAATAAAGATCATCTGTACATGAACCCTAAGAATCATCCCAAATTCTGAGCTACAAATTCCTCAAACTTCATGTCAACTCCAAGCAATGGCCACCCAGTTTTGTCAAACATACAACATACCAAAGCTTGATCAGAATATGGGAGCACATATATATGTTCTCCAGTTGTCACCTACCAGTTCCCCATTTCAACATTTATCCTTATCAATATGCTTCATGAAACAAGGCAACCCATGCCACCAAGAAAGAAAAGGGAAAGAGAAAATCTAGTCCAGGGCCCTAGCTGCAGGCAGAGACTATCTGAGCCTCCTGTTCAATAAAGATCCTCAGCATAACTAGCATAAGAGAAGCCACACATCCCAGGGAGGCTGGTTTGCAAGTTTCCATTTTATGCCAAATTTAACCAGTCAAAGTTAAATGGAAAACATGTGTAATATTAATAAAAGGCTGTGTCGCTTTATTTCTTCTGCTAGAGCACAATCAACGATGCCAGAGAGAGCTAAGAGCTTTTAAAATACACCATGTGGTCCCTTAACAAACATGATGCCTCTTCATGAACACTTCTCTGCTGGTGTCCCTGGCAAATAAGCAAGAACTCACAGCAAATTGCTACATGTGATAAGCAAGCCCCCATTTCCCTCTCTGACACAAATGGCTCAGCAGTGACTCATGGCACGACCAGGAGGCAGGGAGAGGAGGAGCAAGAAATTGCAGACTCCTCTCAGTGGGGCACTTAGGGGAATAATGAAGCAGGAAGCAGCTGGAATCATCTTGGGCCTCCAGAGTAGCATAAAGAGAACAAGAGGTAAGGTAACCAGGAGAGAGATATCTAGATTCAAAGCCTGGCCCTACCAAGTTCTAGCTGGATAACCCTGGGCAAATTAACCCCTCTGAGCATCTTTCAAAATAGAGAAAAGTGCTCCTCTCTTCAAAGGGTTGTTACACAGAACAAAAGATGAGTGATAGATAGGAACAGCTATCATCACTGACGGCTTCTCAGTTACCAGAACTACCACACCATCCATGTGCATTAGTCTCATGGAATCCTCATAACAATTCTCTGAACCTGGATTATTATTATCCCCATTTTCACATGAAAAAACTGAGCCTGGTTAGTCCTCTTAGCCATCATTCCAGGCCAGGCGCTGACCCTTCACTTTTTCTTTTTCATGATGCCTTCCTTAACAATCCCAAGCATGGTCAAAGTCTCTTACAGGCGCATCTCAAAAGGTCCCATTAGAGCAACCAACACACTCACAAGAGCAATGACACCTAACGTTTACTGTGCACTACTCGTTGGTTTTCTGGTCTCCCCTACTACGTGCAAAGCAGAAACCATAGGTATCATCATTAAAACTGTAGTCCTCCACTGCCAGGCACATCGTAGTGCTCAATACTTCTTTGAAGCAAGGAGTGAATGCTAATATCATCATTATTAAATTTTTTCTAGGATTCCAAGTATTTGGACTAATTGAAATAGAGTTCATGTGTGCAGAAAGTGAATGCAGGTTTCCTGAGCACCTATGGCAAAGCTCTTTGTCATTGCCCTTAAGGAGCTTAGTTTGGTAATTTACCCTCAATAGGTATAAACTGTAGTGATTTAACCCCACAAGAATCCACCTCATCCACACAGATTAAATTAAGGGCTTTCAAATGGGGATATAAAAGAGGGAGAAAAAAAATCACCTCAAAACGATTTATCACAGATTACCTTTACAATAATTGTCCCTAAATCCAGTTTAAATAATTCAATTTATATAATTTCTTTGGAATGCAGTATCTTTATTCTATATGTTGATCCATATCCAGGTATCGATTTTCTGTTAACTTAGCCACAGCTGATTGTTTCAGAGATGTGGTCAGCCATCTTCCCAGACACACAGGCACGGGGCAATGACAGAGATGCTACACTTGCCACCATCCATAAAACTATAACATTGTGCACACTTTCTCAGCTAGCGTGCACATGAATCTGTTTATATTACACACGAGAAAATATTAGTTTTGATGAAAACATTCAAGTTAAAGAAGGGCAGACTTCCTGGGTGGTGCAGTGGTTAAGAATCCGCCTGCCAATGCAGGGGACACAGGTTCGAGCCCTGGTCTGGGAAGATCCCACATGCCGCGGAGCAACTAAGCCCGTGCGCCACAACTACTGAGCCTGTGCTCTAGAGCCCGTGAGCCACAACTACTGAGTCCACGTGCCACAACTACTGAAGCCCGCGCGCCAAGAGCCCGTGCTCCGCAACAAGAGAAGCCACCACAATGAGAAGCCCTCGCACCGCATCGAAGAGTAGCCCCAGCTCGCCACAACTAGAGACAGCCCGCGCGCAGCAACAAAGACCCAAAAACAGCCAAAAATAAAAATAAATTAACTAAATAAATAAATAAATAAAGTATACAATTTAATTTAAAAAAAAGAAAAAAAGAAGGGCAAGAGGTGGATATGTAAAAATGCACAGTCCTTTGAACCCAAGTCTGTCACTTTGACATTTCCTACACACACAATTATTTAAGGCCTTGTGATGGTCAACTGAAAAAAAAAACCATAAACAGTGGCTCGTGTTGAGCCCTTCCATCAAGCACATCAATAAATCATGGCCAGGAGGCAATCTGTTCTAGGACAATGAACTGCTACTGCTCAAATGTGCCCAAATTCTCATACTGTCAAATCTCTTCACCCTCTTTCCAATAATCAGACTGCCACCTGTACATCTTCACCTCTGGGGTGTTATACACAGCATTCAACACTTTAAGTCCCCAACATGATTCTAGGAAAAGTATTTGTCCGACCACTGACCTCCCAATAAAACCAGCAACCTGCACTGAAACTCTCTATTCCTTGTACTAAGCACTATTCACACCAAATCAGTCTTCAGCCTTTCTTAAACTCACTGAAATTATTCTTCCTCTACCACAATCTCTAGAAATTTTGCTCTTGTCACATGTATGGGTTAAAAGTCAGTAAAGAGGGACTTCCCTGGTGGTCCAGCGGTTAAGACTCCAGGCTCCCAATGTAGGGGGCCCAGGTTCAGTCCCTGGTCAGGGAACTAGATACCGCAAGCCGCAACTAAGAGCCCGCATGCTGCAACTAAAAAGATCCCACATGTGGCAACAAAGATCCCACGTGCCGCAACTAAGACCAAGCACAGCCAAATAAATAAATAAATATATATTTTTTAAAAGTCAGTAAAGAAAAGGGCTGCAGTATCTATGATGGTTTGGGGGTCTCTTGGCACAAATCTTCAACACTGAATCAAAAGAACTCTGAAAAGATGGGATTTAGTTCTGTAGCATTTTCCCCTCGCCAAAAATTCCCTCTAAACTCCCACTAACAAGGATGAGAGGATTCATCTTGTCTAGTTGCCAATATGCCCTGAAGCACTGGGTTAAGAAAAATCAGAAGATCAGAGTTCTGAGATCTATTTATGATATTTGCCACGAGCATGAAAGAAGAAAACTGTCACAGACATGATATGGATTTTGCCATCTTTGTATCGGCATCTCCTATGTCCTGGGCTCCAGGTGGGTTGCGGGTGTTATTTAAATTCTCTTTTCCTTGTTTCTGACCACCTTTGATGACTTCTAAGGGCACAGGTGCTCTTTATAGCTTGCTCACCAGCCAATTGGTCCTAGATATTAGTAAGATTGAAAATGAGCATTAAAGGAAACCATCCAAGGTTCACTTTGGATAAATACCCCAATGTCTGGCTAATTCTCAAATTATACAAGATTCCTGGCTCTCCAAAAGTGGGAACTGAGAAAACACACAGGAAAAGCGAAAACAAAGAGGTAGGGGAGAGATGGATGGAGCAGAGAGAAAAACAGAAAAGATATGGATGGAAAAAATAAATAAATAAGGAAAAGGAAAGTGAGAATATAATCTATAAAATGAGAACAGGAAAAAGGAGACAAGAAAAGCAACAGTTAAACCGGTTTTGCTTTATTTGGTTGCAACAGTCGCGTGCTTCAGGCCCAAGCTCAATAGGAAATTTTACGGAATTCTCTGGATCTGCCACTTCCTGGCTCCTTTCAGGAGCCCAGCAGCAGTAATGTTAAGTGCCTAGCATCATCACAGAGCTTTCTAAAGTAGTTCTTGTTTGAAGTCTGCATCAAGGCTGGGTCTGAGGTTTTGATTTGCATGCTAGCTGCTACACATAAGGCTGGGATTATGCTGGTGGTAGCAGAGGAACACACATAGAATCCAACACGCCAGAGCAAGTAGAGTTTATCAGATTAAAGTCATAGAGCAGAAATTCCTCCTGTGTATTATTTCACAGACCTGGGATCAAGTGATTTGACAACATTCATTCTGTTGACAATGAGGGAGGGAGCCTGGCTCTTCCCTAAACCTCCCTCCTGCATTAAGGGTTGGCTCAGAAAGCTTTAACACGGCCTGACTGTTCCTTTATTCAGGTGAGGAAGGCAGACTAGGGAACTCCGCCTAAAACAGATGCTCAAACTGGAGTGTAGAGGAGGTGACTGGCTAGACCCTAAACAAAACAACCTCATTTTAAAATAATTTGAACCTGAAGAATAAAGGCCTTTCATTACATACACTTGGGTGAACAGTCTATTGGGCTGTTTTCCTAAGTCCAGAGAAAATGACATACAATGTGATGAGGCTAGCCAACCTGAAAAGAAGGGTGAAGTAGGGGTGTGATACAGTATAATGATGGGATAATTTGTTTAACAGTGAAAAGAAGGCAGAGCAGCAGGTAAAAGCAAGTGTAAAGGATTCACTGGAACTCTCTTGCTCCCCTCTCTCCCCGGGGCCTAGAGCAAGGCTTTTCAACCCAGCTGCCCATTAGAATCTCTTGAGAAACTTTCAAAACTATGTATTTCTTGGTGCTCACTTCCAGAGATTCAATCGGTTTGGAATGGGGCCCAAGTATGACTATTTTTTTTAAAGCTTCCAGATGATTCTGAGTGTGGATGTAATCTTTTGTAATTTTTTTTTAATGTAATTACCATGGAGTGTAATACATGAACCGGGAATCTGGAATTTTCCAAAGACGTTCTAGGACAGATTTCAAGTCCAAGCAAGATTTTTCAGGATCAAGAATTCAGATAATACAGATTTACAATTAATGTGAAGTTCAAATATGACTGACCTCTTATAAGGTCAAAATCTAATTATAATTATGAATATAATAATCAGGTCAACAGTGAGGGTGAATGCTTTGGGGGTGCTCGATTTTATACCTGCTGCATGGAAATGAGATGAGCAGAAAGAGACAGGGGATCAGAGAGAACACTGGTTCTCAGTAGATGGTTCCCTGACCAGCAGCATCACTTGAGAACTTGTTAGTATTTCAGATTCTCAGGCCCTATTCCAGACCTACCAAACTGTTAGGGGTGGAATCCAGCCATTGGTGTGGCAATAAACCCTCTGGGTAATTCTGTTGCAAGCTAAAGTTTGAGAAGTACTGAGGCACAGTAATACCTGATTTCTGACTTTTCAATAAAGCATCCCAGGAGCTCCTTGTGGACATCCAGGAGGGAAATTATATGCTCTCTGAATCTTAAACACTTCCAGGCAACATCTCACAGCATGGCCAACTAATGAGTATTTACTGTCACCAAGACAGTTTCCTCAAAACTGCTTTTTGACGTCTATCGATTTGCCTTCAGGCAATGGGAGGCAGTTTATAGTTAATGACGTTGTCTTTGTTGGGAGGAGCAGGTGTTTGTTGTTTCTCCCCTACAAAGCAAAATTCTTCAATGATCTCTGAGTAAAACCAAGGACTAGATTTCCCAAGTAGCTCTCTGCCATTCTCCTCTTAGCTCGTTGTTGATTTATCGAGTTACATCACGGAAAATTTATTAGCCTTCTGTGGGAGCAACATGAGAGGCAATGTGAGTAGGTGAAAAGGTCCTTCACATTAAAGTCTCCCTGCTATCCAACACCAGGTGACCCAGCAGAGAGAAAGACAGGGCAGTCCACAATACCCAGCCTTTGGCTAGTGAGTGGGTCAGCAGTGTTCTCTGAGGCTATCGGATGCTCGGGACATGCTGCTGAGGTCGTCAGGATCTTCCCTGTGATGGGGGATATACAGCAGTGACTGAAACTCTTCTAGAACTACCAACAGGTACACACATAGCTCCAGGGAACCCATTGCCATATTCAAAACCACCATTCAACTGACACTTTAACCTACACTTCCCAGTACATGAACAGAGGAAAAAAACAGTTGCTATTTTAAATGAAAAAAAACAAAAGCAAGGTCTAAAACATTACATAAGTTAAATCCAGATCCAGATCTTACAACCTCAACACATGACTTCCTCTGAAAAAAGAAAGGCATGTATTTCAGGCACCTGGAGGTCCTTCTCAGAATTTTAGCACAATGGCTACCTTAGGGATTACCACTGGCTCAAACAATCTTTTGAAAATGTTGCACAGAACACTAATGCTGCTTACGGCTGCTGAGCCAATTTAGCAAATGAGTTAAAACCCTGAAAATTAAGTCATTTACAAAGCATCACTTAAATCTATCATTATTTAAACCATGTCGAGGGCCAAAGCCAAGTACTTTTCAATTATGGAGTAAAGTGATGTAAGGATTTTTACTTTCAGACTCTACACCTCACTCTCTCAACACCCTAAGAGAAAAGATTTAGGGTACAACTGGAAGCCTCCTGAGACTTGTTTTTCAGTATCAATATGGGTGATTCTATTTTTTCCCTGCCACTTAGTACAAGTTCTCTTTAAAGCTAAGCCACCTGGGATCCCCGACTGATGCCCAAGACAAAGGCACAAAACTGTCAAGTAACTAAAAAAAAAAAAAAAAAAAAAAAAAAAAAAAAAAAAAAAAACAACCCTGAGAGGTTAGTTGCGTCCCGGCTTAGGGAAGATATGCTATGGCTTCCTAGAAGGCTTACAGTGACACTCAAAAGACAAAAGAAACTTGGTCTTCAGACACTCTGATCTACTGAGAAGATCAAATTATCCAGCCCAGAAAGAGTAGGTGATTCCAGACCAGGACTGGCAGCAGTAATAAGCCAATCAAGAAGCTGTTCAAGCTGCTTTGTTGTTGTTGTTTGGATTCTGGAGTCCTCAGGATGCAGTAATCCTGGAGTTCGGCACCTTACTTCCAGTGATGATGCCCCAAGCCTCCATCAGGGCAGAAAACTCACAGAACAATTGTCCCCTAACTGTAACTGAAATTAAGTCAAGGAGATTGTTTTTATGCCTTTCTAAGAAGGAAAAAAACCTTTCAAAGTAGCATATCGCAAAAGGATGAAAAACAAAATTTCAACCTTTTTTCCCCTTTTTATGGTTGGGGAAAGTGAGATGAGAATCATAATATATAAATAAACTATTTACCTGACCCTAAAATTTTCCTCTTGAATAATGATTTCAGTACTGTGATCTCTATGAAAGTCTTTTCCTGTCCTTTCACTATGATAAAGGTTTTCTGACTCTCAAAACCTCTGAAGGGATTACATTCAGTTCAGAGATGGGAAAAGGAGATGAAAATCATTGGCATTCCTCAAATCAATACTTCTAAGTCAGCTTCAAAACTCTCCCCTGGACCAGCAATGAAAAATGACTTTCCCCTAATGTAATGCTCTGTTACCCACAGTTCTGAGTTCCTAGTGCTTTCGTTATTTGTGCCCTATACCCAAACCAAAGAAAAATATTCAACTGCCTGGCTGGCTTTTAGTAACAGCTCAATAAATGTGTACTGAATGGATGAATGCACTCAAATAAATATGCTCCATTATTTGGGACCCTCATTTTTAACAAATCAGAAACATTTCCTCAGTAATAATGGAATCAAAGGTGGTTAGCTACTTCCAATTAGGATGTGATACAGATTCCCAATTTGTTAAAATAATTGAAATAAATAAAACCAACTAGCAAAAACTAGAAGAAAGGTATACTTGGAATTTAGGATGAAGTATCACTAAGCATTTAAGTTAGACTGGAGCTTCTTAGGAAAATAAGACGAGGGGAAAATATATCAAGTTATGTTATTTGTCACTTTCCAACAGTAAGAAACACAAATCTGTCAGGAATGTTTGCCTCATACTAAGTTTTAGGAGTTATTTGCCATGTCAATTGTTATAGAAAATCTGCTGGCAAACCCCCAAAACAGCCTTTAAATGGCTGCTTTTCATTCTGATGGCCTGTTCCCTTGCTATGGAGAAAGGTGCCAGCAAAAATGATGTAGGTGCAAAGTACAGGAACACTAGACAGTATGGAATGTTATACTATTGATGATGTTTATGTTAATTGTGTGTGTAGTACACATGCAAAAGCATTTTCACCATTTTCTAATTCTATCTCAAACCATCCTATGTGGACGGGTAAGAGCCTTTATCAGTTAGAATACACTGGACTGTAGGAAACAGAAAACTCAATCAAAATAACTTAAATAAGAATTTTTTCCTTCCATATAACAAGAAGCCCTGAGGTAGAATGAATCCAGGCTGGTTAATTCAGCAGCTCAACAATATCATCAAACATACCATCTTTCCATCTTTCTTTTAGCTCTGCTGTTGGTTTGTGCTCCAAGGTCAGCTCATGGACCAAAGATGGCTGCTGCCACATTCAAGGTGCCACACACAGACAACAACCAGAAGTAGAAACTATACATTTCTCCTCTCCTCAAACAGAAGGAAACTTTCCAAAACCACCCATACAAGATTTCCCGTAATGTCAAATTAGCGAGACCTGGACATTTAACTGGCATGAGGAGTGCAATTATTGGCTTAGACTAGTCAAGATGTACCCCCTGAATTCAAGTCCACATGGACAGTAAACACCTAAGTGAAATCGGGGTTCTGCCAGCAAGGATGGGGGGGTGAGCTGACAGATTTGGGTTAATATGCCTTAGAGAGAGATGTCAACCCTTTTCCCTAGCCACTGATCAAGTTCCATGGAATGCTTATTTACAATCTGTGCTGTGTGAAATGACTTGAGGCATGGAAGTTGCTACAAAAGAATTAATACAGAATGCCTTTGTCTACAAAAGTGACAAAACAAAATAGAAAAACAGAAGAGGAAAGAAACCAGGCCATGGGCTTCCTCAGCAGGAACAAGCATATGCAAGCAAGCACCATGCCACAGACACGTGGAGTGAGCAACCTGAGACACTCCACCAAGGATTTCAGTGACTCAACTCAAGTATGATAAATAAATGACTGAACAACCCTTCTCTCCTCCCATGAGACTTTAAAAGCCCCCTCTGGTGCCAACCAAAAAGATAAGCTTTGTTTATCCTCACCAAGGTGGCAAGTCAAATGCTCACTCCCCTTAAAATGGAATGAGTGCTTTTCTTCCCATCTTTTTAAGTCCTCATGTTCTAAGTAAGAAGAGCTTCATGTGGTGTCCTCACATCCCCTTTATGTTTCATATTTCTACTGAAGCATCTACTGCAGCCATCTTCAGAATCCGGGGCAAGGGGGTGGGGCGGGGGAAGCTCCTTCTTTTTGTTTCCTTTCTAATGGTTACGATCCATCTCTGTAGAATAGGTTTGTCCTGATAGAGACAAATGTGCTGCACTAGCGCACAAGGGAGGTGGCTCTTGAGTACAAAAACCACTTTTCTGCATTTGAGATCTTCAACCCTGACTGCATACCTTATATTCAAGCATAATTAACCATCCCTCTGGGATGCAGGAACCAGAAAACAAAAAGAGGCTTTGCTTGTAAGAGGGTGGAAAAAAGGAAGAGAGGAAACAGCAGGATGGAATGACAGACTACATAATCCAGGGAGCACCAACTGTGGCTCCTTCCAAAATTCCCAGCAGCCACAACCACCTCTCCATGAGATATTGCTGGGGACCAAGGAGAGCATTTCCCACCCTGGGCCTATCAGGTAACTGGGGGAAACACTCTCTCCTAAAAGTCAGGAAATCAATAAAGCTCAGTAGTCAGCCGGCCTGACAAAGACAGAGCTGAAGCAAAATGGGTGTTGACTCTTTTTCCCTTAATGTATGTACAGTTTTACTTTTATCCTAGCCTTCTTTAAGAGGGAAGTAAAGGTAAATAGCACGTGACACACAGTAACCACTCAATAATTTGTCAGATGAATGAAAACAACCCCCAAACCACCCAGAAAAATTTCCCCTTCTAAAACTGAATATATTAAACTTTCAACATTATCATTTTAAGCAAACAGCATAGGCTGGGGAAAATATTTTGCCTACAAATAAAATACTATATGTGAATATTCACACTCACAGTAGATTAAAAATGAAAGTAGGCTCCTTGGTGAGAAAATCACAACCGTTAATAAAAGATGACACTCTCTTCACTACATCAAATGTCAAATGTACATTACCAGTTATCAACTGCATTCTGCAGAGGCAAATGGCAAGACACTTAATATTAACACACATACACACACATACCACACACACACACAGAGCAAACAAGCACACACAAACACAAACAAAGGATTCAAACTAGGACAAACAGACATTGAAGTTCCATTCGTCACACTTCCAGGCAAAAGCACTCCCCAAAACTCAGTGTACTGAAGGGATTTATAGTCAAAAGCCATAGATTCAAGGCCCAGCTCCATCACCTAAGGCAGGTCACTTAAACTCATTGAGTCTTAAATTTTTTTATTCATAAATTGGAGACAATTACTTGCCCTGCTAATCCAGCCTTGTGGGAGATTAAAACAACCTTATAGATAGGAAATTAACACTAAAAAGCACTATCTGACTGCAAGGGGGGCTACTCCTACTTAATATATGCTTGGTACTGCTCAATCTACAAACCAAACAAGTAACAGTTTATCAAACTCTCAGGCCATGGTCCCCTTTGTTCACAGATTTCTCCCTTTATGAATAACTATAGCTGCAGGCCCTGATGCAATTTGGGCTATCTAAAAAGGAAAAGAAAGAAAGAGAGAAAGAGAGAAAGAGAGAAAGAGAGAAAGAGAGAAAGAGAGAAAGAAAGAAAGAAAGAAAGAAAGAAAGAAAGAAAGAAAGAAAGAAAGAAAGAAAGAAAGAAAGAAAGAAAGAAAGGAAGGAAGGAAGGAAGGAAGGAAGGAAGGAAGGAAGGAAGAAAGAAAAGAAAAGAAAGAAAGGAAGAAAGGAAGAAAGGAAGGAAGAAACAATAAAAAGAGGCTCCTGATTCCCCTGAACAAAATAGTTATTTTGTATTTAATAGTAAAATAGGGGGCTTCCCTGGTGGCGCAGTGGTTAAGAATCCGCCTGCCAATGCAGGCGACGTGGGTTCCATCCCTGGTCTGGGAAGATCCCACATGCAGCGGAGCAACTAAGCCCGTGTGCCACAACTACTGAGCCTGCGCTCTGGAGCCTGTGAGCCACAGGTACTGGGCCCGTGTGGCACAACTACTGAAGCCCATGTGCCTAGAGCCCGTGCTCCGCAACAAGAGAAGCCACCGCAATGAGAAGCCTGTGCACTGCAATGAAGAGTAACCCCCGCTCGCTGCAACTAGAGAAAGCCTGAGCGCAGCAATGAAGACCCAACGCAGCCAAAAATAAATTAAAAAAAAAAAAAGAGTAAAATAGGGCAAAAGAGAACTTGTTTCCATTTGGTGTGCAGAACCCGCACAAGGAAGGACTAGTGCTTAAAGAGGTAATAAATGGCACTGCATGTACTACCCTCCTCCTTTACCTGACAATTTATGTTGTACACAGCAAGCCTTTGCTGATCTTAATCAAAGATCAGTTTTATGCTGAAAGCATTTCAAAGCTGGGAGTCTTCCCCCTCCTAGAACAATAAAAGTATATGCTTGTGGACCTACTCCCTCATGGACCACAGAAGGGGAAATGACCAGCTGGTAAATCTGGACTCAATTCCATCATTTTAGTCATCCAAAACAAGTAGGGAGGGAGGGCAGTAGTGAGCATCTAGTACACGCCTGGCACTACGCTGCCTGCAGAGGATTCAGATACCAAAGACACAACTGCTACCCTCTGAACTGCAATCCAGGCACAACTGCACCACTCCATTGTCAAAATGGGCACTGCAATGGAAGACAACAGAATTCCTGCTGAGAAAAACTAGAAATGCTCTCACTCACTGGTTCTTCCATCAAAAGGAACTCCATTCAGATTAGTGTTCAATCTGGTTACACACTGGAATCACCTAGAGAATTTTTTTACAACACCAATGTTCAGGCCCCATGCTAGAGCAACTTTACATCTGGAATAGTGGCCCAGTCATTGGAATTTTTTAAAAGCTCCTCAAGTGATTCTTATGTGACCCTAGAGTTAGTTGGGAACTGCTGTTTTAGGTCCTTCTGTCTCAGGAAAGTTTCCCTTATATTGACAAATGGCAGTAATCCATTTAGCAGAAGAGGTCTAAAACTGTTAATGGACATGTGGCCTCATTCATATGGATCACAAAAATTAATATTAAAAAAATAACTGCCTAAAACCTAAAGAAAGCTCTATTTACTGGGTGAAGAAATTTCTCCCTAGAGTAGCCCAGGAAATTATGTGTCAGTAAACATATTTCCTGAATTTAAGTTACTATCCACACAAAATCATCAGTGAAAAGGAGGCACCCAGAATGTAGCAAAAGTATTTTCTGCTTATGGCTCAACCTCACCAACTTTTTTTTAAATTAGCCATTAAAAGTCTTATTTCACAATCTCCAAAATAGATGCAGCTTTCACTTGCCCTCCAAAGGAAATAAAAAATACACAGATACATGGGACTTCCCTGGTGCCAGAGTGGTTAAGAATCTGCCTGCCAATGCAGGGGACATGCATTCGATCCCTGGTCTGGGAAGATCCCACATGCCGCGGAGCAACTAAATCCACGCGCCACAACTACTGAGCCTGTGCTCTAGAGCCCGCGAGCCACAACTACTGAGTCCGCATGCTGCAACTACTGAAGCCCGTGTGCCTAGAGCCCATGCTCCGCAACAAGAGAAGCCACAGCAATGAGAAGCCCACGCACCACAACAAAGAGTAGCCCCCGCTCGCCACAACTGGAGAAAGCTTGCGTGCAGCAGTGAAGACCCAATGCAGCCAAAATAAACAATTAACTAATTAAAAAAAACACACACACAGATACCTAAGTAGTTGCAAAGCTCTATTTCACCAGTAACTACCCTACACTTAAAAAGACAAACCAGAGTGAGAACTATGGCCACTGGATGTGCCAAATGTTCACATCCTTATCTGACTGCTCCCCTGCCATGGCCTCACCAAAGCCAAGGGAAAGGTGAAGATGTTCACAGAAAAGAAACAGAGACACTCAAGTGGCTTGTCCGGCAAGGCGGGTTCTCAGAACGGAGGCATTATGGAGCTGATGGAAAGTGCAGACAATGCAGCCCAACCAAGATAAGGAGAAAATAAGCCAGTGCTGGTTTCTGTTGCTATAGAATGTATACTTCTGCCACAAAAAGGTACCAATTCCCACAAAGGATAATAATGATAATTAATGATATAACTGTCATAAATATTAGTGACTGATATATTGAGTATTTATATTTAGGTACTAAGCGAAGCACTAAATCCTCACAGTATCTCTACGAGGTATTATCCCTATTTTATAGATGAAAAGATTAAGGCAAAGAGAAGTAAGGTCTGGGTCAAAATCACACAGCTAGGATTTAAAGTCAGCCTGTCTCACAGAATACTACGTAATTCTCAATTCCTCTGAAAGTTCCTAACAAAATCACCTCAATACCCACCATACCCATTTTTCCTTGTCACTTCATACAAAACACTTAACGGTTTTCCCTGTATAACTGAGAACTTCCTGCCTGTTTTCCACCTAGCAATCATAAACTCTAATATTTAACAAGTACTTCCTTTTGTGTGCACATAAAAGTCAATGTCATGACATGGTGTGGCATGAGCCAAGCGTGAGCTGAAGCGATCCCCAACGTAAGCGAAACCTGTTGATCACTTGGCCTGGCACCGCAATATTAGTCTGATGTGTTAGTTTCCCCTAATAAAAACAGCAGTCAACAGTTAAGTACACAAGCCAGTAAACTGAGAAGACTTGTATTAACAGCAGGGGTAATCTACCAATTTGCTGATAGACGATGCTGATGGACTTTAGCTGCTGTGGGACATATGTTTAGGCATCTTTTCATCGCTGCTGCTGACATACACTTCAACAAGCAGGCTCCTTTCAAGGGCTCCTTATCTAAACAAATTCCCCGTGCCCCTACAAGAACCTACAGAGTAGAGTTCAAACTTAATGAGGCATGCGGCCTTATCCTACTGCTAAGCCAACTACTGTCCAGCACAATCGAATTTCCAGGAGTAATGTGACACCCAACAAGGTATCCCTGCAGCTTCTACTCAGGACAGGGCAGATGTAGCAGCACATCCCACCTGAGAAGGTGTGAGAAAAGGCAGAGAAGGAGAGTTAAGTTGCTGAAAAGGAGATTCAGGTGTGGAGATAAAATGATGACTTACTTTTATGATTTCATCTATCTCCTAACATTGCTAAGTACCAATATGCATGCTAAGAAGTGGAGATAAAAAGCAAATAGCTTGGATTAAAAAACTCAAGGTCCCTAGTTTAGCTGTAATCTTTTCTCTCCCCTTCTCCCTAGTATTTCAGTTTGGACTTATTTTTGTCCTTTGCAGAAAGTGAGCTGAAGTAGGACCGTGAAAAGCTCCATGTTCCGAAATTGAAACCTGCACAGCAAAGCACAACAGGAGTAGAAGCCATATGTATGTTCTGCTGGACCAGGATTCAAAGAATTCTCTAGGCCAACACTGGGTCAAAGAACCCATTCTCAACTCTGATCTCTGGACCACTGGTCAACAAAGAAAACAGCACAGCCCTTGTGTCTACCTTTGGGTGGGGCAAGATGCTACCTGTCCCGTGCTGAAACTTTCAGATATACTTTCACCAAAGGAACTTTAATGTCCTATGCTGTTGTTTCCCTTTCTCTTAACACCTCCTCCCAGCAGTCAAGATTTCTGCCAAGATCAATAATTGCCGGGCTTCCCTGGTGGCACAGTGGTTGAGAATCTGCCTGCCAATGCAGGGGACACAGGTTTGAGCCCTGGTCTGGGAAGATCCCACATGCCGCGGAGCAACTAGGCCCGTGAGCCACAACTACTGAGCCTGCGCATCTGGAGCCTGTGCCCCGCAACAAGAGAGGCCGCGACAGTGAGAGGCCCGCACACCACGATGAAGAGTGGTCCCCGCTCGCCGCAACTGGAGAAAGCCCTAGCACAGAAACGAAGACCCAACACAGCCAAAAATAAATGTAAAAAATAATAATAATAATAATAATTGCCCAATTCTAAACAAAATGCATCATTCTATTTGCCAAAGTTTAGCATCTAGAGCAGAAAGGGTATAGGCTTTTCAGGCAAACAGATTTGAGTCAGGTCTTAAATTTGCCACTTCCTAGCTACACAGCCTTTGGACCTTCTGCAAAAAATTGATCTCCATATCATTAAAAGGGTGATGGTTAAGATCCACCAATGACAGCTGTAAGGAGTTTATTAAACTACCCATGGAAGACACTGGTGGCTGGTCCTTTGCTTCTTCTCTTCCATTTTCAACTACCATGACCTCCTACTGCTGCTCACACCACCATTTTTCAAGAGCTGCACTAGTTCAAACGCTGGTCATCTCTCACTTTTATGATTACAATAGCCTCCTAACCCATCTACTTCCCTCTAGTCATTGATTCCCCTCTAATTAGATTCATGAAATTATCTCTCATCTTGTTACTTGCCGTAACTTTCAGTGCCTCCTTTCTGCCTTTAAAAAAAAAAAAGGAAAAACTTACTAGACTTAAATTTATATTTCCTCACACCCGCCCCCCACTCCTCTGGATCCACCCCCATCCCCATGTTAGATTCCAGATCCCTCTCTCCAGTACACACAGAACATCTTACAAATACTGGGAGCTTTACCTATGCAGGCACCTCATCCCTTTTACACAGAGTCACCTCTATTTTTCACGAGAGCCATCGGCCTCCCACTTTTAAAGCAGTGGCCTTAGGTAAATAAGAGCTTCTTCTTGAGATCTTCATTTTATTAAGCCTCTCCAGGTGCAAGATCCTTGGCCCCAATTAACTGCACCCCTGCCAGATGTGATAAAAGAGATGAACTCACACTAGAATTCAACTTGTGAGGAACATTTTTTTCTTCTTCACGAAACTGCCTAAATTCTGTACTTGACTTTACATTTATTTTTCTTGGCTCAAGTTTGAGAGTCCGTGTTCTCCCTACACTTAACTGAGCTCTTTGAAGGAACAGAACCCTCACCATCACACGTGTACTCATTTATGCTCCTCACCTTCCCTCTCTATTCATTCCTCAAAACCTGGCTCAACACTCCCTCGCCCAGGAAATACTGCCTTGATGATCCACTGCCCACTCCCTCCTCTGACCCCTCTCAAACCTAATTGACAGTTCAGGTTAGCATCCCACTGGAAAGTACCTTATTCTCGCCTTTGCTGAACCCTACAAGCAAGCAACCCTTAATTCCCTTGCGTCTTGTTTACTAATTTATTCCCCCTGGAAGTGCTCAACCTAACACAGACATTTAGCATAAATGTGAATCATCTGCAAGGGTTTGTGAAACAGACTGCTGGCTCCACCCTCCAGGGTCTCTCATTCTTTTGGTGATCACAGGATGATAACTGTGAATCTGCAATTTCTAACGAGTTCCCAGAGGATGATGATGCTGTTGGTCTACACCTGTAGAAACACTGACCTAAACTTCTCTTTCCCTAACTGGATAGAATGCGCCTTTGAAGCCTGGAACTCGTACTTCTTTTGTGTTTCACAAAGCCCGGAACAGAGTAGGTGATTGATAAATATCTCTATTGACTGACTGATTGCCTTTGTATGTCATTCTCTCCTGCCATGTGGTAAGGTTTCTCCTTCCTTCCTACAGCACAATCCATTGAGGAGTGCCACTGTAGAAGCAGCTCTGTATCAATCCTGTGCTTATATTACTTCCAAGCAGTACTGTCTGACTGGAGCAGGGCAGAGGAAAGCACACCTCATAAACTCCATGAAATGCAGCAGCAATTAGCCTCGTGGGACAAGAAACTAAGTCTTAGATAGAATAGTCTCCTTTGAAAAATACGGGTCCTATACACCTCAAGACTGGCTCATACTTTAGTTACAATAAAGCTAGTTCAGTTATAATAAAACTCTCTGAAGATGCCGATTTCTTGGAAACTTCCCCCATATGCCTGCTACCCACTGTGTGCACCATGAACCAGGCAACTAATAGCTTACGTAGGCAACCCAGCATATCTGTCAGTTCACAGGGATCCAGTTGTTTCCTTTAGGAACAATTAAGCAACAGCATAAGGGGGAAGATACAAGTTGACAGAGTGCCTAGAATTTCCTGAAGAAACATTTAAAGAACCGCTGAAGATGGAAGGCAGTTCACTGTGCCTCTGCAGCACTTAATCATACCTTCTTATTAAAGTCAGTGAAACTGAACTTGGAGAGCATTTCTCTAGCTCATTTCCCCAGGCCTGTTTTGGAAATGGGAAGAAAGGATGAGAAGGTGGCAACAATGCCAAGAAAGTTTCCTTGATTTGGATCAAAATTTTCATTTCTACTTGAAAAGGAAAACCCATCATCACTGCTTGGGTTTGCTCGATGTGGTGCCCCACTCCCTTCCATTCAAAAGTCATTTCCATTAAAAGCCACTTAATTCAGTATAAAAGGTGCCCTTGCTGGGTCCCACTGTACCGTTTCCTTAGAACCAAGCTCTCTGCTTCTGTCCTTGGGAAGATCTGCTCCTGCTGGCAGATCAGCTGTTCCCAAGGAAAACTAAGGAGAGGGACACGTTTCCCCTACTCAGCAAAAACTCAGAATCTACTTACAAAATACAATCAAATTTTACAAGGCACTGAAGTGATAACCCCCAAGCAGAGAGCCCATGAGGCGATAAATATCTTATAAACACAAAGGTCACAGACCCAGGTGTTTATGAGCACAGAAGATGTTTATGGCTATCCACTTGGCTAGAAATCTGCTTTCAACTTTACTCTCTCTTCTTTATTGCCAGCTACATTATTATTATTCTCCAATTATTTTTGGAAAATCCAAAGCAAAGAGGACTATAAAAGAGCTTTATGAGACTGTTGAGCCAAATCAGTATGCCAGAAACAAATCAATGCTTCGAAGAGTTCTGAATACAATTATAGGCAAACAATAGTCCAATGTGTCTGGTAATCTCCCTCCAAACCATTATTGCATAGATTAAAAGATTACAGATATTCCTCTCTGCTTCTCAATATTAATAGTGATATAAAGCACATTTAATAAACCCAAACTGCCACAGCCCTAAGTTGGATTATGGGTCTGGTTCTTCATAAACTGACATGTACATGCAGACTCAGTTTAATAATATACAATCTTGGGTCAATCAAAATCTACCCTCACCAGCTCTCTATTTATTATCGCTTTTGCCACAAGCTGCACCCAATCAGATAATGTCCTAAAACTCTCTTGGCTGGCAGCTGCACAAAAATCTGCACAGCATCAGCATAACAAGTGACAGGTCTCCCCATCAATTACAACTCTGAGGGAAAGACGGCTTCAGCGGGGACATAACCCCACAGTCACACACCACCTTCGTTTCTGACGGACCATCAGATCAGAAAGGAAGCTGTCATCAGTGGAGAAAAGGAACCCAGCTCCTCATTAGCCAGGGTTTTCTTTTCTTTTCTTTTTTTTCTTCAACATACATCAAGGAATAATCATGGGCCAACTCAACTTTGACAGTTCCTTATGTAAATGGCATTTAAATGCAGGCAAACAGCTCACAAACAAAGAGGCTGCATCTAGGTTGGTGCTCACAGACCCACTCAGACCTAGTGTCCGTGCTGTGGGTCTCTCTGGGTTTTATCTCCTGCCAAATGACCAGAAACATCACCATGAACACAAAGTTGCTATTACGGGTTTTCACTGAGGGTGGAGATAGGCTGTGTGCATCCTTTTGGGATCCAGAGGCAGGTTCTCCTGCAGCAATGGCGTGGAACTGCCTCTGGGACCACCCACATCCCAAGGCAGGCCTATCCTTCTCCGGCCAAGCCAGCCTGTGTTTTTAGTCTCATAACTCCACCTCCAATCAGGCTCTCCACCCTTTCGCAGCTCTTAATTCTAAGTTCTTTCAGCTCCAACTCAAGGCCCACTTTCCCCAAAAAGTCCACCTCACTCACCAACCCACAAGAACCCACTCGCATCTGATTTCCTGTGGCACTCACACAGAACACTGCACACCAGAGTACTAGAATCTATTTTGTCCTTGACAGTCCTCCAATTGGTAAGTACACATCTTATTTCTCCAAATGATCACTTAGCCAGACATATCCTCTCTCACACAAAGTAGCCATAAAACCTGGTACACTAAATACTGCCTTCAACAAGAAATGAGTAAGATAAGGATGTTACCAAGGGTCAGGGGTGGGTGGAAGCTATAAGGATGAGCTGCTAGAGAGCTTGGCAATTAAAACCATAAACGTTCCTTCCTCTAAGCTTCCCCAGCACCCTGCTCATATTTTAGTTATCAACTTACCATACAGTCATTGGTTTTGTATTTTTATATTTGCTTCATACATCAGAACTAGTGACTCTCAATAGCATAGCTGCATCCTAGTTTGTCTCCCTAGTGACTGATCAGAGTGAGCCTCTGATGATGATGATGAAGATGATGATGGTGGTGGTGGTGGTGATGATGAAAAAAGAAGAGGAATGGCAAATATGTATTGAGTATTTACTATTTAGAAACACTTCACAACAACCTATTTTAAGCACTTCACTTACTAGATAGGTTCTATTTCTATTACCATCATTTTACTGATGAAGGAACTGAAGGTCCAGGGGAAGTTACCTGAGGAAGTTACCAGACAGTCACAAAGCTGTCTGGCTTCGAAGTCCATGCCAACCAAATACCTCCTGAATGAATGGGTGAATGACATACTTTGAGCAGGAAGGTAACTGCAGTATAAAGAAGCAGTGGATTTGGAATCAGATGTCCCAACCTAGAATCTTGGCTCTATCACTTACTGGATAGGAGACCAGAGCTGATTCATAACCTCTCTGGCCCTTGTTTTCTTTATCTACAAAAAGGATGGGGATAACAACGTGGAGAAGCCACTTATGTGAAGCTAGCCTTCATTTCAGGCACTCAACCTATGTCACTCCACATAAGTTTCAGTTCCGTCCCATCCCAAATTCCAATCTTAGCCAGAATAAATGAGTTTAACACATAAAGGAAAGTACTAAACCCAAACTGACTTAATCTGCTAATATTCTTCTAACACATCTGGGGAGGGCAGAATGTGATTGGATATGTTAATTGCCAGGAGTTGATGAAATGACTGAATTCCACTGAAATGAATGGAAATTAAATAAATTAATATATGGTAAAGTACCCAGCACCATGCATGAAACATGGATGACCAAAAAATGTTTCCTTCCTCCCTTTTAGAGATACACCAGCAAAAGAAAGCTCTCAGATGTCAGAAATCTTTGGTTCTACATTACCTGTCTCCCAAGAAGAAAGCTTGTGCCCACAGTTAACAGCTTTACTCAGAAACTAATGCCTCTCTATACCCAAACCTAGGCATCATTTCTATCCCCTGTAGTACTTGGATTTCAGAGGCAAAAGGCTTGGCCTGCCTTCCCACTAGAAAACTGCAGCAAGCAGATAGCATGACCTCTCTTGACTGGACTCAGATTGACAGTCACCCAAGTCCAAACACAAATTACTGCCTCCAAAAGGAAGTCATTTACTGACAGGGGCCTCTTAGAGTAAATAGGGTGAAAAATAGTCAGGGATGGCTCTGTCGTCTCTCACCATCTATATGTAGAACATAAGCACAGCTGAAATGTGTAGTTCATTATCCCAAGTCTCATTTAAGCATTAAAAGAAAAAAAAAAAAGAGATCAGAAAGCAGTCTGTAAAAGAGGCAAAACAGCAGAGCATTTCCTCCAACACACTAAAATCTACTTGTCCTGACCTTGTTTCTTTATGATAAAAAAACCTATCATCCCAAAGATGACTTTTAGATTGGTGCTTCAAATACCTGATCCTTTCAACCTGACAACTCTGTCCCCTACCAAACTCCCTCTTAAGATGTAAATATTATCAAGTCCACAGGAAAAAAACTCCCCAATTGCAATAAAAAGAAGTAAGTCAGACTGTGTGCAAGATGCTGGGTGAGGGAAATAGACCCATTCCCCTTCAGAAAACATATCCATTTTCTAGCTACAGAGGAAGGCAATCAGCTACACAGATGGGATATGGAAGTCTTTGATGCCTTATCACATTTTGGCATACTATTTGAAGATTCTACAACATGGCAGCTTAAAACCATGTCAGAAGACTAGTTGTAAATGTCTTTACAGCAAAACCAGGGTAATTTGCAACTGAGGTATCACTATTTAAAAAAATCAATTTTAACTGAAAAATAATTGGCTTCTCTCTCCATCTCTAAAAAAGGGGCTAGCTCCATAAAAGAATACCTATTATTCTTGAAGAAAGGAACTGCTGCCTTTCATTAAGATGCCATGAATGCTTTTCCTGTTGGCCACAACACTGTCAAGGGCAGCACATTCTCGGCAAACCCAACAGCATAAAGAGGGCAGCCCCTCCTCTGCAAGGACTGGCCCCCAGACATCTCCAGAGTGCATGCTCCACTCCCCCCACGCTGCTGGGCACACACTGAGCACACACAAAGTTCCTGCAGATTTTTCCAAGTGCCAATTGAGCCCCCAAGTGCACATTCACTGTGCAGGCTTGAAAGCAGGGCTGTAGGTGACAAAGGGAACACGGCTCCTATTCTTTGGAGTCCTATTCACTAGACTGGGTTAGAGAGGCTCCAGACTGTGCAGGGCTCTCTGCTTCAGAGGCCCTCACCCGGGTGGCCTGGCCGGGAGCTGGCCACTGGTCCAGCAGGAGGGATCCACACAATGGATCCACGTCACGCAGACACCCTGCCAGCCACACACTTTTCTCTCTTGCCTGGCTCAACCCTGTCCACAAAGCAAAGCTCCTTCCTATCTTTTGCTGACAATCTGTCTTCTTTCTCACTCTCACTTTCTCACTCCAAACTGCCAGAGCAGAAACCGAGGGGAAGCAGCGGGTGGGGGCAGAAGCATCACCATTTCCTATAAGGAACATAGAAAAACAAATGACGTGGTTCAGCTTTTCACAACATTTGTATAGTATTTACAAGGTAGACCAGTGGGGCTTAAAATTTATGGTGCCAAGAAAATGTTAAAGCAACAAAAAGTATGACTCCCTAAAACTGCAGAATCTTTAAACCAGAAATTTACAATGGGTTTTTCTTGGCAAGGAGAGCCTCAATGGAATAATGGTGAAATTGTACTTACTCTGAGGATGTAAATGGAAATACCACACTTACTGGCACAGCTCAAAGTCTCAATTGCCTTGGACTCAACTGCCATTTTCATAAATGCAGTCCCTGTTGAATCACAAGCAGGACTGTGAACCTCCCCGAGGCTCAGCTGCTGACTTCTCCCTTTTTCTGTTGATCAAAATCCCCCGATATGCCCACAGAGCTGCCCCAGCTAACACCCAGAGTCTGAGAAGTGTCTAACTCTGAAGATAAAGTAAGAACACTTGAAAATTACAAACCACATTCAAACTATTTTTAGACACTCCCCTTATCCCATATAACATGAGTCTACAACTAGGAAGTAGAATGTGTGAGAAATAATAATTAGGAAGCATCCAATATGTGCACCGGACACAATTCCAGGGACTTTACAAACATTATCTGACTTAACTCTTCATAATGATCACATGCAGTAGGCACAATCTCATTTATCTAAGTAGAGAAACATACGCCTAGAGAAGTTAAAGAATTTTCCCAAGGTGGAACATCTATCAAATGGAGGAGGATAACAAATCCAGCAGCGTGGACCTGACCATCTGACTCCAGAGCCACTGTCCCCTAGACCACACGCTCTCTCTCCAAGTTGGCTAGAATAGCTGGGCAATGCTTATTCACAGTTCAAAGACTTCCTATGTGCTTGCCATATGCCAGGCATTGTTCTAGCACCAGGGACACAGGTGGACTGGACCTCCCCAACAAGGTGACACGTAAGCAGACTTGAATGAAGTAAGGGTACGAGCCACATGTACATCCGAGTACAGAATGTTCCAGGCTAAGAGAACAATAGTGCAAAGGCTCTGAGGCTGGGAAGGCTTGGCTTGGTTTAAGAACAGCACGAAAGCTCAAGGGTCGGAGAGGATTAATGAAAGGGACATCGGGAGATGAGTTGGGAGATAGCAGGCTCCAGACCATGCAGTATCTTGGAGGCCACAGTAAGTATAATCTTTGAATTACATTCTCAGTGAAATGGGAGACTAGTTGGAGGATTCTGAACTGAGGAGTGATATGATCTGAAGCACATTCTAAAGGGCCACTCTGGCTGCTGGGTGAAGAATACTCTGCAGGAGGCAGAGGTGAGAGCTGGGAGGCTACTGCAATACTGCAATGGGTGAAAGACGGTGGCAGCTCTGCCCAGGGTGCTGGAAATGGAGGTGATGCGAAGTGGCTGATGAGAAGTTCTGTTCAGTCTGGTTTTAGCCCTCAGTGGCTGACAAAATCATTCTTACTCTATTCTCAAAAGAAGCTGGATCCAGAACCCTAGGGTAAAAAAGAGCCAGGCAGACAGTCAAATAAATAGTCATCAGTAAACAAAATCCAGTGTAAAGCTGTAGCCCACAACAAAGGATTTACGGAGGGGGTGCTTGAGCCAATGGAGACCCAGCACTTAGAAGAATATGTCATGTTCAGGTGAAGTATGACAGACAAATTTCACAGCACTACCTTCTGGGTGATACCTTCTGCCCTCCAGGTACTGCCTGGCATCTTTGGCAACCCTAGTGCCCAATTTATCATGCAGTGCAATCAATATAGCATTAGGTCTGGCAGAAGCTGGGAGGTATCTGAACATTTGTGCTGAATGGAAAATATAACCCCCTACTCCCACCTTGCCAATTGCAAGAAGTGTTTTTAAACATAATATCACTTGTTCTTTGCTGGTGTCTTTTTATTTTTTCTCCCAGAAATACCCTAATTACCATGCCAAAGAGTTGGGGAAAGATGGCTTTTATGTGGTTTTATCTCCCAAACACTGTATTGTCATGGGTTTATTTATTTGTGTTTTTACAGTAACGCAATGCTCTCCTGTAATTGAGACTACTATGGAGAGGGCTGGCATGTGTTTTCCACAAGATTAAAGGCAATTTCTGTTTTCAAAGCTAGTATTGCTTCTTGGAAAACTCACTTCCTATGCTAAACTAAATACACTAAACCAAAATTCTACATTCACCTGGTCTGCATTACAGCATTGCAAACAGGACTAGGAGAGACAATTTCATTCATGCATTGATTCAAGCAGTATTTACTAAACCCCTACTGCATCAGGCACTGCGGGGGTGAGAAAAAACAGCACAAAATAAAACAACAGTCTATGCCCTCCAAGGGCTCTGAATCCAGATGGGGAAACACAGAAATGACTACAAGGCAGACTGTGATAAGAGCTGTAACAGAACTAAAACAACATGCATTGGAAGAACAGGGAATGAAGGATTGATCCCACCTGGTAGGGACGGGTGGTACTGGGAAAAGTTATGAGGTGAACAGGACCTTCATGTCCCATGGGCTTGGGAAACATATCCCCAATAGCAGCACAAGGCCAAAGGCACAGGAGAAGGAAAAGGCTGTGAGTAACTGAAAAATCACCTGAAAGACTTTCAGTCTGGAGGATAATTATTATTGGGGGTGGGGGTAGGGACGACTTAGAGATAATAAGGTACAAATAAGATCAGAAAGGGGGAGCCTGGAGCCCATCTTTGGAGGCCCCTCCTTGACTGAAGACTTTGGAGCTGGATATTCAGGGGACACTGGGGAACCATTTCAGGCACCCAAGTAAGAAAAGATTGTCATGTCTCGATTACATGCCAGACACACACTAGCTATCCACATGTGCCTCTTAAACCTCACAGTGATGGGACAGCATGGCCGTTATCAGCCCCAGATCACAGACTGGAAAACTGAGTGTTAGGTCAAGTTTTATCTGTTCTAGGTTTCAATCAATTCCTCCCAACTCCATGAGTCCATGGTAAGTATTCTTCCCATGAGGCCCTTCAGATTTCTCTTTTATGACAGTAATAGAGTGGTGTGGAGTAAAAGCACTGTGGCCAGAAAACCACTGCAAAAGTTGAGCTCTTCTCAAAGGAGAGATACAGAAGGCATGAGGAGAAGCATGAGAGATACTTCCAGGATGTGTAACTCTCCCTAACCACCTAGCGACTTCCATCTCTAGGGGGTATATGCTTCAGCACCAATTGTATGTAAATATAAAAATGTTGCTTTCAAAAACATATTTTAAACATGCTGTGAATTGTAAGACTGGCAGCATAATATTGTCACCTTATTTCACAGTATGCCTTCTATTCCTCAAAAAGCTTTTAAACACAATATCTGAGTTAATTCTAATGGCAAACCCATTTTACAAATGATCTAACAAAGGCCAGATTGTCAGTTTCTTCTGAATCCCAGCTCACCACCATCTTTCCCTGCCCCACAAGGAATGATGTTATTAGTCATATTCTACTGGAGGAAAAATCAGGGGGAAACACATAATCCTTTTTAAATCTATGCTCCTCAATTCCTCCACCGACTTCCTCTCTGTCTCTTAAAAACTTGTATCTCTATCTTCACCAATGCCACTCCCACCCCAAATCAGACTCTGAATGTCAGAGTTAGGGCTTCTCATGATCAGAGAAGAGACTAAGGTTCAGGGAGGAAAAGGCCTCTCCTCTATTAAACAGCTACTATGTGCCAGGGGCCTTCCGTACATCATCGATAACAGCAACTGCAATATTTATTCAGTCTTAATTATGGGCCACGCACTGCACTAAGCATTTTAAATATTATCATAGTTAATCTTCACAAGAATCTTGTGAGGCTAGTAGTTTATTTCTGTAGATGAGGAACAAATCTGAAGGCTCAGAAACGTCTAGTATAATTTGTCCAAGATGACACAATTTGTAAGTCACAGAGCTGTGGCTTGAATCAAAGCCTACTGAGCTGAGCTCTAAGGCCACTACCTTATCCACTTTTTTTTAAAATTAATTAATTTATTTATTTTTGGCTGTGTTGGGTCTTCGTTTCTGTGCGAGGGCTTTCTCTAGTTGCAGCGAGCGGGGGCCACTCTCCATCGCGGTGCGCGGGCTTCTCACTATCGCGGCCTCTCTTGTTGCAGAGCACAAGCTCCAGACGCCCAGGCTCAGTAGTTGTGGCTCACGGGCCTAGTTGCTCCGCGGCATGTGGGATCTTCCCAGACCAGGGCTCGAACCCGTGTCCTCTGCATTGGCAGGCGATTCTTAACCACTGCGCCACCAGGGAAGCCCCCTTATCCACTCTTATACGGCACCATAAAGGCAGGCATGTTGGGGGCACATGGAGTGGGGAGTGTCTGGAGGCTAGAACGTATATGGAGAAGCAGCAGTGGGGAAGCAGAGTCAGGCAGGAGCCAGATTATGACTTACCTCTTAAGTTGTGCTAGGGAGTATGGGCTTTATCTGGATGCTGATCATCAACCACAGCATTTTAAGTAAGTCAATGACCTGGTCAAGTTTGTATATTTTAGGAAAATTCACTCTGGTTTCAATGTACAGAACTGATTTAACTGGGGCAGAGGCAAGCCTGAAGGCAGACAGACAGGTTAGGAGGTTCTGCATTACTCTTAAAAGTAGCTGATGAGGGCCATGTGAACCAGGGTGCTTCCTAGGTGTTCAATAAATATTTGTTAATTGTGGTATTGATTGGTTACAAGCAGAACAATCTGTTGTACCTAGTGGGCCATGTCAGCTCTATCATATGGCCGTTCCAGTGTGTGATCACAGACTCTGGGTGCAATGCTCACTTATGCTGAAAAGGCCTCTCTTTACAGGCATCGCTGTGTTATTTCCTCTCTGGGGTTTTTATCCCCTAATTGTGTGCTTCTACCAATCAAGGAATTTCAGATGAAATGTGAGACTAGGGTTCTGAGCATCTGTATTTATCTGCCTTCTTTCATTAGGGGCAGGGAGAGAAGAAGGTGGGTGGTTGGTGTATAGATTTGAAGAGGAGTCATGTATTTCCATGATGTGCACCCTCCACTCTGAAATAACTAGCTGCATTCCTTGTAGGCAAGGATTCAGAGGACTTATGTTGATGGGAAGGTAAGAAAATGATGGCTATGATGGAGAAGGGGGCCTGATTGTCCACTGAAAGCCTTTAACATCTAAGAGGGAGTGAAGTCCAGGTTAGAGGGGCTCCAGAAGCCATCTGACTGTTCTTTGCAACCCCCTGGTTTTGTACCCCTCTCTCTCCTAACAGAAAGCATGCAACTGCAGAAGCCAGTGAGCCAATAAGGATCATCAGACATTTTGCCCAGCTCCCTAGATCCTGAAACAAAAACCCCAGGACACCCTTTTGCCTTGCCCTACCTAGCCATATACTTAATTTCTTTATAACTGTGAGCTGAAGTTCCTACTCTGGCTATGTGTATATACTGAGGGTAGCTGCTCAGACACCACAGGCTAAATTAGAGGAGGGCTCATCTGAGTGACAGAATGAAAGCTAAAGGTCTTTTCAGATAAAGTAAAATCTAAGGAAATACGTCGTTCACTATATTACCTAGTTAGGTACCAGACTTAGAGCCTAATCATACACCTTAACTATTTAGAACACTAAATTTAGAACACTAACATGAAAAATATATCTGGCTTCTTAAATAAACCAGAATAGTGACATTATACTATCCATTTACTTCCAGACTGAATGACCCAACAAATATCACCTGAACACCTACTTAGTTGTTCTTTAAGTGTGCATAGAAATCGTCTGGGGGAGTCTGTTAAAAATGCAAATTACCATACCCAGAGAGTCTGATTTAGTAGGTATGGAGTCATGCCTGGTGTGATGATTAAAATATGTCCACAAATTCTTTAATACTCCTCCCTTCACAAGGTAGCTTAATTCCCTTGAATGCAGGCTGTATTTAGTGACTCCCTTCTGACTAACAGAATGTGGCAGAAGTGACAGTTATGACTTGCATGATTAGGTCATTTGTCTCTGTCTTGAATCATTCACTCTGGGAAAACCAGCTGTCATGTCAAGAGATCACTTTGGAGAAGTCCATGTGGTAAGAAACTGAGGCCTCCTGCCAAAAGCCATGTGAGTGCGCCATCTTAAAAGTGGGTTCTCCAGCTCCAGTCATTTAGGTGATACCAGTCCCAACCAGCATCTACTGCAATCTCATGAAAGTACCTGAGCAAGAACCACTCAGGAATACCTGACCCACAGAAACTATGAGATAGTAAATGTTTGCTCTTTTAAATAGATAAGTTTTGAGGTAATTTTATACATAGCCATACATAACTAATATAACTAGAAATCAGCATTTTAAATCTTGATCTTGGTGATTTATAATAAAAAATAATTAAATACCCATAGTGACATAATCCAGATGTTTCCAGTTTGGTGTCATCTTTGTTAAAAGGAGGAAAACAACAACTTTAAAAAAACACATTAGACTCTGCTCATCTTATTTGAGCTCATTACACTTACAACATTTCGTTTCCATGATACCCCTGTGCAGCCACTATATCATTTAAGCTTCAGGGAGGCAACATGAGGTCCAGTAAACTAAACATCATACGAGCAAGTTGGCCACCACTTGCTATAAATATTTTAAGTTTCCACCTAAAATCTACACTCAGTGGTGTAATAATATTACACAACAAATACTTCCTGATAAGATGTTAAATGCAAAACAAAAACAAAAACACAAAAAACTCCCTAAATAAGGTCAAAGAGTTCTCTTCCTAGGACCAAATATGATGAAGGGTCGGACAAACAAGCACTTTTACTGTAGTAAAAAGCTAATCCATGACAATTCTTTACTTGAAATCATAAGGAAGAAGGAGCCCACAGATGAGTATGACAGTACAAGGCAAGGGCTCTGGAATGAATCTGCTTGGGCTTAAATCCCATTTACTAGCTGTGTGACCTTGGGTGAACTAACTTCTATCTGTGCCTCAGTTTCCTCAACTTATAAAATGAAGATAATAGAACCTAGCTCATAACACTGTGTAAGGAGTAATGGTCCAATACTTGTAAAACCCTTAGAACAATGTCTCATACATGGAAGCAACAAATATAAGCTATTACTATATTCCATTCTAACATCATCTTCTATTAAACCTTTAGATGAATATCCTAAGAAAAAGCAAAATTTCTGAATTTTATCCTCATACTCTTGTCTTTCTTCTGTGGTTTTGAAGCTAGTGAAAGACCTTGGTTAGAATCAGTCAGGAAAAAGAAAACTATCTTTGTCCCAGTTGCTGGAATACTATCATCCAATATTAACTTAGTGCTCACTGGGGGCATCACATCTACATTTCCTAAGGGAAATAAAAGTTGGCTCTGATTCCTGTACCTGTCTCAGAAGGAAAGAGTTCATCGCTACTGTAATTTTTAGGATGATTACCTACCTGATTCCCTAGGTTGCTTGGTTCCATCTTTACAAAGATTTGCAAAAATCACGCAGAAGAATTTGCATTGTTTCTTTTTCATATTCTTTTCCCCCACATATTTTCTTGTCTGCATATAGTTGGGTATTTTCTTACAGTTGCACTCTATTCCTCTACCATCCTACTGTGATCATTTGCCTCACTCAAGATATGAAGCCTCTTTAGCTCCTCACTGGAATTTTTTTCTTCTCAGCAAGAAATACAGAGAAAGTCTGCTTTTCTGTATTATTTGTCCCCTCCTTCTGACTATCTCCCACCATAGCAGTCTGTCTAAAGTAAATATAGTTCTCACAAGGAAATTTCTGGGCTGGGGACAGAGTTAAAGGATGATTTCAAAAATGCCAACACTGGACAAAGCACTTGCCACAAACATAAAGTTGGTGTGTTTTGAAAGTCTTGCCATGCAACCTCACAACATCCTTGTAAATTTATCTACCTATTACCAAAGGTGCTACTTAATTAAGTCCACAGAGCACTGGGCTGAGGCTGTAAACACTGCCACAGTGGGTCATATTCACAATCCATCCTCACGTCAGCATTCTGCATCTGACAATCAACTGCACCAAGGAAGAGTTTAAAGGAAGACGTAACTGTCCTCCCTCATATAAAAGCTAAAATATTAACTGCTGCAAGCTCAAGAGACTGAAAGGAAAGCAACTCCCCCCTGGTTCAGTGATTCTTAAACTTGAGTGTGCATCAGAATCTTGGGAGGGCTTATGAAGACACAGATTGCTGGCTTCCTCCCACCCCCACCCCCGCCCCCAAGGAAATCAAGATGGGGCCTTGAAAATCTGCATTTCAAACAAGTTCCCAGGTGAAGCTGATGGAACCCAAAGATGCTACAACTCAAGACATGACACACGTGATGACAAAATCTGCAATTCTCAACAACAACCCAGGTCTGTCACCATCCGTGTAACTGTGAGCCCATGATCCTCCTATATTTCGGCTCTCAACAAGGAATAAAACTAATAGATCAGGAGAATGATGATTTAAATCTTCATTAAAGGCATTATAGGATTAATTATCATGGCAACTCTTCACTGACTTTTGCAAAGTAAGGACCAAAGTGACACTTCAAATCCACCCTAAACTCAGCATTTCAGAGCCACACCAGGAACCAAGTCAGGTAATTCTCTGACATGCTGCAGAAATCAAAAATGAGCTCTAATGCAACATCAAAGGTATGGGAAGTTTCATGTGATGAGGACTGAAAGCTCTAACTCCCCACAGAAGACACCTGCAACACTGCTGTGAAACTCCACCTAGAGTAAACTACAGGGGTCTGTGTGTGTGTGTCCCCGTGTGTATGCATTATGATTGCCAGGTCCATCCATCAGCAAAACTCCCATCTCCTTCCCTCTTATTTCCCTGTTTAATATGGTGTCACTGGAAAATGAAATTTAAAGAGCTCTGAAAAATGTTAATAGCCCCAAAGAAACGAGTGTGTGACACTGTGTTCCTCCCTAGGAACACCTGTGAGATGCTGAGTTTAACTAGCTTACAGATGGTACTGACTGGCATGGGCAGACAGGGATTTATTTTTTGACTGCAAGTCTTCAGGTTGTATTTTCCATAACTATCAACAACTACATGGACTTTCATGTATGGGCAGAGGAAACAGAGATGGATTGGGACACAGAGGTTTCCAGAAAAGCAATCCAAAAAGTCACTCTATAAGGAAGCATATCCAGTGAGTGGTGATACACTGGTGGACATCAGGGGCTCCTGGATGACCTCCTCAAAGTCACATGCACAGTCTGCTGAGGGGGACCAGCGACCACATGTAATAAGTGGCAGTATTTATTCAAGAGTTATCTCCAGTTGGTGCCATTCACAGTAGACTGCCAACAGAAAACAGTGCACAGTACATCAGCAGTTTCAACTACAGTATTCCAAGCAAAGCAATTCCTAAGGAGAGCCATAAAATGCAGTCATTTATAATTCTGCTGAGACACAGATCTGATTATTGCCCACCATTGTGGGAGGAGCTAGAAACTGCCCAGACCAGCACCCACAGCTGAACCTGGCTTTTTCATTCTCTTTTATTAGGCATTATAGTAATTGCCTTGGAGTGAGCAAATATTTTTGAGGAATGACCACCAAGTGAGAAAGAAAATGTCAATGAAATTTAAAAGAACAATTAATTTACAACGTGTCTGTCATGAACAGTCAACAGAGGTTCTCGGAAGAACTGTCAATCTGCAGAAAACCACTCTAAACCAAAAATCTTTACATTGGAAGATTTAAGAATTCACAAAGGATTTCTCCCTTAATAACTATACTATTCTCCTGGGCTCTCCAGCAGTGTACCCAGGCCAAGTCCTAAGTAGAACTGAACTCAAGATATAGACTGTAAACCAAAAAAATAAATAAAACACTGGAAAAGTAAGATATTGGTTCACTCATCCAAAAGGGACAAGCACTTTGACCAACAGCAACCAGTGATGTATACATAGCATATCCACTATGAGCCAGCACTCCAAGGTTGAGAAAGAAAATGCAAGTTCCTCTCTAGTTGGACAGATAAGACAGCTGCACAAAATAAGCAATAACATAAGATAAAATTTCATTAAGTAATGAAATGAGTTCACAGTGCTACAGGAGAACAGATAAGGAAGCCATCAAGGGGGGACAGAAGTAGACAGAAAAGCCCTTCCATTATCAGCCAAAATAACTTATCAGGTCCCCATGCAGGGGACAGCTGATAAGACTTGTGTAAACTAGCTAAACAAGAAATGTACCCTGCCCTCAAGGAATACAAGCTCTCAGAGAGGTGGTTCCGCCACAGACTAGAGCTTAGAGGGTAAGCACAGATAATAAAGCAGGAATTCTGACCCACAAAAGGAAAAAGAAAGGCTTCTGTAGGGCCTTTTCTATCAAACAAACTTTGTAAAAAGAAATAAATCCACTACCTTTAAAGTACATATTCAGGCTAAGGATTAGCTAGGGCAGCTGTCCAAAGACAGGAAACATATACAGATTCTGATAAACAGTTCACTTTGATCCCAACATGCTGGTCTGGTTAATGTAATAAACATGAAGGATGGTGAGCACATTCCAAAGAGCCAAGTATACCATCTCACCTCGTGGCCTCCGCACCTCTCTTCTCTCGCAGATACCTGCCCAGCTCACTTCCTCACCCCATTTCAGATCATTACTCAAGAGCCATCTTCTCAGTGACTCTTGTCTTGGCCATTGAGTCTAAAATTGCATCCACCACCACCCCAAAACACACGGGAGCATTTCCTGTGTCCCTTTCCTCCTTCCTTTTTCTCCATGGCACTTACCAGCTTCTAATAGTCTAGATTATTTATTTACTTTCTTTAATGACTGTCTCCACCACTAGAATGTATGTTCCTTTGGGACAGATATTGTACGTTTTATTCACCATTGGGTCCTAAGCATCTAGAACAGTGTCTGGCACATATACAAAGAATAAACCTGCTGAGTGAATGAATAAATGAATGAATGCATGTTGGTACTGACACCTAAGTGTTTTTTTTACAGATTGTACATAGTATAGTAAATACCATATTGCATAGTAATGTCTTTAATTTTTTTATATTTTATAGTATGTAAATTAAGTCCATCAAGGTACTCTGCTTTATTTGCAGACAGTTTTGCCCAGCAGTAGGCATCAACAGGCACATAAAACCTTTTGGTCATAAGTTCCATTTCCCTTCTATTTACTTTTAATCATTCTTTCTCATAAAACCCAGCAGTTAAACCTAGCAGTGTTAATTACCACTACTGAAATTGACAAGTATATCCTTACCAATAACCCCATTAACTGACATATATTGTTTTATTATGTACTTACTTTATTCAGTCAAGAAATGTTGATTGAGAACCTACCATGTCACATACCTTACACTTTGCAATGAGGAAACAATGATGAGCAAGAAGACTAGAATCCTCGTCCTGGTGGAGCAGACTCTAGTCTAGGGGATAACAATTAGTAAGTAAGAACCAAAAACTATGATAAAAGTTATTCTAGGGGATAACAGTTAGTAAGTAAGAACCAAAAACTATGATAAAAGTTATTCTAGGGGAAGTGAGGGGACCATGGAAGCACACAGCAGGGATACCTATCCTAGTTTAGGAAGACCAAAAGAAGTGTCAATTGTAACTATTTATCTAAAAGATAAGTAGGAATTAGCCAAGCAAAAAGGTTGAAAGGGGGTTGGAAGTACTTCAGACAGAATAGAAACAAATGGGAAGGCTCAGAAACAACAACAGAGCCCTTTCCAGGAAAAGTGCAGGGAGGAGCCAGGAGAGCTACAAGACCTGTGTGTGGCTGAATAAGTGGGCAGAGACTCCACCATGTGGGACCTTCTGAATCACTGCTACTTGCATCAGTTCATGTCAGGAGGCTCTATGTCCCAAGGCCTGTGCTAGCTGCTATCAGGGGAGCAGAGCTGAATCAAACTGCCAGAATTCCTGACCTTTGGCACACTTACTGCAAGAGAGACTAAAAGACTGAACTGAGGCTGGCGGGGAAGTGAACATTTTTTTAAAATACCAAATCACAGTATGTGTGCAAAAGTAGCTTCACAATCTCACCCCAGCGGTGTACCTGACCAAATTTGGTTAGGGATAACTGGCCAAATCTCAGGGTAGGAGAAGACAGCAAAAGGAGGGGCTGCTTTGGAATTCTACACCAGGGATATATCTGGTGACCCCAGATATAATTATGGCTTACTCACTCCCACCAGCTCAACTGCTGCTCTGATTTCTATTCATTCAGCCTTAGTCTAGTTGCTGAATCTTAATTATCACACTTTCTCAAATGGCCTGCACTCTTGCTACTTAGAACTTTGTGTAGGAGCTTTCCCAAAGCTGATACAGGAACAGATAACCCTGACATCCACAAGGCAGCTGGGAGCAGGCTGACCTGGAGTGTATAGTTAGAAACAAATTTCCTGTTACATGTTTATCTGACACTGATTTTATTTGAATGTTTGAGAGTACATGCTCAATAACTAGGATACTGAAATGTCCTTTCAAACATATAGTTATAGATGCATAAGTTATTAAAAACAACCCTTAAATCTACTTTGGTAAAGGTTGATTGTCTAATTTTTCATTATCTTTAGGTTTCCAATAATATTTAGATTTCTAATGAGAAAAAGACTGAAGTACAATAGCAAATATTTGGAGTTACAAACCAAAAAAGCACCTGGAGAATCCTGAAGGGGTTTTGAGAAATTCCATGTACGATTATGCAGTTTATAGGTACTACAAACGATATATCTTCTGCTTGTCTCTAACAGCGGTTGCCAAAACTGGCTCAGGGGCACCAGGAGAACTGGCTGAAAATGCAGACTCCCAGGTCCTACCAGGCGATGTTCTCATTCAGTGGTCTGGGTTGAGGTACCAGAATTAGTATTTTTGACAAGTGCCACAGGAAACTGCATAGCTGGCAGTCTAAACTCTAAGCCCACCATGGTCTGGGATCAGTGGTCCTCAAAGCAAGTTCACACTCCACAGAAGGTATAAACTGATACACTGGGGCACTGAGAAAAAAATCAGAGCTTCTATTTATAATTATTTCTCATACCATTCTTATGTAATTTCTAACATATATATTTTCTAACCTAATACATCCGTAAAGTGTATAAATATATTAGCATGATATGATCAAATTCTTCAAATATGATCAAATTCTTCTTACAGGGAGTTTATAATTTTTAAAACATGGGAGGCCACAGGAGTACTTTTGCCCAAAACTACAGCTGAATACTCCAGTGTCCCAGGGAAAATGGAAGGAATATGGAATTGAAAGATAACACCTTGGTGAGGGGGCAACACAACGTCTTAAAACACACCGAAGAGAAAGGTGAAAAGACCCCAAATGTTTCCCCAACCTTAGGGAAAGCAAGTTGGGGTATCCATGTGTCTCGTGTGTAAAATGAACACACGGTGAACCACCTGTTCTCGTAAGGTCCCCCCAGCACTAATTCACCACAATTTTATGAAACACTAGTGAAGAGACACCCCGAGTGCAACAAAGATAGATGGTAGACACTATACCTCACAAATTTGAAATAGGGCGACAAAATCTACAAACTGTCTATGATGCAGGCATTGAGTCCATCGCTAGAATCGTAAAGCATTCTCACTGAAATAGCTTGATGGCCCCCACATTTTATAGAGAGGGAAAATGGCTCAAAGTGGAGACCGGTTCTGGCCAAGTAGCCCCAGGCAGCTGGGGGCAAAGCCGAGTCTCCTGATCCCGGGAGCATAGCCCTTCCGCTTTACCAGTCTCCTTCCTTTCTAAAATAAAGAGACTTTTTAAGATGCCAGAGGCCCAGCTTTCTGAAGATAAAAAATAAGTTCCATTCATTGTTCTAAATATGATTTATGTTTGCAACCTTTAGAAAGAGGAAAAAAAATGTTCTGGCATTTGTTTTGCCTCCGTTTCTTTTTTTTTAAATTTGAGGAGCTGGTGAAGACATAACCTTATACTGTTAGAAAAGAAAATTTAAGAGCATCTTAAATAAGGAAGCCCAGTAGCGATCACACTGTGATTATCAGTGAGGCTGCCAAGAGCCCATTTGAGAGTTGAGGTCTTCTGGAACACCACAGATCTCCAGCTGCCTCCAAGTCAGGCACTTCCTTTATCTCCCTCAGACTCTGGAGACAGGCAAGGTCAGTTTTCCTTCCTGCTTTGCTGCATATCTAATACTCTCTTCAGTGTGAATTTAAAAGGACAAAAAAAGAAGGCAAGAGCTTCACATCTCTGCCGAGGAAACATCTGCCTTCCTACCAGCCCAGGAATGCTGAGTGGGCACTGGGGGAGCACAGCAGTCCAGGTTTGGATTCAGGATTTGTATACTTAATCTCTGCAAGAGAGCAGCACCTCAAGATCTGTGAAGTCTGACCCCATCCCTTGGGGAAACAGGGGGAGGATGATTCTCAGGCACATGGCAGTTTGAGAACCACTGATCTCTAGACAAGACGCCAGGGACACCTGGGCTCTGGGTAATACTCCTCCCCACCTCCCACTCACAACCATCCCTAGGTCCCAGAACATCTCCCCTACAAGGTTCCTCTCTAGGGGTGGAGGTAAGAAAGCAGTATCCCAAAACTTGAAACTTAGCCACTCCCTCATTCAAAGTGGAAAGAGGGAGTAAACGAACTCATATCTGTTCACTAAGCACTTTCCACATGTGATTCCACTGCATCCTCTCAATAAAAACCCTCCACATTCAGACGTACCGTAGTTAATTCAAAGCTTCTAGGGCAATCTAGACTCAAGTTAGGCTGAAGGAAGTTTTACTGCAAACATAAAGAGTCTGCTATCAGGGCAAATGAGAGCATAAATGAGATCATACAGACATGATCACACCATCAAAGAGAGGAAAATAATCAAATATATTTAATATTAATGACTGATATTCCGAATTATACATGAAGGCCAATCCCCCCAACAAAAAAAGTATTGCTAGGCAATACCTCATTGCCCTTGCTCAAGTTACCAGTCTATAACTAAAAATAATAGAACTGCATTTCTTTCCAACTACCCCACAAATCTGTCTGCACCATCCCCACAATTGTTCAATTTAGTGAGGTTTGGCCATAAATGTTTTTCTTCTTCCAGATCACACCACAAAAATGTCTGATTCTGGGACAGACTGCAGGACTGTGCAGTCTCTTCCCTATTTTCAACTTCTGGTCTACTCCATCTATCTTCGGTTAGGTTACGTCTTTTCACTGCATTGTCTATCGATTGTGGAAGAAGAGAAGACTTGAACAGGGATAGAAAACCTAAGGCATCACACCATGGAATCTGGAAAACATATCCATCACGGCTGTTCTCAGCCCACCCACAGCAGTCCTGAATGTTAAAGTCTGAAGGGCCTTCTCCAAGTAGTGTACGAACATTTACAGCTCCACAAACTTACTGTGTAATCAAGGTAACTTTGTGCATGAACCCAAGCTCCACACAGTAATTAGGTGGAGAGGAGAACAGGCAGGCACCCTTCAAGAGCTAATTGCGTCCTGTTGATAATGAGCCATGTAAAAGCACAGAACAGAATGGCACTAGCCCCTCTGCCTCCAATAACCAGTAATGATACGTACATAACAATTTCCCATCTCATCAAGGGTGGAGATGGAGGGCATCAATTCACCAAAATTTTTGGTTCCAAATTAATTTCCCATCTTCCCTTCTCAAGCCAAGTACAAGAGAATCTAACCACAGAAAGAACCTTTCGTGTCCCACTGCCAAGTCTCAATTTCTGTTGTCACTACTCTCATTCATTTTATTGTACCTTGGACCACTAAAATAGTCCCCTAATTGTTCTAATTCTGCAAATGATTTATTTTGTGCAAAGGTGCGAGAATAACTTTCTGATGGACGTCTCTTACCAAGACCAAAACCGGAAGGCCTTCTCACTGTTTACAGATCTTAAAATCTGGAATCAAGGCCCTCCATGATCCAGCCCAAACTCCCTTTCCAAACTTTTTTCCTCTGTATAAATTCTAAGATCACAAAACTGGAAGCCAATGGACCAAATTCATCTGCCAATACATTTTATTTGCCATAATTAATAACAGCAACCATAATAATAACAGCAGCAGCAAACTTAGAACTTCCCTATGCCCAGGCACTTTCTAAGCACTTTACGGACATTAATCCCTTAATCATCACAACTCTATGAGATTGTTACTATATCCATTTTAAAGATGACAAAAAAAGATTAAACAAGTGGAGGAGCCACCATTTCAACTCAAGCAGACTGGCTCCAGAGTCTGTTATTCTCAACTACTATATTGTACTACCTTCTCTAAATGGATAGGTGGATGGCAGGGAGGGTCAACAGACGAATGGAAGGGTGGGTACATGAGTGGCACTATTTTATGAACTATTTTAAGGTTTTTGTTTGTGAATGCATAGTCTCCTCGCTAATAATGAAAGAAAATGAGCTCTCTCTTGAACTCTCCTGGTTTTTCTATCTGTAATGAGAAACAAAACCTTGAAACATGGACCTCCCCCTGGGCTACACAGATGCACTTGCCTGAAGCACAGAAAGAGTCCTACGTAATTGAGTGGCTTTACCTGTAATGTTACTATCAAAATAGTGGCATAAAAAATACAGGCACCGGGCTTCCCTGGTGGCGCAGTGGTTGAGAATCTGCCTGCCAATGCAGGGGACACGGGTTCGAGCCCTGGTCTGGGAAGATCCCACATGCCGCGGAGCAACTGGGCCCGTGAGCCACAATTACTGAGCCTGCGCGTCTGGAGCCTGTGCTCCGCAACAAGAGAGGCCGCGATAATGAGAGGCCCGCGCACCGCGATGAAGAGGGGCCCCCACTTGCCACAACTGGAGAAAGCCCTAGCACAGAAACGAAGACCCGACACAGCCAAAAATAAATAAATAAATAAATAAATAAATAATTTTTTAAAAAATAAAAAAAAATAAAAATCATCAACATCATTTAAAAAAAAAAAAAATACAGGCACCAAACAGACACATGCAAAGTGCCTAATAAAGAGGAGAGGCTTCGAGGGAGAAAGAATAAATGAAATATATGAACCGTGCATATTAATAGCACCTGCAAATTAACTTCCTGGAAACAGCAATAAGCAGATAAAGTACCAGGCCTCAGTGGAATCGGACACAAAATGAATGCAGCTGCAAGAACACAGAAATATACACACTTTTACTTGCAAACATCTGCCCCCGGTATGCCCATCAACTCTCCCACAACATGCTCACAGGAGCCCAGCAAAAAGACGAAAAATATCGCCATGTTCTTGCCTAACATCAATACCTTCCTACCACACTGACCCCAAGTTACCTTCAGTTTGCTTTTAAAAAGAAAAATGGCAAACAACAGACACCAAGAGAAAGTGCTAAGCCTGGCACGAGCTTGAGATGGACGGTCTAAGGCAAAAAGCCTTGCAAAGGGAACTAATTGAGCATGCCTCATGTTACCTGCCCTGACCAACCGGTACCTGGGGCTGCAACAAGTTCCCAGGGCCTCATCTTCCATGTTAACAGGAGATGAGTGGGAGTTCCAAGCACAGTGCAAAGACATGAAGTCTCCCAATTCCTCGGCAGAACACTTTAATCCAACCCTACCTAATTAGCATAATTTCCCTCCCCACTCACTCCAGGAGTCCTGTGCTCCAATCACACCCCACTGAGCAGCATTCTCCAGCTAGAGCTTTCACTTTGCTGCCTCTAGGCCTCTGTTCATGCTTGGAATACCTTTCCGCCTCTGCCTATCCCTCATCCCAATGACAGCCGATTTGCCCTTCTTTCTATAGCAGGGGCTCTCAGTCTTGGCTGCACAGGAAAATCATGTAGGGAGCCTTAAAAAATACTGATGCCTGTGATCAAACTCCAAAAATTCTGATTTGATTGCTGTGGGGTATGGCTTCGATATTAAGATTTTTAAAAAATTCTCCCCGGTTATTCTAAAACACAGGCAAGGTTGAAAGCCACTTCCCTGGACCACTTCCCCAAAGAAGCCTTTTGCCTAACTGGGATGAACTGTTTCCACCCCGACATTCCCGGAGCGCTTTGTTTTGACTTCCCTCTGTAGAAGACCCTATCACAGGACAGGCTCAGACCGCCAGAATTGTGAGTCAGGACTGAGGACAGCATTAGAACACAGCCCCTTGGATGAAGGCTGGAAACTGTTTTACTTACATATGCCGTCCCCCTTGGCATGACACCTTAGACTCCGCAGCTACTCAATAAATCTTCGCTCAATTTCATTGAATTACCGTGGGGTTTTTTTTTGGCTGCGTCGGGTCTTAGTCGCAGCACCTGAGATCTTCGTTGCAGCATGCGGGATCTTTCATTGCAGCGCGCAGGCTTCTCTCTAGTTGTGGCGTGTAGGTTTTCTCTCTCTAGTTGTGACGCACGGGCTCCAGAGTACGTGGGTTCTGTAGTTGTGGCGTGCGGGCTCCAGGGCGCATGGTCTCTCTAGTTGAGGCGCACGGGCTCGGTAGTTTTGGCGCAAGGGCTTAGTTGCCCCACGGCATGTGGGATCTTAGTTCCCTGACCAGGGATCGAACCCGCGTCCCCTCCCCTGCATTGGAAGGCGGATTCTTTACCACTGAACCACGGGGAAGTCCCCTGAATTGCTGTTTTTATATATTACACCAAAAACATAAATAGTGCGAGAATGTTCAATGAGTTTCCAGTGGAAACAGAAACTACCATAGGCCGTAGATGGTGACAAGTTTAGTGCTGGAGCAGGCCACCTCTTCCCTAGCAGGCCTCCCTCCTCTCTCTCTGCGACCCCTGAGGGTGGGTAAAGTTGCAAAGAAGCCCAGCCTTCCTTACATCCGGAAGAAATGGAATCCATCAAAGCAGGCATTTTCACCCAAGACAATGATACCAAGGGGCAGGGGACTGAAAAATAGGCCCATGTTCCACAGAGCAAATTTCAACATAACAAATCCTTTGGAATAGCCTGCTCCTGCGAGAGAGAGCCCTAAGGCAGTGATTCTCAAGATTTATTGTAAATAAGAATCCCTTGGGTGGCTGTTCAAAATCCAAATTCCTAGACCTCAAACCCTCTCACGCCTAACTGACTGAACCAGAATATTCCTGGGTAGGGCGTGTTGATGAAGCCTGGGAGGTACAGCAAGCTCCCCAGGTGATTCCAATGCTGGTGACCGGTAGACCACAGTTCCATCAACAAACAGTGGCCCAAAGCAGTTCAGATCCTCCAGGTACTTGGCCTTGTAGAATCACAGAGAATCTGAGAGGAAAGATTTGGGGAAGCAGGGATAATCTGTAGTGCCTCTATCAACAGAAATTACTTGGTGGTGGGAGGTATTATAGGGACAGAATGCCCTTATAGCAGTGTCTACTGTAAAGTTTAAAGATGGTAACAAAAAGTGCTTGGCTCATAGTAGATAATCAGTAAATGACTGACAATAATAATTATCCCTTTCACAGCTTCCTTCTATGATCATTTTATATCTGATGTTTCCTAGAAATCAAGGAGACGGAGATATCATTAGTCTTAAATCACCTTCCCCTCTAACTTCATATTAAGGAATAGCCCCGAGCCTAACTCACCATCCTTCACCACCCAGGAACACCTGCCAGCTGCCACCACCTACACCTTCCCCACCCTCCCATCCCACCAGGGCTCAGCCAAACTAAAGAGCCTGCAGGTACATGCAAGGTCCCCGGTAGCGAATAGACCAGGCACAGCCAGTGCACTAACCTACCTGTGGGAAACGAACCGGAGGTAAGTCTTTCATCCTTACAGAAACAGCCTCACGCAAGGTATTTACACCTCTGCAACTGCACTGCTTGCTGAAGGCCTGGAGAATTTCCCAGGCCAGCCTATGTCAGTTAACTTCTAAAGAGAGAGCCTGTAGTCACATCTAAGTATCTGGGAATTAAACCATGAAAAGACCCAAACGTATCTTTACCTTGGCAGTTGTTCTACAACCTCCCTTCTTGACTCTAGTCAATGAAGCAAACCAGATCCTTCAAATTTAATACCATTCTCGTCACCTTCCCATTAAGAGAAAGCAATTCCCACATTTTAGCCATAAATTAGAAGCCTTCCATTTTGCAGACGTATGAAACGACGTGACTGTATTCCACAAAGAGAGGCCAAATCTCAAACACCAAACTAAATACAGAGAGATGATTTGTGATACTTAAATATAATTACTGTGCTAGATTCAGGTTTTTAATCTCATGTTTTTCCATTTCATTATGAAATTACAGACCCAAACCTCTGGACACAATAGCAGCATTGTCGCTGTAATCATTACCCACGTTACTCAGAGGGAACACACAGCTCTACTGGAGGTCACTCAAGCACAGTAAATGCAGGACTGCACAAAGGCATCTTGCTCCAGCTGATCCCATTCAGTCCAGGGAGCAGAAAAAGATTTAGGAGTCTGAGCAGATGACAAAATGTCAGCAATTTAGAGCCATTATTTTTAAAAAGCATGCTTAGGGCTGTTATATACATTGGAAGATGGCATCAGAAACTATGAGGTCATCCTCCCATCATAATCAGCCCCAAGCACATCTCTGCTCAACAGCATGGAAAAACTGGGGTGGGTTCAGATAAGTGGAGCCCAGAAGTCAACCGGAGAGTTAGAATATAGGAATTAAGGCTAGGGAGGGAATAACTGCATTTCAGTTATCTGAGGACGGAACTCACTCAGTGGGGTCTCAGGGGACAAGCAATCCCACATGAGACTCAGTAGCACTGCATAAAGAATTTAGGTTAGAAAGAAGAACTTCCTGAGCAAGCAAAAGAAAGGTAATTTACGGATGTTAAAGCATCTCCATTAAAAGCCTTTACACAATAAAGCAGTTTTAGAATATTCTGAGTGGGACAAGTTGATACTATGCTCTAATAAACACCTAAATAGTACTGGCAATGTGCTAGGCACCATCCTAAGTGCTTTATGAACTATTTCATTTAACCTTCAAAATAATCCTAAGAGGCAGGTATTATAATTTTCCAGGTGAGGAAAGTGAGGAGCAGAGGTTATGGCTTGCCCGAGGCCAAAAAAATCAAGTGGCTCTTAACCAGAATACTATTATTGTATGATTCCTGCTATATGCTTCACTATGATTCAATTCAAGATAATTGTCATTCACAGTCAATCTCTTTCTCATTCTCTCACACATGTATGCACGCACATGCGCACGCGCGCGCACACACACACACACACACACACACACACACACACACTTTCCATTATCCCAAAGAGGCATTATTTATTTGGACTGTGATAAAATCCAGATTACATAAAAACAATGATCCTCTGATGTTTCAACCCTTTGAGATATATTCAGTTATTCCAAGTTCAAAATTAAAAGAAGAACTGATTATTTTAAGCAAATACCCACTGTCATATCACCTTTGTAAGGGTCAGAGAGTTTAGATATTAAATGTAACAATGTTTTTAACTTCAAAAGGAACTAGGGAATACATGTCTCTCGTTATCTCACTTGGAGGGATGCTGGCATTCTCCCAAGACAACAGCCTATCCAGAGCCAGAAATAATTTGTGTAAAAGTTTACCCTATACTTCATCTAAGGTCCTATATTCTCCAACAGCCACGATAAGGTCAGCTAAGGCTGATCCTACATAGCTTCTTGATGAATACTCTGGTTCTGGTTACGAAGAAGAAAGATGTAGTGGCCCTTGGTCCCAGCATAAATACAAGTTTCAATGTCCCTAAGAGAATGTTAATAGAAACTGCATGGACTTCCTTAAATCAACAACATGGAATAATAGCATTCTAGGACTTAACTACTTGAAATATTCATCTGAAGGAATTAACATTAAGTAAAGATCATCTAATGCACTGGTTCTCAAACTAGGTTAACCTTTGGAATCAGTTTTACAAAATACTGATGCCTGGGGTCCACCATCAGAGGTTCTGATTTAATTGGTCTGGGATGCAGCCAGGGCACAGATACTTTTTAAAGTGCCTCAAGTAATCCTAATGTGCATCAAAGTTTGAAAACCACAGCTTTAATGGAAATTACCCACCTAGTCTATTTTTCAGGCAAAAAAGTGCATCACAGGAAACTTAAAACGCTTAGCTGCACTCTGTGAAAGTGGCCTTAATGGCCACACCCTTGATGTTTGTGGAGTAGACACCAAAAAGTCACCCACAAGAAGAGTTCTGCATCTTCTTGGAAACCTTTGTTGCTGCATTATACATTCATTTCTTTAATGCCCTTTGTCTAAAGACTTGCATAAACTTGTTTTATAACTTCGTTTTAGGAAAGAGTTTGCATCTCCTTTGAAACCTGATATGTTTCCTGTTCTTGAAAAATAAAAATCAAGTGCCCTATCTTGTTTCCTTTATAACACTGAGTGCTAGAAGTATTAGAGCTGAGTTGAACAGCTAACTGGAGTATTTACTTCCTACCTGTATTTGATTCTCCTTCTGTCTATACATGTTTTGACTAACTATTCCTTTTTTTTTCTTTTTTTTTTTTAAGGAGCAAGGTATAGAATATCTTTTTTGAAACTTGTTTCAAAGGCCAATGTGGAAACAGACAAACGCAGAAGTTATGAATAATGATCAAGTCCATGAAGGCTGACATTTAGGGACTCTCTTGGATGTCTTCCCTCTTTGTTCCTCGGACTGTGCACACTACTTGCATGCTTCTGTTCTTGAAGAGGTGCACAAAAAAACACAAGTATCCTACACGCTACGTTATATTCAAACAATACCAGAGGAACCCTACTGTAAGGAATTTAAATATAGAGTAACTGCTTTTTAGTTTGCTTCCCTCTATTTGGGATTTAACGAAGTTTCTTTAGACTGAAATCTACTCAGACCTCACAAACTCCAAGTCTAGTCTGCAATGTGGTGGTGCTGCTCTTCCCCTAAAGCCTGTATCTCTGTTTCCCTCCACTTGCTACTCTTGGCAAAGTAACTTCCACCTTCTTTCTTTGCACCCTCTTCCATATGGCTGGAATTAATAAGCCTGCAAGCTGGGGGCAATGTCTCTCCACAGCTGTCTTTTCAAGCAATTATTTAGAGACAGAGAAGGAAGTCATTAACAATCCTGGGAGTCAGCCAGAGACAGCTCTGCCACACAAAACACTCAGATAGGGCCCTGGGCCAAAAGGTCACTTTTTACTGGGGGCTCGAGTGGGGTGGGGTAACAAAGTAGTACAGAGAAGAAGATAAGGGAGCAGGTAGCAGGTTTTCACTGTATTTTTCTGGCATCTTCAACAAGGTCAATTTCTTCCGTGCAAAAAAGAAAAAGTCTAGCTGAACCAATCAGGAATTCATTCAAAAGTGACTACAGGCAAGAGCGAAGCAATGCCAGAGAAAATAATGCCTTTCTGAAAAGTCTGTCCTTTAAGGCCAAAATAGCTGCCTAAACATCATGAAAGTTCCACCTCTTTCCCAGGAGGCTGGGGAAGTGGGTAGGACTGGTGGCAAATGTTGTAACAGTACTTACTAGAACAAATGTTAATTAAGTCTATCCAAAAGTATGCCTGATTAGTGAAAACCAAAACATTTTACACAAGGTGGCAGATTCCTCCTGCTATGTCTACCCACTCACTACATCAACACTGGTCTCACCAACACAAAATTTTCTTGAATGCTGAAAAGAGAGAGCCTGCTACTGCTTCCAGTTAGTTTCTCCTCTTGGATAAAACTAGGCTGTCCTTCTGTAAGAGGAAAAGAGCTTCTAGATTTTCCTTGTCTGTTAATAAAGACAAGTAACTAGATTCATCTTTCTTTTCCCTTCTCCGGAAATAGACCATGTAGAGATATTTTGAGAAACCAGTCAAACTTGGAACTGGTAATCTGATTTTAAAACAATGTTCAGGGGCAAGTCAGTGTCTCTGTGAACTCCAAAATCTTAGAAAATCATCAGAGATGAAAAGTCCTATAACAAAATTGTCATGTTCTAGATCAAATGTGGAAAAGCCAGAAAGAGTTGACTTCAAACTTTACTATGATTACAGACAATGCCCTTAACTTCAGAGTCTCAGTTTCCTCATCTGAAAATAATACCAAACTTCATCTGATAGGCTTATGTTTTTCCAACTTTTTAAAGCACAACATAATAAAAATACACTATTGTCAGGATCTGATGCACATGCAAGCATACACGTGCACACACACACAAACACACACCCTATCTCTATACACATACATCTGAAACAAAGGTTACTAAGTGTGATATACTCTGATACCATCTGATTCCACTTTTTAAAAAAATGCTGGTTGTTACCCACTAATGGGTTAAGAAATGCTGTTTTAGAAACCACTGTGATAGGGTGTCTTGTGGAATTGATATAGTCAGGTGTGATCCAATAGCAAAGAGCCCAGCACACAGTAGGGTTATGACAAATGAAGGGTCTCTTTTCATACAATACAGTCCTTTCAAAGGAACTGGCAGAAAACATAAGTCCTGTTATTCAGGGCAGTCCACAGAATACACCACACCATTCCACCCGCCTGACAGTGAAAAGCCGCTGCCCTGGGTTGTGCTGTCGGACAGCCACTGAGTTACGTCTACAGCTGTTGGCATTCTGCTCTGAAGAAGGGATTCTTTGTTTATGTACTGTTTATCATTCACGTCAGGTTTGTGGAGGGGACTTTAATATTTCAGATTCCCAAAAGTTACTTACTACCATGTAAAAAAAAAAAAAAACAACAGCAGCAAACCCTGCTGAACAGCCATTTGGAGTGGGAAGGAGCCTCTCAATCATACAGAAAAATTTTATGCAAAGTACACCCTTTGTGTACTTTCTAAGACTGTCTTAACACAGTCTAAGACTGTCTTAACACAATCTACACTAAAATCTAAGACTGTCTTAACCCAATCTACACTAAAAGCAACTGTAATGATGAACTCTAATCCAGCTAACCAAAGCTGAATATCCAGAGATAAGAAGGGAAGCTATGTCTTTGGAAAACCCTCAAAACTTTCGAGAAAAAAAAAAATCATTTAAAATTAAAGTGTTTAAAATATTTAAGGTAATAAAAACTCTGTTTTCTCTAATAGTTATTTATTTATTTATTTTGTGTTGATTTTTAAGGAGGCCTCCCATGACCACACTTATTAAAATAGCTCCCTATCCCAACTTTTTTTTTCTTTCGTACTATTTCTTATACTATCATCATTATAAATGCATTTTCGCCACTATACCTCACTAGAATTTAAATATCATGAGGAAAAAGACCTTTTATGTTTGTTTGTTTATTTACCACTGTATCCTTAGTACCTAGAATAATGCCTAGCACACAGTAGCAACACAAAAAATATTTGTGAAATTAATGAATTAGTGAATTAAATGAGCAGAATGTTGACTTCTGCACTGGAGTTCAACCCAAGAAGCCACATGCCTCCTCCCACTACCTCTGCCATGGTTATGAGAGAATCACAGAAAGACAAGCCCCTATTCTCTGAAGGCATCAGCTGTACATCATGCACTGCCTCCCAGTAGTTCCTTTCTTCCTCTACATTTACAAGTAACAACTCCCCAGCTCCCCTTGGCATTGTTCTGGGTCAACCAGCTGCTCATCTCCTCTTAACGAAAGGAAATTATGTGAAATCAAAACACATCTCCCTGATGCCACTCCTTCAGAGCCTGCCCAGAGTTGGAAGCCTCTCACACCCTAAAGGAAAAACAACAGCAAACCCCAAGTGGGAAAAGGCAAAAGGCAAAGGGGCAAAGCAAACCAAAAGCCCCTGAACTGAGGTGCTCCAGCATAGCTGAAGACAGCTTCCTCTATCCCCTCTTCTCCTCTTCAAAGAGACAGCTGGACCTTGAAAAAGAGTGGCTGGGCTCTCCTCTGGCTGAGTACTCCAGGCTGTGAGAGAAAAGATCATTCCATGATTTGAGATTTTTCCAGCTGGCAGCTGATTACTGATTTCCCACCAGGACTCCATCCATCTAACTGAGTCTCTCCAAAACCAACGTTAAAGGGCCACATAATCTTTCCTGCAATTGCTTGATCAAGCAGACAGGTAGATTTTGTTGGAATCCAGGCTCTCCTTGTTTCTAATCTTGTATGGGTGGCACTTCATGTCATTTGGGGTAGCTCAATGCCTACTCACACTAGAAAACATGCTCAAGTGTTTGGGGGTGGTAGCTAAAGGTGGGAGGGGGCTGTCATAGCAGCATAATAAAAGCAAATCACCTGGTAAAACAGGAGATGAATGCATAAATCCAGGCAGAGAATTTAAAGTAGAAATGCATTACCAACTAAAGAAATCATTTCACATGACTTATACTACAAATTGACTTTAAGAGACATCTCAGTCTGCACACGTATTCCCTGCTGAATGGTGATACCTATTCAAATGATCAAAAACAGTCCGTTCTTAAACTCAGGATAAATCCCAGACCTCAGAAACAGGCAAAGGAAAAAAAAAAAAGTTCAAAAGCAGAAAAGCAGTAAACGTTACTCTCAGGACCAATCTCTCTGATATGCTTCAAGCTTGCTAACAGCATTTTTATGCCACAGGCATGCTACTTTCCTTTGCCTTCATTTTATTTCACAGGAAGTCCTTCCCTAATAGCCATGGAATATCCAAAAGGAGAAAAGAAGGGGAGGGCAAAGCATTCTGCTATCTCTCCTGCTTGGAAAAGACTCAAGAGCCTGGAAGGATGCCGCAAAACTCAGTGTGAACACAACAAACAACAGCAGCCAAGAAAACTGAATCCCAGTGAGAAATCTGCCAGCTGGGAGCCACTCTGTAATTGGAGAGGAAGCATCTACTTAAATGGCCAGTGTCCAGCTCAGTATAAACCCTGTGGTTACAGGACCAGAGTGGAAACACCTCCTAAAATCACCACGAGCCTGATCCCTCCTGAACTGACTTCTACCAGTCCCAGTTTAAAGTCATCCCTCCCTCTAAAGTGAATGTTCTAATCTCCAAAGAATGACATGTATCTCAAACAGATCCTCAATGAGGCAAAGGAGAGAGCCATCAGAGCAGCAGTACTTCAAGCCACAGCAGGTTTGGAGATGACAAGCAAGATAAGTGAAGCAAAAAAAGATGACCAGCACCCCCTTAAGAGGGTCAAAGGGCTTACTCTGCACACGTGGCAGGGCTGGACATGCCAAGGGAGCACCACAGCATGTGGACCAAGGACTTGGGTATGGGTAAGAGGTAAGACCCAGAGCAGGGGAGACAACTTCAAGCCACTGCTAATACACAACAAACCCATACAACTGGAATCTCATTACTAAGCTAAATACTTAAAGTCCATTTAAATAATTCTTAGTGACTCAACAAAGCCTTTCAGAAAAGGGAATTATTCTTGCAAGGCACAAGAGTGAGAGCTAAAATATAGTTAACCCTCATCAACTTCCCAATGACAAGGCAACATAACACACTGTTCCTTCCCAATAGAGGATGCTCTCTAAAAGCTACTTATATTTGGTTGTAACATAAGGTGTGATTTCTTTTCTTTCTCTCTTTTTTTTTTTTCTTAATGGTAGATTTCCCTCTCAGTTAGCTTTTCCTAGAATCAGGAAGAAAATTATCTTTCAGTCCCTGGGTGCATACCAAATAGGGAGCGTGGAATATAACCTGGGAACTCACTGGGGAAAGGTCTCTGGAATAGAAAACATTTACAAGACAGATAACTGAGAATTGACTGTGCTACAAATAAATTCCCTGTGGCCTGAAATTCTTCTTCTGGAGGAACCATGAAAAACCATGAGCACTGGAAGAGACCCTACTGGTCATTCAGTACAATGCAAGGTTCTAAAACCTGGCCCCTTCTCAGACATATTAACCTAACCCAAAGAGACAGCATCCATTCTGAAGGTTTAGAAACATTGAGCTAACCTCCTCGCCTCCACTTACAGATGGAGAACTAACGAGCCTTTCTGCTACAAAGCCCAAGGTCAGTGTCCAACACAGAGCACAGGCCTTCACGCCAGTGTACGGTAACCTGAGAATGACTGACCCAAAGGTACTTGTTCCAGCAGCCACACATGGGCCGGCCTGAGTGAGGCAGCCAATTCTCAGCCCACAGGCAGCTCCCTCTCCAGAGCTTAGTGTGTGGCCTTTGAAACAAGTGGGAAGGGAAGGAGAGAAGAACAAACAAACAAAACCCAGCCTCTGCAGTCTACACTGAGGTTAGATCACAAGTCATGTGGTGAAGTGCCTCCAAGAGACTGGAAGTACTCTAACAGAGACGTCTGTCAGTTCTGTGCAGAATAATTAGCTAGTAAAACTTTAAACAAACAATTATTCTAGGCCTCTGCCAACAGGCCACTGAGGGTAGGGCAGAAAAGAGTTGCCCTTAGGAGAGCTGGTCTCCAGGGCTGATGCCAAGGCCAAGCTGTGATTCACAGAACCCAGTACCTCCAGGTGTTACGTGCTGGTGCCTCCAGCCCACTCGCAGCAGCTAACCAAGCCGGCTGCCGTTGCTGCTTCCTGCTTCTGGCTAGTCCCTGCACCCGCAAAGGGCCCCTCTCTCTCCAAGGAGGCACTGCCACTGCTAAAAGCTGGTGGTGGCAGGCAGATGTATTTTCAATAGAAGGAATTTGTAATACTATTTTTCATTTTAAGAAATGAAAATAACAGAAGCATGTTTTCAGCTCTCAAAGTAATTCTGAGAAAATACCATAACAAAGGATAACCTTCATCTGGGCTGTGAAGACAAAGTCTTGAATTTAAAGAAAGAGAAGTGTACTTTAATTAGAGGACTAATATGATGGAAATAGAGCTAAACTGAGGAGATCTGAGATCCAGATTCCAGCCCCAGGTTCACCACTGTGAAATTCAGCTGGTATGTAACCCTGCTAGATCTGTTTTTCCATTGGTAAGATGGGGAACAGGAGAGGGAGTAGGGGGAAATTGAAACAGCAGGGAAGGGGGCAAGGCACAACCTTTAAAAGAATGACATAACCATAGGACATGACAAAAACTGGTTAGAACCAACTAGGTCCAAGAAGGCGGAAGATTCAACTTCCAGTGGACCTTGAGCCTCATTATAGCTCACTGTAATTCATTAGCATATGCTAAATGACACACCCACCAGCACCATGACAGTTCTGAGGCTAACCATAAAAGGCCAAAAAGTGGGTGGTGCCCAATTCCTTGAAATCCCTGCCCCTTCCCTGAAATAGTTGGAATAATCCTCCTACTCATTAGCCTATGAAATTACCCAGCCCATAAAAACTAACCACACCGTATTTTGGGGCCTCTCACCTTCTAGGATGGCCCACACTCTGTCTCTGGAGTGTGTTTCTCTCTAAATAAATCCACTTCTTACCTATCACTTTGTCTCTCACTGAGTTCTTTCTGCAATGAGACATAAAGAACCTGAACTTCATTAAGTCCTGAGACCAGGTGTGTGGTCTCAGTTAAAAGACCATGGGTTCAAGTCCCATCTGAGTTGCAAGGTTTCAAAATGATCAAGTCCTGGGCTTCCCTGGTGGCGCAGTGGTTGAGAGTCTGCCTGCCAATGCAGGGTACACGGGTTCGAGCCCTGGTCTGGGAAGATCCCACATGCTGCGGAGCGACTGGGCCCGTGAGCCACAACTACTGAGCCTGCACGTCTGGAGCCTGTGCTCCGCAGCAAGAGAGGCCGCGATAGTGAGAGGCCCGCGCACTGCGATGAAGAGTGGCCCCCGCTTGCCGCAGCTAGAGAGAGCCCTCGCACAGAAACGAAGACCCAACACAACCATAAATAAATAAATTAAAAAAAAAAAAATGATCAAGTCCTTTTGGCTCTAGAAATATATATCTAATTATTTAATTTATAGCTTTGTGGATAGCTCTTTAAATTGTGGCTGAAATCAGTATGAGTCAACCTGATTAAAATCCTATCAACCTCAATTAAAAATAAGGGAGAGACTGACTATCCACGGTTGTTTCAGTCTGGTTTGTTGCTTGTTTTCAAAAGGATTCAGGAAAGGCAATGAGGTGCTAGCGGAAACCATGACAGCCTCTAATGATCCCATTTAACTCCGGCAATGACACTCACCAATGACCATTTGTCCCTAGATTCCACTTCTGTGCTTTTACCACTACACCCTGATGCAAACCTTCCTTTCAGGTCCCTAAGTGTAGATACATCTACTTAGAGCTCTATAAATAACAACAGCCAGGCACACAGTGACCAGCCACCTGTGAAATTAGCATCAGATGGTCTGATCAGGTTTCTTTACCCTCCCTCCTCCTCTTTGCCCTGGGCCAAAAATCCAGACGCTGCAGTTAGACCAGAGTTGCATCATGCTTCCCAGGACCTGGGGATGGATAAGAGCCCTATCACCAACACAGGACAGCTGTTTCACTGTACATCATTCCAATGGGCCTTAACAGAAGATGTCAAGATTTTAACAAGCACCAAATCTCTAGTATTAATTTTATAACTTCTTGAGCCCTATGAAATTTATTATAACAAAAGCTCTAGTAGTTCCAAGAAATTAAACACAGGCTTATTCTTATAGTCCAAGTTAGTTTATAATCAATTTAACTGAATAAAGTTAAAAATAAAATTTAACAGTAACATCTAAAATTTGATGTGGCTAAATATCAATTGGAACTGAAAAGGAAAGACTTCTTTAGATCATAGGTAGCTATGACTAGGACTCATTAAGACAATGTATTTCCAGCTTTACTTGTTGCATTTGCATTCCTTTATTTTAACAAGATTTCCTGCCCAAGCTGGGAAATGCAAGGTGGCAACATTTATTTGTAAAGTTTCTCAGGAACAAGCTCTCCCTGTCCTAGCTAATGCATGGGTACTTGATATGAAAGTCCACCTATATGATTCATTCAACAAACATGGATTTAATGAGCAGACACTATGCACCATGCCCATTGCTAGATTCTGGGGGATCTCATGATGAACAGAACAATGTTCCTAATATTGTACTAGTATTCACATACATTGACTATTGACAACTACGTGTAGTCCTTTATTTTATACATGAATAAACAGAAGCTTATAGAGATGAAATGTAAAAATGGCAGAGTCATTTTTCAAAGTTTCACTATCACTATTCCACAGCCCACGTCCACACCTCACTCCAGATACACAGACATACAAGCTTGTTTGGGTAAATACAGATTTCTGTCTAAATCAGGAAGAAAAGAGGGTGGTCAGTGAATGCTTGTTTTTGATGGTGGTGACAAGCCCCTCCCTCTGTCCTACTCACTGACCCCTTGCTGGATGGGAATCCATGCTATTCCTAAGAGCTCACAAGCTCATCAGCCTGTCTCAAAAAATTGATAGAAAACAGGCTGGACTTGTTCACAGCATTGCCTTTATAAGAACAGAAATCATCCCTTTGTTTTCACTTATCATTCTTTAAGATTAGGCTAAATAATTCCAATGATCTGTCCATACTCCTACAACCATGGTAACATCCTCTGTTTCTGAACCCTAAAGTTCTACATCCCCAATATGTGTTAGACCAGTATGTCACAGACTTGACTACACATTACAACCATCTGGGGAATTAAAAAAAAAAGAAAAAGACCGGGGTCCCACCCCACAGTGATTCTGATTTAATTAGTCTAGAGTGACATGGATGTTTTAAACTCCCCAGGTGATTCTACTGTACAGCCCAGGCTGAGAATCACTACATCACACCAGCACTTCTCCAACTGTGGTCTCTGGACCAACACCACCAGCATCAACTGGGAACTGACTAGAAATGCAAATCCTCAGGACCCAGGCCAAATGAGTCAGAAAATCTGGGGGTGGGGCCCAGCAATATTTATTTATTTATCTAGCTATCTAGATATTTATTTATTTATGGCTGCATTGGGTCTTAGTTGCTGCACGCGGGCTTTGGCTTCTCTCTTGTTGTGGAGCATGGGCTCTAGAGCGCAGGCTCAGCAGTTGCGGTGCACAGGCTTAGTTGCTCTGTGTCACGCGGGATCTTCCCGGAGCAGGGATCGAACCCATGTCCCCTGCATTGGCAGGCAGATTCTTAACCACTGCACCACCAGGGAAGTCCCATCTGTATTTTAACAAGCCCTGCAGGTGATTCTGAGGCACAGTAACGTTGGAGAACCACTACATTAAACAATCCAAGAATCCTAAAGAATTCCTTCACTGTTAATTAATTTTTAGTGTATTTAGATGTTACATTTCCAACTAGATGATAAGATCCTCAATGGCAAAAACTATTATTTTCTATTTATTTCTATGTATCTGTAGCCAGTATGTGCTTTACACAGTAGATGCTTCATTAACATTTATTGGCTAAAACTGCAATATTGTAAATCAACTATACTTCAATTTAAAAAGCTAACAAAACCAACATTAACTAGCATGAATGATCTGTCTTCAGAAACCTGATAAAATGCAAATGCCCTCCACCCCACAGAGGTCAAACTATTCAAAATCCTCTTTCTTTCATGGAGTGTTACAAAAAAGGGTTAGAAGCAATTAACCTGAAGTGGAAAGTTTTCTCCAAAGTATTCTTTTTAAAAGAAACAAACAAAAATCATTTGAAAGCAATTTTATATTCAACAAAATTCAACACTTATTGATCCCCTACTGAACACAAAACCCTGTGCTGAGAATCATTAAGGATACAAATATGTCTTAGGGATCAAACCTCAAAGGCCTTGCGGTAGTACCTATAGGGCTTTATTCTAAAACCCAGGAAAATGTTATGTTACGGTCTACGTAAAAGGGAAATGTTCACAGGGATTGCTCAAGAAATGCTAGCTGCTTCTACCACGACCTGGGAGCAACAGTTTCAATCAAACCAAAATATCTTCACTGAACTATCAACTAACAAATATCTTTTAGAAAGACACATAATACAATTTGAAATAAACACAACTATTCCAATAAGTGACTACTAACACTACATACACACATACCAAAACACAACCACAAAAGTATTTGGGACTAGAAACCCCTGAGTGGCCAATTAGAAAATGGCATGGGGCAGGGAGAAAAATCCCCCATACTGAAACGTTTACATACTACCAACCGTCCCTGCTTCACTAATAGCCACACTTGCTGGGGTCACCTAGAAATGCCCATGAGCTAAAGTGAGACACACACCTCTGAAGTTCTCTTCAGAGACTGTACCTTTATTATTCCTCCAAACACTCTTGAGTTGTTTTAACCACAGAAGGGCAAGTGAAGGCAAGAGGTGAAGGGAGAGGTTATGGTTCTTACTCAAACAACTACTTTCCCAGTTTATTTTTGGCTTCAGTGAAAGAGGCCTCATTTGGAATGGGAATGGGGGCCCACTCCTGAAGAAGCTGTCTGCCTCAATCCCAGAAGAATTCATGGTCAGTTACCTGGCTTTCTCCAGTAGGTCAAGTAGCAGAGATGCTGGAAAAGGTGGTGCACATGACGCATGATAAAAACAGACCACAGTGGGGAAAGGTACTACCAATGTAGGCATCTCAAAGGAAAGGCAGGAAGAGACACACACATAGTCCTGCCATCGCAGTTTCCAGGGCTGCCTGAGGCAACAATGAGACTCCTTGCTACTAACATCTAGGTTTACTGAACAAGCAAGCAAGTTAAACCTTTAGCCAGGAATGGTTCCACAGTTGCATTCATGGATCATATTTTTTTTAAAGAACAACAGAGGATGAAATTTGAAAATACGCTTAGAAGTTTCCCAATATCCACACCTTCTCTACCATACCCAGACCTTCCTTGAATACCTCCAGTGACATAACACTTATTATTTACATTTTGGAAAGCCTTGTCAGACAGAATGCTCTTCTTGAAACAGGGCCATAACATGTTTCTCTACTCCTTCCTATTACTGGTCCTGGTTCTACATTAGGAAAGAAAAAGCTAACTAATCCCTCTTAGAAACCACAATCCACATAAATATTTGGAGACAGCTATCATGTGCATATTTTTCAAGTGTTATCCCCTCTAATGCACACTGAAGATTCCTAATGTGTATTTTTTCCCCACAAATAATTCCCTTACCAAAAGATCAACATGATTAGAAGCTGTAACTGTGTCTGACCTCCTCTGACATTAGTCATCTGATGACTGTAACCATGACACATGCAAAAACACACAATATAAATGAAGACCAGCTAAGTAAGCAATGAGTACTTAGGAAGGCTGGAGACCAGGAGAATGACCCACAGACCAGATCCAGCTCTGGCGAGAACAAGAGAACCCCGTGGTGAACTCAGAGAGAGGGTGTCCTACCAACAGCCAATCTCAGGCATCTATTATTTAAAGCAAAGAAACCAGACCCAGGGTGCTTCCAAGGGTACAGTGTCAAAACAGAAAAGCTATGAGGAATAACACACTGACACCCAGACACAGTTTGCTTTAAATCTGTTAACAGATTTAAAAAAAAAAAAAAAGAATTTCCTTCTAGCACCCAGAGAGGAGTGTTGGCAGCTCACCGGGCCCAGGCAGGAGATGCAGGCTGCCAACCCCCTGACGCAGCTTTGACTATTTCCGCTATGGACAAATGACCCAGCTGCTTTGAAAGGGGTGCCCTGGGAGGAAAGCATCCCCAAGTACAGCTCCGCCACCCCTCACATCCAGCCTTAGCCACTTTACACACGTATAGGTGTACCAGGTAGAGTAAAGGGGGAGGAGGCCTGAGTTGGAAGTGCCCCTTAAGTCGGGGAGAACCCATAGGTTTCCTTGGCAGGATTAGAAAATCCAGCCTAGGAGGCAATGTGAGAGTCACTGAGTTAAAGTAAGGCCAATGGGAGAGGCTTAAAAGCTCTAATGACTGGATTAGGAATCATTTCCTAGCCTCTGTTAAGAGCAGGATGTTGACAGAAAGCACCACTCCCCCCCCCCCCCCCCCCGGGAGGTACTGATGAAAACCATGACTGTCAAGGCGGCAGTAGCTCACACAAGCAGATGTGGAATCCATCCTGTCATTAGCCAACGAGGAGAAAATGCTCTGAAAAGGAATGGAGAGAAAGGTGTGGCCAAACAGCAGAAAAAGCAAACACACCACAGTGCAGTTTCTTTAAGACCCAGCATGACAAGTTACAGCTTCTAAGGATGCCATGTAACATTCTTTACAACATTACCCAACAAAAAACATACAAAAAATTATTTCCATGTGGGGATAATATGCTTAATGGTTTCTAATTATGCATTCTGTTTATTCTGCAAGTACTTATCTGGTAATTCATAATTTACCAGAACAAGTTTCTGTTTGCACAGATTGCTAACAGACTGATATTCTGAAGAATTCACAACTAGTCTAGATTACTCTGGAGAGATCAGGAGTTCCCAAGAGCCACTAGCAGCATCACAATCACCCGGGGCACTAATTTTTAAAAAATTGGTGGACTTCATCTTACACCTACTGAACAAATCTCCAGGGATGAAGACTGGCCCCATGCACTACTGTAAATCAACTTTACTATAATGTAATTTATTTAGAGTAAAATGCACCCACTCTAAGAACACAGTTTGATGAGTCTAACAAAGGTATACATGACAACCAAGTTATACAATATTTCTATCACAGCAAAAAGTTCTCTCATGTTGGTCCCATGGATTTTTGCTGAGATTTCCCTTTTTTTCCATTTGTTTAAAAAACTAATAATAATTGCTTGTTGAAGCATTTTTATGATGGCTGCTTTGAAATTCTTTTAGATTCCAACATTGGATTCATCTCAGTGTTAGAATCTGTTATTGGCTGTTCTTATTCAAGCTGTGATTTTCCTTGTTCTTGTGATTTTTATTGTATCCTGGACACCTTTATTTAGTAGGCAGTCTCCTGCTGAAGGGCAACGTGAGGGCTAGGCGAGTATGCCTCCTCCTGGGCCCGCCAACACTACCACCCTGGCAAGGTAGAGCACTGAGTCACCCTGCCTGCTGAAGGCAGAGGGGGAGGGGGGATTCAGCTCCTTACTCGACCCTGCTGACACCTTCCAAGTGAAGATGGGGCACTGCTTCATTACCTCAAGAGAGGGTGTGAGATCAATATATATGGAATCTAAAAAAAAAAAAAAGGTACTGATGAACCTAGTGGGCAGGAATAAAGACGCAGACACAGAGAATGGACTTGAGGACACGGGCGGCGGGGGGTGGGGAAGCTGGGGCAAAGTGAGAATAGCATCGACATATATACACTGCTGAATGTAAACCAGATAGCTAGTGGAAAGCAGCCACATAGCACAGGGAGATCAGCTCAGTGCTTTGCGATGACCTAGAAAGGTGGGATAGGGAGGGTGGGAGGGAGGCTCAAGAGGGAGGGGATATATGTATGCATATGGTTGATTCACTTTGTTGTACAACAGAAACTAACAGGGTATTGTGAAGCAATTATACTCCAATAAAGATCTATTTAAAAAAGAGAGAGAGAGAGAGGGTGTGAGATCAGATTCTCCTAAGCCCCACTGCCACCAGGGAGGGAGAAGCCTGTTGCTGCAAGGTGGGAGTGGAAGCTCAGCTTAGAGCTGGACCCCACTCATACTTACCTGGCACTGCCTCAGAGCGCTGCCTAGCTCCCCACAGAGGGGAGTGGAAGATCAGCACCCTGCTCAGTTCTGCTGACACCACCCCACGTGGGAATGGAAGTGCACCGCCTGCTTCCATGGGGCACAGGGGGAAGATGGACTGAAACAGAGGGTTGGTGGGGTGTGGTGGTGTAGAGTGTAGTTTTTTCCTTCCGTGTCTGGCTGCAGTAGGGAGGGTTTTGCCAAAAATGTTTCCTGTTGTTAATTCGCCTTTTTTTCCCAGGCCTTTGGCTAGGGGAAACAGGCTTTTCTTAGAGCTTTTTTGGTCTGTGCCTCCTGGTGATTACGAATTGGAAGTTTTTGCAGTACTCTGTCCAAGATACATGGGAGTCAGTAAGCAAACCCAAGGGACTCACCACCATGTCATTCCACAAGTCCCCAAGTTGTAAGCAGCCTGCTCTCTTCTTTCTATCTTTCAGAGACTATGACTGCTTCTGTGTTATGTCCGATGTTGTTAGATTAAGGGGGAGGATCTAGGAGGAAAGGGGCTACTTCATCTTGGTGGAAATGGAAATCTTCGGGCTGTGAATTCTAAAATGCTCTCTGGATGATTCTGATGCACCAACAAGTTGAGGAACTGTCACAATGTTCTAGGGCATCAAAGAAAAATCAAACCAGCTGAGAGGCTCAACCAGGCAATTCCCCAATTATAGTTAATCCCTACAAAGTGCTTGCTAATGTACCAGGCACCTTACCTACCACTTTATTTACATTAGCTCATTTAATCCTAACAATAAGTTTATGTGGATATTATTTTCATCATCATTTTCCACGTAAGGGATGAGACAATCTGACTTTAAGCAAATTGCCCAAGGTTACACAGCTCGTATAGTGAAGGTAGGATTCAAAACCAGGCTGTTTGGCTCTCAGAGTCCACAATCCTACATACTCTATCTACTCTCTCACACAATGCAAGGCCTACCTTTACACATGTATTTTTAAAATTTATTCAAACACACTAAAGCATTATTCTACAGTAGTAAATAAAGTCAAGGAATCAACAAGTATTTGCCTTGGGCTCAAATTCAGAAACTCATTGGCATCCTCTTTAGGTTGAGAGGTATAAATCATTAAGTCCTAACTCCTTAGTCCAGCTTTTTATAATCTGAATCAGCCTATATTTTCAAAGTTAATTCCCACTTTAAGACTGTAAGTTCCCTGACAGGAAGACCCTTATACCTCTGTCAGACTGTACAGTTGTTTATAACCAACTCAGGAAACATTTATTGAATGCATGAGAAAAGGAATAAATCCAACAACACAGAAACCACAGAGTAACAACTTGGATGTAGGGCAGCAGAAATGGCACTGGACCAATGTGAATGTTTGAGCTGAACCTCGATCTGACTTAACTAATTTGTGTAAACCTCAGGCTCTGTAAGCCTCAGTTATCTGGAGTTTGGGCAAGCTCACAATTTTGGATACAGTCCTGTTCCCTATGCCAAACAAAAGGGAGGGAGACATGGGGGTCCCCATTTCTCTCCCCTCTCAGTAAAAAATTAGGTCACAAAGCAAACATGTATGAGGTAGAACTGAAACAAAAAATCCCAACCTCTGGATTGGATTCCCAGCTCCTACTCCTCCCAAGACACCAATGTCCTTCTGCCCTGGCGATGTGCCTTCTTGTCTGTTTGGCAAACTCCGCACTGTCCTCCAAACCCACCCCGACCGTGAAGTCCTCCTAGACACTCTCACCCCATCCCCCACAGAATTAACGCTGCAGCTCCTATGCTACCAACATGCCTTGTGTCCCTACTGCTGCTGCACTGAGACCATCTACTCCACACCAGACTGTGAACTAAACCCATGAGAGCAGAAACAGTGCTCACGCACTTCTGCAAGCCCAGTGCTCAACACAATGCCTGGGACCCAGCAGCACTCAATGCATGGTTTTGACTAAGTGTTAAACCCAAGCAACTTTGCCTTTGGAACTTCAAATCTACATACCTAAGTGTCACATTTTAGGTACATGCTAATGCTATAGAAACAACTGATCTTGAAAAAAGGTCATAGAACAGAAAGGCAAATTATCAACAACAACAACAAAAGCCCTATGGGTACGTGTACAAAGATCTCTGGTGCTTCCGCAGATTTTAGGGGAATTCACACATTAATGTTCAAAAGCCATGAGCACCCTGTGGCCAGCAAGACTGCAGGACTAGCCATCCTCAGTTCTTCCTCCCTCGACGGCTCTGAGTCCTCCCTCACAGTCCTCCAACACAGAACACTCATCTCCTGGGATGGAGAGGCCAGCAGGTGAAGCCACATTTCCTTCTGTGATCCACTCTAAAACCAACTGGCCATTAGCTCCTTCAAGGAGCAACCTGTTCCTGCTTTATGTGAGATTATTTTTTTTAAAGTACAACTAATCAGTGTTCATGAGCAGATCAGTTTTACATTTATCGTCTAACTTAAAATGGTGCCGTTAAGTCCTTCTAAGTACAGCTCAGCGAGAGGCAGACAGAGAGAGACAGACGGAGAGAGTGGCGGGGGGTGTGGGGGGGGAGTAAAAGAAAATTTTTATGCAAAGTAATGAGAAAAATCAGAGCCGAGTAATTGCCCTGGAGGGGGAAATGTCTGCCTTCTGTTGTTCTCCTGTAGGTCTCTGGGAATCCTTGCTTTATAAACCACTCTCTCTGAAACAAGACCCCCACAAAGGTCTTGTTTGCAGCATTCTAACTGCCTCTAACTCCATGTAGCTCAGCCTACACACTACACGCCATGCAGCTCAGGCCCCCAAGTCCAGCTGGCTCAAGCCAGAACTACTGGCTCCAATGGAGCTAAGAGGCTAGCACCTCAAAACCCGCGTCAGGCAGCCAGGAATGAGCCCACTTCAGCTCCTCCACTTGCCTTTATGGAAATCCCTGTGAACTGAGGGCTGAGGATAGCATCCCACATGTAGCAAACTTTAAGCAAACACTTCCTATAAAAATATTCACACACATATACCTAGTACATTACAGGAGTTTGTTAAATGTCTACTGAATGATCATAACATCCACACAAAGTTCTAAGGTCCTCACTTATAATGTAAAAGTGTAAAAGATGTTTTGCTTCATTAACAGAATCACCAGAAATGGACCAAACTAATATTTGAGAAACCAACCCCCAAAAAGTCAAAAAAGAAAACCATAGCCTCTCAATAAGAGATGACCGGTATACATTGCTTATAACATGCTCTGACATGTTAATAGCCCCAAATGAGAACTAACACTTTCTACCCTGTTACACTAACACCAACCATTTGGAAGGAGACACAACCATTCTAGTCAGATACCTTTTTATGCTCCTGAATTCCACGTTCATACCATCCTGACTATCCACCACAAAAACCAACTATTTTTCTTATAATAATGAAAGCAATTGATAAGTACTGAAACCCTTGCTATGTGGTAGCACTGTTCTGAAGGTTTAACGTGTGTTTTATTCTTCAGAACAACCCTGTGAAGGAAGGACTAGAATTATCTCCATTTCTTAGCTACAGGTTGGTTCATTTGGACCCTCCTAACACAATCTCCTTATCTTTTTCACCTTGGCTTATGTCCCTCATTTATTCTCAATAATCGAGCTTACTCTGCGGGTTGGGAAAGAGAAGCAACGAAGGACTGAGCAGTATACCACCCTGTTCATCCACTAGCTCTGGTTTGCATCATTAATTCCCAGACAGTAAAGGCAACAGGCAGCTCCCAGGAAAGGAGGGGAAGCAGAAATAAAGGCATAAACACATTATAACGTGAGGAACAATTAGGTATCCAAGTTGGAGAGCCAGCTATTTCCAGCTAAATGCAGAATGGTGCATTTCCTTCGCCATTAACTGCAGGAAGATTGCAGCCAATCTCACTGAATTTATAAATGAAACCCACTCTGTGAACATTACATAAGTCACCCCTCAACCTCCCACTTCCTGGACAGCAGTCAATACTTGGAAAGCAGTCAACTTCTTTTTCCCCGTGGAGCGAGGAAAGAAATTCCAGTGACGCTGTGTACACACTGAGAAATATTCACTAAACTCGTCTATTTGTGATTTTATCTCCCACCTAATTACAGCTGAAATAATATAATATGATTTACACTCCTTGTTCAAGTGTGACATATTTAATAGATTATTCAATATTGGTTTATCCAGCTATGTCAGACTGACAGCAGCACTTAATGTTAATCAGGGGGATGCCTATGTATCAATTTTAAGCTTCATACAGTTCAATGAAATTATCAGAGTTGCAAGACAACATCAATATTTTTTGATCTATGTGTGGAGAGACTTGGGATGTTTGTTAATTTTTCCTTTGTGCTCTGCTTCGCTGCACAGGATGGGGGAAGGAACGTAAGTGAACACATGTGCCCACACTCTGCTTCACATGTTTCATGGTGCGGACACCCACGGCCCAGTCCACACAGATGGCCCTCACTCCATCTAGAGCCCTGAGACTAGTTAATCCCATCAGGCCACACTTCCCTGGCCTCCTTGAAGGCTGCCTAAAACCTAGGCCTCTCCTTTCAGGAACCTGTCTCCTGCAGCCACCTCATTCACCTCATCCTCATATTTCCTCCTCTGGGACCATTCTCCCTCAGCTCCCGTCCTTCCTACTCAGGCAACTGTGTCTCCTGAGCCCCTTTCCAATGGTATACAACCTTCTCTGTGGCCCAACTTCCACACTGATCACTCCCCTCCATTCCCATTACTAACTGAAACCTGGCTCTTTTGTGCAACGACTCAGTGTCCCCCTAGATCTTCCTGCTCAATCTACACCCCACAGCTTGCAGGTCCAGAGCTGGTGGTGCCGAATGTGTCCTAAGTCTGTGACTAGACCATTAGTTCACTAATGTCATGCAAAACGAAATATGTGCTCAGAGGCTGGACTACCTGGATTTGAACTTAGCAGATAACCACCCTTTCTCGGTGTCTATTTCATTCACTAAAAAATGGAAACGTACTCCACTGGGTCACTGAAACAATTAAATGAGGTAACATGAGTAAAGTGCTTAGCAAAATACCTAGCACATGATAAGCGCTTAATATTTATTTTTAACCTAGGCTCATTTTTCTTTCACTTTCTACAATCTGGCATGAGACAGTGAGTGGTTTGGATGTGGTCAAACAGCTATGTGGGGAGACGATCATGATTAAAACTACTAATTTACTCTATCCCACACTGCATCAGTCACTTGTGGACAAATCAAGTATTTACCAGACAATTGCCACAGACACAGCAATATACCAAACACGGCACAAGGTCCTGGGAGAGACAGGACTAAAATATGGCACTTGCACAGAGGAAGGTAAAGTATCTCTCTGGCAGGAGAGAATGTCACGGCTAATAACAATACAATTGGTCAGGTGCAAAGATGACAATAACCTCAAAGTGGGGCACAGAAGAGGAAGTAACTAACTTGTCCTGGGGGAGGGTCTGAGAAAGTTTCACAAGGTGATACTTCAACTGGTCTTGGAAGATATGGACAGAAAAGGATTATGAGGCAGCAGGCACAATGTGTGCCTCAAAGTAGGTAGAACCCCTAATGATCTGAAATGTAGACCTTAGCTTACTGGCTAAGGCCTTTGAGGAAATGCACCTGCTGAAGTCAGCTAATGAACACGTCCATAAGCCATCAGAAAGACCTGGCAGGTTCTGCACTGACGGAAGAGAAATGGCAAGTGACCCCTATTTTGGTCCTTAATAGTGTTGCATGCCTAAGTGGGCTTAGTACAGAAGGGCTCATGTACAGGGGAGATGACTCTGAACCATACAGCCTAACTACTGCAATCAGCGGGGTGTAGAAATATCTATGGATTTTCTCTCCCACCTCATCCCTCATTCCCTACTGCCCACATACACACACAACTGTTTAGCACTATAACCCACAGGCAGCTCATTTCTTTTTTTTTTTTTTCACACACACACACTGTATTTTATTTTTACAAGAGATAAATAGACTGACACCAAGCATTGTACATGGATGACCACAACAAAAGCAACAATGATTGCAATTACCAAACATGAAACACACTCATACTATGTCATAATATTGACATTCAGTCCAGTAATCCTCCACTCTAACAGCTCCTTTACTTTGCAGTGAAAATTGATTTGTATATTCTTAGGCAGCTCATTTCTTACTCTAGTCTTCAATCCTCCCTCAAGTATACAGTAGTAGGGTGTTAGAGTGGATTATTGCTTCACACGCTTTTCCAATGACGCAAGCCCAAAGGCAGAAGAGAGGTTTGGGAAGAACACATCTGGCGCTGCACCATCAAACTCTGTGGGAGACTGTCATGTCAACCCAACTCTTATCTGAGCACAAGTGTGAGAAGCATGGCAGCAGGTGAGCATCTGAGCTCAGGCTTTCTAAGATTCAACTTGCTTCTCCACTATTCTGCCCTGGAGCCTGAGAAGGTTGTCCTCTGGGTCTAATCTAATGAGAAGCACCAACCTGCAAGAACCAAAGTGACCCGTGAACAGTGTGTCAAAGTTCAGGTGTGCTAGGGCAGGAGACTAACTAAGAAACTCATCCATTCAGGGACAACTCAAGGCACTCTAGAGATCAAAGCCTGAGAAAGCTAATTTAAATGCGTTCTTAAAGATCTAGCTGCTTATGGAAAACAGTATGGCCGTTCCTCAAAAAATTAAAAATAGAATTATATGAGCTGGCAATTCTACTTCTGGGTATATATCCAAAAAAATTTTAAGAGGAATCTTGAAGAGCTATTTCACACCCATGTTCATAGCAGCATTATTTACAATAGGTAAGAGGTAGAAGCAACCCAAGTGTCCACAGATGGATGAATGAATAGGCACAATGTGGTATGTACATATAATGGAATATTATTCAGCCTTAAAAAGGAAGGGAAATCCTGACACACACTAAAACTTAGATGAACCTTGAGGACACATCATCCTAAGTAAAATAAGCCAGTCTCAAAAAGACAAATACTTTGATTCCACTTATATGAGGTACCTAGCGTAGTGAAACTCATGGAGACATAAAGTAGAATGGTGGTTGCCAGGAGCTTAGGGGAGGGGAGAATGGGAAGTTGTTATTTAACGGGCAAAGAGTTTTAGTTTTGCAAGATGAAAGGAGTTTTAGAGATTGGCTGCACAACAGGGTTAATGTCACACTACTGAACTTTGAATTTAAAAGTAGGTAAGACTAAATTTTTTCTTACCTGTATTTTACCACGATTTTTAAAAAAACAACTAGCTGGTTGGACTGCACACATACAACCCAAAACTTTTTGAAACCCAACTAAAGCATTTCCCATATGATGCAGACTATGGGGGAAAGGTGTGGACAGGCGGTAGGGGGAAGGTGTAGAGAAAAGACAACATAACCAGCAACAAGATTCTGGCCTGAGCAGAAACCAAAACAACATGCAACCAATCAAGAGATAAGATCAACATTCCTAAACTATCAAGGAGATCCTTCTATCCTCTCCAGATTCCTCTGAGGAATTTTTAAAATCTCTCCGAGGCATTATTCATACACTTACATGGGCAGCCTGGAGAGAGGGGCAGGGAGACCTTGCTGAGTCTGTGGAGGAAAATGAATCCATCATCTGTCCTGGACCTTGTTCCACAGGCCCAAATATAAGTAAGTGCCCTTAAAGCCACAGCCTTAGGACCAAAGCTGCTTTTTGTACTTGACAAGTTTAAACTCAAGGAGCTGTTTGTTCTTCCAGAGCCCAAAGTCAAAGAACTCATCAGCTTCTGAACACTGGCTTCAGAACACAACACAGCCACATACTTATCACACTAGCAACACTCTCCTAATGTGAATAGGGTTTGGCTGATAAGTGAAGTGCAATCTTCTGCATGCTGAAGTCATACAAGTTTTGCATGTGCCAAAGTGCCTACCTTAGAAAAGCAGATCTAACTTGGCTGGAATGCCAAGTACCACTTCTTTTTATAAGGTCTTTCCCCACACACTCATCACTTCTATATTTTAATTCAGTACTGTCAACCGAGGTGTCAGCCAGCCAGAATGTCCTCAATCACAGTTGTCTCTAAGAACTGCTGAGGAAAGATCCACAACTAGCCAGTTCAGCCCTGTACTTCTCCATTCATCACCATAGGGACTCCCTTGATGGTTTAAAGGGAAGAAGCGGGGAGGGGGGAGCTCTTGGGAATAAAAGCAGCTCCTCTGACAGGCATTCATAATTCCAGAAGCACAGCTGGTCCTCCAGTGCTCATCCTAGCAGGAGCCCATGTGACATAAATCATGTTCCCGCCACTTCATGGCACTTCAGGAAATTACTGGTCAGTATTAACCTGGCCTAAATTGCTCAGAGAATTATCAGAAGCCAACTCATTTATGCTAGTAATATCAGCAAGAAGAAAATGAAGTCCATAGCCTTGAGTGACTAGCCTTCTTATCAGGCCACCCAGTGGGTGACCATGAGTGAGTGTTTGGCTTTGGTGCTACAGTTTCAGCAGTTAAGAAACAAACAAGATCAGTCCCCAAGGTTTTAAAATTCAGAATGAGAATACACCCTGCTTTGAATTCTTAACAAAATGCTGTATGAAACGATCCAGAGGGCTCATAGGGTACCTACCACGTCTAAGGTACCACGCTAGGCGTTACAAGGAATCTCAGCCTGGAAGGAACCCAGCACAATTTAAGGCAGAGAAGTTAAATACATCAGTATAGCAAAGGAGAACATTAACTATGTACCAAGAGGGAAGTAAAATAATAATGTTGATAAAATAGCAGCAGCACAATGCAAGACACTGTTCTACGTGTATCACCTATACTAACTCATTTAAGAACCACCATGACCCTAAGAGGTAGGTGCTTTTATTATCTCCACTTTACAGATGAGGAAATGAAGATACAGAAGGGCAAAGTAATCTGCCCAAGATCAAACAGCCTTTAAGTGGTCAATCTGGTATAAAAACTCACAGTCTCAGTCTAATCTGTCTGAAATATAAGGGAGAGAGATCATAGCCACTTGGGGGTGGTAAGGAAAGACATAACAGAGGTGAAGGCATTTGAAATGGACCTAGAAGGATGAGGAGATATTGTTACAAAGGTAGATATAACAAGGATGCCTTATGTACCTGTTCTTACAAGAACAGCAACTTAAAAACAGATGTAAATCATACTCATACTAGCCACTGCTGCCATGCCTTCTACCCTCACAGCATGCATTTGAGAGGAAAATGAGATCCCCAAACCTGAGCGGTTCCACCAAATCATCCTCAATGTATCAGTGAGTGACACTGCCCCCCAGGCATCTTCCTCCAGGATCCTGAGCACAGTGGTGGCATCACCTCAATATACTGCTAAATTGTGCTGAAGCAATTAAAAGCATCCTGATGAAGGTTCACCCTAAATATTTTTAAACCGTCTTATTAAAAGGTGTGATGCCAAGAAGAAGGTTGCATTATTATTTTTAAGTTCATTCTTTGCAGTCAATCACTTAGAGGTGTGAAATAAGACTTATGTTTCATTTCTCACTTCCCATATTTCCGCTTGATTAACAGGCCTGCAACCCTGAGCTTTATATTGGAGGTGCATGGCAGAACGGGTTCTATATTATGATTTCACACAAACAAAAAAGTTATTTCTTACACAATGACGAGTGTTTCCGAGGCACGTGTAAGAAAAGGCAATTCTCCTCACCTGCAACCAACCAGTTCATAGGACACAAGGGAAACTCAGACTTTATGTCAGGACATATGCTTCCAGAATAAATGAAGATTCCCTTATTGTTTTTTCTTTTTCGTTTTAAAATCTGGGAAGCAACTCAGTTTCCATGATATTTTAAAAATTCTGTCCCATGGCATTCTTTTACCATTATTTCAAAAGTCAGGCTCCCATCACTGTAGCTTCAGCAGTGAATATACTGCCAAGAGCCTGTATGTCACAAGATTTTGAAAAATAAATGTTGTCTTAGACGTTCACTGTGATGAGAATGAAAATGTCCTGGAGTAATGTGCTTAGGAAAATCTATAAATTCACATTTTTTTAAAAAAATTTCATGACCATGTGTAGAAATATCAACTCTCCGGAAACAATTATCTTCTTCCTTAGTCTAAAGACTTTTTAAAAATTTTCGTTTTTTTATTAATTTTTATTGGAGTATAGTTGCTTTACAATGTTGTGTTAGTTTCTGCTGTACAGCAAAGTGAATCAGTTATACATATACATATATCCACTCTTTTTTAGATTTCCTTCCCATTTAGGTCACTACAGAGCACTGAGTAGAGTTCCCTGTGCTATACAGTAGGTTCTCATTATTTTGTACATAGTAGTGTATATATGCCAATCCCAATCTCCCAATTCATCCCACCTCCCCTTCCCCCACTGGTAACCATAAGTTTGTTTTCTACATCTGTGACTCTATTTCTGCTTTGCAAATAAGTTCATCTGTACCATTTTTCTAGATTCCACATATAATCAGTATTATACGGTATTTATCTTTCTGTTTCGGACTTACTTCACTCTGTATGACAATCTCTAGGTCCATCCATGTCTCTGCAAATGGCACTATTTCGTTCCTTTTTATGGCTGAGTAATAAAAACTCTTTTTTAAATTAACATGTGAACACTGGTCACCGGCTACAAGCCCAGCTCAGATTAAAGGCTAAAATATTCAGAGGAACCAGTATCATAAACTACACAAGTAGGAGAAGACCCTATAAATCATTCAATATGATTTATTGATAATAAAAAGAATATTCAATTTCCTTATTTTACAGGTGGGAAAACTGAGGCTCAGAGAAACTCAGCAAGTCAGGACAGTTACTAGGACTTGAATCCCAGTCTCTTCTCTCTATCCGTGCCAGCGTGCCACAGCAGCAACAGCTAACACCTTGGTCCTCTCAAATAATGAGCACTGTTACATAACAGTCCACTAGAATACAAACTCTGTAAGACTAAGGATTTTGTTGCTCTTGTATACCAATAAATCCCAGGACCAAGAACAGCGTCTGGCACATAGTAGGTACTCAATAAGTGTGCTGAAAGAATAAAAAACAGCTTCATCCAACCTTTAATAACGACCCAAAACACAACCAAACTATTTATCAAGACAGTCTTTATTGTATACAGTTTGAAAAGACCCAATGAGAGGCAGCAGGACACGAGTAGAGGAAAGCCCCAAATATTGGTCTTTGCCAGGGAGAAATTTAACCCACAACTCCTGGTTCCGATTCCAAGTATTAGCTCACCCAGCCAAATTCCCTACTGTGAGAGCAAAGAAGGGACTTTCCAAAGTTAATCGGGATTAAAGAATTTCCTCAATATTCAGAGGAAGCCTACATTCCCCAACCTCCTATTTGATCTCAAATCCATGCCCCTCCACTTTTCCTGTAAACAATTATCCCTTCCCCTAAGTCCTTGACCCTGTACCCCCCAGATCAAGGAAACATACACAAATCACACATGAAGACAATCTTACAAAATGGCTAACAGGACTGAACTATTTAATGCTAGCACCAAAGGAAAGGCATTCTAACTCACTAAATCAATAAGCGATGAAAAACAACAGACATCCATGTCCCCCACAGCCAGTCACTGCCCTAATAACAAGCCATATGTTTCGATTCCAATCACAGCACAGCAGCTAGGCCAGACACATTATCTGACAAAGTTGGTGGATGTTACATTTATCTAGCAACACACCACTCTGGGATGGCACAGAGGATCCCAACGAATCTAGTCTAAAGACCAGATCTGGAACCTATTCCCTCTCAGGGCAGGACAACAAACTGTCAGTCCAGGGCCATTTCTAGACAGTAGAAGGAAGCATTTATCTGTAGCTTGCAAGCTACAGACTTTCTGATCCATAGACTCCAGTACACCAAACAGACCCAAGCTAGAGGGGGGAAAATAGAAAGCAACTCTCAGCATTGTATTAGTGGTTGGTCAAGACTGAATAAGAAGTTAGCAGACCACTGGGAAAATCTACCTGCCTTCAAGTCTATTGGCAACCACCTTATGTGATAAGTGCCTTACATTCTAAGCCAAATAACTACAGCTAGAAGCGTGGAACTTGAGTTTTCTGAATATCAAAACCTACTTTCCCATTCGTATGCAACATTATGTTGGAGATGCTTTACCGTCACTTGTAATTATTTTAAATGGACAGCAGCTCTTTGCATAAAGGAGTTAGGTTTCTCTGCCTTCCATTCAGCCTCTGTAGAAAGCAGTGATTTATAAGAGACCAATTTAAATATATTAAACGAGCCTCTCTCTATGGTCTGGAATAACTGTTCTCTGTTTTCACTATAAAACAAATCTTCATTTAAAAAATTCACCTCCAATGAAACTATTCTGGTAAGTTTTTATGTTAATCTGTGTTTTTTATAGCACATGACACTTGTATTTTGGGCAGGGCTTTATTGCTTGAGTTTATATCATATGATGCAACAGAGTTAAGTTCATGGAGAAAGACGTGGTTTTCATTTTCAATTTAATATTAAACATTTTTTTCTTTCGTTTTTTAGGCCAGAAGTCAAAACACAAAATGGGAAAATGCAAGCAAAAATTAAAGCCTCTATTTGTATGGGATCCTCTCTATGATGGAAAGGCAAAAGGAACCCTTCAAGGACTATAAAAACTGAAAACATGAAGACCTGGGAGTCAGGTTCAGCTTCCAAAAGGTTTTCAATCTTTGAAATGGGTCCTTTATATTCAGGGGTGGGGTGGGGCGGGGCGGGGGGGGGAGGTTAAAAACATATTAAAAAACAGAGTCTTTAAAAGCTGTAACCGAGTCACAAAAAGAAGGGTCTCACTCCAAAGAACACCTGCTGACAGACACCAATGAGATCTGACTCCCCAGCACACAGCGGTCAGGGGTGACACCAGATGTCTGACGACTAGTCACACATCATCAAGGCATCTGGCTCAGGCATAGCAATCAAGCATGTGGGCTCCCAAGGCAGACAGCTGTGTGACTTTGCGCAAATTAACTCTCTGTGTGACTCAGTCTGCTTATCAACAGAAGAGATCTACCTCGTAGGGTTGTCATATGGATTAAATAAGCAAACACTTGCAAGGTGCTTACTGCATATTCGGTATGATCCTACCATTATAACTATCATCCTCCTCACTCACACCTATACTTTCCCTTTTTTTTTTTTTTCTAACACAAAGAGAAACCAGGCCCTAACTCTGGGCATTAGTAATAATGAGGATGGGTTGCTGGGCTGAAATGATCTAGGCAAGCCCACTTCCTACACAGGATATAATGCTGTTGATGATCATCTCTTACCTGGGGACACAAAAAGCAGAAAGGCCTACTCTCTCACCCGTTGTCTCCCCTGAAAGACCTCAGATGGGGGTTAAAAGAAAAACTCCACAACTTCAACAACTGAAGGCAATTTTTACAACAAGAAGGAGACTGGCAAATTCACTGGGCCTTTCAGCAAGTAATAAATAATGTCAGTGAGCTTTCCTAAACTCTTAAAAGAAACCCTTTGTGCTCTCGCTTCCCCGATGCATTTTCACTGGATGGCATCCTGGCCATTCCACAGGTTCTGAGTTGGGAACCAAACATGGTGACAACGGAGATTTGTTTCTTATGTTTACTCCAGATTACCTGAGCAGAAGGAGGGCAGGAGAAGGGCCGACAGCTAGTTCCTGATACGCTTAATAACTATGCCCAAGTCAGAAAGTTAACATGCAGTAACCTACCCCAAATGTTGGAATGCAGCACCATGAAAATTGAAGACCTATCCACCTGAATCCACCTGATGAACAACAGCAGTAACAAAATAAAGAAGCAGTCCTGATGTCAACCTTGTTTTAGAGACAAAGAAACAAAACCCAGGCTGTATTTGCAAAGAGACCACCATCCCCAAGTCCAGTACTTGGAGAGAAAGCCATGCTGGGTATCAACGCCTCAGAGATTACAGCAAGACCAATGAAATCTAGCTATCTCTCAGCTGGTCCTGAGAGGCAAACACATCCTCACTCTTCAAGATCCAGATCAAAGATCACCTCCTCTGTCATGCCTTCTCTGACAAGCCAGGCTGACTTAGTTACTTATGTCTTAAATGCGCACTGATATTTATTCAGAATTCTGTTGGCATATTTACCCCAGAGAATTCTAATTTAGGTTTCTTTATTTCACTGTCCTCTTGGACTGTGAAATTTGTGGAGAGGAAACATGTATCTTCTTTTGCTTTGTACATCTGCTGAATGAATGAACAAATGAATGTCACAGGCTTGGGTTTTAGTTCATAGGGTTGATTTGTGTACTTTGTGTTCAAATTGTTGAAACTTATGGGGGGGCATTAAGAATATTAATTGGATTGTTTTTTAATAAACTGGAAGGAAACTGTAGAAGGAAAGGTAAGAAGAAAAAACCCACCAACCTCTGAATAATGGAATGTTAAATAAAACACACTGGAATAAAAATAAGGTATATACTACTGTGTCAGATTCATAGCAAAACAGATATTCAGCAGAAACATACTGTGTATTACCCATTTCTCTCTCCAAATAAATCAAAGAGATCTAATCCAATTTCAAGAAAGGATATATAAATGATAACTGACAAAACCCTGCCCAAATGGAATCTTGCATGTCAGGTAAAATGCTATATAGGGACTCAGATGGTGATGTAAATAGAAAGGAAAGTGGAATCACAACCTATCTTGCCAGCAAGTCTCTGACAAAAGAGCAGACATTAATTCTATCACCCACACAACCACCAACCTTTCACTTCCCTGAAAGTCTTGTCACCAACAAGGATTACTTCTTCTGGTCAATCATATTCCTTAATCCACTGAAATATAAGCTTCATGAGAGCAGGAACTTTATTTTTTGTTTCTAATAATATCCCCAGCACTTAAAATAATGCCTGGCTCACAGCAGAGGTTGAAAAAGCCTTTGCTGAATGAACTGAATGAATAAATGAGTGAGGAAAGAAGGGAAGCCGGGAAGGAGGGAGAGAAGAAGCAAGGAAAGGATTGAGGGACTAATTGAGAGGAGAGAGAGGAATTGTCTTCTTTGGGAAAAGTCTTATGTCTTTGTACAAGCTGCATAATGCTCTGCTGTGGCAATTCAAGCCAACGATTTTGGTGTTTATAATGAAAAACAAAATGAGGTGTTTTTTTTTTTAATTGCCCCAGAGCAAATATTGACTTTTAAAGCAAAGAACTGGGTATATATCCTTTCACTCATTCAGCAGACGTTCACTTTATATGCCCACCACGTTCCAGGCACCAACACTATGCACAGGTGAAGGAGGAGAAAATGAGACTAGGCAAAGAAAAAGATTTCAGCATCCTCACCATCGAAATCACTCCTCATCTACTGTTTTCTGATCAAAACTAGCAGTCACTAGCAAATCAGTCCTGTATTAGGGCACAAAGTTCAATTTTGACTGGTATTATTTAAGATGAAGAAACAGAGAAAGGTGACAAAAGCATAAAAGAGATGAGAAAAGACACAATGAAGAAAGGTAAGAAAAACAACTGGAGTTGTCTGGCCTAGAGAACAAGGCTGATTTCATTACAGGCTTCAAATACGCAAAGGGCTTTTATGAGATAATGCTGAGCATTTCCAGGGCTCTCCTCTCTTTCTGAGTAAGGCCTGTGTTTAGGCATTTCCTTCTATTGACTTCTGAGATGCCTTCCTCAAGTCAGAAGTGAATGCCAATATTTTGCTTGCTGATATGTAAGCAAGGGCTTAGCATTCCTAAAACACAAATACTAGTTTCCTCCTTCCTAGGCTTTAGCAGTCTGTCTGTAGGCATTTCTTTCCCACCCTATAATTTCTTCTCTGCCTTTGTTAAAACTGTAAGCACATCTGCAAAAGACTAAACATGACACTGTAAATGACTGTCACTTCCTTCTCCCCCATACTCGGCACCCAGGCTACAGAAACCAGATCACTTCACCAGCATCTTACACAGACAAGGTTTCAATGGGGCAGGTGATCACCTCACTACCTACAGCTACCAGCCACACATGTACAAGCCAATGTTATATATTTACTCTGTTACTTCTGGAGAGAAAGCACTAGAAGGCTGAGGGTTGGCCAAAGTATGGTCTCTGTTTGCAAGGCTGGGTTAAATCATGAAAGTGCACGCATCAAGGGATAACCGTTAACAAAATGTGACATCATTCAGGTTTGTAGTTCAGCATCTTTCCAATCCCTGGCCTTTACTCCCACTCCCTCTTCCCAAATGCAGTTCCTCCAACTCCTATTACAAGATACCTAGTGATCTATTTCTTGATCCCACATGCCCAAAGTGTCCAGCCAAGTAAAAGGCAAAGCTCTAGACTCATTCTCAGGCCCCACTATACCCAATGCATTCATCTCTCAAAAAATAAAAAATAAATTAGTAATAATAATGATAATACAGAGAAAATGACAGACAAGGAATGGAGGCACAATATAATTAACAAGGGTTTCCCATGGCTCTCATCATAATGTTGCTCTTTGTGTCACCCTAAGTATCCCCATGGCAACCAATAATAAAGTCAAACACATAAAATCAGATGAAACAAAAGAAGCTGGGTTAAAGTGAGAATTCTTCCAATTATTAAGCTCAGCAAAACAATTCTTACAGCAAAGGAAATAATTTATTATTGAGATCTTTTTAAGAGACAAGTTTCTTCACCCTTACTCCAATTTCCATGCTTAATAAAGATTATTAGTTGGGGGGGCGGGGTGGTGGTTGTTGATTTAATTAAAGACTATGCAACAGGAGAGAGTTTGATTATAAAGTAACCCCAAGATACCACCATGCTTTATGCCATCTTGGCCTCAGGCACTTGCCTTGCATACCATCTCCACTATAGTTTTCCTAATCTGCGAACTAAAAGAAATATTGGATTTATAAAATTGGACTGACAAATTCTTGTTTTCTGTAAGACTACAGTCTCAGAATGGTCTGCTCCAAACCTCACCTCTTCCCGCTCTCCCCAAAACCACTTGATAGATGATGACCTTGTCAAGTCACTTAACCTCCCAATGGCTCTAATCCCTCAGCTGAACAATTAACTGTGTTCCCTCACCTCATAGGAATGTTGAAAGAGATCACTATTAATAGACTAGTCCTTGCAAAGTTATTTGCTAATGCAGAACCACTACATGAGGGCTGTGTCCTGAGGGCCACAGTGTGGTGTAGTGGGAAGAGAAAGGACTTTTGAGTTTGATGGAATCAAGTTAAAGTCCCTACTCTACAACTTACCAGCTGCCAGGAACCTCAGACAAGCTACATATCCTATAAACCTCAGTTTCTTTATTTGCAAAATGGCAAAACAAAACAAAACCCCCTTTCTCTCACTGCTATTGTTAGAATCAGATGAGCTAATGTATGTAAAGTACTGGAAGTTCCTGGTACAAAGCAGGCACTGAAATGTCAGTTTCCTTTGCACCAACAAAACCTCTTGCAACTTCTCCTTGACACCCACAATGGCAATGCCCTAGACAGGCAAGCCACACACGACATCCCACCTGAAATACTGCAACTGTCTTCTGTGTTCCTATTTCCAGTCCCATCACCACCCATCCTTCATCATCCATCTTGCCATGAGCAAGTATGACCTCATACTATCATCCCCTGCTACTTAACATCCTCCAACAAATCCCTACATCCTACAGAGTTGAAATCAAAAGCCTCATAGAGAGAGAAAAGACCTTCCACTAACTGGCACTAGCTGACTTTAATCCCCACGTCCAAACTGTCCATTGCTGCTCCTCCTAACCTGCTCTGTGCTCATCATAATCTCTTCGGGCCTCTGCATGTACTGGATGTTATCCCTACCTTTCTGCCAGATGAGCGCCTCTCCTCACACAGTGCTGGGGTCTGGAGCGGGAGAGGCATGGAGAGAGGTATTTGGCAATCTGACTTTCTGTAGCCTCCCCTTCGCCAGAAGAAGGAAAGGACAGCAAGGGTACTCTGCACACAACAGCACGTAGGCAGCAAGAAGCAAGACAGATCCAGCTCTGTCTTCCTAAAGGTCACTGAGAAAGGATGTCACAGCTGAAGCAAAGGAGAACAGGCCATTGTTAGACAGCAAGTGAACAGCAGAAACCAACCTGTGGCAGGCAAAGGCCTATACTGCAGCACTGTTCATCACCAGCTTAATTACAATCCCCCATTACTGGCCTGCAGGTCTGAGAGCCAGAGCTAAGGGAGTACTGCCAGCTCTCCCAGAAATCCTGGGAGCCCAGCTGTCTTGCCTTCTGGATACAAGCTCCTCCAGCTGTGGAGTGGAGACAGATCTTCCTTGAGTTAGAGGGTATTTACTGAGCCTTTAACATTTGGCAAAACACCAGAACTGACGTTTGGATAAGCACTGTTGCCAACTCACAATGATGAAAACATCACCACCATGCAGTTCTGGAGTTCCCTGCCACTTACAAAGGTCTTTCACAACCATCACCCATACTGAACCCTCACAGATCCCAAGTTATTGGCATCCCCATTTTATGGAAGAGGAAACAACTTTGGAAAGACAAACTAACTTCCCCATAGCCAAAGAAGGAGAGCCTAGTTCTCCAAATCCACCAATCCTTGTACACTCAGAACTGTCGAGCCAGGGAGCCACTGACGAAGAGAATTACCACTGAGCCTCTCCAGAACTTGGCAACTTCCTGACTCACTCCTCTCATCCCTTTCACTGAGCACAAAAGCCAGGTCAACAGGAACAATTTCCAACTCACTGGCACAAGGTAGGAAAATTTCCATGTTACATGTATCCAGATGCACCCCAGACAAAACGTGTGAGAGCAAGCCAGGCAATCCCTGCAAAGAAGTGGAAGGAAACCCCCCTTTCATCACTTCTTATGTGCCAGGCACTACTCTTCCCATTCTCATGTTATGTGATCACACCGTATTTTTCCAATTGTGAAGTGCTATTACCATCCCCATTTTATAATTATAAAAACTGAGGGTCCAAGAGGTGAACTAACTTGCCCTAGGCCATTCAATGGAGCCAATATCTAAACCTTAGATATTTCTAAACTCTAGGCAATACACAGTCGTGGGTCAAGAAGCATGGCTTCCTTTGAGAAAGGTACACTGCAGACACACATTTACAAGTTCATATTACCTAAAATACAAACAGCAGCCATAGCCTAGCCATAGCCCACAGCTCTGCAGCTCACTGCAGATCCAAAATACTCAGCTTCATTTCTAATTTCCCTTCTGCTCCCTCCATCAGTGACTCCTTAGAAATTTATATTAGTCTCTTATCTCTTTTCCCATTGATAAAGAATGCTTTCCTCCCAAAGTCATATTTTTCCATAAGAGACCTGAAGGACTAGAGAGCACGAGAACGCTTATGAAATTGACAATTTTCCATCCTCTCAAAGATTAATTCACTATAGTCACCCACAAGTGTCATAATCTCAAAAAAACCATTCATTTTTTAACCCAACAATTATCCTGATTAAAATAAGTCTCACACAAGACTCTGACCTTAAATACTGAGTGTAAGCAGCATTGATTAAAAGCCTTAAACTTATCCTTTTATTGGCAAACACATTCAGGGGCAGTTATTCATGGCATCTGGTTCAGAAATTAGATACAGAGTTAGCTACAGATTGATTAGTGCTTAGTATAAAGAAGAAAAAGACTAATTCCTATATTATTCCTGGCTCAGCAAGCAAAATCCTTGGTTTGGATCCATGACAAGGGGTCCAGAGAGACTCCAGACCCCATCTGTACAACAGGAAACCTGGGCAATCCAAAGCTGTGTCTGACAAGTCGTGTTTCCTCCCACCAAAAGACTGAACACCGCTGAAGACAGTCAGGACCCAACCCAGCCTGCTCACTCTCCCGGGTCCAAACATCCTGCTCTTGCCAGAAAATAGCACTCCAAGGAGCCAGTGCCAGACCAGCTAAACTCAGGGAAAGGGCTCCTTAGCTAGCATAGGAGCACTGTTTGAGCATCTGAGTAGGGGGAATTTGGACATACAATGAAAAGAGAGGCAGAGAAGTAATGAGGCAAATCAGCACCTGTGATGATCACAGTCATTTAATTTCCAATGAGTACTGAGTGCTGGGCACTGTTATAAAAACTTTATGTGGATTAAGTAACACATTTAATCCTTGCAACTCCATGAAAGAAGTATTATTATAATCACCATTTAAAAAACAAAGAACCCAAGACACAGAAAGGTTAAGTAAGGTCCAAGGTCACAACCAGTCACTAAGTGGCAGAGACAGTGTTCAAACCTAGGAAATCTGGGTTTCAGACTCTTATAATCCTGAACACTATACTGTACTTCCTTCCTCCTGACAGTACCTGGCAATATGCAAGCACCTGTTTTATGTCGATTTCTATGTGGCTGAAGAAGTTTATATGTTGAGAAAAAATCCTTCAGGTTCAACCACTAATGAGTAAAGACCTGAAGTTCGGACTAATACTCCATTCCTTTCACCCAACTTCTTTCCTTCTGCCTGCCTATACACCCTTCCCCACCCTTCTATCATACAGAATAATACATGGAAAAAAAATTCAAAAGGTACACAGAATATAAGGAAAAGTAAGTCTCTTTCACATCACTCTTGTTTCTCCATGTCTCCTCTCCAGAGGCAGCCCTTATCAGAAATAGACCAACAACAACAACAAAAAAAAATAACAAGAGTATTTAGGAGATAAACAGCATTGAAAGTCACTTAACAAATGGGCAGGAATCAATCTGCAAGACCCAGAGTGAAAGCTGACTTTTGGCTAAGCAAACCTCCCACACCTTACGTGACCAATTAGGCTATTATTTATCAGCCACTGCCTCACCAATATGCTTACTAAGACAATTTATGAAAGTTCAGGGAAATGTTTTTTCTAGTCAATCATAGTTGGTCAAGTGATCATTTTTACCCTACCCACCTCAAAGAAAGCTTCATGTGCACTTTAAAATTACTTTAGTTTTTTTGGTGATTTTTACTTAATAAAAACTCTCAAAAAAGATGTGCGACTTATTTTTCTAAACAAAACATTTTGGTCTGCACCACTTGCTATTATTATCCCTGTTTCTAATTTTCCAATGCCCCTCCCACTTTTTCCTTCCACACTTTTTACTGCTTATTATTACAATGGAACAGGAACAGGTTCTGAAGACTGGAAGCAATGAGTTTCCATCTATTTCACTCCCTAGTTTCTGGGTGACTGCTGACAAATAAGTACCTTAATTCCATAAAACTCTGTTCTCCTTAATCTATAAAATGGAGATAAGACCACCAACCTTTGTGGACTATTCGATGAGATGATGCTTGTGGAAACACCTGGCTCATAACAGGCAATCAATACTTGTTAGCATCCCCCATCTCCTCACTTAGGTCAGACCTTCAGTCTGAACACTGAGAAGTCCAACAGCCTCACACCTTCGATCTTCCCAGTTGCCCACACACCCTACCACACCATCACACACAAACTAACTACAATCATTCACTACTGAGTCAGCAAGTCTTAAATGTGAGCCTCATCGTAAACAGAATGAGAAAACAACTGAATGCACTAAGTGTACTCTGAAGACTACCCAAATGGGGGTTACTGTCACGATCTGAATATCTGCAAGGTATTCTGATTACCTTAAGAAGGTAAACTCCTCCTTATCCCCAGGCTCTACATTCCAGATACCCCTCAACTTGCCTGTTCAACCAGTCCCTTCAAAGAATCAGATATGGGACTTCCCTGGTGGCGCACTGGTTAAGAATCCGCCTCCCAATGCAGGGGACACGGGCTCGATCCCTGGTCTGGGAAGATCCCACATGCTGCACAGCACCTAAGCCCATGCACCACAACTACTGAGCCTGAGCTCTAGAGCCCACGAGCCACAACTACTGAGCCCACGTATTGCAAGTACTGAAGCCCGCCTGCCTAGAGCCCATGCTCTGCAATGAGAGAAGCCACTGCAATGAGAAGCCCACACACCACAATGAAGACCCAACACAGCCATAAATAAATAAATAGATAGATAGATAGATAGATAAATTTATTTAAAAAAAGAATCAGATGTGGCCCATTCTTTTCCTGCGGTTCCCTCTGCCTCCTCCTTTCCAGCCTGCAATGCCGGGGTGGCTTTTAAAACAAATGAGAATGGCACTCAAGAAGCAAAATGAATTCACTTAGCTCTATGCTCCCTTCTCCCTTGCTGTTATTTATTTTTGTGTATTTCACTAGAAGCAACATTTGTCAACATGGCAGCAGAGAAGCCGCAAGCCGGGGAGAACTGTTTTTGTATAAGACAAATAACTTAAGCAGCACAGGAGCGGTTTTGAATAAAGCTGCCATATGAACGGCCACAAAGTGCAAAATGGTGAGCCCTTGCGTTGGCTGCAGCAGCTGCTTCAACACCCAGAGAAACAAATACTTTAGAGGGGGAAAAGCTAAATTGGTTATTTGCAGAAAAATTCAGAGAATTTCAATCACATGATCCAGCAACAGGCAAACTGGCATAGTCCACAACTGAAAAAAAAAGATAAGAAGGAAGATGGAGCCTGTAAGAAACAGGCAGGGAAAGGATGGAGGAATAGGGCAGTGACAGCTAAAGGATGCAGGTTTCTTTCTGAAGTGATGAAAATGTTCTAAAACTGTGGTGATGGCTACACATATCTGTAAATACAGTAAAAGCCACTGAACTGCATACCTTAAATAGGTGAACTGCATTGTATGTGAATTAGATCTCATATAGTTGTGTGTGTGTGTGGGGGGGGGTGTCCCACAGGAATTCAGGTCAGTAAATAGGAAATGCATTCCGAATCACCCTCATTGATCTTTACATGTCTAAAATCTACCAGCCTCATCACTATTTAATCAAGCACTGGACTAGGTACACCGTATACGCCACTCATTTAATCTTAACAACCAACTCTTCAGTATTCCCAATTTACAGGAGGGTAATCTGGGGCTCAGAGGCATCTAAGGTGAGCCTGCTTCTAGTTAGGTAATTGTCATCAAGGCTCATGCTCTTCCCACCTCACCCCACGCCTCCCTGGTCACATAATCACATCACTGAGGAACAAGGTATTTATGCCATATCAGTGATTTTTTTCCTAGATAACTTACCCCTAAGCAAATTGTTTTTCTGAAACAAAACTTGTCACAAGAGCTTTCTGATACACTCATATTTCCATCTACTCTAAAAAAGATACCAAGACCAAGCTTGTTCTTTTTGACCAGTGGCCCCCAAACTTTTTGGCACCAGGGACCAGTTTTGTGGGAGACAATTTTTCCAAGGGGCGTGGGTGGGGGTTGATGGTTCCGGCGGTAATGCGAGTGATGGGGAGCGGCAGATGAAGCTTCACCCGCCGCTCACCTCCTGCTGTGCGGCCTGGCTCCTAACAGGCTGCGGACCGCTAGCGGTCCAAGGCCTGGGGCTTGGGGACCCCTGTTTTCAACAACACAATCTTCTCTAAGAACCTGACTCACTCTATATCCAGTGCTAGCCTTGGGGACTCTCAGGACAGATGGGGCTGCCTGTTTGGCCCAAATGCCATACTTTTATTTTAATAGCTATCCGTTTCTCTTTCCCCTACAGTCAATAAGAGTTCCTTATAATTGTCTATGTATCTTCTGAATATAAATTTTCTCTTTCAATCCCTAGGGACCAAGGGCTTTACCAGTTACTGCTACAACAGAAAGAGGTAAAGTTCAGAGCTTTGTGACAGCTAGTTGTCAATCAATGGCTTTTGCAAGTTTACGACCAGGTTTCATACAACTGATCCATGGACTGGGATTTTATGACAGTAACGATTACTGTTATATGCGACTTTTATGTAATACTTTTAATTTCTGCAAACCACCATGAGACACTAGCTCTTTTAAAAATTAGACATGTGGTCTCCCCACACACCTACTTTCCCACCTACTTAATTCTTCTACACAGATGCCTTATCTGGGAAAGCTTTATTCCTAACAGTGTGTGAACTTCCTGAGATGACGACACTAGAACCCCAAGCAGAGAAGGATGTTTTTAAAGGGAACATGATCTCTTCCTCTCAAGCTGAGATCTTGATGACAAGAATCCTGTCCACAAAATTCAAAAATTCAAAGTTCATATTAGGAAAAACCCATTCTTATAAGGAACTGTAAAGAAAAATCCGAGAAATACATTCTATCTAGATTGGATTTGGCTCTGAAGTTTCATTAGGAAAGAAAACAACTAACAATGATAATCCATCTATACTCTACTTAGTACAGAAACCCTGTTAAGTCTACATGCTTTATCCCAATTTTACGTTAGGAAAACATGGCCTAACAGAGATCTAGAAAATTAACGCAAATACTATCTCTCGCTTTCTCTCTTTCTATCTAAATCTCCCTGTGTCTGCCTGTCTCTCTCTCACACACACACATATATTAAATGGGGGGGAACTCAGATTTGAACCTGAGTCTGTGTGAGAGCCAATCCAGTGCTGCCAGGCAGCACACATGGTGGTAACTCTCAGGCTATGAAGCCAGAGACACCTGAATTTGAAACCCATCTTTGCTACTTACTAGTTGCATGATTATGAGTAAGTCACTTCTGTGTGTATAAAACAGAAGTATTAATACAGGTGGCCCTCAGTATACACCAATGCAGAATCCACAGATACAAATGGTCGACTATACTATACCATTTTATATAAGGGACTTGAGCACTCGTGGATTTTGGTAACTGAGGGGGGACCTGGAAACAATCCCCCGTGGATATCAAGGGATGACTGTACATTGCAGTTCATCCTGAAAACAAAACAAGATAGTGTTTTTAATGCTTTCTCCAGAGCTTACATTCGGCAAATTATTCATGTTTAGTTTCCACCACATCATTTTATACTTATATGCCATATTATAATATCCAGCCCTCACTGAGAACTTACTATGTGCAAGGAACCATTCTAAATGTCCTGTCCAAGGTCACAATACAGTAACAAGCTGGGATTCAAACCCAGGCAGTTTGGCTCAGAGCCAAGGCTTCAACCCATTATTTTTCAAGGCAGAAGTGCAGAAAGTTAACTTTGCAGATAATTTATCAATTCCTATTCACTAGAGCAATGGATCTCAAAGTGTGGTCCTTGAACTAGCAGCACTGGCATCACTTAGGAACAAGAAGGTATAAAGAATGCAAATTCTTGGGCCCCACCCCATCCTCCTGAATCAGAAACTCTGGGGGGGCGGGGAACCCAGCATTCTGTGTTTTAACAAGTGCATCACAGTCACCTGAAGGACTTGTTAAAACACAGGTTGCTTGGCACCAACAGTATAGATGCTTAGGCTTCTGCCACAGGCAAAGAATCTTGAGGATGCTCAAACACAAAAATGTCAACAATGCCAGGTTCTTCTATCCAATCCTAGCTTCTTTTTGGCCACCAGCCCTCTGCAGTCAGCTCCGAAGGTACAGACTTGCAATGGCTGAAGTTGGTGTCCCATCTCCATCATCTGAAGGTCTGTGTTTGCCTCCATAAACTCCATTCTCAACACAGTAGTCACCGCCTACTTAATACTTCCCAGTACAACTCTCCATCTCACTCAGCAAAAGCCAAAGTCCTCCCAGTACTTACAAGGCCCTACATGATCCATGACACCGCCCCCCCATTCTGCTACCAACCACTCCGTGGATTCTCCTCCTGTCTCTCTCTCTCTCTGTTCCGCTTCTACCTCCCACTCTGCTCCAACCACAACTGCATCCTTGCTGCTCCTCAAACACGGCAGGAAGTACTCACTTGAGACACTTGTACTTAGCAGTCTCTCTTCCTGTCATTCTCCTAAGAAAAATCACACAGCTCACCTCCTTTCCTCGTCAAGTCTTTGCATTAACGTCACTTTAGGAGGTCTTCCCTGACCCCACACCCGCTCCCAGCACTCACTTATTCCCAAACCCTGCATTATTCTTCTCCACAGAATGTATCACCATCAGATATAACAAATATGTACTTATCTGCTTGTGACTTGTTTCTCCCAAGTAGAAGGTAACTTTCATAAGGGCACACACTGTTTTGTTTGTTGATGTATCATCGAAGCCAAGAGGAAAACCAGGTACCTAGTATGCATCCATAACCGTATGTTCAATGAACAAATAAGTGGGAGAACCCAGTTAATCCCAAATGGCTGTCCCAAATAGCCAAATGTCATTTTAAAAAATGCTGATGCAACATGGATGGACCTGGAGATTGTCATACTGAGTGAAGTATGTCAGACAGAGAAAGGGAAATATGGTATGATATCCTTTATATGCAGAATCTGAAAAGAAATGATACAAATGAACTTATTTACAAAACAGAAACAGACTCACAGACTTAGAAAACGAACTTAACTTACAGTTAGCGGGGGGGGGGGAAGGATAGGGGGAAGGGATAGTTAGGGAGTTTGGGATGGACATGTACACATTGCTATATTTAAAATGGATAGCCAACAAGGACCTACTGTATAGCACAGGGAACTCTGCTCAATGTTACATGGCAGCCTGGATGGGAGGGGGATTTGGGGGAGAATGGATACATGTATATGTATGGCTGAGTTCCTTTGCTGTGCACCTGAAACTATCACACTGTTAATCAGCTATACTCTGGTATAAAATAAAAAGGTAAAAAAAATAATAAAAATAAAAATTAAAAAATACGTTGATGCAAGAACTGGCATTGTTTTTATCTTTTTATTACCAGTAACACAACTGGACAACACAACTTCTAAACCCACACAGAATACTCAAAATCCCATTTCTTTGGAAGAAATGCCATGTACCATGCAAACTACAAGGTTACTTTTTCTAAGCCCACACATATATTACTTCCCCCCCTTGAATGTAATTTCTAATTTACAGCTCCAAAATATAATCTATATTGGAATTTGCATAAAACTCAATAGACCTGCAGCAAGATATTAAATTTTAAATTTGCATGCAAGAATGACCAAGTAATATTAGTCTAGCCAAGGAGATCGTGTCTGTAAACTTGAGAGCTTGCAGATGTAATGAGAAGAAAAATTGTACACTTCAATGAAAGCAGGTTGATTAAAATGCTTTGATGCAGTTGTAACAGTGCAAGGGAGGAAAAGTGCATTTCAAATTTCATAACCCGGGCTCTGATAACATAAGATGAGAGTCCACTGCTTCAGAATAGGGCAATGGAACATACTGGCATCTGCTCCATCTGTAAATAGTACCGGGTGACAAAGGTAAACAGCCTAAAAGCTTGAATGGACCTATCTGACCCTACATTCCCTGAAAAGCCCTTTGAATCAAGGAGATACATAACCAGCACTGACTGACAGCAACGGCAAGTGGTAATGTTTCTAATCTCACCAGCTGTACAGCCTAACTTATGCACTGTGCATGCGTGCGGTTTTTTGGTTTGTTTTGTATTTGTAAAAAGTGAGAGTTTCTTGCTTCTAGAACACCAAAATGCAGAGGTAAAGTGCTCAGTGACCCATTCTGAAACAACTAAGGTGATGGGACTACAAAGAGAAGAAGAGATGTTTAAAGACTGGACCTCAAGGGGCCCCAGACTATGCTCTCAAGAAGTAGCCAAAGTGGTGCAGCACTTTGCAAAGGGGTTCAACGAGAAGAGCGTGGGTGCTTAGCAGGTTAACAGCCAAAAAAGGACGATCTAAACTTTCCAAGGAGCCTGTCCACATCACTTTAGTGTGGTTTTTTAATGGGTATTTTGAGCAGTATTTCATGTGAAAGAGTCCTGGTGCTCTACAAGTGTGAAAACCACTGGTCCAATGGAATGGATCCTGAAGAGAAGTCAGTAGATGAATAATTAAATGCTAATCCAGGCATGGTGCCTTTCTGGTTGTGTGACCTCTAAGCCCTTCATATCAGTAAACACTACTCCTAAATATTTACTCCAGAGAGATGAAACCGTATCTACACAAAGAACTGTACATAAATGTTCACAGCAGCTTTATCATAATAGCCTCAAAATGGAAACAACCCAAAAGTCCATCAACAGGAGAATGGCTAAGAACGTTACAGTACACCCATACAATGGGATACCACACAATACAAAGCACTAGACCACACCAACAACGTGATCAACCTCAAAAATAATTACCATGAGTGAAAAAAGCCAGATATAAGAATACAAAAAATATAGCTCCATTGATATAAAAACTAAAGTGAACCTTAATCTATGATGACAGAAAGCAGATCAGTGGTTGCCTGGACCCAGGTGTAAGAATGGAAGATTAAGTGGGAAAGAGGGGAATTTGGGGTGCAATAGAAATGTTTTATGTCTTGATTATGGCAGTAATTCAATTCTAAACTCACAGCACTGTATACTTAAAATGGGTGCATTTTATTGTATGTGAAAATAAAGTTGAAAAAAACATGTCCTACCTAACCTATGACAATGTTATTAAGGAACAAATGAGATAAGTGTTATATGGAAGCTAATACACATGCACTGGGGATTAAACAGGTAAAGGACAAAGCTATAGCAGACACACAATTTTTTTATCCAGGACGGCACAGAAGGCAGTCCTGGCTATTAACAATGACAATGATGAAAGCTAAAGTATTGGCACTTCCTTTGTGCCAGACACTTAAGATCTTTACATGTATCAATTCATCTAGTCCTCACAACAATCCTATGGGAAAGGAATTATTATTATTTCCGTATTACAGATGAGGAAACGGAGGCACTGAGTGGTTAAGTCATTTGTTCAAAGCCACAAGTAAAACTAGAGCATACAATTTTTGGGTAAGTGAAAGAAAGTCTTACAGGTAGCAAAGTATAGATACTAAGCCTGGAAATCTATTTTCCCACCTAAGGACGAGTAAGTATAAAAGTGCTGCCTCCAAGCCAGAGCCATCAGTCTGCAGAAGGCCTTCCTAGTCAGCAGAATAGAAAGTCAGTTGTGCAGAAGACACTCCTTTTCAGGGATTTGGGGAATAGGAAATGAAAACACAGGCAGGGCAGAAAAAGAAAAGTTGATAACATCTGTAGATAAAAATCATAAAAGTGGTTCACAAGAAACTAGTAATTAACATAAACAACTACCTACTATGTGAGGCTTCACTAAGAGTTTTAAATGTATTCTCATGCAATTTTCATAGTGACCCTGAGAAACAGTATTATGATAAGCATTTTATATGCAAGAAAAACAAGTCTTAGGTAAGATAACCTGCAAAGGGTACATACAACTAGCCAGTGACAGAAACCAGTTGAATCAAACTTTGTCTATCTTCTAAGTTAGTAATGTTGCTTATTAAATCCACTCCTATCCAAATCTTAGTGAAATCAAAGTTCTAAGGAAATAACAGGAAAAAAAAGCATAAAAGTATGGACATTCCAACTAAACCTAAATTGTCTCAAAATTTTTCCAACATTTTTCTGAGAATGTAATAGCCACTGTTATTTAACAAGCAAACATGCCAGGCATAGTGCTGGGGGCTTCAGATATGAATTCAGGTAATCTTCACAACAGTCCTACAAGGTAGAAAGAAAAAAACAACTTTCCACCTAGAATCATGTACCCAGACAAAGCTCCTCTCGAAATATAGGGCAAAATAAAGACATCCTAGATAACTAAAAAAGAGCATTTACTACAAGTAGACACTCACTAAAGGAAATTAAAGAAATTGTGAACAAACAAACTGGTAGCCATACAGGTAAATCTAAAACACCATCTGTAAAAAGGATAATAACATCTAATTCGTGTGTTTAAAAAAAGGTAAAACTAAAATATCAGACTTAGTTGCAGGGAGGAAGGCGATCAGACTTAAAGGTTGTTCACCCGCATTGCCCAAAGGGATTAAGGTATAGATGAACTTTAAATTTAGAGTATATGTGGTTTCATTTCAAGGGGAGCTACTAAAAGAGTACAAATGTGTATCTTAAAAACCAAATAGGAGGGGATGGTAAAATGGAGTAATACAAACAAGGGGGAAATGGTGGTGTCAGGATTTGAACCAGGATGCCAAGCTCCCAACCCACTTGTAAAACATTACCAGCACACTACATGCAATTAGCTCTCAGGGAATCACACACAAGTCCTCAGGAAACAAGCCTAAGATTCCTGCTTGTCATCTTTTCTCAAAACACATGAACATTAAAGATTCAAGTCCTCAATGGAACAACTTGATGAGAAATGACCACCCTTAATACTGTACCCATTTTTGGCCTCTGCACAGAAAACTTTTCCAAGCAGGTTGGCAAGTCAAAGGAATGGTAAATAGAACCAGAATTTTTTACAGCTAGAACTATTCAAAGCCCACCACTATTTTTAATTTTGGATAAAAAGTAACGATCCCTATGTGAAAGCCCTCTCTTTCTCACATCACAGGAGCAGCACTAACCTCACACCTGGACTCTCTTCATAGCTCTCCTATTGAACACATTTTAAAGTATGTCAAGAATCTTTAATTATGTTTCACAGTTGTATCTTCCTTTCTTTCAATTGCCTAATATTTCAACTGCAGGGCTTTGGAAGTAGATTAAATAAAGATAAGCTCTTGTCAATCAGAGCTGGTTTCTCTCCCCCCACCTCCTCTGGTTACTAGTTCCAATTGCTGCCAATCAAGGAAAATCCTGCACATCAGCTGTCATTCATTCCTGTCTAAATGATGCCGGTCAGACTTCATTAGGAACAATGTCCTGATCAAAAGCTACAGCCAATCATGTCCACAAAACATCGAAGAAGCAGCTGGTCTTGTCTAGCTGGTGTCTGGCACAATTCCCATTCCTGGAGGATGCAAGCAGGGCCAGCCACACCTCCCCAGGGCCAAAAAGGCAGCTAGTCATGTCTCTGGCACATTTCAGGTTGCTATAAACTACATGTCTTCTGTTGATTTCTCCTATCACTGGCCCACAAAAGGTAGTCAGACTTTATTAAGTCTTCCAAGCCAGGAAGACAACTGGGAGTTTAGCAGTCCTCTCATTCATTAGCTGGTTATGCCACTGAGGGGTTGAAGCCAAGCTGCTTATTTATTTCTGATCCTCCAAACAGAAGATTCAACCCTCCCCCAACCACCCCCACACACACACATGCACACACAACAGCCACCATTCTACACATCATCACAGCTCCACACTCTCTCAAAACAGACCACATACACTACATCAAGGAAAAACTAAAGAATTAGAACAAATCTGATAGTAAAAGCCTCAAAGATCTAATTCTTTCAATTCAACTGCTTATTACTGTTCTTAATAACATTTGTTTAAATGGAAGAAATGGGTGGAGGATCTTTTAAAATGCACCCCTTTAAACACTTAAAGAAATAGTAAGATAGAAACCAAGTAGAATCTGGTTTAGGTGGTTGTTTTGTTTTGAACTTGCACACTCTTTATTCTCTGGTTGGACTATCCTGTCTATCCCCAAGGTAGAGTGCAGAAAGCTGTATACCCAAGATTCTCCGTGCCAGTCACGCTCTGAAATCCCAGATCTGTACACCCACATCAGGAACCTGGCTGTGTCAACATGCAGGTGTGGAATGACTCAGAGGTGGGCCGTTCATACAGAAAGAGGCATTTGCCTGGGTTCAGAGTGAATAAGAAGTTCAGTTATTAGAAGAAGTGGTTATTTAAATGTATGATTTCATCCTAATTAAAACTAATGGGGGAGAGAATTTGCATTTAGCTGCCTAGTAAATAGTTCTCAGTTATTTCACCTTTAATATCTGAAGGGTATTACCAAGGTAAGGTTTTCAGGGCTATAGGAGAGGGAGGTGATGTTGCTGGACTGCTGTCCCACCCACCCACATACCCTGCATGGTACCGTTCCCCTCCCCCGCCAAGATCATAAGCTTGGTTTTACACCATATTCCTTTCTCTTAGTGTTTTTTTCTTTAACAACCTCCAGCCATCCAACCCCCAGGCCAGAACCTAATAAAACATTCCATCTTAGAAAGCTTAACAGTCCAGTACACCTAACAAAACCATCCAGGGACACCAGAAAGCATCCTGCATGCACATTAATAACTACGGGATATCTGATTAGGAGAATGTGAAATAAGAAGCCATTAATAGCAGCCCTCATCTCCCTCCTCCACACTGATTACCAAAAGAACAGCAGCAGCTGAATCACAGCTAAATCCTATTCACAAGGGACCTGGGGCAACAAAGAGGAAAAAAACCGTTAGAGTAGTGCTTCTTGAGGGAAGCTGCTTTACGTCATTTTGATTCTGGCGTCAATCGCTCCTGCCACAAACCAATAGGCATGTATAACACAAGCAAAGACTGGATTCCCTCCCTCCCTCCCTGGGTTCAGCACAGCATACCCCGCATACTTAATTTGCCCTGCCAACTAAACTGCTACTTGCAAGGCCCCCAGAGGAACTCCTAGGTCCAGAGACACATAAGCTTAAATGTTTACCCTCAGAGCACAAGCAACATGAGCCAGGAGGTGGAACCGTTGGCCTCAGGGCAGCCTACTTTTGCGCTCTAGGAAGAGTAGACTAACCATGTGACTTTGAACAAATGTTTTACTCTCTCGCTGCCTCAGTTTCTTTATCTGTAGCATATCAGTCCCACAGGGTTATGGTGGGAATCAAATGAATTAAATCACATCAAGCACTAGGAACAGTGCCTAGAGTTGGGGTGTGTGTGTGTGTGTGTGTGTGTGTGCACCCTCTCTCCCTCCTTCCCTCCTTCTCTCTCCTTCCTTTCTCCCTCCCTCCCTCTCTTTCCACATATAGAGGAGAGGGTAGGAGAAGGATGGAGAAAGCAACGAAAAAGAGGAAGAGGAGGAAGAAGATAGGAAAGAAGAAGAAGAAAAAAAGCTGGATCTAAGTATGTGGCTTAGATATACAGATAAGGAATCCAACAGCTAACCCCCCACCCCCCTGCACTGAAATGTACCCCATCCCAAATCTGTAGGTCTCTCCCTTTCAAAGGCACGGCTTCCCCCTCCGCCCCTGCCTGGCTTAGCAGTGGAGAGATCAGAATTCCCCTTTGCTGCAAGAAAACTTTAGCAAAAAATCATTAAAGAGTTTCCATAAACCCAGTATTTTGAGACTGGTGAGAGATTTGTGAATTCCCAAACTTTCTGCACATCAAAATGAATTTGCTGGTAGAGAGCCAATGTTTCCAATTTGATTTGGCATAATATACCCAGTTAGGATGTTCTCTCAATGTAATTAGCAATGCACTGTCAATGAGCAGTGTAGCTATTGACAATACCTGGTGCAATTTAATTTTAAATGTCAATGACTTGTTTGGGTTCACTGTAACAGGGCTTTGATACATGACAAAAAAGCACCCTAGAACAACAGGATGGATGATGAAAACAAGAGGCTGAAAGAAATAAGTAGGACCGTATAAGGGGCTGCCTTTCAAATACCCCCCTGTAACTATGCCTGGAGCAGGGCAGGCTCCTTCTCCCAGGTGCAGGTTGGGGATTCAGGGAGTGTGTCACTGTCACCAGCTTCTCAGCTGATACCCACCGTTCCTCAAAGGACATGGGTTTGAGGAGCAGGCCAGTGTTAGGAGACAGGTGACCCTGAACAAGCTGGGTGACTTTGCACAAGTTATTTAACCTCTCTCTGCCTTAATTTCTTCATGCATAAAAGTAGAGTAATTGTGAGGACTACATAAATAAACATATATACATAAACACTTAGCACAGTGCCTGGTATTAATACTTGGTAACAGCTCAATAAATGTTGGCCTCTAATTGTTAGTCAACCAAGTTAAAATTGGTATTATTAAAGGAAAAAAACCACACATTATAGCAGGGTGTCACAAATTCACGTATCTATAACATAGGGCCTTGAGTAAAGCTGGCTCAGCCCATACAAAAACTGAGGATAGCTAACCACCTCTGGTGCACACCTGCTCTCAGCACCGATTGGAACTCAGCATCTGCCAGACCCTCAGATTTTCCAAGAATAATCGCAAATCTGGATTTTTATATGAAATTTCCTAATTTTTAAATGTTGGCAACTGCCTCCAAAATTTTTAAACACCAAATAGGTCAAAGAACCATACTTGTGGCTGGACCAGGCTCATGAACTGTAAGTGTGTGGATCTCTCCTGTCCAGACAAACCCTCAGAACCTCCCTGGGAAAAATCCACCCAAAGTTTTTACTCATTTCCCATGTAGGAAAAGCCTTACCAGAGACCAGGCCACAGAGGGACCCACAAAAAGTCTAGAGTGTTCTCTAAATCACAGGACAAGAGGTGGCTGGGCCTGCCGCAGGTGCTTCCTTGCTGACTTATGGCCTGCTCACTGAGAAGGGAAGTGAATGATTTATGAGCTGCAAAGGTGATGCAAAATGCTAATCAGCTTTAAGCTGACACTGGATAACACAAGCAAATTTACATCTTCTCTAAAATAATTCAAATGCTTTTCATGCGTAATAGCGGGCAAGGATAAAGATGAAGTGATAACACTTCAGAGGCTTCACAAAATACCCCAATTAATCTAGGCCATAAACCTACAACAAATTCTCACTTCTCTCTGCGAACAGGAACATACCACAACAACTGAAAATCACAGGAAATACCCAAGTCAAATCATCAGCCAACAGGCTTCCCAATTCATGTGCCTAGGGAATTTCACTCTCTTTCTGACAAGACTTTGGTTTCCACAGTTTCCTTGGTCTCCTTATTCCCCTTTGCCAAACATGTTTTGGGAAGGAGGAGATGAGAGCCATGGAGTGAGGATGGATGGCCAAAGGGAAGAAGAAGCATGGATCACTAGACAGATGGGTGGTTAAATGAGAATTCTCCAGGACAAGAGTGGGGGCAGGGGAGGGGAGAGGGTCACAATGTACCATCTTAGATAATTTTCACCTTCTTCATTATATTCATGTATTCAACAAATATTCACTGAGCACCCACTAATGTCAGGTGCTGTTCTAAGCACTGGAAATGCAGCACTAAAGAAAACAAAGTCCCTGCCCGCACAGAGCTTACATCCTTGGGTCATTCATGCTGAGATCTGAGACTTAATCTTCAAAGCAGATACCATAAACTTTCTGGGTCAGAAAGGAGCTTAGAAATCTTCTCATTCAGCACTGAACGTGAGATATAAATTTCCTCCAGCACTTTCATGCAAGCAACATTTCACTAAGCCCTGCCCTCTGACCTATGCCAGCTGTCTACAGCAACGAACCTTACGGAGCTCGCAAACACCATGTGGGGGCAGAGAGGGGGACACCTGCGCAGCCACCTTCACTGAAGAGGACTCACCACACTGAAGTGAGCTCCAAGCTTCTACTGAAGGGTCCTACAAGCTTCAGGGAAAAGAGAGGCTTAATTTGCCCATGCCTCTCAGGCTGCTTCCACTTGAGCACCTCCATTCTTCTCTTATTAACTGGCAGTCTAAGTCAGATTTCTTTGGGGGAAAATAATAGCTCCACAGGCTACAAATAATTAGAAGGTAAAGCAGTATCTCATGAAGGCTGCAGGTCCACTGGTCTCCTCCATTACACTTATTTCTTATGTTCAGCATCCACTTGTTAGTCCCAAGTCTGCTCTGGGGGGACCACCAGAAGTGCAAGCCCTCCTCCACAGGATAACTCTGCAGGTGTTTGAAGACAGCACCTGGGTTACCTCCTTTTGTCCTCAGGCCTGACACCCCAGTTCCATCATTCACAATGACAGATTTGGGGTACTTGCCCATTCAGATGCCTCTTTATTCTTTTACCATCATTATTGATAGAAAAACTATATACTGAAGTGTCTGTTTTGGCAGTGATATTGTCCTACATAAAAGTTTTTGCAGAATGTTCTATTTAAGACATCCCCTCACAAAATCATACTGGGTCAAAGACTTGACAAAAGAGAGGAAAAGTGTATTCTACAAATTATCCATGGAAGCCTGGAGCTTTGGGAGGAAGAAATGGAGTTGTCTGAATATCAAATGTGCTTGATCATAAGAATCAGATTTCTAGGTCCTATCCCAGACCTGCTCAATCAGAATTTCCAGGGGGGAGATGCCTGGAAGTCTGTATAGTTAATATAAACTGTGTATGGTTCTCATTTACTACATAAATATTTTATTATATAAAAACATCTATAAAATGAAGAGACTGAAATACAGAAAAGCAATACTTTTAACACCTGTACCTTTAATAAGAGGAGGATTTTTATGACTTGTTCCCTCTCATTTGACTACAGTATATTGGTTTCTACTTCTCCTCCTTAAACCTGTCACTAGTTCCCTCTGCCCCAAGCCCCACTGATAATCAAAGTAGAACCGAGTTAATATAGCACATTGGAGACTCCTGCATTGGAAGTGGGGAAGAAAAATTAGTGTGTCAGACAGAGATTCTCAACTGAGAAGACCTCAATTTATATAAAAATCTTCTCAGAGCCCTTATAATCTCACTGACCATCTGTAGCACAGAAATGAATCCTGGAATTAGTGGTACTAAGTGGTTGCATAGCAGTAGATACTCTGGAGGCTTAAAAGGAGGCTTAAAAAGAAAAAAAAAAAAAAGGAAAAGAATTTTCTATCTTGCACTCGAAGAAGTCAGTTAAGAACCTACCATTACAGGGAAACCTCCCAGTATGTAAGTACTTAGACATTACAGAACAAAAAAAAATATTAAAATATCTAGCTTGGTCACAGTGGTATAGGTAAAACCCAGATTTCTCCAGCCATGACTTAAAATAGGATTCCCACTATCTAGCTCTTCATCATGCCCCTCATCCCCAGCGATTCAAACTCCTTAGAGAAAACAGAACTCTACCTATTTACTTTGAAGCAGATTTAAGAAAAAAAAAAAGTCTCCAAACACCAGAAGAGACTTTTTCCCTTACCTAAACCTTAAAAAAAAAACAACAATGGAGGGGAACTGAGAGTTATTATTGGCACTTGAATCTACATCAGAAAAATGGCAGCCCTTCAAACTCCACATGTGGAAAAGCTCTTCATTTTAAGCTGAAAATGGGAAATTAATTTTCAAGTCTCTTGTCTAAGAGACAGCTTTTAAAAAGGTATTAACCTACATTTGGAGATTAATGCAAACACAGCCATCTTGTTTTAGTGGGTACAATCCAACTTTTATTAAGACAAAGACGGATTCAGAGTAATTAAGAGCTTGTCCAATATCCAGAATTTTATGACTCTAAATATTAGCGAAGCTGGCATTCTTACCAGCTTTGCCTCAGAGCTATTGCATTATAAATCCTTGGTGGTAATGAAACACCAGCTGAAAAAAGACTGAATAAGGCTCATTTAAAAACCAGCATTCCCGTGGAGAACTACCCTGACTTTAATATAATGTATAGCCCCTCTTAGAACATTAATACTACTGGGAAAAAGTGAGTGGTTTGGGATTTGCTACTAAGGAACCCCAACGAAGATAAACAAACCACAGGAAGTGTGTTTTAACAACGGGAATGTTGAGAGACTCCCTGGTGCCGAAGTCTAGGACCACTTTGCTGACTGGGGCAAGAAAAGGACAATACACCACACTGGGCATGCTAATGGTGGTTTATCCCTGAGGCTCATCCTTAACACTGTTTGCTGTTTACACAATGTAACAAAGTCATGGATGTTGTTTTAAATTTTTTCTAAAAACTTTTAAAAAACACCCCAGTGGGGTGCGCTCTTCTGCTACCCAAATATTTTTTTAAATGGTGTCAGACTGTAGCCTTGACTACTCCCTTCTCAGAGGAAGGTTTCACTACGGTCACCACATTCAAACCTCTCTCTACCAACTGGATTGAGGGGATACTTGTGGAATATGACCAAAATATTGACAACTGGTCATCACTTTTTCAGACTTCATAAAATCAAAGACTCTTGGTTATTAATTCCTAATGCAAATTTCTTCTGTACTTAAAAGGCTATAAAGGGGCTTTCCTGGTGGCGCAGTGGTTAAGAATCCGCCTGCCAATGCAGGGGACACGGGTTCGAGCCCTGGTCCAGGAAGATCCCACATGCTGCAGAGCAACTAAGCCCGTGCACCACAACTACTGAGCCTGTGTGCCACAACTACTGAAGCCCACACGCCACAACTACTGAAGCCCGCACACCTAGAGCCCGTGCTCTGCAACAAGAGAAGCCACTGCAATGAGAAGCCTGCGCACCGCAAAGAAGAGTAGCCCCGGCTCACCACAACTGGAGAAAACCCGCACGCAGCAATGAAGACCCAACGCAGCCAAAAATAAATTAATTTTTTTAAAAAGCCATAAAGAGTTAATCACATAGGGATTACATCACAGCTTAATAAAAACAGTTCCCTCTCTGCTCTTTCATCAAACTTGCCATCCACTGACTAATCTGAGGAAAATGCCAAAGGTTCCTGTGCCTTAGCCCCCAACAGTTATTATCTGAAAACAGCCTGTCCTCTCTACCATCTTAGGATAGAAATGACACATGTCACCTGTGCACCCCACCTGAATCAAAGCTAACTCCCCATATCCCAGAAGTATAAACAGGACTTGATGGAACAGACTAGATGAAAACATATCCTGCCCTCCATAATTAGCAAAAACCAAGCTGCTAAGTAGAACTGGCTCTGTTCTTCCCAGAAATATCCTTAAGTGGAAACTAAACCCCAATCTATATTCAAGGAAATAACACTCTTCACCTTTTTCTGTCCACTAGGCACTTCCCCTCCCCATGAGAAACAACATCCTCTTCCTTCAGGCACAAATCTTAAGAACAAAAACTGTGCCAGGAAAAATAAATTTAAATTGAGGCATCATGCTTTCTTGGACTATTCAATGATACTGTCAGAATATAATAAATTGTCTCTTAGGGGATTAACAAAGGTACCATTTTCCAAAATGAACACAGAATTTTTTTTTATTAAATACTTTTGCTTTTTTTCTCTATAACAAGACTTTACTTTTTATTCAAGACAGAAATGGATACCTAGTGTTTGGGTCTTGTCTACTGAAACTGACCACAGCCAAAATCTCAGCATCATCATTTCTGAAAATCAGATTGGAAAATATATATATATAAACCGAGAACACACAGGACACATAGAAATACACCTGTGGTCAACCAGGAAAAGAAATTCCATGGGAAACAAGACTGATTTAGCCAAGAGTCTTCCACAGAGCCAGCATCCCAGTGTTTGTTGAATATCCTCATATGCACCTCTCCAGACTGACCACAGAGACCACATACTCTGAAATCCATACTTACTTGTTATATATTAAGTTTATTTCCTCAAGGTAGGGTTAAATCGCTGAACCTGCTCTGAGAACCTATGTGTAACTATGCCCAAACTTTACAACATCAAGAAGCAAACACTTCAAGGCAAGGTACCAGCGTATTAATGAGCCTGCCATAGAACCCTGTATGACGACTGGCCCCCAAAAACAATTTTCACTTTTTAAATGAACGTATCTTGATACTGAAGTTAAGAACTGGGTCCACTGCCTTCACATCAGCCTCCAACCCCAATGAACATATACTTTCTAAGCACCAACTACTGAGCTAGGCACAGTGAGTTACGGGAAACAAAATTTGCGATTTGCTATGCAAAGCACTTCTTAACACATCACTTAAAGTAATCCTCACATTTGTTACCTATTTTACAGATGAGGAAAGGGTGGCCTTGGCAAGCCAGAGACTGACTTGCCTAAGGTCACCTGAATAATAAATTGTACAGCTAGAGCTCTAATAGCAAAGGGTCTGGACTCTGTGTCCTAGTGCTGTGTACAAGGACAACCCAGTTGAATAAGATACAATCTTTGTACTCACACAGGGTTTTAGAGTTTAATTTAGATAAGAAGACACTGGCATGAAGGTACATGACAAATGCCAACTGAGTGTACACAGCTGCACAGGTACCTGAAAGGAAATGACCTCTTGAGGCAATAAATAAAAAGTCCATGGAACATTTAAAAATCCATTCTGTATAAAGCACCCAGATTCACAAATGAGAAACAGCAAGTTAAAGGGCTCCATAGGTCATAAATGTTACATAAATGTTAACTGTTAATAAAGGCAGTAATACCAGCTATAATTTACTTGGCATTTGCTGTGGGTCAAGCACCATGTTGAGCATTTCACATACATTCTCTTACTTAATTAAATGATTCATCAATATTATCCCCATTTTATAACTGAGGAAACTGAGGTTAGAGAGGTTAAATTACTCATCCAAGGTCACATAAGTAGGTGGTACAGTTGGGTTAAACAAGTCTTTCTGTCAAAGCCCATGTTTCTAAACTGCTATATGTACTGCCTCCAGTGTTTCTATTTTCTGAAGTCATTTTTGTTATATAGTCCCCAAAGTCCTCACTAAGTACTCAGATCTGGTGCACATATTGTATATTTCTGATGGACATCCTCAACTTGCAGGTTTTTCTGTATCCAGATCCCTAATGTCCACAGATTATAGAGTCGGGGTTAGTTTTAAAAAACTCCAAAGATCCCATGTGGTCTCCGACTATTGAGAAAAATCCAAGAAATGATGGTACACACATTTAATCAAAGGTTACAGCTATTTGGTATTTTAAACACCTCTACCTGAGATTCTTAACAGTGCTTAAGAGAAGGCTTAAGTACATTAAAAAAAATTCTCTGTACATTTGTTATTCTCATCCCAGCTTTATAGGTAAGTAAACACAGACTTGCAGACACCACCGGAAGCTGAGATAGGAATTCTGACTGTTTCTATTCCTCTCCCAAGACTTGTGAATAACGCAAGCTCCTGATTTAACCCAACTTTCCTCACTGCACTACAGGTTAAGAAGAGGGTACGTGAATCAACACAAACTCAAATGGATCCATGAAACTCCTTTTAATTAAACCATAAGAAATATTAGGAGGTAAAAAACAAAATGGTGTTAGATCTTGAAAGAATGACAAGTTTGTTCATCTTAAGGTCACAGAAGAAGTCAAAAAAGAAAACAAAAAACTCAACCTCATAAATTCCTTTATAATGAAAAACTAAAATAAAAAGGAACAAGCCAGATAAGATATTCATGATAAATACTGCAAAGGGTTAATATATATGTATGTATATACATACATACACACACATACGTAAAACATTAAAAGTTCACATCAGTTAAGAAAAAAAATTCCAATCCATAAACCAGTAAAAAGCAAACATAAATGGGGCTCAAACTAGTACACAAAATAAACTAGTACACAAAAATAAAGGGAAAGTACAACTCTTTAGGGATACAGTTATGAAAGAAATCCAGTACCTTTTTATGTCTAAAAAGGTAAATGATTATATTTTTAGGCAAGTACACTTTATACTGAAGACTACAGTATACAGTATAAAAATAGTACACAGTGTAAAGATAGTATACACTAAAAAAACCCTTAAAACAAAAAGGCACCCTGTTGTTATTCTACAACAGAGAATCTATCAAAGAAATTGAGGGGAATGCTACATAGTAAAAATAAGCTCTTTGTGGTATAACAGCACAAAATTATTTTAAACGTCCAACATTAGAACATAAATTAATGGCGCAATTTTTTTAAAATTTATTTATTTATTTTATTTATTTATTTTGGCTGTGTTGGGTCTGTGTTGCCGCGCACGGGCTTTCCCTAATTGCGGCAAGCGGGGGCCACTCTTCATTGCAGTGTGCGGGCCTCCCATTGCGGTGGCCTCCCTTGCTGCAGAGCACGGGCTCTAGGCACGTGGGCCTCAGTAGTTGCAGCATGTGGGCTCAGCAGCCGTGGCTCACGGGCTCTAGAGCACAGGCTCAGTAGTTGTGGCGCAGGAGCTTAGTTGCTCTGCGGCATGTGGGATCCTCCTGGACCAGGGATCGAACCCATGTTCCCTGCACTGGCAGGCGGATTCTCAACCACTGCGCCACCAGGGAAGCCCTAATGGCACAATTTGATGTACTATTACACAGTCATGAAATTATTAAGAAGATAATATAGTAACATAGTTTAAACATTAAACAAAATAGAAAATTATTTGTTAGAATTTTACCACTACAAAAGTGACGTTTGCCTTACAGACAAATCCTAGAAATAAAGGTATTAAAAAGGCAGGATAGAGGAAGGTTTCTTAAAGCAGAGTCTGTGAATGCTTTTCCCTCTTTACAGAAACATTAATAAAAGAAATATATGTGTGTGTGTTGTTAAATATAACGGTACATAGAAAAAGGAAAGCAGCTTTCCTCCCACCCTTTGCCCACCTGCTTCCCTGCCTTGAAGAGAATACATATATATTTATAAAGGAGTTAAAAGTTTGATAATATTAAAGCTCTTTCTTCCTAAGATGTCTCACCCTTCACAGAGAAATGAGGTTTGGAGTTGGGCATGGCATATTTGAAATCTATTAGAGACAAGAAGATAGTACAGCCAACATGTCACACATACAGAAATATAAATATATCATCAATCCTTGCTTTCTGTGTGCACTGTAAAATCTAGCTCACTAAAGGATTTTCCATGCTGCTTCTACTAGGAAAACACTCAAAAATCCAACATTCATCTGAATTTTTTAACATCCCATAGCAGGTAGATACTGGTTATTTTCTAGAGAGGATTTTCCATAACACTGAGCAGAAAGTTGAGATTAAAGCTCTGCCAGCTCTGACTGAAATTAATTCTCTACAGCTGTTTAGGGAACTTGTATCTCAGAAAGAGGGACTCAGCTGACTAGTTCCAAACTCTCTCTTCAAGTAGGAAAACATGTTTTTTAAAAAAAAAAAAAAGCCACAAGCAAACACCTACCAGGCCACAGAGCTTATACGTTCCCAAAGAACAGCATTATTTGATTGCAACTTTTTGTCCCTTTTTTCTTTGAAGCCTTTTAGGGAGGCAGCACTTCTGACAAAACTACCGACCCATGGGAAGAATGGATGAACCAATGTTTGCATAAAGACATTATTAAAAAGACATAAAACCTTCAAAAAGCTTTAAAAAAAAAAAAGTGCCTACCCAGTTCATTATTATCCAGATTTCACAAACACTTCCCTAATCCAGGGGAAAGCTACGCTATAAAATAATGTGTTTATATGCTTTACCCAACAAAAGTGTTCCTTAGCTTTCAAACCTCTGGTTTTAGGCTACATTTGTGGCTGGCTTAGGGTGAGGAAATCCTGAGTGATCAGGAATGGTAGCTGCACAAGACAGCACTTCAGCAAAGGGACTGCATGTCCCCCAGGAGAGAGAACTTTCCTAGACCACATAGTTTCTCACTACCCTTCCATCATTCCCATTCAAACTCTCCCTCTTTCCATAAGCACTGACAATCTCTTCCATTTGGCGGCCCACTTCAACTCCTACACATGCATTCCACCCCAGTAATCTACTACCAAATTTCTTTTTTAGGGTACCATACTAAAATCCCATTGGCACATTAATACTCAATCTCTGCTGCATTTGGAATAACCTAGAGAGTGTTAAGAAATACTTGGGATTCAACCTCTAAAAGATTCTGATTTAACTGGCATGGACTATGGCTCGGGTACCACAGGATTTTTTTAGAATTTGACAATTTGATTCTAAAATTTTATATGAAAAGCAAAGAACCTAGAATAGTCAAAACAATCTTGAAAAAGAACAAAGTAGGAGGATTCACACTACTTCATTTCAATACTTATTAGAGTATAAAGCTAGAGTAATCAAGACAGTGTGGTATCGGGAGAAGGAAAGACAAATACATCAATGGAGCAGAATAAAGAGTCCAGAATAGACACAAGCAGAAATAGACTTAAAAAGGCAATTGATTTTCAACAAAGTCACCAAGGATATTCAATGGTGAAAGCAAAGTGTTTCCAAAGAATAATGCTAGAACAACTGGATAAATGTAAGGGGAAAAAAGTGAACCTTTACTCTTACCTCACACCACACACAAAAATCTGAGATGGAACATAAACCAAAATGTAAATGCATATAAATGTAAAGAAGAAAACAAGGGAGAATATTTTAACCTAGGCTAAGTAAAGATTTTTTAGAGAGGAAACAAAAGACTCAAAACATACAAGGGGGAAATAAGACAGGCTAAACTTAATTAAAATTTAAATTTTCTGCCCATCAAAAGACGTCATTAGGAAATTTAAAAGGCTAGCCACAGACTAGGAGAAATATTCATATTACATATATCTGACATGGGACTTGTACCAGATTATATAAAGAACTCCTATAAATCAATAACAAACAGACAACCCAATTTAAAATGGTCAAAAGACTTGAACAAACACCTCACAAAAGAAGACCATGTTGAACACCATTAAGTCATCAGGAAAATGCAAATTCAAACCACAATGAGATTACCATTTTATACCAACTAGAATGGCTAAAATTAAAAAGACTAACAACACTAAATTTTTTTGAGGATATGGAGCAACAAGAACTCCCATGAAATACTGGTGGGAGTGTAAACTGGTACAACCACTTTGGAAAACTGTTTGGCAGTTTCTTATAAAGTTAAACATACACCTACATACCTTATGACCCAACAATTTCACTCCTAGGAATCTATGCAAAAGAAATGAAGACCTATGTCCACAAACCAATAACAACAACAAAAACAACCCTTGCACAATAGAGCTTTATTTATAATGGTCAAAAATTTGAAACAACTCAAATGTCCATCAAGAGGGAAATGATTAAGCAAACAGTGGTACACCTAACACAATAGAAGACTACTCAGCAATAAAAGAACTGATTCCTGTTAACAACATAGAACAACCTCAAAAATATTATGTTTAACAAAAGAAGCCAGACACACAAAAGTACACACCATACGATTCCATTTTTATGAAGCTCAAGAGCAGGCAAAACTAAGTTATGATGATAGGAATCAGAACAGTGGTTGCCTATGGGAGGGGTGGGAAGGGACTGATTAGAACTGAGGACTAAAGAACTTTTTCAGGTGATGATTATACTCTAATTTGAAGGGTATGTGGGTGTGTGTATTTGTCAAAATACATTGATTTGTACACTTAAGATTTATGCATTTTACTACATGTAAATTGTACCTAGGAAATTTTTTAAGAATCCCAGGTGATTATAATTTGTAGCCAAATTGAGAACCACTGCAGGCGGGGTGGGGGGGGAGCTGATCTGACATCTCTCCCTAACCCCCTTCCTCATTTTAGCTCTCCATCAACCTGCATCACAATGATTTCTTGTGCAAACTAATACTGTAGTTGTGTGCATCCAGTATTTTCATATAACACTCTACATATTGCACCTTGCTGCCCAAATTCTGCATGTACATGTACATTAACCAGATACTGATTAATTGATCTGATCCTGGTACTTCTACATCACAGTGTACATCTATTTCAGGAAACACTGAAATCCGGGAGAGCTACCAACTATTCCCAGCATACAACTCCCCAGCACATCTTCCCCTTGAATCTTAGCAGACAGCCCTCAAAGAGCCTGCACTCTGCATTTCATTTGCCACTGCCCTTAAGACAAACCCAGACCTCCAGCAACAAAGTACTTGCTACTTTCAGGACTCGAAAAGGAGGCAGGTACCTCCTCGTGCTAGTCTCTCCCTGGAATGTCAACCCTGCCCATGCACATGGCATACTCTTTCCTGTCCTTTGAAACATCATTGTCATGTCGCCTCCTTCATGAAGGTTTCTCTGATTTTTTTCCAAGCTGCAAATGCCCCCTCTTCCATCCTCTCAAAGTACTTAATGAGTATCTCCAGCGCATGTAGGCTATGTGGTAGGCAATCTGCTGGAAATACCAGCATACCTACACACTCTTACAGTCATCTATTTGCAAGATAATCATGCTTACTTTTCGAACTTTTGAACCTTACTCAGGGGGACTCCGTGAGAGCAGCAGGGGCCACCTCTTATTTAATGGTGGTAAATCCTGGTATACAGCAAGTGTTTGATATATTGCTATTGATTTTACAAATACATTAATATCAATACCACACTGCCTTTCCCCTAAAGTCAGCTAGGATAGAGAACAAAACAAAAACAAACAAACCAAAAAAGTGACTACATATGAGTGTATTTTAAGTCTGTGGTAAAGATCTACTTGGGTATTACTAGGAACTCTCAAACCCAACCTAACAACTTCTTCGCTTCGGAATATCAAAGTTTAAAAACACTTCAGTTCTTAAATCTTAAAGAAAACTTCTACTTTTGATGACTTTTTTTCTAATACTATTTCTATTGACTAATGTTATAAAGCTCTGGGGCAGTTGCTAGATACATATCTGAACCGTAACAAATCACTATTCAAAATAATGCTACACATCAAGAATGCAGAACACACGTCCTCTCTGGACATTCACCCCCAAGAGTTGCTCCTCTCCAACCACGTCCTTCATCCTCTTATTCCACATTTCTCACATTCATATCCAGTTGACAATAATAATCCCAGTCCTAGATCATAATTTGAAATTCTTTGCAAAGAAGGAAAAAAATTACCACTGGGGGATTTTTGTGGTTATTAATATTAATCCGTACACAGTAACGTTCAATCAAATCTTTTTCATTCAGCTCAGCAAAACAAACCAGAAAGTTAACCAATCCTGTAACCTTGAATCCTGATGCTACAGTTTTTGCTTTCTGTGCCTTTAAAAGTGCAATGTTTTCATTTCTCTGCAAAAGTGCTGATCCAGAGAGCGTAAGACAACAGCAGTTCTGTGGATATCATTTGTAGGGGAAAAAAGGAAACGTGAGAGATTAAAGAGACAACTCCCTCAAAGTCCAATGATGAAATGTTTCATGGTCTTTTGAACAGAAACTTCTTTGAAACAACAAAAAAACAAAACTAAAGATTTGCACAGGCCAAGGTCTACGGCAGGTTGTTCTGTGACACTCCTGCCTCTCACAGTTCTTGAAAGCCAATGAAGTGGTGAAATTACTAGAGTAGAAAAGAAGTCAAGAAATCACCTAATCATTTTACAGACAAAGAAACTGACGGTCAGAAAGGAAACATGACTCACCCACGGGGATGTGACATACAATGCTGGTGGCGGTTCAGGGGCGACGTCCAAGGTGGTCTGACTCCTCCAGTTGAGTCATTTCTTTTCCCCATCATTACCAAGATCCCTTGCTGACACTCAGGAATTCCCTGGAGACCCCTTCCTGCTTGCTAAGATCAATTGCTTCTGTAGTTTACTCTTGGGTCCCACCCATCCATCCCCTACCACTGTGCTGCAGACTTCTATCCTCTTTCCAGGTGATTCCCAGATACTCCAGGATGCCTGGCTTGACTTCTGCGGCTGCCTGTGGAGGTAAACTGAGACTACTCATCCATTTCACTAAACTACCATTAGAGTGTAATGAGCTGTTTCATATTGAGGCCAGTGGACTAGGGTGTGTATCCCCCATGTTACAGATGGGGAAACTAAGTGACTTTCCCATGGTCACATAACTAATAAGTGGAAAAGATGGAATTGGGACCCAGTTCCAGGACTCTAGGAACTTAATAGACACTAAGCTATTCTGTCCTTTGCCCAAGTTAAAACTCTTCAAAATGGACCTATTTCAAAGCAATCCTTATAAAACATTCCTCTCCTTCCCCCTTCTCAAGGTGAAGAAAGTACTTCCCTGGTGGCGCAGTAGTTAAGAATCTGCCTGCCAATGCAGGGGACATGGGTTCGATCCCTGGTCCAGGAAGATCCCACATGCCGCGGAGCAACTAAGCCCGTGTGCCACAACTACTGAGCCTGCACTCTAGAGCCCACGAGCCACAACTACTGAGCCCGCGTGCCACAACTACTGAAGCCTGTGCGTCCTAGAGCCTGTGCGCCACAACTACTGAGCCCACACACCACAACTACTGAAACCCGCATGCTCTAGGGCCCACGTGCCACAACTACTGAGCCCACATGCTAAAACTACTGAAGCCCACGTGCCTAGAGCCCGTGCTCCACAACAAGAGAAGGCACTGCAATGAAAAGCCTGCTCACCGCAATGAAGAGTAGCCCCCGCTCACCGCAACCAGAGAAAGCCCTCGTGCAGCAACGAAGACCCAACACAGCCCAAAAAAAAAGTGAAGAAAGCATTCTAAAATGTAAAGTTTCCCAAATTTCCTAAAAGATCTCAGAGAACTATGCAGCCTATACAGCATTCTGTATACATAGAAGACCACAATTCAACTACTCCAAATGACCAAGGCTGAAGTGGGGGGGGGTGGGGGGTACCCGACAGGAGATGCTGTGAATGATGAAGGGAGTAAAAACCAGGATAAAGTGTCCAACTGCCTGGTACACAGCTCTTTGGAACAAGAACTGCTGTGACCTGCAGGTTAATATGCAGGAGTACATCCAACATGATCAAATCCTCCTTTTGCTTCTGCACTGCTCTGCAGTAGCTCTCACCAACTGCTGACACAGAACGTGTTTTGACATGGAGAATATGAGCAGCGAAAAGTCGTTCCTCTACTGTCTGCTTTAAAAACTGTGCAGGCCAACTCTTAGAATTGGTCATGTTTTCTCAGGGTGTGAGGGGCTCTGACACTTTGGTAATACCATATTCCAGGAAAACAGCAATTCCAGATCTATTTCTCCATGTTTGTTTGTTTGTTTGTTTTGGGGGGGGGGTGATGAGAATATTTAAGTTCTACTCTCTTCATATCTATTTCTATTAAAGGAAAGGACTCCTAATGTTACCCAATATTTATAAAAGGAATTTTCATAAAATTTCCAAAATTGTATACTTTGTTCTGCACATTAACAATGTAAGCAAGCATATCAACAAAGCCCATCCTTGAAAGGAACCAGAAGTGCAGGTAAATGAATTGTCCAAGGCTACACAGCTGCTAAAACACATGAGCTAGAATAAGAATCCCTATCCATTTGCCAAGGCATTTCCCAGTTAAAGTTTTCTATTCTATGAACCAAAATGGTCTTCTCCTCTCCTTGTGTCCCAGTGGCACAGCTTTACCCCATTGGAAAAACTAAACAGTTACCAGAGCTATTAGTTTTCAACCTTTATCCACTACCTATACACAGTATATCATCATGCATCTTAGTTAACAAAGAAAATTGCTTTTCATTTTCTTGTCCTTCAACATGGGGATCCCAAACTTTCTCCTGCATCTCAAGATTGGAAAAATCACATCAACCCTGCTCTACATCCTACCTCTCCACCCTTCCCTCTTCCAATCCCTCCTTCAGGGTATCTTTTGGATACTGATAAAAGAGTTTTGGGCTCACCACTTCCCAAAAGGTAAAGTCCAAACTCAAGAACTTCCCCAATCAGATCTTGACATACTTATAAAATGTCCTTCCCAACCACACCTCGCACTCCTCTGTGTCAAGGCTCACCATGCACCTGTGCTCTAGTAGCCACATCGAGCTCACTGAAGGACTCCCAAAGACAAGACTCATTTCTAAATCTCTGCAAGTGTATTTACCCTCTTTTGTCAGCCTACAATACCCTTCCCTTGTCTTGATTACCAAACAAAACTCTAAACCACTCCAGCTCCAGTCTCCAATTCTGTGATGACTATCCCCAGCTTATTTCTCAAAGTTCACAGCACTCTGTGCTGAGCCCATCATAATTATTATAATTATATAACATATTATGTAATACAGGAGAGCAACTGAGTCCCCTTCTTATTCCAAGCTCATATAATAAAGACTCCCTAAAAATCCATTCCACAAATTTGTATGGATTAGGTGCTGGGAATACAGTGAGCAAAACAAACTGGGTCTCAACTCTCATGGAACTTACTTCTACTAGAGAGAAAAGGGAAAAACATTTAACAAATAAACTTATGCTTGAGGTGGAAATGAGTGCTGAGGGGAAAAGTAAAGCAGACTAAGGGAAGAAACAGTGTTCACTTTAGATTATCAAGAAAGGTCTCCCTGAAAAGGGAGCTTCTATCAGAAAATTGAATCAAGTGAGGGAAGGACCCCTGAGGGTTAGAGCATTTTGGGCAGAGTGAAAAGTAAAAGTGACAGCCCTGGGCAGGGAGTATGCAGCTGTAGGAGTACCCAAGCAGAGTGGCTGCAGGGGGGCAAGATCCCCTGGAGCTTACACCTTATGCAGCAAGCACACTATTCACACCTGGACCAACAAAACTGGACCCTGGTCATTCTGAATCTCCTTTGTTAACATCCCTTGCTGCCGACCAGAGTGACAACTGGATGCTCTCCTGCTGAGTGGAAACTCTGCCCACAACACCCTGGTCTCTTCTTGCTGCTGCTGCTAAGTCTTAGCTCCTCAATCTTCCACAGCTTTCTCAGGGTGAACTCCATTTCATCTTCTTTGGCTTTCTTCTGAATAAAGTCTAATAAATGCTGTGGTCCTACTTCCTTGCTCCTTCTTCAAAAAATTTCATAGCCCTTTCTGCTGCAGTTCCCAAAAGATCCTAATAAATCTCCCTGCAATCCACTGGGCAGCCTTCTCCTTCTCCCACTGTAACAGCAGAGGCTATCTGACTTCTTAAGCAGAATTTTCCTCCCTAAAAAGCAATATACTGACTTCTTAAAAAATCCTGCCCATTTTTTCCCCTGTTACTCTAAAGTTTAACTGCTACGTGTCTCTACAATTATTTCATTTCAAAGAAAAGTACCTTTGTTTAAGCAAACCTAACACATGGACTTATGAATTTACTCAAAGGATAAATTGGTCATGACTTTGGTTATAAATGGATTTTTCACTTTAGAAAATGATTCATAATAGCATTACTATAAACGGCAAGCTGTCCTATTTCATCCTAAATTTAGGAGTCAATTTTCACACAAATCTCTGAGGACACATCATTAGGTCAGGTGAAGTATATATGTACAATGAGATCTTCTTTCAAAGAGCCAGGCTTGGATTCCCATCATATATTCTTGGGAATATTTTACTTAACCACTTCCAATTTGGGCTGATTTATAATCATTCTATTGTGAAAGGCTATAATTCCTAAAATGTACGTTTCAACACCAAAATGTCTAAAAGTTCAGTAGCTATAAACCCATCAAACCAAGTAGTCTCCTGCTCTCACCTGGCTGAGATTCCAGACTTATAATTGTTCAGGTAGCCAACCCATATGGTTCCATTTTTCTTACACACATTACCATGCCAAATTACTTACACTGTTCTCTGCCACTTCTTACAGAACTCTTCTTGGACTTTTTCTATGCTCACACTGTCTGATCATCAATTTGCATGTCAGTTCCTTTTAATTGGATTCCATCCAACCAGAATTACAGCTGCCTCTCTCTATGAAAGAATAAAGTGATTTTTTCCTTCAACAATGCCAGGGTTCCTACCAGGGAATCAAACTGTCACTCCACTTGCTATTAATTATCCTGAGCTACGCCACTGTTTCCCTTCCTTCATAAAGCCCTGAACCAGATTCCTTCCCCCTGTGATTAACAGCAGTCATGATGATGCCTTACATCCAATGAGCCAACGCAAGAGGGAAATCCAGGCATCAGGCATGGATGACAAGCAATGACAAGAATGTTCTTTAAGCAGAACATTTAACTAAAGCAAAGTCTCTTACACAAAATAAATGAATTCTGAGGTTAAAGGCTTGTCTTATAGATTTCTAGGGCAAAAGATCCCTCAACTTCCCATGGCAGTCTGCTGCACTATCTCAATCCACAAGGTTAAGACAGGTTTTCTGATACCTAAATCTCTTTAGCCATAATATAAGCCTGTGATTTCTTGTTTCCGTGGTAATGGCAGAGATCTTACCAGCCTCCTCTGTGTAACAATCCCCCTGGCATTTAAAGGCTCCTATTAAATCATCCTTCAGTCTCCCCTTCTTCATGTTGTATCATATTCAGGAGAAGGACCAGGATGGAAAGAAGCCTCAAAATAGTTTCATATGAGACTCAATTGAAGAAATTGAGATTTTTTAGTTTGAATACTTGGGGGATATGATAGCTGTCTTTAAAAAAATCTCAAGGGCTTCAAGTGCGAAAGAGGAAATTAGATTTATTCAATATGACCCCAGAGAGTAAAACAAAAAAGAACCAATAGAAACCTGCAGAGAGAGAGACTTCCCCTCAATATAAAGCAGGAATTTTCTAACAGAAAAATGGAGCTGTGCAAAGAAGACATGACCTCCCAAAGCAGGCCATTCCACGTCAGCAAAGGTGGGACAGCCACTTGGAAAAGATGTAATAATGTGTCTGTAAGCACCTGCAGGGCAGGCTGGCTACAACGATCTCTAGCTTCCTTCCAACACTATGATTCTACAAAACTAATCATCAAAGGTTTAGGTGACTGGGGTTTTATGACAATGAAGAGTGAGGCTTTAAAGTAATGAGTGACAAGCCTCCCACCACTCACATACACAGCATGTATTCACAGGTAACAATTCATTATGCAAAGGGTGAGAGGGAGGGCCTTATATAATTTCACTTGATGGGGAAATGAGCAAAGTTTCGAAAAAGTCTCCCCTACTGTGGAGGGTAAAATAATGGCTCCCCAAAGATGCTGAACGTCCTAATTCCTGGAATCTGTGAATATATTATGTTATATGGCAAAGGGGAATTAAGGTTGTAGATGGAATTAAGGATGCTGATCAGCTGATCTTAAAGGGACTGCCCTGGTTTGTCCACGTAGGCCTAATGTAATCTCAAAGGAAGAGGAAGATGTGACTATGCAAGTAGGAAAACAGAGAGATGGTTTCATGAGAAGGACTCGACCTGCTATTGCTGGCTTTGAAGATGAAGGCAGGACCACACACCAAGAAATGCGAGAAAGCGCTAGGAGCTAGAAACGACAAGGTAACAGAACCTCCCCTAGAGCCTCCAGAAGGAATGCAGTCCTGCTGACACCTTGATTTTAAGCCCAGTGAGACTCATGTTGGACTTCTAACCTACAAAATTGAAGATAATAAATCTGTGTGGTTTTAAGCCACCAATTTTGTGGTAATTTGTTACAATAACAAACAGGAAACTAACATACCCACCAAAGATCCTGATATGCCCATACATTCTCAGAGAGAATGGGTAATATTTACTGAATACTTTTAAAATGATAATCTCTAATATCTTTCATCAATGATAATCTTTGTCTTTTATGAGAAGTATAGAAATCTATATGAGAAGTGGAAGTCTATCGAGACCAACATAAACTATAACAATTAGCCTTTAGATGCCATATCTCATGTTCATGTCATGTACCTGGCACACTCGATAAATTTTTAGTGACTTAAATTGAAGATCCAAAGTTCAAATACCATCTTTGGCCTCCTCTGCTGCCAGGGACAAAAAAACTCTTGTGCTAACCAGAACATGGCTATCATTTAACAATCTCACCCAAGGATTAAAACAGTGGATGAACTCTTTCCAACTGCCCTCTGTTTAGCTTCTGTAGTTAGCAAAAACAAGAACAGTGTGCATATGTGGGTACATCTGAGAGAGAGAGTGAGAGCTTTTCCACACAATCATCTATGTTCCCCCATTCAAGAAGGAATCAGTCCAGATTACATTCCAGAAGATCTACTTCCACCCCCTTCCCAAAGTACAAATGCTACTACTGTGGGTATGGCTCCCTCAACAATAGAAAACCTCAAGCAAGATATATCTGAACTCATCCCTTTTTACTTGTATTCTACTCCCTTCCATCCCTTCCTTCTGGTCTCCATCCTCCACCAAGTGGAAAATGCTGTCCAACTTTCCTGTCCTCATTTCCCCTCAGAGTTACAGTCAAGCATTATGGTTAAGTTACGGTTCTGTGCCTACACAGGAGCAAGCAGCTGAAATGCTGTAAAGTTTCCAAGTGGAGCCACAAACACAGAGCCATCAGGCTGGCTTTCATACCCTCTAACGCCTACACCCAAGGAGCTGGTGGCAAACGTCACCCAGGAGCGCCCTGTTGGCTGGAGGCAGGCAGCTGCTCCACAGCTTCTTCTCCCAGCACTGTACTTGGTCCTTGTAGTCACTGGCATTCTTTAAGAGTGCTTATACCTGGCCCCATATACGTACAGTTGACCCTTGAACAGCACTGCTTTGAACTGTGCAGTTCTACTTAAATGTGGAGTTTTTTCTATGGCAAATACTACAGTACTGCACAATCCCCAGTTGCTTGAACCTGTGGATGCAGAACTGTAAATGGAGAGGAACTACAGATACAAAAAGCCAGCTATAAGTTATATGTGGATTTTCGACTGTGGGGAGGGCCAGTGGCCCTAACCCCCACATTGTTCAAGAGCCAACTGTATACATAGCTGTACAGTCTCTTGTTGGCACATTCCAAATCTAAGGCACAGTCAACTGCATTTTGACATAAGCCTGAGTCTGTCCTCTTCAGAGAGGAAAAAAAAAAAAAAACTTGGGAAACAAACATTTAAAACAGATAGTCTGCAGTTTAGGGAGAGAAGGGACTTTTTAAACAAGTGAAACTTTTACATACACACATATACTTAATATTAGAAAACCTATATGTTTCAAAGAACTTTAAATTCCGGACTTCAGAAATGAAAAGTCTAAATCTAACCACTAACAGAAGTCTCTCTTGTTTTAAAACTTAAAAAAAACAACTGAAACTCAAGGTCCCCAAGGCTGGCAGAGAGGTTTTTGGGGATCACTCCCCTATGGGCTCACATAATATACACGTTCTTGGGCAGTCTGTCGACAGTGCAGTGGTTAGGCGTGCATACTCTAGAGCCGGACTGCCCAGATTCCTCTCCCACCTCTGTCACTCACTAGAAAAATCCCTGATCTCTCTGTGCCTCATTGTGTTCACTCACAAAATGGAATAATTACAGTAACTACACCTCACAAGGCTGTTAAGATTAAAGGAGCTCATAAACATAAATCACTTAGAGTAGTGCCTGGCACAAAGTTAACTGCACTAGTTTATGTAAGCAATCATCGTCCACATTTGTCCCTCATGGGAAGTTCTCATAATGATCCTACAGGTCACATCATCATCTCTGATCAATGACCACCCTGACTCTAATAACCCAACACCAATTCCTATCTCTCCATTTTGACTGCCTAACCTGACCGTACATAATCTGCTGAGTGGGAAGGGCTATGTCTCTGTAGGTTTTGATGGAAACAGACTGGCTTTCAAGAAGAATTCACTGAGAGTATAGTATGATCCTCCAAGGACACCAAGTCTCAGAGTATAGTATGATCCTCAGGCTTCGCTTTCCCTTTCTGTGAACTGATGATCTCTAAGGAATCCTTCCACTGGAACACGGCACTCCACTAGCCTATGAATTATCTATTCCCAACCTAAAATATGTCCTTCATTGCTTCCCAGGTAAGAAATATTGATAGCTCTTCAAGAGCCACCAAGGTCCTCTGGGCTGCTACCTACCCAGCATACAAAGTGGTCAGCTCTTCAGCCATTTAAAATTCTTCTTTCAAACACAGTTGGATTACAACTGCTCTAAACATTTCTGAAACCACTTTTGCTTATGCCTCAAGAAAAATTATATGAGCCAAAGAAGGAGTTATATGAATTGCTTTAAAGTCATTCACTGATGTTAAATCTAAGCAGGTTACCTAGGTAGTCAATGACCTCCTGTGGCATGCTTGACTCCAAATAAAATTTGGCTTCCTCAGGAAAACTAAGGCAATGGTGAAGACTAACGCAACTGAAATTATTATTAGAAAGATATAATATAAACGTATCTCAAGAACAGCACCGAAGAGGAGTCTCTGAACCTTTTGAATTGAAGCTATGTAGAAAGAATAAGTATAAAACATATATGTGACAAGTATGCTAAATACTGCAACACGTTGATGGAAAGAAATCAAAAAAGATCAAATGGGGAGATATACTATGATCACAGATTAGAAGGTTCAACATAGTGAACAATTCTCCCCAAATTTAGTGAAATTTACAGATTAAGTGAAATTTCAATCAAAATCCCAGGAGGATTTTTTTTAAATTATAGATTAAATTATTCTAAAATTTATATGGAAAAACAAAGGAACTAAATAGTCAAAACAATGGTTGAAAAAGAATAAAGCTGGGAAATTCATACTACTAGATTTTAATATAAAACTACAGTAATCAAGACAGTGTGATACCGGAGAAGGGATAGACACATAGACCTAATAGAACAGACAGAATAGAGAATAAAACAGATCCACGCATATATAGACAACTAATTTTTTATAAAGGTGCAAAGCTAATTCAGGGAGAAGGAACAGTCTTTTAAACAAATGATGTAACAATTGGGTATCCATATGAAAAAAAATTAATTCCAATCCATACTTCACACCATACACTAAAATTACCTCAAAATGAATCAAGGACTTAAATGTAAAATCCAACAGTACAAAACTTCCGGAAGAAAACCTTTGTGACCTTTGGTTAAGCAAAGATTTCTTAGCAATGAACACCAGAAATATAATCCACAAAAGAACAAACTGATATTTGCACTTCAACAAAATTTTAAATTCTGCTCTTCAAAAGACAGTTAATGTGAATGAAAAGGCAAACCATAGGCTGGGATAATATACTTGCAAATCATATATTTGACAAAAGACTTGAATTCTGAATACGTAAAGAATTCTTAAACTCAGTAAGAAGAAAACAAACAACCCAGTTTTCAAAAAATGGACAAAAGATTTGAACATATGCTTCACAAAGGAAGATATATGAATGGCAAGCACATGAAAAGGTGGTCAACATTGTTAGTTATTAAGGAAATACAAACTTAAGCCACAATGAGATTTCTACTACATGCCCATTAGAATGGTTAAAATTTTTAAAGTATTGACGATACCAAGTGTTGGCAAGAATACAGAGGAACTGGAACTCTCACACACTACTGATGGGAATCTAATATGGTACAAACACTTTTAGAAAACTGTTGGGCAGCTCCTTATAAATTTAAACATATACCTGCCATGTGACCCAGACGTTCCATCCCTAAGTATTTACCTAAGACAAATGAGAACATATGTTCATACAAAGATTGGTATGTCACAGCAGCTTTATTCATAATAGCAGAAAACTGCAAACAATCTAAATGCCCCAAAAGAGATGAATGGATACACAAACTTTGCTATATCCAAAGAATGAAATAGCATTCAGCAATAAAAAAGAAACTACTGATAACCACTGCTATGTGAATAAATCACAGAATAATTATACTGAGTGAAAAAAGCCAGACTAAAGAAAAGAATAATACTGTATGAGATTCCATTCATATAAAATTATTGGAAATGCCAATTAATCTGTAGAGATAGAAAGCAGACCAGTGGTTGCCTCAGGACAGGGAATAGAGAAAGGCAGGAGGAAGTATTATAAAGGGGCATGAGGAAACTTTGGGGGGTGGTAGATATGTTCATTATCCTAACCATGGAATGAATGGTTTCATGGGTATACACTACATCAAAACTTAACACACTTATATGTGAAGTTTATTGTATATCAATTATACTTCAATTTTTTTTAAAGAATTCAAAGAGGAAAAGTAAAATAAAATGAAAAATAAAAAGCATAATATCTGGGCTTCCCTGGTGGCACAGTGGTTGACACTCTGCCTGCTAATGCAGGGGACACGGGTTCGAGCCCTGGTCTGGGAAGATCCCACATGCCGCGGGGCAACTAGGCCCGTGAGCCAGAATTACTGAGCCTGCGCGTCTGGAGCCTGTGCTCCACAACAAGAGAGGCCACGATAATAAGAGGCCCGCGCACCGCGATGAAGAGTGGCCCCCGCTCACCGCAGCTAGAGAAAGCCCTCGCACAGAAACGAAGACCCAACACAGCCAAAAATAAATAAATTAATTAATTAATTATTTTTAAAAAAGGCATAATATCTGCTCATGTTCTAATAGTTTATAGTCAAGTGGAGGAATCAGACATAAACAATTGTGGAAGTACCACAATGAGAGAGATATGGAGTGCTATGGACACACAAAAGAGGGGCATTATCCTGAACTGGGAGGCTAAATATGACTTTATGCAGGAAACTAAAGTACAAGTTAAGCCTGACTGATTAGGTCTACAAGGCAGACTGCTTATAGAGATTCTACTGTTTATTTCCTGTTTATTTTTAAGTCAATCTCTTCTTACCATCACATCTCATTTCATGTGTATTATTTCATGATGATTATGTTATATTTTAACTATAAAACACCACACATAATAAATACCACATATTACACACAAATGTATACTTTACAGATAGTCATTTTCTCAGAACCAATAATCATCTGTTGTAGGATGGCAGCAAACACTGGTTTTATTTTGTTCTGTACATGGGAAAAATTGTAGAATTCAAAGAAACCAAACTAATAATTTGGGGTTTCTTCCCTCTATTTTTACAAGGCTAGAAATAAGTTATGGTAAACTTAATACAAAGAAAGCCCAGGAAGTGCTAGTATATATGGATTAAAGCAAATGTCCTTAGACCCACAAGACTTCAAGTTTTTTCTATACTAATATATTATAGACTTAACATCCCAAGAACCACAAACAGTATTTTTCCCAAGAAAAATGTATCTCTAATAATTATAATCTTTCTGCACAATAAAGAAAATAATTTAAATCATTAATCAAGACCTTAAAGGAACTCTGGAAAGAAGTACATTTAAAATAGGATTCAATCCTTCCACTATTCCTCAAAACCAAACAGTAATTACAAAACACTTGCCCTTTTCTCTTTCTCTTTGATTTTAACATCCTGTGAAGCATTCCACCTGCCCAGCACTAAATGCTCTAAGCTCATTCTTAAACTATCATCTTCATGTTAATTGCATGGGGGTGGGGGGTGAGGGGCACAAACAGGCAAGGCAAAGAGATGGAACCACATAAACTAAGAGGTCCATTTTCCTCCATGTGTGCTAAATGGATTTCAAAATAAAATACACAAGAAAACCTCAACCTCATTTTTTAAGTACTGATTTCCACCTGTACACTAAATGACTCTTTTGTCCCATGGTCTCATCCACCATGCCACTCTGGGTGTTGAGAAACAAAGAAATAGTCCAAAATAGTCAAGAGAAGACAAGAAAGAATAAAAGGCAAGCATCGTGCAAAGAAAGCCACTAAGAATTATATCTGCCACCAAGGGCAGCCCTGACAATCACAGCCTCTCCCATGGGCCAGCTCAGACTAATCTCACTGTGAGATGGTGGAAACACCGCTTACCAACTTCTACATGCTGTGTGGTTCAGAAACAGATATTAACCACGTCTTGTACCTGGAACATTTCCGCCAAACTCCTGGTTCAACAAACAGACAAGAAATTTGACCAGAGCAAGAGATGTTAGTTTAACAGATTAAATTGTTCACTGTCATAGTCAAGCTACCTTCTTAAAGATAAGACAATGCTTCTTTAAAAGGATTTCTCAGCTACAAGACTGTAATTTGGAAATTTAAATTTCTGTCTCCTGTATATAGAGTAGGACATAATCAGGAACTCACATTCCCTAACTTTAGCTTTTTTGTAAAAACCTAAGGTTGCTCTTATTTATGGAATAACAATAAATACTCAAGGACCTAAGATATGACCCACCATCTAAGTACCCATATCAGTGACTCTCCTAACAGGATACTAAGGTGGAAGCCAGTTTACTGCATCCCAAAGAGTCCAGCCAAAAGCCCCAAACTCAGTTTCTTTAATTGCCAAATACATTTTATAACTAGAACATACAACCAGTAACAAGCTTAATTATAACAGTGGGCATTTTAATTGCTTTTGGAAAACTAGCCAACAACCTGTGGTATACAGCTTCAAAAGGATGCAATCTCATGAGCTAATTAAGATCTAAACCCTGACAAACTGTAGCTCTCACAGTGATATCACTTGCAAGCTGCATACAAGTAAGATATATAAAAGGATAATTTAGAGACACGGATGTAGAGAACAAACATATGGACACCAAGGGGGGAAAGCGGGGGGTGGGGTGGTGGGATGAATTGGGAGATTGGGGTGGACATGTATACACTGATATGTATAAAATAGATAACTAGTAAGAACCTGCTGTATAGCACAGGGAACTCCACTTTGTTGTACAGAAGAAATTAACACAACATTGTAAAACAACTATACCCCAATTAAAAAAAAAGAAAAGAAAATCGTAAAAAAAAAAAGAAAAAAGAAAAGGAAAGAAATTACTTATGGGAATTAGGGGACTTTAATTGGATTTTGCTTTGGATCGTCCCACAGTTTAGAGGGCTGGCCTTCAAGAAGAAAATGTCTCCCAAGTAGGAGAGTCAGAATCGTTTGCTTTGTTTAAAGTAATTTCAGATCCCTTCACACTTGAGTTGTTTTATTAAGCTGACTTGGGAAGGTTCTGGCATTTTTTAGAAATTTTTAAAGGAAAGATACTTTTAAAAAGGAGGAAGATGTTTTATGTCATGTTACTGAAGCAATGACTCAAATTTGATCGATGGACAGAGCTCAAAAAGTATCAGGAGAGTTTTCTAAGAAACAGCGATAGCACCTTGCCTCATTTCTATCTCCCCCACACTCCTCACTTAATAAAATTGAGAGCTCCGGTTTATTTTATTTAAAGGACAAAATCATCCTTATGGTGAAAAGATTCAACAGAAGGAAAAATCTCTGGTTTTGCCCTTTCCACCCTTAGTCAGTGCATGCTTGCAACAAACTCAGAACAAAAGTACCTTGTTATCTGGACTGCTGAACACTAGGATGGATGGTTTCAGAAATGTGCTTATTTTTAAAGAACCATGAATGAGTCAATTCACCATCTTTAAGGAGAGCACTCTCATGGGTGAAAACTTGCCCAAACTATCTGAATGGCCAGATGGGCATTTCTCAACACTGAGAGCAAGAAGTTAGAGTAAAAATATTATGAAGTGGCGAATTCCCTTGTGGTCCAGTGGTTAGGACTGCTGCAGGGGGCTCGGGTTCAATCCCTAGTTGGGGAACTAAGATTCCCACATGCCACATGGCACGACCAAATAAACAAATAAATAAATTTTTTTAAAAAACATTATGAACCTAGGGGCAAGACAGGAATAAAGACACAGACCTACTAGAGAATGGACTTGAGGATATGGGGAGGGGGAAGGGTAAGCTGGGACAAAGTGAGAGAGTGGCATGGACATATATACACTACCAATCGTAAAATAACTAGTGAGAAGCAGCCGCATAGCACAGGGACATCAGCTTGGTGCTTTGTGACCACCTAGAGGGGTGGGATAGGGAGGGTGGGAGGGAGGGAGACGCAAGAGGGAAGAGATATGGGGACATATGTATATGTATAACTGATTCGCTTTGTTATAAAGCAGAAACTAACACACCATTGTAAAGCAATTATACTCCAAGAAAGATGTTAAAAAAAAACAAACAACAACAAAAAAACATTATGAAGTAACAATTTCTGGCTGAAGTGCAGACCTCCTCAACCCACTGTTACCTCCTGCCGGAGCCAACACATTCCTCTGGTGTCAAATTTAACCCCACCTGAACAGCTCAACAATTTGCACATGGCACCCACACAAAGCCTCTTCCTGTGATTAATACCAACTAATTTAAGTCCAGATGAGCGATACTACCCTAGTTCTGGAAAAAGAACAAAAGCGGCTGAGTCTGGTTTCACAGGGGTTAATGCCACCACAGAGGAAGAAAGGAGTTTTCCAAACTTCTCTTCTCTGCCCTCAAGCCAATTCTTCCAAGGTAGTCTAAACCTGGGCACTAGCCAGCCTTGTGCAGTCTCGCTAAGTCTGCTCACTGCAACAATCCCCATAGCAGTCTGGCTTTGTGACATGTTCCTAGCCTTCAGCAAGGAAGCAAGTCCTTAGTACACAAATACCCAACCAGGCAGCAAGGGCATCAGCTGAGTCGTGAGGGATGTCTGAGCTACTTTTGGTGGCTCTGATAAACAAGCATGTAACACCCCTCCCACATCTTTGACAAAAATGTTCATGTCTTTGCAGCAATAAACGGAGGGAATTCAATGTGGGACTGCTTGTGTGTCAGAGATCCAATTTTCTCAAAAGCTTCTAAATAAGCAACCAAATTTCATGTCCTACAAAAAACATCCATGACATAAAATATCCTAAATCAAAAGTCAAGTTTTTAAAAAGCCACAAAAACATGTCTTTCTTCATTATCACATATTACTTATTCCCTCCCTAAAAGAAAATACAGGAAATAAAGAATGCAAATTGCCACCACATGATGGGGTCCTAACTCTGACCTCATACATCTCTCATAATAACACACACTATATGTTAACCCTGGTTTAAATACTCCAACTGCTGTGAACCCAGCATTCAGCAGACTGTGAGACGGGTGCCTGACATCTCTGTGTCCCTGCAGGAGCCGCTGCCCATTCCTCTCAAGATACAGCTCTAGACTCACTGACAACCACCACCCCTGTCCCCAAGGAAGTGATGTTTGGTCACTAACACCCCCCTATGTCTGAACTCCAGAATCCCACAGTCAAAATGCTATCACAATGTTGTCTTTCTGTTCCAGAAAAAGACACAAAAAGAGGAGAAAGAGCTTTCCTGAAAAAGGTTTTTCTTTCAGTTGCCCATGAAAAAGAATACAAGAGAACTGATCAATCTGATGCTCTGGGATATTTTTTCTGCTTGTGATTCTGCAGATATTAACAAATCAGTGATACAAGACAGGGCTAGGTAAGCTAAACATCACACTGTCCTCTCTGAGCCATTCAGACTTGAACAAACTGGGCTTTCACAAACAGACTCAAAGGATCAAACACGTCACTCAGAGCTCATTCTCTGAGTCCCCTTCAGGAATCTTAGAAACAACCTATAAAGCAAAGACCTAGAGAAGGAGGCTATACAGTCAGCATCCCAAGACCAAGAATCCCAAAATAATAGATGCAGAGACTCTGCACCTATTTTTTTTTTTTTTTAACAGCCAAGACCGTTAATATGGACAGCTATTCTATGGGGAAGGGCTCTCTCTAAGACCTGCTCTATAAGGCAGACGTACTAAACTAGATAGAAATAGGGTTTAAATGTACCAAATAAAGTCAGTGTTATTAGTTACATGTTTCAATTAAATTTTTTTCATAAATGTTAGCTATCATGTTCTCCTACCAAGTGGATTCTGTCTAGTTGACAGTTAAAGCTAAAGCCAGATGTCAACCCCACCAGGGTAGGGATTTGGTCTGCTTTTTTTCACAAATGTATCCAACAACCAGAATAGTGCCTGGCACGCTATGTGCATGCAAATATTGCATGCAAATACTGTGTACATGCAAATATCAAATACAAATTTCTTTAATCCTTGCAACTACCTAGATGAAGAAACTTGGATTAAGACATTTAAGTGGCATGCCCAAGGTCACACAGCTGGTAAGTGGCAGCATGACATTCCTTACGTCCTTAAGAGTAGATCCATGTATATTGGTTATTGCAACCATTGGGTTTACTGCATAGTGTAACTAAACAATCCTTCAGCTTACTCTCAATTCTGCATTGAACTAAGTATTATAAAATTGGTGTCTACTTTTAGCAATTGTTATGTGAAACCAGTCAAAGAAAGCAAACTGGTGGCACTACAACATAACACAGGACTAAAATTCACAATTATACAAGCTACAACTCTTTCTAATGGGGCAAATTTGTGTAAAAAGCATGCAGATAAGGTCTGATAATTAAAACACAGAAGGAGCCAACCTGTTGGACATACCACTGATCTCTTAGGAAGAAATGAAAAAAATCTTGCTTTAACAGTTAACGTTAAAGAGCAAAAGAAATACTTTTAAAATATGATGACTGGTCATATTTGAGACTCAGGAGCAAATCAGGTGCTCCCTATCAAGAAAAATTCAACAAAAATGAAAAAATCCCAGGAAAGGAGAAGTATCAGAGGTTGCAAAGGCTCCAGACCTGGCCTCCCGGTATCTTTATATTGGTTTCCTGGGAACATACCAGCCTTTATATACTGCTTAGAGCAGAAGCTTCTAATAAACATTCTTTTATTTTACAATATGCAAGATATCACATAACGAAACAAGGTAAGGTGAAATCTCATCACACAATACAACACAAACAGCTGTGAGTTCCTAGTTAAAGGACAGCAGCTCAATTCAGCTGCACACCTGCAATTATTTAATGTCTAGTTAAGCTTGTCTCTATTTAATAAATTACTTGATAATTACAAAGAGAATGGGAAGAAAAGGCATAAGCCACAGTTGAGAACTGGAGACAAGAGTAGGAATTAAACAAGGATAGAGAAAAACTCCTCACAAAAGGTCTGGGGAAAAACAAAGTATTTGAGCCAAGCAAGTTCAGTAATTCCATTTGACATATATTTTGTAAACATCTGCTAGTTCCAGGTACGGCGTCAACCATGGCAGAGGGTACAAGGCTAACCTGTCCTGGGCCTGCCCTCAGTGTGCTCACCAAGTCCCTGAGCTACTTCTAGGAAGAAGGGCTGAAAGATAAGTATAGAGTTCTCACTTTTCCAGGTGGGCAAAACAAACTGCAAGATTATCAATTTCCCTTTTCATTTAGTAACAGACGAGACCTCCACCACACAGTCAGCTTTCATATGTCCAGAAAACCAGACCAGAATATGCCAAGACAATACAAATGTATGTAGGCAGTGTCCAAATCTCATTTTCACCAACAGCTTGAGCCATTCCCCCCACCAGCTATTTCCTGAAATCCACCCAAAATAAATTCATTTTTCTCTATCTTTACTTCTCCTCTTGAGCCCTCTGATGAAACAAAATTGCCAAAAGGAAACAAAAGGAAAAGGCTGAGAGGGGAGGGGTGGAGTAAAGGAATTTCCTTTATACACTGTCACAGGCTGAATGGTGTTTCCCCAAAATTCATTTGTTGGAGTCCTAGCTCTTAGTACTTCAGAATGTGATCATATTTGGAGATAAGGTCTTTAAAGAGGTAATTAAGTTAAAACGATTTCTTATTAATACAATATAGCTGGTGTCCTTATAAGAAGAAAACATTCAGACATAACATGCACACAGAGAAAAGACCACGTGAAGACACAGTAAGAAGGAAGCCACCTGCAAGCCAAGAAGAGAGGCCTCAGAAGAAACCAACCCTGCCGACACCTTGATCTGGGACTTCTAGCCTCCAAAACTTGAGAAAATAAATTTCTGTTGTTTAAGCCACCCAGTCTCTAGTACTTCGTGACGGCAGCCCTAGCAAACTACTATAGCTACAAATCAGAAAAATCAACTCTTAAAAAATAAATAATTTCCATGAACAGACTCATTCCAAATTCTTCAGCTAAATTTCCACTTAGATCCAAATAAGAGATCAACAACTCACTGGTATTTAATCCTTGCTTGTTGGGCCATCCCTGGCTATAATCTGATATAGCTGAAATGGCATGCATTCTTCCCACATAGCAATTCTGCAGCCTTGAACTTAGCCAAGGGACACTCTACTCAAATCACAAAAGGACCCAGACTAGACCATCCATCTACCCAGTCATCCTTTCATCCATTCATGCATTCATTCTATAATACTTGTTAGGCAGCTAGTATTTGTAGGGGAAAGGAAGAAAAATTGAGATTTAGGACCAGCTCCTTCTACTAGTACTAGGTACTATTACTTCTAGTACTAATTATATAATCCAGCTTAATTGAGATAGGTAAAAAGACCTATGGAAGCACCTTGTTAGGAAAGCCTAACACATAAGTTTCCAGGTCTTACAAGAAAAAAGGGAAGAGGAGAACATTTAGGTATAGAAAACATATAAGCAAAGGCACAGAAACATAAAAGCAGGAACTGGAAGTTAGAATATCAAAATATCTGAATGCAAATCCCAGCTCTAACACTTAACAAGGTGCATGACCTAGACAAACCACAGAACTCTTTGATGCTAAATTTAACACTGTAATCAGATAACGGCTGTCAAACACCTAGAGTCATCCCTACCAATGTAGGGCTGCTAGTGGTTATATTTTGTTTGTACTTGGAAACAGTAGATAGTTCTGTGGGCTGGGCAATAGGGAAGAATAAGCCTTTCGAAAGGAACCTGGAACAGTATTTTGGAGCCAGACTGTAAAGAGGCTCATATAGCATATTAAGGAGTTTGGAAAACGGTATGTCCTATGAACAACAGGAAGCCTCTGAAGGTTTTTTAGGCTCTAGTTGCAATGTGCAAAGTATGGGATTTCTGAAAGAAATCTCCAGTGGTGACAGCACAGTGAAACAACTGGGGAAGAGAGAATGAAGCCCGGGTGATGATTCAATCCAAGTTTCTGGGCCAGAGAAAAGGTGGACAGAAAGGAGAGGATAGAATCAAGGTACATTTTAGAAGTAAAACAGCCAGGACACAGTGACTTCCCAAGATGAAACTTGTTTCTCACAGAAAATGACAAAGGATTTAATTAAGTTAGCTAGCCAGGTTACTATTGCACACTCTAGAAACACTGTACTACTTAATTAACTAATTTATATTCTAATGAATTTACATACATGCACACAGGAAAAAAAAAGGGGGTGGGTAGCACAGCATGACCAAACAGACCAGAAATCCTGACCAATAAACTCTCTCTTTAAAGAGCCAAACAGCTGCAGAGAGCTTTTATTTTTAGCATTTAACATCTCTGATATTTACTAAAGTTTACAGTTCCTCTCCCTTGGGAGTTATTTTATTGTTTAAGTGGAATGTATTAATATTCGTACTTCCACCCTGACCAAACCAGCAGATAAGAGCAAACAGCTTCCTCTGACTCTTCAAGCTGCTGCTATTTTCATACCTAACCTACTCTGAAAGTATAATGATCAGCTCTAAATCTAGGCTTGGAGGCAGAGTACTAAAGGCCAGTACAACATTTACATTTCTCCCAGGCTGAGGCATGGAAATTCAGTGACAAATCAATTTTTTCCTTTACAGAATGGTGGACATGCAGGCTTTTGAGGCGGTGCAGGTGAGAGGAGATCCAAAAGCAGATGCCGGGGATGTCCTTCCATGAGTCATCTACATAATCCCGACAATTTTTAAAGCATTTATCAGGTCGACAAGAGCAGACCCGGTCAAGTGATGGGGCAGGCTGAACAGTTTTCAGACAGGCCTCTGTCCACACACTGGTATGGCCATATTCTGGCAAAAGTCAAGCCACCATCAGGCTTGCAACGAAGCGTAAGACCACTGATTAGAATTACCCAGGAGTCCTGGTCCAAGGTAACGCTTCCCTCCTTTGCACACCACCTACCCTGCACACACCCACAGAAACATGTCCACCCTCCACATGGCCATAGGTGTTCTTTGTGCCTCCCTTACAGGCCTTTAATAGTTTCTGTCTTTATATTAGTTATTTGTAAACAATCCTATCTCTTCATCTAGACCGTATGTTCCGGGAGAGGCAGGATCCACACTGGAGTCCACCTTGTGTTGTGCCTACGTAACAAAAATTCAATAGAAGTTTAGTGAATGACATGTTAACTGTAGCAGCAAAGAACCCTAAGGAGGACCTTGAAAGGCCTCTAGATGATAGCAGTGCTTCCAAAAATGTAACATGCAGACAAATGACCTGGGATCTTGTTAAAATACACGTTCTTGAACCCTATCCCCTGGAGATTCTGATTTTGTAAGCTCTGGGGTAGGGGGTCCCCAAATCTTCATTTCTAACAAGACTTCAGGGGGTGTTGATGTTGCTGGTCCACACCAGTTCTGCCTAGAATAACCTCCTATCCAAAGTAGAAATGACCCCAAATGCGATCCTGAGAAATAACATGTAGTGGCCACTGTGCCCCCCACACCATGACAAAAGTTTACACACACCCAAGGCAGCCCAGAGCACTTCAGGTCAGAGAACTGCTAAAGACATTCTCCCACGTACCAAGTCCCCAGGATTTCGGATGCGTGCCCCACAGACACTGAGGATGTGTCTTTCACAAAGATCTCTCACTGACCTTTTTTCACATCATCCACTCATTTTCCTTCCCTTTCTCTCTGCCTTTGCCTCTTTCTCCTTGTCCTTGCACAACTGGAACCACATCTGAATACTAAACTATAGCCCTTTTTTTGTGCTGCTCAGGAAAATATCCCAGGGAAACTGCCTGCCTCTCAAGTTACAGGTCCTCCCCCCTCTAACTTTACCTACTTTTCCTATAATGAACTCCCTCCATGCCAGCAATTAATCAACCCCTGAAGACCACCCAGGAACAGCCATGGGGAACTCTCTGCCCTCTCCATAAAGCTGCCTGCCAGCACCGTATGGGTCCCTGTAAGTCCCTCACAAGCACACTGCCATCTTCATCAGTCACAGCAAGAGGCTGGCTGCTCTCAGGCCTCCTTCTAGCTCTGATGTCCTAGAAGAGTCTGATCTAAACTCAGGGACACTTAGGAGCTATTCCAAGCACCTCCTTTGCTGACATTCTCTTCCTAGCGCCCCCTTGCTGGTGTCCGTCCTTTCACTCAAGATACCAGGGGAAAACATCTGGAAATTCAGAGTCAGGAGACCTGTAGTCAAACCCCAACACCACCAAGGAGCTGTCTGACCTTGCGCAAATCATGTAACCTAAGTGACCCTCCATTTCCTCAGCAGTAAACTCAGCTATTTTATGAGGTTTAATTGAGGTAAGATGAAATATATTAAATGTTTCCCAAACTGCAAAACCCTACAGAAATGTTATTTATCATCAATGCCCAGGTTCCCTCATATCCCTGCTTCACCTACTAACGGTTCTCAGCTCAAATGGTGCCCTTCTTGAAGACACATACCCTAGGCACCCCAGTAAAAGGAGAGTAACTTTATGTTCTCTCTGTATCCCCAGGTTGGTGACAGTCAGCTTTGCGTTTAGAGGTGTCTGTGCTCAGATTCCTGTCAGACTGCAAGTTCCCTGAAGACTCTGGGCAGCATCTCACATATCATCTTGTTTAGAGTCTGGCACTCACTAATACTCAAATACCCTCTGTGTGAGTCACATTTCAGTTAGTAGGTTAAACTCCTCTCTAGGTAAAGGACAGAGCAGGAAGAAAAGCTAATCAACGAAAGTCAAATGCAACACAACTGCTACTTTATCCCATGGGCTCCGAAATCACTGTCCCTTTTAAGTCACTATTTACTGGCAACTTACAATGTCCCAGGCCAGTGCCAATAAGCACTTCACACATATTATGACCTTAATCCTCACAATCACTCAATGAAGCAGGTACTATCATTATCCCTATTTTATAAATGGAGAGAGTAAAGCACAAACATGTGTCTGAGGAGATACAGCCAGCACTGGCAAAGCAGGAATCTGAATCCAGGAGGTCTTATTTTGAAGCCAATGCTTTTAACTTCCAGGTGAGGCAGACCCTTCCGGGACACAAAGATTCAAGGCACGTCTCCAACTGGGAAAAGCACCTCTGCCTCCACATTTTAGCTCCTTACTCTTTGAACCAATTAACAGGACAAAATGACAGCACTGTGTTCCAGAAAAATTACAGCTGCTCATTTTCTCAATTAGCATGTGATGGGGTGGAGGGGGACGACCAAATATTTAATGTGTTTGAAACCTAGTCTATGAAAGATTCAGTCACTTGAAAACCACATTTATAATTGGAAGTAAATCTCGAAAAACACAAACTCCAGGCAAGGTTTTCACTTCAATAACCTTTGTAGTTAATAACTGACAGTAGTAAAAGAAGAAGAACGGAAGATAGGCTCTGAATTATACGTCCTACAATGGAGGCTAGAGTCAGAGGCTCAGCAGAATCTCCCAAACCTGTCACTCCAGATGGAAAATCCCCAGAGGCAGCTGAGAGTCATGAATTAGATTTGCATCCTTCTTTGGCCTGACATACCTATGACAAGACCCAGAATATCAGGAGACCTGTATGTCCTTAAACTGTCTAAAATAACTAACACAGCTAATAATGGCATAAGGAAAGAAAAAAAATCTCAGTAATCTTTGCAACTTTTCCAAAATAGTTTATTCTTAAAACTTAGAAAAAAACAAAACAAAACCCAACAGAAAAGCAAGCAAGGAATATGACCGGACTATTCACAGAAAATGAAGTACTATTAGATCTTGAATATAGTAAAAGATGCTCAGTAATGAGATGCTCAGTAATAGTAATGCTTACTATTACTCATAGTAAGAGATGTAAATTGAAACCACTTTGAGATACCAATTTTCTCCTATCAGATTGGCAAAAATTAAGAAGTTTAACAACACACCCAGTTAACAAGGTTGCGGGGAAATCCCTACTCTTCAACAGGTGGGAATATAAATTGGTACAACCTCTACTAGCAATAACTATCAAAATTACAAATGCACATATATTATACTTCGACTAAAAATTTCACTTCTGGGATTTTATCCTTCAGGTATACATACACCCATGGATGAAATGTCATGTGATCAAAATTATTCACTGCAGCATCACTTGTAATCGCAAAAGATTGGAAATAACCTAAGTGTCGAAACTGGTTAAATACATTATGGTACAACCATACAATGAAATACTATGCAGCTTTTAAAAAGTATTAGGAAGCTCTCTCTGTACTGAGATGGGAATGATCTCCAAGATACACTGATAATCACAAAAGAGCAAAATGCAGAACTGTGTTTATAATATCTGACTATTATATGACATACATTCAAATGTATTTCTATTTGCTTTGAGAAATTATGGAGGATACATAAGAAACTAATAAGGTAGTTATGGGAGGCTGAGGAATAGGGCATATGGGTCCAGGGATAGGAGTGAGACATTTCTCTATACGCTTTTTTACATAGTTTGGTTTTTGAATCATATGAATGTATTACGTACTCAGAAATAAACAATGATAAGAAAAAGAAACCAGTAAAATCATCCATCAATCCCACAAACAGGGATCTGGTTTTATCTCTGTGTAGATTATATTATTCACAGATTATCAGTGACCATTCCCCAAGTTCTATTTCCATTGCTTCCCACAACATACCTCATCTAAGTATAAATGTGAAAATGTAAACATAAAAAGAATCTAATAAAGTTAGAGTCATCTATGACATTAGGGAATCTATCTTACCTCCTGTGTTAGATTATCCATGCCACTGTTTCCTTACCATATATATACCTAACTCAAATCCTAACTTCTCCCTCCCCAAGCATATATAGCAAAGAATTAAGCATTTTTAGCAATTAAAAACTCAGAACTTGGGCTTCCCTGGTGGTGCAGTGGTTAAGAATCCGCCTGCCAATGCAGGGAACACAGGTTTGAGCCCTGGTCCGTGAAGATCACACATGCTGCGGGGCAACTAAGCCCGCGAGCCACAACTACTGAGTCCGTGCACTGCAACTACTGAAGCCCGCATGCATAGAGCCCGTGCTCCGCAACAAGAAAAGCCACCGCAATGAGAAGCATGCACACCGCAACAAAGAGTAGCCCCTGCTCGCTGCAACTAGAGAAAGCCCACGTGCAGCAACAAAGACCCAAAGCAGCCAAAAATAAAATTTAAATAAACTCAGAACTTATTTGGAAGCAAATTGGAGCTCAAAAGCACAAATTGAGATCTCAGAATAAAATCTATAACAATAAAGTGGTTCTGGCTTTCTTCAGTGTGAAAATTTGACATGTTGGCAGACACTGACCAGAACTGACTCAGCAACACATCATCTCCAGTGGGATCTCACATATGCTCCCTGTGTTGACTCCAAGACTGTGTGCACTGCAAGGCCATTACAGCAGTCCACAGCATGTGTAGGATCTTACAGAAGAGGAGCCAAAATGACAGGGCCAGCCTGTGACATCAGTGACCCAACCAAGAAAGGGCCCCCAAGCTCACAGATTAGGTGTATATGTACATTAGATGGTATAGAGGCTGCCACTCAGTAGGTAAGTACTTTTTAATTTTTTTTAGTATTATTTTTCATTTGTTTGTTTGTTTGTTTATTTATTTATTTAGGCTGTGTCAGGTCTTAGTTGTGGCATGCGGGATCTTTCGTTGCAGCGCGCGAGCTCTTCGTTGCGGCGCACGGGCTTTTCTCTAGTTGTGGCGTGCGCAAGCTCAGTAGTTGTGGCGCATGGGCTTAGTTGCCCCACGGCATGTAGGATCTTAGCTCCCAGACCAGGGATCGAACCCGCGTCCCCTGCACTGGAAGGCGGATTCTTTACCACTGGACCACCAGGGAAGTCCCGGTAAGTACTTTTTTTAAAAACCCTTTGGGAGACACGTCATCAAAGCCCAGCTCACCTAAGTGCTGTGTAGGGAAAGTTATTTGCTTTTCTATTAGATCAATAAGTAGTAAATAAGGTCAGAGACTAGAAATGAACAATCAATAAAATGGGGAAAGCACTGTAACCTGTCACTGGATTTAGCTACATCCTTTGTTCCTGTCTAGAGAAGCTTTTCACAGGGAGATGGTAGGGAACGTACTAATAACTAACCATGTCACTCCATTTCTTACACACACACACACACACACACACACACACACACACCTCTTGCTTCACTGTGCTTAAAATTATGGGGCCATTATTAATAGATCAAGATACTCCTTAATAACACCAATAGCACCATAGGAGATCACCTGGGGAGAAAAACTTGCCCTAGACACTAGTTCTATGCATAACTGGAGTTACCAGTTTTTACCAGTTAACCCAAAGTCACTGCTCAAAGTTAGGGAAACAAGGGCAGCTGAAAGTAACAACCCAGTCTCCTTGGTCTTTCTCCTCAGGTCTGTCTTAGTGTCTTAATGAGCAGGGCCACAACCTGGAAGGCTCTACTTCAAACTGCTGCACTGTCACAAAATGTCTGATCTGCTTGAAGAGGTGAAGGGAAACACCGCATGCTGACCCAGCTACAGAAAGTTCCCCTGGTACCTCATGAATTTTTGAAGCTGTCTCATACATTAGTTCAACCAAGATCACTTAACTTGGTCTTGTTACAAATCCTCCTGCTACAGTGGACAGTGTCTGAAATTGTAATTTTAAAACATAAACGAGAAAGGGAAAGGAGGAGGGACCCTTCCACAAAAGCTGGGGTGAGGAGCTGACAGTGCCAACTCTGAAGGCTCTGAATACACAGTTCGGGACGCCCAAGAAATCAAAGAAGAGAGAAAGCTGATCTGAGAGTTAACAGATGCTTTGTTTTGCTTACACCCATAGATATAATGCTGAGATAGTCTGAGGAAAGCTTAGGCCAGTCCCCACAGCATATCTAAAGAATCTGTCCCTGACATCTCCACTGCAGCACGTGTCATATTAGATCCTGACTGCTGTTTTCTTATGTTAATCCCTTCTCTAAACAGTGAGCTTCCCAAGAGCAGAGACCACTTTAGTTATTCCCAGTGCACCTAGCTCAGTGCATGACACCATGGATGCAGTGTATAAATCTTGTTTTAATGTTTGCTTAAAAGAGGCAACGCTTCTGCGGAAAGAAAAGGGAGCCCCTGCAATTCAGTTTCCTTTCCCTTGGCAAAGAGGAGCAAGAGATCTACATCCTAAAGCAGTGACTCTCAGAGTGAGGTCCCTGGACCAGAAGCATCAGCACCACCTGGGAACTTGTTAGAAATACAAATCCTCAGACGCCACTGTGACCTGCTGGACCATAAACTGTGGAGGAGGTCTAGCAATATGCATTTTAATAAGCCCTCCAGGAGACTCTAATGCAAAGTAAAGTTTGAGAATGGCTGTCCAAAAGTTTCTGCCCATACAGCTTCATACAGCTTCCTAACCTACCCCTCAGAATAAGTAAGATAACTCTGAACAATTTCTGGATGTTTGGAAATAAAAGTTTACACATAACTGTGAGCCAGCTTTTCTGGTAGTGTTAATTAACTGCATATGCCACACTGGTTCAGTGTTTTCTATTAACCTATCCTTCTCCACTCACAGCACAGACATACATATTTTACCAATGAAAATGTAAAAGTCCAGTCAACAGCTAAGACACTAGGAAAAAAATCCTTTTTACAAACAGACCGAAACACATTAGGAAATTAATGTTACACAAAGTGACAAGAAAGTCAGCCTCCTTGGACAGAATGGAGGTCACTCTGCATTTATCTCCAGTTGAAGCAACTAAAAGACATTCAGGCAAGACTTCATTCCCTCTTTACATGGTTATGGTGGCCTTCTTGAGAATTCCAGGTTATCTGCTAGTGTTCCTATAAAGCACATCTAGATATGTGGGTAAGGACATTCAGAGTGTTTAAAGAGGGAGCAGTAATTTTTTCAGACATCAGTGACATGTCAACAACGAGCCAAATTACCCTGCTGATGTTCTGGAAAAAATTCTATACCTTGTATCTGAAAAAATTCTGTACCCTAACCTGGGTCTGTCTTGGAAGGAAATCAGCCCAGCTCAGACACCCTTGGCAGATGTTAAGAAAGGATGGCAACAAATATCAGTTTCACAGAAGTGCCCCAGCAACAATCACATGCACATCTAAGGAAACCAACACCAAAGTTGGAATTGCTTTTAGAGGGGACATCAAACAGCAGGAGGAGACATCTGAAAGGTAAAATGAAGACCTCACATTGCCCATGAAACTCAGCAAATATCCCTGCCAAATAGTGTAAAGAGTACAGTAGTCTTTCCCAAACTTTAGCAGCATCAGAATCACCCTGGAGGCTTATTAAAGTTTCTGATTCAGTGGGTCAGTGCAAGAATTTGCGTTTCCAACAAGTTCCCAGGTTATGCTGCTGGTCCGTTAAATGCTTTGAGAACCACAGCGCTAGAGCAATGTTGTGGAAATCAGATCTGCTGCAACTCCAGCTTTGTCACTAACTAGCTGCACAACAAGTCCCAAATTCTCCAAGTTTTGCGTTTTTCTTCTTCTGAGAGATTACATCTGGAGATTCTCCTCTAACTTCAACACTCTCTTGTTCTATGCAATACAAATTCAAGCTGGATTAGCACATGAAATTGCAGGAATCTTGAGGGTAAGAAGAAAGGTTCCAGTCCCTGAGATAAGCAATGAATTACATAAACAGTTAAAAATCACACACACACATACACACACCCCAGAGGCAACAAATTAGTCTTTTGTTGTTGTCAAAAGCCAAGAAAAGCATTACTAACCCATATGGCCAAGGGAAAAAAAATTACCCTCTTTTTATTTCTAGAATCCCATGTTTGTACAAAAAAAAAATGTCACAGCATGAGGTAAATTTCCCTTTAGCACCAAGTACTTCAATTATTTACCAAAACTTCCTGTGGCTTTACCCCCAAAAAGGCGGAAATGGGCTGCTAAGATTTACTGAATGTAAAAAATATACCAGGCAGTGACAGATGTTTTCACATCCTCTTGTTCATCAACTCTTCACAAGTGTATGAAATAAATATCTCCCATTTTGCAGATGAAGAAACTAAGGCTCACAGTTTATCTAGCTTTATAAGACAGCATAGACAATTACTGGCTGAGTCAGGATTTGTACTAAGATCTACACAACTCCAAACCTCTTTGCATGTTGCAACAATTTCCCCATCATTTCCATCTACCATGACTCTTTAAAATACCATAAAAAAGAGAGATCCTTTTCTTAAGTTAAAATGAGGAGGGTTCCGATGTTTTTAAATTAATTGAAGGAGATCATCTTCAAAAAGAGGTCTTTCAGGTAGTGCATTCCCCACTAAGCTCTTGAATGGTAGAACCTCCAGGGGTTCTGGAGGTTATTATATTTATTTTTATATTTATTTAAGACGATTATTTTTTTTTAATTTATTTTTCAAGCCTGGAAAATAGGGCTAATGTGATGAGCTTGATCACATTCTTAGCTCATTCTGTACAGCCCAGAATGCCCTTAATAAGTAGCCTGTTAGAGGATGTGGGCCAGAAGAGGATAAAGAAAACGCCCCCATCCTTCACCTACAACACAACCCAGATTGATATCTACCATAACCCTTTAAAATGGTCAAATTCAGAGCAATATATCAGCTGATCCCAGAAAATATTTCCCCATCTCCCCTTTTAGGAAAGTTGAGCACAAATCCATATCAACTGAAGAGATAACAGATAAGAACCAAGCTGAAAGATATAAGGAATCAATAAATGCTATATTTTTAATGCTTGTAGGCTACTGAACTGCATATGTAATTGTTCATACATGTAAAGACTCCCGAACCTCATATTCATTCATCCCTCCTATTAAATCACCACACGAATGTTTCCAGAGCAACACTGGAAAACGCTCCATATGCCTTTATTTCATAGCCCTATCAAAAGTGTGACCTTAAAAATGATAGGCCTTCAAAGTAACAGGTGTTTCTGTAACAACTCATTTCAAAGAGCAGCCAAGAAAAGTGTCTTCCAAAGGTGTGGTTCTTTCCCCTCCACTGCTCCCTGTCAACCACGTAAGAAATTACGTTTGTCCTCTATACAGACCTGACACGGCAATGCCACTGCCCTCCCTGAGACACATCCATATGGCCCGTCACCCCTGGCCCTGTGAAGTTCTCAGCTGGATGGCATGGTGGGCCACAGAAGGTTGCTAATGAGGCCAAGGTGATGCATCAGAACCACACGGGGGGAGGGGGGGGGGGTCAGTGCACTTGGCTCAGAGCCAGGGCTACAGACTTCATGTCTAACCTCACTCTGATAAACAGCTGGCTGTAATAGACAAAAAAATCCATTCTCCTGCAGGAAAAATACCTCCTGTCTTGGATCCCACTGAGAGCAAATCACACACAAAGAATTACTACTACTATCCTAGAGCACCAACTATGTGCAGGGCACTCAATGAAAGAAATAATGGCCTCTATTAATCAACTTACTAAGTGACCAACATTCCATTTTCAACTAATATTTACTAAGCATCTACTGTGTGTCATGCACTCTTCTAGGAGCTGTGGATACAGCAGTGAACAAGGGAAGAAAAGTCTCTCTCCTCACAAAGCTTCCCATCCAGTGAAGACTTAAACAGTATTAACTCATATGGCGAAAAGCTGTTTTAATGGAAGTAAAGCAGAGTAGGCATTAAGAGTGATTGGACAAAGTGAGAGAGTGGCATGGACATATATACACTACCAAACGTAAAATAGATAGCTAGTGGGAAGCAACCGCATAGCACAGGGAGATCAGCTCGGTGCTTTGTGACCACCTAGAGGAGTGGGATAGGGAGGGTGGGAGGGAGGGAGATGCAAGAGGGAAGAGATATGGGAACATACGTATATGTATAACTGATTCACTTTGTTATAAAGCAGAAACTAACACACCATTGTAAAGCAATTATACCCCAATAAAGATGTTAAAAAAAAAAAGTGATTAGAGAGGAAGGAGCTATTTTAGAAAGGGTCAGGGAGAGATGAGGTGACTTCCGGCAAATGCTTAAGCGGACATATGATGTTTACTATCAGTAATCTTTATGACAACCTCACAGGTAGTTATTGATATTTTACAAATGAGGAAACTGGGGCTTAAGGTAATTAAAAGACTTGCCCAAGTTTATGAATGCCATGCCCAAGTCACAGCTCTATGATCCATGGTGCCCTTTGCACGACGCAAAGGTATCAAGGTACCAGCCTTGGTCTCTAACGCAAGGTGTGCTTATCCCAGGGTATGTGCAAAGGGGATTCACTCAAGTACAAAAGTAAAATCAGCTATGCACACTTATTTTTTATCTCTATCCTTTAAACTCCTATTTTTTGTGTAAGCTTTATATGTGTAAATATGCATACAATTTAGGCGTGAATATAAAAATATTTATTATTGACAGGGACACATGATCTTGAAAATTTCAAGATCACTGCCCTAGAAAGTAGATGCCAAAGAAACATACATGGTCCCTCTTCCCAAGAACAGGATACTTTGTTTTGCACAGCCTGTATTCTGTGAACATATTTATAAATTTCAAGACATAAAATGAAATAAAACAGACCATACTTGTAAATCTAAGGAGCAGTTCACTATGGAGTTAAGACGTTTTATTCCAGTGCCTCATTTGACCAACATGCAGGCCTCCAGGGCTGGGGCCCCACAGGCACACTGATGATTACACAGCCTGCTCCCCTGACAGGGAAACCTGTTCACTCCACACTGAAGGGAATCCACCAATTCATTTCAAATTGGTCACCAGACAGCAGCTGTCAACTGGTAATAACTTTTGGTCACTCCCTACCCGGGCTGTCTAATATACATGTAAACATAACTTTCATAATTGTTCAAATGCTTATTTACTCAAAACACCATTACGGGTCCATCAGACTGTTACAGGCTATCAGCTAAATAATACGCATTTTTTAAAAGGCTTGGCAGCTTAATACATATTTTTACTGCTCACATAACTCAAAAACAGCCTCGGAGTAAAACGTTTAATTTGACACATAAATAGTCCATTATATGGCCTAATCCTCTTTTGTGTTTTCAAAAAGGGAAGAAAGTGCCAGGGTATTTCAATTTGATAGGAAGAGCACAGCAAGGGAGGGGGAAAAAATTACTCACACACAGCTGTTGATCTTACTCCAGGGCCAGGCGTAAGGCAGTTGGTAAATAAAGGGGTATTTAAAAAGAAAGGGTATCTGGTTATCAGAAGCATTTAGGCTGATGTGTTTTTTTTTTTTTAATTTTTAAACAAAATGAGAAAAAAAGGCCATTATTTGGATAGTCTCCTAGATATTAATCCTCCCTCAAAATGTCTGGTATCATTTATCTACAACCATAAATTAATCTGGTAGACTAGTGTTCCTTAAGGTAGGGTCCTGTAACTACTAGTAACCACAGGAGATCTGTAACTGATTTATACATCTTTTTTTAGTTCTCAAAGGTAAATATGCAATTACACAGATACTCATCTTTAATATGACCAAGAGTTGCTAGCTGCCTAATAAGTGTTGGGGGTGGGGTCCTAAAATCTGCATTAATTAAAATCAGCAAGTTAGCAGAGTATACAAAGAACTTAAATTTTGGTCTACCAAAAACTCGGGCTGCCCTACAATGCTGCAGAGCGTCTTCTGGGCACTCACACCAATACTGGAACTCAGAATTCTCAAGTGCTCGGGAAAGATGATGTGTTATCACTGTAGCATCAGTGCTGTCTTGAGTCAGTCACAGTTTGCAATACTGCTATTCCTGCCTTTCAGTTTTAAGTTACTTTTAGTTCAATTTTATCATTAGAAGTTTGACTTGTTGAAGATTATCTGGTTAATCTCAATGTGTAGTGGTACATGTTTATATTTTTGTCCTGTAATTTTCAATAATGAGACCCTAAGATACATATGTGGTGTGGCTAAAAATAAGAATAATCCAAACCCCTACAGCTAAAGCAGATATATATATACAACAAGCCCACTTCCCAAAAAATTGCTAGTATAATAAACCTTCATCTGTAATTTTTACGCTCTTTAAATCATTTGCTATCTACCACCAAGGAAAGTACAACAAAATTACATTTTTTAAGCTTATGGGACACTGCTTTATAAAATAAAATCATATATATATGACTCATAAAATCATATATATATGGCTCATACTAATATTTGCTTATCTTGATGCTGGATGGTAAAGGTGAGGTAAGGAACTTCTGCCCCACCTACATGGATTAAATCCAAAAATTTGAAAACCACAACTCCAGATCAGTAATTCTTAATGTTTTCTGAGTCAAAGTCACTTTTGAGACTCTGACAAAAGGTATGATGTTCTATAAAGAAAGATATACACATGCATTAAAATTTGTATCCTGGGGAATGTTTAATTCTTTTTATTGTGGTAAAAGTCACATAATATAAAAAATACTATTTTAACCATATTTAACTGTACAGTTCAGTGGCACTAAGTATATTCACATTATTCTACAATTCTCACCATCTACCACCTCCCGAATTTTTCACCTTCCTGAACTGAAACTCTGTCCCCATTAAACACTAGCCTTTATAAATCCAAATTACTTGTGCCAAGACAATTTTGTGGTCTTACTTTTCTATGATTATTATTTTTAAAACAATAGATCTTTTAAAATTTTCCAAAGAGATAAAGGTTAATGTTGAAACTGCTTATGACTCCCTGATAATTCTGCAAGGATCTTCTCCTTTTTAAATACTACTCTCGAGGTCCTTGAATCCAGTGTTAATAACTGTCAGTTCTAGATTTCATACTGTTTTCATCATCATTTCAGTACCAGCTTAGAAAACGGTACCTATTATTTCTTGATCCACGTCAGGATTTGTTCCTAGTTTTGGACACAGCGGGGTTTGTTTCTTTCCACTACTGAATCCTTCTCCAAAACCCTATGGTTTTACTCTGGAGGAGAAAATGACCTATTCTAATCTTCCATTCTAGTACCTGTGGTTCGGTCACTATAAGGCCATATATCTTTAAGATTAGAATACCGTCTCCTATGTTCACATCACTTCACACTTGGGAAAGCTACTGTCTCCATTTCGTTTTTTCACAACAGTATGAGAAAAGTATTTCTTATACTGATCTGAAATCCGTCCTCCTATAACCTAGCCCCCAATAGTCTTTGTTCTCAACTCGTGGGTCCATATGTGAAGTCTAATTACCTCTCTTCCTGAAGACAGCCTTCTGAGTATTTGAAAACAGAGGACACAGCCTCCCTTGTTCTCTTCTATCCACCCAGCCTTCATGTTTTCAGGCCCGCCTCACCATCCTGATCATTTTCTCTGAATATTATCATTTTATCTGGCTCTGAACTCAACATTCCCAAGACAATTTTAACAATGGAGTAATAAGGCCTGGACCCTTTCTCTGGTACCTTACTTCTACCAGCGTGGCCTCAGAAGAAAGCAGCGCAACCTCTTGCTAAACCGCATCAAAACTCTCTGATCTCAGAAAACACGGAACTATCCCTGAGGCCAGTTTCCCTACTAAATTCAATTTTAATCCTCAGAAATTTCTGTTGTTAACAACCTGCCCACCTGGACAAATAGCTTTGTTTGTCTAGAATTAGAAGATGGCCAAGAAGGAAGTGGGGGAAAGTAGGACTCATTCTGAATTCGCTACAAGTACAGAGGTGGCAAACTGGAGGGGACAGAGAATTGTGACCCACTTTCATTTTTCTCTCTATTTCTCTATTTTTCTCTATCTAGTCAGGGAAGTCAGAGAAACTTCTAGAACTGGGCCTTGGAGGAAGGGTAGGCTTTAGATAGGTACAGAAGAACAGAAGGTCATTTCTGCCCCAGAATGATCTGAGCAGAGGTGCAATGGTGAGAGAACGCCTCTGACGTGTTACAAAGATAAGGAGTCAAGCACTCTGGATTAAGCAAAGGGTCCACATGGAATTCTCTTAGGGAGTAAGGCAGGAAAGCAGGCTGGGGTCACAGCACACAGGCACTAAAAGCTAGGCTATAGAGTCCAGCTTTCAGCCTAGAAGCAGTGAGGAGTCACTGAAGTTTTAAAGCAGGAAAGTAACATGATGAAAGCTGTATTTTAAAGACAGTATGGGCCTCTGTACACACCAGGCATTTAATCAATGATGTCGACCGGACATATAGATTCAAACTGCCAGGAAAGAAGCATCTTGTAACCTAAAACTTACAGAAAAACCACTTCCCTAGTGAAATCTGCCTCAGCAACAACTCACTTTATCTTTTTAATTTACTTAAGTACAAAGAAAGAAAAGGAAACAGAATGTAACTCAGACAAGCTTACATTGACTCTTAATGTCCAAGATTCCCTCATTTCCCTCCTAAATCAAAATGCATATTTTACAGCAAGTTAAAAATGATATAGAGGCATTAAATATTTACTCTTCCCATTTGCTATTATTTTTCACTAGTTACTCGGCTGTAACCGTCATTAACATGCTGCAAAGGAACTTCGTGTAAATTCATCACTGGTCTGGGAATACTGCTTCTCTGATGTACTGGCTGCAAGCTACACCCGGCTCAGAGGCGCCATTTCCCTACAGGCGGGGCCAAATGTCTAGTTCACTCACAATTTACAAATGGTTATTTTTCTAATTAATCATTCATCAAAAAACATAAATGGCAACAGGGTACGAAGACAGTGCTAGCAAAAAAACAGAAGAGGGGCACCGATCCATCAATCCTTCCATCTCAGCTATGAACCAGGGCAGCAAGCCTTGGCCCTACTGAGGGCCACAGCAGAGCCATCATTAAAGACTCCCTTGGTCTGATGGGGCTGCCATTTCAGAGAAGGGCTTGCGACCATCCCTGGGTACAACTGCCACTCAAGCACTCCAGAAGGGGTAGCTCATTTCAGATCATCAGAACTCCTTGGTCTCTCCTTTTTCCAGTTTCTCCCCAAATGCCCACCCATTTACCTCCCCATGCCTCCTTCTTCCCAAGACACACAATAAAAACACTTCTCAGAGTGTCTTCATAATGAGATAGGGCTGCGACCTGGGACCCTTTACCAGAGTGCTTGCACCTGGACAACAGTCTCCTTGAGCAACAGAATACGAGGAAACTATAAGGGAGTAAAAATAACTGCATGCATGTCCAGTTGGGGCAATTATGAACAATAAGATACAAAAAGGCCACAAACCAACTGCCATTTCTGAGGTACGGAGAGCAGAAGCAGGGTACCACACATGATCCCTGCACACAGCACCACCAAGGGGGTGGGCAGACCACCAAAGCTACACCTCCTGCACAACCCACTGATCCACCCTGACCCTCACCCCATTTAAGAAACCAGGTCCCCCCCGCCTCGGGAGTGAGCAAGGGTACCTGTTACTTGTTTTCGCTCCCTAGTGCTGCAGCACAACTCCTAGTTTAAAGCCTTGCCTGAATTTCTAATCTGGCCTCTTACCAATTTCTATTGATTAAAGGGTCCAAGGACCCAAGTCGGTATCTATTAAGCCATAAGAACCCACGGGGCTTTTTCCAATCTCAAGATGTCTGACTCTCGTAACTTGAAAAGCCCTGAAATATCCCCTCCCTCAGACCCTTTATGTTTTAGTTGGGGAAACTGAGACCTAGTGAGGTTCCAACATGTCCCTCATCTGTTGAACGCGAGTTGGGGACTCTTCAAGCAGAGGCTTTGTTTTTCCTGGATAGGTCTTCCCCTCTCTGCCTCTATATTGATTAACAGAACTGTAACAGGTGAGTAACTGCAGCACTGCTGCTACCCACAAGAAGGCAGACATATGCAAGATCTACCCACCTTTGAATAGACTGGCCAAGTTTTAAGTACGTAAATCAGATTTCCGAAGTGGCTGTACTAAATTAGTACTAAAGAAGCTAGTATTAGTACCAAGTTATATTTCTAAAAGGATGCAGACATCCTATGTTTTCCCAACTGTCAGCATCAAGCAGGTAGATCTTGGTCTGCAGAGAAACCAAAATGATCCTACCTCAGGTCAGCCTGGAAGGCTGACTGCTAATAAAAAGGTGAAGAGCACAGGAAGAGCTCTTACCAGATTCCAACGTGAAAACCCATTCTTATGAGGCCTTACAGTCAGTAAGTCTGAGACAGTATGCCAGGCAAAGAAGGGCTGCAATCATGAAATTGAAGTTTTAATCCCAGTCAAATAAAGCATAATCTCTGCCATTCAGTGTCTCCTGCTGTACAATAGGTATACTCTTCCCACCCCAGAGAAAACATTGTAAGGAAGCAATATCCTCAGGAAGTGTAAATGTGGAGTTCTAATGGAAGATGGCCTCACTCATTTTCCACATTGTAACTAGGATATTATATGATGATGAGACTTTACACTTATTGAGTGCTTACTATGTGTTAGTACCATGCAAAGCACCTTAATTTGCCTAAACCTCACAAGAACTGGACACAGGTAGTATTATCTCCATTTCACATGGAGTAACTGAGGCATAGTAGTTCATTAAATTGTCCAAGGTCATACACCTAGTAAATGGAAGAGCAAGGATTTTTCACGCAGACATTCTGACTGGCTGCCGGCACTCTTAATCGCCAAGGTCTCCCTCCACATCTCTTAGTGTCTGGGGCAATAAAAGAGTAAGAAAAATATATGTTTAACAAAGAAAAACAGAACCCAAATTGGTGCTAAGAGAAATCTGATCTATCAAATAATTACAAAAAGCTGTACATAATATCTTCCCTAGATGCTTGGGTTCTACAATGGCCAATAAGATTCTGGAACAGGTAAATTAAGGGAGAAGTGCAACCCCCTCGTTTTACAGATGATAATAGTGGGGAGCAGAGCCCTAAGGTGATTTGCCTAAGATCACTTACAGCAACTGCAGCATAAGTCTCCCAACACCCAGGCCAATTCCATGCACAATTCAGTGCCAATCTACAGGCCTTGGTCCAGCAGTATGGCCTTAACAAGGATGATTACCCAGTACTTATGAGGCTGATTCCAAGGACCTGATCAAGCTTGAAACCGGCTATCCTAACTTTCACAGCTACCCTGTTCTCCACAAACCACTCTGTCAGTTAGGGTAGCGCTATTTAAAAGACAGACTTGGCAAATACTTGTGTACTGTGGGTAAGATTGTAAAATGGTGCAACCACTATAGAAAACAGTATGGAGATTCCTCAAAAAATTAAAAATAGATACACCATATGATCTAGCAATCTCACTTCTGAACATACATCCAAAAGAACTGAAAGCATGGATTTGAGATATTTGCACACCCATATTCACAGCAGCACACTATTCACAACAGCCAAGAGGTGGAAGCAATCCAAACATCCATAGAAGGATGAATGGATAAACAAAATGTAGTATATAAATAAAATGGAAGATTATTTAGCCTTAAAAAGGAAGGAAATCCTGTTACATGCTACAACATGGATGAATCTAGAGGACATTATGTAAGTGAAATAAGCCAGTCACAAAAAGACAAATACTGTTATGATTCCACCTTAGATGGGGTATCTAAAGTAGTCAAATTCACAAAAACAGAAAATAGAATGAGGGTTACTGGGGGCTGTGGGAAGGGAGAAAGGGAGAGTTATTGTTTAATGGGCATAGAGTTTCAGACAAGCAAGATGAAAAAGTTCTGTTTCACAACAATGTGACTACACTTAACACTACTGAACTGTACACTTAAAAATGTTTAAGATATAAATGTAATGTGTTTTTTACCACAATACAGAAAAACTTTAATAATTTAAAAAAAAGTGTGACGACAAAACAAACAAAAAAACACAGGCCTGGAAATATTCACCTAATGCAGTAAGTAAATTCATACCAGACTTTATTTGAACTCACATAGTGTATTTGCCATGTGGACAAAATGCTATAAATGCTCAAAAGTTAACTCTGAAAATCCCCTACCTATACAACTCTACTTAGGTATTCACAAATCAATCAATGAATGACTTGAATCAATGAATGTCTGCTGAAGAAAAACTACTAAGGGATTCCTACTAGTGTAAGGCAACATGCCTGAACCCACTTCATTCTGAGAATAACACACTCGTGCAATTATATTTTTTCAATATAACAGAAAACGATACCCTAAAAACATATCTGACTTAAAAATGTAATATCTATGTAAAAAAAAAAATACACAAGTTTTAAAAAAATGAAAATGGTTTATTCAAGAAAAGGTGACTGATTTCATTCAAAGGTCCTTGCATGTCACAAAAGTAAAAACATTTTCTCATATCTCTAGATTCATTCAACTGAGGACAAACAACTGTCTTATCCAGTCAAAATAAATCAAATCAAAAACAAAAATAATCTACCTCACAGGAGAGGAGGTGTGTAATCAACATTTGCTTCTCCTCCTCAGAATAAATTATTACCAACAGAAGATACACAATTACAGCTGACCACTGAACAACGCAGGGGTTAGGGGTGCCCAAACCTATACAGTGGAAAATCCAAGTAAAACTTACAGTTGGCCCTCTGTATCCATGGCCCCTCCTATCCTTGCTTCCTCCATATCCAGAGTACTACATCTGTGGAATTAACCAACCTTTAATCATGTAGCACTGTAGTATACTTTACTATTGAAAAAAATCCCTGTATAAGTGGATTCGTGCATTTCAAACCTGTGTTGTTCAACGGTCAACTGTACATATTTTACAAGCCCACCATGTACAGCTGTAAAACTACACACACACTGTCCTCTCTTTCCCTGATTTCTTCCAAGTTTGGACCATTACCAAAATATGTTTTCATTCCTTAAAACTGTCAATCTGGAAAGTAAATTTTAATGCATGCAGTTATTTTTTATATTTGAAATGTTTATAGAACAATCTACCAGGTAGCACACATATCTGCCATGAAATCAACACACATTTTAAAAATGTAATAGCTAAGATTATAAAATACTTAGTTCTAAATGCCTTACACGTATTGACTCAATTTAGCTCTCAGAGCTGCCTTATAAGGTAAGACCTGAAATACCTATTTTAATGGTAAGGTAACTGAGGCACAGGGATCATGTAGTGAGGGCATGGTTGAGCCTGGATGTGAACCCTGGCAGACAGATTCCAGAACTCAGGCTATTTACTACTATGCAATGTTATCACCATGTAACATTAATGAAACAAACTGACACATGTTAATTCTGCCATATCTCTAGGAGACAGGCCTATGGAAAGAACCAAAAAGAAACCATGAATGTCAAACACTCTTGCCTTGGGTCAATCACAATCTCTCTAGCTTTGTTTTTCTTGTTGTGGAATAGGTGTAATACCCCCAATGCCTGATAATACAATTGGCCAAATAGTAACAAAAACCAGCAAAACTACACATATACACTTCACTACGGCAACAGCATGGCCAAAACTTTCCCCTGATTATCTCCCTTCTTCAGCTTCTCATCTAGAGACAGGCTTTCCTTTGCCAAATAAACTTTCCCATCCCCACAAAAGTAATTGACTACAGCAAAATATGCAGCATTGTTGGCAAAACTAAACAGAAGGAGTCAGCATCCCTCTTCCAAGCTGTGTCCCTGTCTGAAATATAATACAGTGGGCAGGTTGTTTCTTTGAAATAGATGGATCTATGGTTTGAGGGCAGCACAGAGTGTAAATCTGTCTCCGTGAATGGCTCACGCCATGTCTTTCTCGTTTTGTGTGCTATTGTGTGCTATCTGGCAATATATCTGTCACAGCTCCACTTCCTCCCTTCCACAGGAACAAAAGTTGAGAGAGATTGGAAATACAACCCCAGGCACAGCCTTATAAAGGCAGCAATTGAGTTTCTGAAAACTCCAGGCCAACTCCAGGCAAAGCACCAGTTCAGCTTGTCTGTACACGAGGCAATTTGGTTAGGTAATAACCCCATTTTGTCATCTTTTTGTTCAACTCGCAATGGAAATCCTATCAGAGAAACCACCACTTACCATAAAACTATTGGAAAAAGAGCAACTTGATGCTGAGATCCAGATAAAATATAAATTGTGCTTTTGCACACAGTGGTCCCATGTACAACACCCAGAAGCCAATTCAGGAGGCTATTGACAGCTGAGGGATGATTCTCAGTTCTCCTTGAAACGTTCTTTAAAGCCTCAGGGGAGACTGAAAATGCCAGAAGTACTGCTCTCAATGTCTCCGCCCGGCCGCCAAGACCCATAGGCCTGGCTTCTCCAAGAAACTCTCGCACGAGGATCAAGGAGAGGACAAGCTTTTCCTGTGCCTGCCCTAAAGAATATTGGCCTTTCAGATTAGCTGTTCCAGATTTCAGAGGTCATCCTGAGAACTTGAAAGAGTATTACAAAATCATTGTCCTTCAGCTCCAAGCATCTTAAAAGCAATTTATCAATATCACTGCCAGCTTTACCCCAAGAGCTTGCTTTGGAATAACAACTGCCCAGCGTCTCAGAGAGAGCTCTCCCAGAGAACTGGCAAAGATCCCCAGGTTTAAACTACTTGTCCCCAAACTCAGCATAGAATCTCAGCCCATTTGAAAACTGCACTTATAAAAACCACCATTCAGCACAAAGCTACATGACTTGCAAATGATTCTGCTTCTGTCTAAGTTTGCTTTTGGTGCTTACAAGCCAGGCAAAGAATGGAATTTAATACAACTATAAAATTAACAACAGATGGCCTAGTACACTTAACCTAGAGGAGTAAACAATGTGAGCAATGTCTCCAAAAAATAAATCTCCCCAGGAAGGCTGTAAGAATATCTGAAAAGCACCAAAATAAAAATTGGTGGTTTTGCAAACAAAACTCAAAACTCGATTAGATCAGCATCTGAGCATTACCATTTCCTTAACCACAGTAACTAGTCTCAATTTCTCCTTTCATCCATGTGGGGCCTCTTGCTGAGGACAAGATACCATCTTTTCTCTTGACTCTTCAAACAGACAACCTTCTCTTTCTACCTCTATATACAGCAATATATTCACTACTACTTGGTAAAGGCTAGGTTAATGCTGGGTTTTCTAGTTAAGCAGTCTGGTTTTACAACAGTACACAATTTTGAAACAATCATAATGTAATAAAAGACACTTAGCGTGAACTTTAATAATACAATTTAGCTTTCTTTTGAAGATTCAGAAGACTAGAAAACTTGGGCGTTATATTCTTTGTTGGATGTACCGGTTATCACTGTTAGTCAACGTAGTGTGATGAGCAGCTCAGAGACCAGTGGGGGCCACTAACTAACTCTCAACCTCAGGCAACTCACTTCTCTGGGCTTTGGGCTCTCCTTATTTATAAAGAAAGAGTGGTCTTCAGGCCCTCTAAACTCTTCCAGCTCTGACAGCCTAAACATCTTCAGAAGCCCTTATATGCAAAAAGCTCCACTTAATAAGATGTCCAAGTAGACCACATTTTCTATCTGCCTAGGGGAATTTTCTATCTGTTGATAATTCTCAAGGAATCTCCATAAACAGGCACCAAAACTGCCAATGTGATTTTTTATTGTTAAAAAGGATGGTGAGAAGTTGTGTGTTCTTGAAAAGCATCTACACGTGAAAACCAATGGACTTACTTTTCATACCAAGTGAAAATCTGCTGCTATATACAAAGCATAGTAGGAAAACAGTGTTTCAGGAGTGAATAAGAACTTAGATTAAAAAAAAAAAAAAAAGAAAGCTTGTTTAGTAAAAAAATAATAATAATAATTTAAAAGAGAAATGAGATTCTTACAGAATAATGAAATAAGTCCTTCTTTATTTTCAGGTTTTCCTCCCAAAATGGGTTGGTGGCTACAGGGACACAAAAGGGTCTTACCAATCTAATACTTGGACTGTAAGACTTATGTAAGTCAAGATACCCTGACGTAGCTGACTTCAACCAAATTCTGGTATGAGACCTCCATCTTTCTATCTTCACCCAGACCACAGCCTGAAAAATTACAAGAGAAGGCTCAGAACTCAGTTTAGAGTGTGGTCATTTCTAAAAACATCTGCATTTTCAAAAAGGAAGAACGTGGACTTTCCTCAGCAATTCTCTAAATGCATAAAGAATTAGAGGAAAATAATCTCAAGGAAGGGGAGCGAAAGAGTTTGTCCAGGGTTGCTAACATCCCAGGATGTGGGTTTCAATTTCTATGAAAGCCACCCTGGGTAATCCCAGGGCTATACTTAAGGGTGTATAACGGGTTTCTTTGATTTCCCTGTGCCTCACTTCCCTTCTAAAACGCTGCAGAGTATGCTACTCATTGATGTGGCTGCAAATAATTTCTTATTTTTAGAATGATATGGTATCCTTCAAAATAACTGGAGCTGTTTCTGAGCCCTGCAACCGTAGGTTCAGGAGTTGCTGACTCAACTTTAGGTATGCAGGTTTTAGCCTCCCTTTCAGTCTTCCTATTCACCTCCACCTCACACCTTCCCCCAAGGTCTGCAAAAGCATAAAATAAAAACTATAAAAATTTAGTCCTCAAACTTTCTTAAAAATCCGCCAAGATGATGCCAGTCCTGAGATGTGAATATATGCACATACAAATATACTCATCATATGGCTGTGGATTCAAGAGTCAAAACGCAGCAAAAAAACCACCCTGCGAAATGATCAAAGTACAGGATTCTGTTTGAAAGAGAAAGACAGAGTCCTAGAGAGAATTAAGTGTCTATGTCAATCTGTTAAAAGTCTTAGTAAGTTTCACTGGTCCCATAGGCAGAATATAGTACATGGTTAGAATGTTTCCTTTCACATTTTTTTTTCTTTAATTTTTAAAAAAAGGAACACTAAAAACAAACATCAGAACTTAAGTTTTATGCGATTCTATAAAGTCCTAACATCAGAGCTGGCTTCTCATCCAGGAACTAGGCCACATACACAAAAAAGATCAGAGTCTCACACTTGGGCTACTTAAAAGGGGTTACTGCTACCAGGGACTCCTTATTAGATTTGGTAAGGTTCCCAGAATAGAGAAGCAAGGCCTCTCTTCCTCTATCTTGTTGCAAATGTGAAAGCATTATCAAGAAAAGAGAACTGGTCAGACCAGTTTCTCCTCTATCAAAGACCTGCACCATTGTCAACTGTCACTCACAGGGTTAAAGACACCAAGACTAACATAATAACAAATGCAACCAACTAAAATATGTGGGAGCCCAAATGTATAGGACGTTGTGCACAACCATCAGCGTCTGTCCCCACAGACATCCTCTGTCCTGATGCCCATTCTTGTCCCTCTCAGCCTCAACAGAGCATTCAGCTCAACTATTCTTTCTCTAGCCAACTGACCTGTCATCAAAGCAAGGGGGCCACACCAGAGGAACTGAGATAAAACAGCTCTCACCCTCACCACACAGCTGAATACCTGACTCCATTATGCCCTCCACTGTTACTTGGTCCCTTTTACTCAATAAATAAAAACGAGCTGATTAAAATGGTTCTCTTCTCAGCCATGTCCAACACACAAATGGATGACCACTGCCACTCTCCAAGTATGCCTTTGATTCTCTATTTACAAAATAGGAGTACGATTTCCTGGTCCTATTTTGCTCTGATGGTAAACGTATAAATTACGTATTTGCAATATGTTGAAAACATTTCATATTTAGGAAAAATATGAACTACTTTGTACTTAAAGCATCTATGAAGAAAAAGTATGCTCTAAACAAAACAAAACCACTAAACCCTTCTTATTTCTGGTTTCTAGGTTTTTGAAATCAGATTCTCATTCTTGGCATTAACAGTCCATTATCAACCCCCTTTTTGCCTGAGGAGCACATGCTGGAATATAAACTGATGTCAAATAGTTGATGTGACTTCTGGAGTAACTAACCCACATCAAACCGCAGTTAACGTATTAGCTGGCGCAGTTACCCTATAGTTATAAAAAGGACTTTCTACCTAAAAGGAAGGCAGGCTATGGACAGAAATACAAACATAGCCTTATTCTGACCAATTTTAGGGCCAAATTCTTTTTTTTCTTTTTTAAACATCTTTATTGGAATACAATTGCTTTACAATGTTGTGTTAGTTTCTCCTGTATAACAAAGTGAATCAGCTATACATATACATATATCCCCATACCCCTCCCTCTTGGGTCTCCCTCCCACCTTCCCTATCCCACCCCTCTAGGTGGTCACAAAGCACTGAGCTGATCTCCCTGTGCTATGCGGCTGCTTTCCACTAGCTATCTATTTTATATTTGGTAGTGTATAGTCAATGCTACTCTCTCACTTCGTCCCAGTTTACCCTTCCCCCTCCCTGTGTCCTCAAGTCCATTCTCTATGTCTGCGTCCTTATTCCTGTCCTGCCCCTAGGTTCTTCAGAACCTTTTTTTTTTTAGATTCCATATATATGTATTAGCATACGGTATTTGTTTTTCTCTTTCTGACTTACTTCACTCTGTATGACAGACTCTAGGTCCATCCACCTCACTACAAATAACTCAATTTCGTTCCTTTTTATGGCTGAGTAATATTCCATTGTATATATGTGCCACATCTTCTTTATCCATTCATCTGTCGATGGGCACTTAGGTTGCTTCCATGTCCTGGCTATTGTAAATAGGGCTGCAATGAACATTGTGGTACATGACTCTTTTTGAATTATGGTTTTCTCAGGGTATATGCCCAGTAGTTGGATTGCTGGGTCATATGGTAGTTCTATTTTTAGTTTTTTAAGGAACCTCCATACTGTTCTCTATAGTGGCTGTATCAATTTACATTCCCACCAATAGGGCCAAATTCTTAATGAGAATCTTTCCTCTTGTCACAAGCAACATATATGGACACAAACTTGGCGATGGATATTGACGGGGCTGGCTCTGGCAAAGTGAAGAAAGCAATATGCCAGAACAGCCATGATTGTGCCTTAAGAGGCTTCCATCTCTTCATTAAGACCCTAAATACACAAGGCAGAAAGCCGAACAAATCGGTCTTTAGCTCCCCAAAATGACTGCTACGTAGGAACACTACCCTTCTAGGTTCAGGGAATGTAGGGTCAGGTGAGGATTAGGGCTTCCTTTAATATAATCCCCAGCCAGCCTGTCTTTCCCTTTCTTTTCTTACTAAAAGTACCAAGGACAGGCCTGCCAATTTCCTTTTTTAGTGCCACAATCTCTTGTCTTAACCAGACAGTCTCCTTCTGTGTCCCAGTAAAGCACAGAATACAATCCCTGTTTCTAAAAACACATAGTCCTTCTGAGGATTTTTTTTTTCCTTTTTCTTTCGGAGTATCTAGAGCTAGTAACAACAGGGAAACAGAAAAACAGGCAAAGGGTTCAAGCTGAATTCTCTAATGAAAGCATTTACCAATGATTTGATTCCAGGAACAAACTCTAGAAACATGATGGGTTTGAATTCAGTCACCATGAGCTATAAATGGAATTAACAGCCACTGAATGGTCACCCAATGGCTAAAATAAAATGAGTTATTGACAATCCACAAATTTCCAGTGGTTCGCAGCATAGCCAGAGCCCCAAAATCACAACTGGCATTTAGCTGCCTTTTCCAGCAACGAACTACTTCAATTCACATGTCTGATCCTTACAACAGACATGCCGGAAACGAGAAAAAGAAGGAAATGCCAACAGCTTATGAAGACACTTAACTCTCAAGACAAGACAGGCATCTCCATCCCTGGGTCTCTGGGATCCTGGCCAATGAAGTGTGCCACAACATCACTGGAAACCATTCAGAGAGTGATGCCAGCTCCCAGCTGGGATAAAGAATATTTGTGGAGGACTGCCTGAGGACGGGCAGCTCATCTACTCCTTGACATGTTCTAAATGTTTTCCTTGGCTCAAGCCAGCCCTTCAGAGCCTCCTACATGGAATTCATGATCTTGACCCTTATGGTTACTCTTTCCCTGAATCATGCTTTGTCACTGTGTTATTAATATGCACTGAGAAAGAGAATAAAAACAATTGTTTCACAAATCACTACTGTGCATTTAGAAGGGCAGAGTTCATGCCCTCATCCTCTCCACTGAGGAGATTTCTTGATAAAGTTGCAAAATGTTTTCCTCTTTGTTCTGCTCCCTGGGAAGCCGCCTCTACCTATTGCATAAGACCCTACCCTATCCTGTGTGAATCTGCCCATTAGCCTTAACATGGTTTTATTGTATTTTCTCTACATGTGTTTTCTCTTTGCCCCAATATCCTTATCTTATTTTAATCCTGGTGAACTGTACATGTTTTGGTAAGCCAGCTCAAAGCTTTTTCTGAATGACACCAAAAGTTAAATAAAATAGAACAAAATATCTTAATAACTAGTATTCCCTACACAAACTGATGCTCCACCCAACTGACCAGCAACCTTCAGGGAGGGGGACAAATCTAGTTATCCTAAAGGACATCTTCAGAACTTTATCTATTCATGGCCATATTATTCATCATCATCAACCAAAACCCTGAGATCAATCTCAAACTTACACACTTGCATAGTAGGCTGCCAAATCCAAGTGGCAGAGATCAACATACACACACAGTGGCCAAAGAGTTAAGCATTCTGTGCTACTCCCATTCATTCTTTTTTTTGATACCTAAGTATCAACTTATAGTGAGCACTTTCATATATGCTTTCTTACTTGATCATTTTAACCACGTTACAAAATAGGCTGGGCAAGTGTTAGTACCCCATTCTACAGGTGAAGAAAACAGATTTCTTAAGTGATTTGTCCAAGGCTAATGAGTGCTGGGACACATGCAGAAGATGGTACAAGTAAAACAAGTAAGAAATGTACAGCCACACTGCTTAATTAATTATGCTCTAGAGTTTAACAGAGGGAGAACACACCCGTCCACAAACTTTTCCTTTTATATTTTCCTAGCTAAAGAATTTACAGCCACCATACTTCCAGGACCCAATATATTACCTAAAAAATAAACTTTATTTTATTTTGGTCCGATCATGAATGATTCCAGATGTTTCTGGGGCCCCACAGGTTTTTCTGTGCCATCATATTCCTAACTTGAAGCCTCAAGCCACAGATATGTCTCTCCAAGTAGAAACCCTAAAACTATGGGTTTGTTTTTTATTTTGGAAGGATGAGGTAGGAAGGGAAAAAAAAATTATCATTCCATTACTGGTTTTGTTTACAGAAGATGAACACATGCATACTCTCAATTCCCGTCTGATTTCCTGAGATGGGCAAATGTACTCTTCTCCTTTCTTTCATTCTTGAGTCAGTATTTGTACTCCAAAATTCAGCTGGTATCTCAAAAAGGAGGTATCTAATTTTTGTTTCCTTCTACAACAAATTTAACATTTGAGAAAAGATTCAGTGTTCGGAGCTCCAGAGGCCCAACCATCAGAAAATCACAGAATTTTAGAGCTGGAAAAGCCTTAGTAATACCAAAGAGGAGTTACTGCATAGCCCATCCTCAGTCACACTCATGCTGTGAATGAAAAGGTCATTTCCAATTCTGCCCTATTCAGGTCTGAATTCCAGGGTTCAACCTGAAAGAACAACATACAGTTTAGGGATGAAGGGTTTAGGCAAGGAGGATAAAGTAGCAGCCTTGCTGGTATATAAGCTCCTAAGTCACCGTTTAATGATACAGATCACAGAAAAGTCATCCAAGTAGAAATGTTCAGATCCATAAACTCAAGAGTCTATGGGCTGACAACACCCAAGCCCTATTGTTCATTATGTCACCTGACTGTGAAAGCAGAAACCAGGTCTCCATCTCTACATCCACAGAGCTGCACAAAGTATCTGGCATACCGATGGTATTCAATAACTATTCAGTAAGTGAATTAATAAAATAACTTCCCAGCCCACAAAAGAGTGTAAAGATGTTGGAGCCATTTCAACTTACACACAACACACCATACACACCTACTTCATAAAAGGAAAAAACTGAATTTTTTTTCAATTTTCCTTAAAGGGAAAAAAAATCAGCTTTCAAGCAGCTTTTGAAGCCAGAGTCATCTCATCTAATAAAATTTACCTTTTATGAAATGTCTACATACTAAATAAGAGTCCAATTTAGCCTCTTTAATTTCAAATACCTACAACATAAACACATGTTATTTCTACGATTTAAGTATCAGAAATAACCTAAATGTCAATAATAGAGGATTGGGTAACTAAACTATGATATATCCAAACAATGGCAGTCTATATAGCTATTAATACTAATTCTACAGAATTCCAGAAACCTCATGCCAAAATATTATAATATAATAAATCAAAAAGTCAGGCTTATACACATACATATACACACATATGTGTATATACTTCTACTAAAATCTGAAGCCATGAGAGTGGACAGAATATTTTAACATATATTTGTCCCCAAAATACTGGAAAGATATAGGTCAAAAAAGAAAAGGGATTATCTCTTTGTGAAGGATTAAAGAAAACACTTTTCTTTGTGCTTTTGGGGTATTTTCCACATTTTTTATCCAGTAAATATACATACATAGTGAAACATATTACACATACAAAAAAAAGCACATAAAACATGTATGTTTTCTAAAATAATAATAACATGAACACTCTTGTAACTACAGTCACGGTTAAGTAAAACATTACAGTCCGTTAAAGGCCCTTTATGTGTCCTTCGATGATCAAATCTCCTTTACCCTCCCCCCTCTCCCCGCACTCTCCTTTTATGTTAATCATTACTACCAAGAAACTATTATTATTAGTATGATCAGGGGAAAAAATGGCAGGTTCTTGCTCTGGGTATGAAGATATGTGGGGGGAAAAACCTAATTCACACTTTAAGTAGAATACGATTTTGATATATTTTCCAAGAATGTACTTGTATCCAATCATACATCCTACCTCATCTGGTCTAAACATATGGCTGACCATAAGTTACAAAAGATGGGCAGCATAGGACTAAAGCTGACGATTCCAATACCATTTTTCTAGCCAAGTGACATAACCAGCCACAAAGTAATTTAACAACAGTTTTACAAGGAACTATAATATAAGCAAATTGGCTGCTGGGTTCATGGAAAAGAGAGAAGATATTTACTTATCTTGATTGACAAGGTATCTTCACAAAGACTGCTGTGTGCTAAGATGTATCGGATTGTATATTTTAAGTACTGTGTAGTAATAGTGGATAGGCAGTTCCCTTCATTCCTTGAGTAATGTTAAAAGTGGGCCAGTCACAATCACTATGCTTTGATAGAGGGTGTGGTATACTAGCTGTGCACTTAGAAGATGAGTCTTATACACCTGGGACTCCCAGAAAATATTATTTGGTGATGATCACTGGAAATTACTAAAGCTGTACTATCATCATAACTTTCTTCATGATTTGAAATTTAAACATCCCCAAGTGGAAGCCACACTGCCTACATCTATCAAAAAAAGTAGCAAAATAGAGCCACAAAAACTGAATAGAGGCAAAATACATCAATCTATAATCACCAAGAATGAGGTAGCCAAAACAGAGACTATCTGGAACAACCCACTGTACACTCAGTTACTGCTCTCCTTCCACTCACTGTGTGGCTGCTATTGGGAAAATCACCTGGATTGGCACATCTGTTGAATTGCACACTACTTAAACATTCATTTGTTGCTTGCCATCAGCTGGCATGCCATCAATTGCAACAGTAACTAAGCCTCAGACAAAAGATGTATTGAACAGCAAAAGGATTATTAGCCTTGGTGGTATTTTTGGAAGACTGTTGCTGCATCAGAAAAACAAATGAGAGAAGTGTAGCCATATAGCTGATGAAGAGCAGTACAAGCCTAATTTGTACGGAGGGGTAGAGGTGGAAGGCAGGCTGCAGACATCTCTGATAGCTGGCCTCATAGCTGGGAGGTTTACCTCAACAGTAATTACTGCTACTGGACTGGAAATGAGACTCAGGGGAGCAGAGAACACATCATAAAGGTAACGAAATGGAGAAAAGAGGTAGAATGAAAGTAGTAAGACCCCAACTATCTTCCTATTCCTACTTTTGGTACTCCTGAAAAGTCCTGCTTTGGGCATTTCTTTCTTGCTGTACTGTCTTAACAGCAAGAATTTCAGATCTTACAGGGCAGGAAAACCATATGCTTGACTCCTCTTATTGTTTCCCTTTTCATGGGGAATATGGTGAAGTGACTATGCACGTCTCCAGTACAGATGTACCGTGGCCCTCAAGACCGTTTCGAACCAAAGGAAAACCTGTTGGAAGTAGACGCAAAACAGTACTCACCAAGCAGAAGAGTAATAGTACTTGACCACCAGGGACTTGGGATATCTAAAGTTGGTTACTGAATGAAGTTTGGAATTTCCTAGAACGTGCAAAAGGACTCTTACCTAATTACATAATATTCATTCATTCAATAAACATTTGAAAGTTAAAAGAATGCAGATGTTGGTCAGAGGGTATTTTTTCCTGTACCGAATTGTCAAAGAAGATGACAGATAGATAGATATAGTCTCTCTCTCTCTCTTTCTCCCCCTCTCTTTTTTTCTCTCTCTCTCTATATATATGTTAGTGTATATGTGCATGTGTGTGTGTGTGTAACATTAAGATATCAGATTCATTTTACGGTATTTCAAAAGACAGAGATAGTCTTTGAATATAGAATATGGAATTCTTAAATTGAGTGCTCTTACTCTCCATTTACCAAGGACACAGCACTCTAACTCCATGATGGCAATTCTCTGAAGCACCAAAATAATATGGTCCAGGTATGCGCATTTCTAATGATCTAATATCACACAGTGATAGAACTCGAGAGCCTAAAGAAATGAACAGATAGCAACGTGCCTGATAAACCATTTATCTTGAAAATCACTTGTGTAAAGCTGGTTTCTGTCAAATATGGCAACTTGTACAGACAATTATACAACCATTAAATGTATGATTATACTCTGATTATTAACTACTTCAAATATACTGAATATATGAATAATTTATTCAAAAGATGGTGCTTAAAAAGCTAAACAGAAGGAATTTAGGAGAGGGAATGATTATACAGAGCAGAGGAGAAGGCTAGCACAGGGAACCTTATGGTACCAGGAAGAAACAATGGGACAAGGTAACGAAGAAATCAAATCAGGGCTGCAGCTAAACTCTGGACACATCACAACGCCATATGATCCTGACTAAGTACATGCAAGGCAGATATATTTCTGTTGCTCAGATGCTGCATCCCAGACTCGGCAGATCTAAGACTGCAAAGATGATCTTGTATCAAGTGTCATAGAACCTAATAGGTAAACTCAGCCTAGGACCCTAAAGAATTTATCACTTTCTGGACAGTCAGGACAACCTGAGTTTTGTCATCATCATTTCCACTGAGCAGTATGAATCTTACCTTTTAAAACATGCTCCTACGGAGTTCAAATACCACCAGCACCTTGAATTTATATAGTACCATGACCTGAACCCACAGAGTGAAGTCAGAGTGAAAGGCTTAGAGGAGGCGAGAAGAAAGACATCCCAATCTTTTAATGAACTGAAATACATTAAGATGGGAACATAAATGGGGAGGGGAATGAGTGAGAGAGAGGCAGATCTGTATATTGAAGGAGCCACAGTTACACATAGTGAAATTTTACTAGGCCTCAGTTTTACCATTTGCAAAATGAGATGTGTTTTTCTTAAGTCAGCCTGGTGCCAACCTTAAGAATGGCAAGTAAATAAAAGTGATGGGTCATCCAAACCTTTCCTACCTAACCTTTGATTCCAAAACCAACATTGGTACCTATCTCCTAAACTAAAACCCCAGAACTTAATGTCAATAATTTCTACTGGCCAACCCCTTCAAATCTAACAATCTCATGTGGTACACCAACACTAGATGAAGCCGAGCGGAAGGAAAAGACATAATAAACTCATTCTTGCCATGTTACACTGTTAACCTCCTCAATATTACAATTTTTGACAGACACTTAGCTCTAAACTGACAGGGAGTGGGGAGGCCGACTCCATAAATGCTCACCTAAGGAATTTTCAGTGTAACACACAACCCCATTACACTGGTCCTTCCACTAAGTTATTCTCTGTTTGGAGGTTTCCTTGGTCATAGCATGAGACACAGCACTTTCCATGGTTTACTTGAACAAGCAGTCGCTCTGGAAACCACAGCAATATCACCATGGTTAATGTAAAATATTAATGTCTCATTTGTTCAACAGTTTTGTGAAAAAACTTTTAGGTTAATCATATACTGTACAATTTTAATTAAAACAGTTATAAAACAATTAATCCACAAGAGCTAGCTTGGAACTCTGCCAGCCTTATTGGTTTAATGCATGTAGGCAAAACTCATTTTTTTCCCTTTTGACTTAATGAATGCTAATATGTGACACAAAATATGCATACTAAGCTCCTAATACAGTTAGTCCATCTGGTTTTTCTTGCATTCTCTATTTGTCATTTTTCTTTGATAGCAAAATTGAAAATGAGTTCTCTGTGTTAGAAATGATAATAATGCCATGTGCAGTGCTTCATTAAAAACTGCTCTTTGAAATAAACACCTTAAGGACTCTCTTTTGGCTACATAGGCCAGGAGTAAAAGGAAAGATAGGCCCATGGACCAGGTCCAGAACCATAACTGCAGTTTGAGATAATACTGCACTTTCCACTGCCATTTCCGAAAGATTCTTTGCCTTCTGAGGGTATTATGAAGACATGGAGGATAAAATATGAGTTTAAATATCTAAGACAAATCCTCAAGTATTTCAATCTGTTCCACATTACTATTTGTTTGATTCATTTTGGGATCTATTTGTTTGCCAAAGTAAGCACAGTTCAAGCCCTCTGCTGAATATTTAATGCATACAAAATTACCTTTTTAGCACAGGTTAAGAGACCTGTTATTTCCAATAAGACTTAAGAACAGCACTGTGTCCGATGACACCTTCAGAATGGTTTTCCAAGCAAGAGCCCAAAAAAAAGCACACTCACCTGTTAGCTTCCACTAGAATTCACCTCTCCATCCATCTAAGCCTTGCCATGAATCTGAATATTCTATGCTTTATAGTTTATCAAGCTCCAGAAATACAAAAGTTACACACTACCCAACACTTCTAGTAAAAGCACAGGCATACATAGGTACTTAATCTCAGCTCCCGATTCAAATGTAAGTAACTATACTAAATCCTGTTAGAGATGAAGAAATGTACTTTAGCCCTCAAATGGTGAAAATGATCCCTAGCATAATTATATTAGCTGGCACCTTCACATCTGGTATGTATCTTGTTATTTCTGGTTGGGCACATCACATGTGAGGCATATAAATCCATAATAGGTATTAGATTTCCCTCTTAACCACCTTTCCTGCAAGCCAAAAGAAAAAATTTCTCTACTCTCATTATGCTTAAAAAGCAGTTGGAATAGAAGACTTAACAATTTAATCCCAATATATCAGCCAAAATACTCTGAGAAGTCAGTTTCCCTCATCAAGGTAGCAGAGCATAAAGCTATTTGGCAATACAAATACCAGCCTGGGCATGAGATTATAAAAATAAACACCAACATTTAAAAGCTTAATTGCAAACAACAGACATATTTGAAATTCAGGCAGTCAATCACCTGAATTCCAATCAGTCGGTAAAAAAGTAATCATTTTTATAAAAGTCTGTTCTGATAAATTCTGTAAATATGAGCATTTAATAATGTCCACTTGTAAAAAGCAACTATTTTTTGTGGCCTAATCTATTTGTGGAAACCCCATTGGATAGAACTAACAGGAGTGGACTAAACAATCACAAACTTTCAGCTCTGAAATTCTATAATTGCATAAGATTTGTTTTATAACTAAATCATAAAACGTGAGGGTTGAGAGAGACCTCTGACATTACTATATTTTACTACAAACCCCCTCATTTTGAAAATAATAAAACATAACATATCACACTACTAGTGCTAGGAAGTTTTTTGTTTGTTTGTGTTAATTTGTTTTATTTTATTTATTTGTTTTTGGCTGTGTTGGGTCTTCGTTGCTGCATGCAGGCTTTCTCTAGTTGCGGTGAGCGGGGGCTACTCTTCATTGTGGTGCGCAGGCTTCTCATTGCGGTGGCTTCTCTTGTTGCAGAGCATGGGCTCTAGGCGCACGGGCTTCAGTAGTTGCAGCACGTGGGCTCAATAGTTGTGGCACATGGGCTCTAGAGCGCAGGCTTAGTAGTTGTGACGCACAGGCTTAGCTGCTCCGTGGCATGTGGGATCCTCCCGGACCAGGGCTCAAACCCGTGTCCCCTGCATTGGCAGGCGGATTCTTAACCACTGTGCCACCAGGGAAGTCCCTAGGAAGTTTAAGCTAAGAGCTAAAATGATATTTATGGATTACAAAGGAATTTCAACTATATAAATATGCCCTTATCACTGATATTTGAGAGGTGTTTTGTTTTGTTTTTTTGTTGGCCGCGCCACGTGGCTTGAGGGATTTTAGTCCCCCCAGCAGGGATCAAACCCGGGCCCCCAGCAGTGCAAGCGTGGAGCCCCAAGCACTGGACCACCAGGGAATTCCCTGAGAGGTGTTTTTAATATACCAAAGCATCTAAATGAAGCTCCAGCCCTAAGAGGTTCGTGGCCACCCTCTGCTTCAAAGGCATTTCTTTTCTTCTAAGGCAGGATTCTCAACCAGGGTGATCCTGTGCCCCCCAGAGACATTTGGCCATGTCTGGAGACACTTTGGTTGTCATACTTTGGGGGTGCTAGTGATACAGAGGCCAAAAATGCTGCTAAACATCCAACAGTGCATAAGACACTCCCTCACACACAACAAAGAGTTATCCAGCCCAAAATGTCAATAGTGTTGAGGACCCTGCTCTAAGAAGAGGTCACTGCCACCACCAGCAATACCCAGAACACACCTAGAATGGCAAAATAATGCCCAAGAACACCTCTCCCCCATGTAATAAGATGGTTCGCTCTTCCAGGAAGCAATTACAACAAAACGGCCCTGACTCTCCCCATCTCCTACACAGTACTAAAAAGTCAAATAAACTCTTAATAAAAAAACAAGAAGCGGGCTTCCCTCGTGGCGCAGTGGTTGAGAGTCTGCCTGCCAATGCAGGGGACACGGGTTCGAGCCCTGGTCTGGGAAGATCCCACATGCCGCGGAGCAACTGAGCCCGTGAGCCACAACTGCTGAGCCTGCGCGTCTGGAGCCTGTGCTCCGCGGCGAGAGAGGCCGCGATAGTGAGAGGCCCGCGCACCGCGATGAAGAATGGCCCCCACTTGCCGCAACTGGAGAAAGCCCTCACACAGAAACGAAGACCCAACACAGCCATAAATAAATAAATAAAATATTTTAAAAAATACTTTAAAAAAAAACAAACAAACAAAAAAAAAAACAAGAAGCTCCAAATGCCTTTGATTCTTAATAGGAAGGGTTTCTTTAAAGGAAAAAAAAAAAGAGAGAAAGGAAGGAAGAAATAAGAAGTATATGGGGGAAGGGAGGTAATACTGGCTTTAGAACGAGATAAAAGGAGCAAATAAAGAAGAAAAATTACCCTCTCCTACAAATCTGTGAAAGCAGTTCAAATCACTGCAATTACAGGTGCCCAGGAGAATCCCCCTTCACATTCACAAGGTACTTTCTCCTAACCCTCATGCTATTTCAAGTTAAAATAACACTGTCACAGAGTGGCTGGGCAGCACCATTAAAGGTAATAAGTACATGGCAAAGACAGATGTGGCCCAGAATATCTTCCGCATGGAAGACACAAACATACGTGGAGCACTGCAACATGTTTTTATCATTCGCAAGGACAGCCTTGTCCATAATTCTAGACAAGGCTTGTCTACAGTCCTAACCTACAATATCGTGAACACTCCCCTTAGCAAAACCAGGAAAACACAATGGGAGCTTCAGGGTTTTTAAAGAAAGTAGTTTCTTTTCCCCTTGGTCATTGACCTTAGGCCCTAGAGATTTTAAAAAGTATCACACCAGTTGCTATCCTCGTTAAGTTTATTCACAATTTATTTGTAGAAGCAGGTCATATGATATTAAAAACGAAAACAAAAAAAACTACCAGCACCAGATGGCTGAGGTACTAACCAGTACTAAACAGTACCTGTGTTTACGGGAGTAAACTAACTAATCAATAGAAGCTGGTGAAAGGAAAGGTTTCAAACATTTTTGCTCCACCTCCCAAACACCCTAGTTTATAGAATTGGAAACACTGTGGCAAAGACAAACCTTTCAGTTTTCAAATTAAGCCCTTTCAGATTTTTCCCTTTTAAAATTTCTTACTAACTTGACTCAATTTCCTTTTCTTTAGAATTTCCACAATATTTTGACAAAACAAGCTCACCTTCAAGAAATGTTCTTTTCTGAACATTTGTACCTCACCAATCAATCCTTCCAGGCTTGCAGTCTTCACTTCACTCCTCTTTAGTCTGTTTTTTCTGGAGATCAAAAACACTACCTGCATACACAGAATTCTCTGCAGACAGACTAATGTTAACATGGGCAGGGAAACAGAGTTTCTACCAATCTCATCCATGTAGGACATGGGGCATTCCTGGGCTGCTCCCTGTTCAACTGCTTTGATTTGCAGGCTGCCCACTTCCTAATGCTATGGGCTTTCTACATTCTCTGCGCAAAGAGGTTGAAAAGTGAAAATGCACTATTTCTTCGCACTGGCTAATCAGCCACATCCAAGTCAGCATCTTTTCCAAAATCATCTTTTCTCATTGACATTACAGAACCATCCTCCCAAATAAGTAAATTCCAAATTTATCAACAGTTAAGATCTGCATCCTGAGAAATCAATAATAAACGGGTTTCCATCAACCATACACCCTCTGCCCTCTGCCTAGAATTTGCCTGGATTGATTTTTTCTCTTCTGGAGGCTGCCACCATAAAGTCCAAAAAGGTTCAGTAGTGAACACATTAAAAATAAATAAATAAAAGTCTGTAACTTTGTCAAACATCAATATTTTAAATGAAAGGCTCCGGTAAAACTCAGTGGTATAAATGATGAAAGCCATGGTAAAAAGCCCCAGGAGCGCCAACCACATAGGTACAAAAGGAAAACAGCAGGAAGGGTTTAAGCAGGTGGCCCAGGATGGAAAATTAGGAAAACACAGGCTTCTCTGAATGCTGCCAAGAAGTCCTCCAACAGAACCCAAGGAATGTGGACTCTAAGCCTGGAATGTTGTTTCTCAACCCTTCCTCTGAGAATCCCCTGGAGTGCCAGGGCCAAAGGATGGAAAACATACCATCAAAGACAAACCGAACAGCTTTTCAATTGGGTGGAGGTTACTGGTTTTACAAGAGTTTTTGTTACAGTGCTTAATCTCCTACCTAAAGTCCCTCTACCTTAGGCAGCAAAATCAACTTGATATTGATCAAAATGGTTAACACGGAAAGGGGCGTGGGAAGCTCACAAATCAAAGATGTCCTACAAAGGAAAGGAAAACAACAGGTGAAATGGAAAAGAGATTCATTTGCACAAAGTGGTGAGGTATGGCTTCAGGCTGGATTTACGCATCTTTTCAAGGATGAGATCTCTGGGAGACAAGCACGGGGGAAGTGGGACGGTAGAAACAACATAAAGGCTGGAGTCAGACGGATTTGGGTTTGAAACTGGGCTCTGTTGGCTACTAACTGTAAAACCTCAGGCAAGCCAATTAACCTAAGCTTCAACTTTCCCATCCATAAGATAGGGACAGTCTCCCTACTATGCAGGGCTGTTGTAAAGCTGGCAAAATTGTATAAAAAGGTACCTGTCCCATGGTGGATACCCAATAAGTGAGTACAGTGGCATTGTTTTGAGACAAACATTGCTTCCTCAGATTCCTAGGATCACTTTGACCCATATTTCTTTACTCTGTGTATCTCCTAACCTTCCTTCCTTCTCCTTCCTGCCAAATTCCTCCATTCCCTCAAACTCCAGCAGACTATATATTTCAATTTAGAAATTTTCTATAAGTTACAGATTTCTCACTTTGTTCCTGGATACTCCAACTCTACTGCATATGAATGGGCTTGTATTTGTGGCACTGGTCATTTTAAAGATACTTTCTCAAAAACACGCCAGATTTCAAAGTCACTGTATATTTGCCAGTTGCTATTTTGTTTTGTTTTACCTAAGAACATGAGTGTCTTAAAAATAAACTTTACCTACTGAAGCATATTCCTAAACACTCAATGGAGGTACATACATGAATATCAAAAGCATAATAAATTTAATTCACTAAACAATTTCACAGTGGTTCTCAAAGGCCACAATGTTTACATTTGGTAATTGCTATCATTCTTGCAGTGTTTACTTTTTAAGCCATAGGTTTATTTTTTAAATGAGTTTCCCTGGTAATGAAGTGAAGAGCCTACAAACAAAGATGCTGATGTCTATAAGAATGCATTGTATAGTACTGGGCAGTAATTTGCTCATGAATATCCCCAGGCTTACATGAATTCTCTTTCATCACAAGGAATGGCCTCAGCAAAGAGAGAAAAAGATAAATACACGAAGAGTCATGCCATTTCTTTACTGTACGACCTGGTCAGTTTAACCTCTGTGTGCCTTTTGGTGTCTCTGCATCCCATACAACGGGTTCAGAACCCGGAAAGTTAATAAAAATTAACAGGTTTTTATTGTTTTTTTTTTTTAAATTTTTGGCTGTACTGGGTCTTCTTTGCTGTGTGCTGGCTTTCTCTAGTTGTGGCAAGTGGGAGCTACGCCACTCTTTGTTGCGGTGTGCGGACTTATTGCAGTGGCTTGTCTTGTTGCGGAGCACGGGCTCTAGGCACGCGGGCTTCAGTAGTTGTGGCACACGGACTCAGTAGTTGTGGCTCACAGGCTCTAGAGCACAGGCTCAGTAGTTGTGGCGCACGGGCTTAGTTGCTCCGCGGCATGTGGGATCTTCCCGGACCAGGGCTTGAACCCGTGTCCCCTGCATTGGCAGGCGGATTCTTAACCACTGCGCCACCAGGTAAGCCCAGAATTCTTTAAGTTCCTCAGAAGAGAAGTTCTATATAATTGTCTAGCTCTCAGAAATGAACCAGCACCACTAACGCCTGAACCTAAGGTTACAAAAGGATAACAAGAGAAATAGGTCAATCAGTCATTCATTCACTTAGTATTCACTGAACACTTTTAGGATCAGAATAGCCCTATCTGGAAACTCAGATTTGTATATGAAATAATTCAAACAGTAAGAATTTATGATATGCTCACTATATAATTAGAAAGGGGTTGGTAAACTTCTGTAAAACACCACATAGTAAATATTTCAAGCTTTTCAGGACATAGGGTCTCTGCTGCAACTATTCAGTTTTGCTATTGTAGCACCAAAGTAGCCAAAGACAATAATGTAAATCAGGGGTCCCCAACCCCTGGGCCAAGGACCAGTACCAGTTCGTGGCCTGTTACGAACTGGGCCACACAGCAGGAGGTGAGCGGCAGGTGAGCAAGCAAAGCTTCATCTGTATTTACAGCCACTCAGCATCGCTCGCATTACCGCCTGAGCTCCGCCTCCTGTCAGATCAGCAGCAGTATTAGATTCTCATAGGAGCGCCAACCCTACTGTGAACTGCACATGCAAGGGATCTAGGCTGCGTGCTCCTTATGAGAATCTAATGCCTGATGATCTGAGGTGGAGCTGAGGCAGTGACGCTAGCGCTGGGGAGCGGCTGCAAATACAGATTATCATTAGCAGAGAGGTTTGACTGCACAGAGACCATAATAAATCAACTGCTTGCTGACATATCAAAACCCTATCAGTGACTGACAAGTGATAATTAAGCTGCATCTGGTGGCAGGCTTTATAGTGGTGAGTTGATGTACTTCAATTGTACAGCTGCATCTGGTGGCAGGCTTTAAGTCAGAATCCGACACTTATTTCAGTCCACGCGTGGCCCACCCATTATATTATTTACCACTTCCGTCCACACCTCTTTCCCAAACTGCGCACTTGTCTCAGTCACAGTTTTGGGAAGCCCACAAGCTAACCCTAGCCAAAATGAGTAAAAAACAAACGTTGCTGGAGAGCTTCTTTGAAAAGGGGGAAAGACCCAATGATGAGACAGCAGAAGACTCTAAGACTGCCAACAAAAAGAAAGCTGCATTTAAAAGAAAATACCAAGAGTCGTAATTAAGTTATGGGTTCATTGCAACAGGTGATTCACATTCTCCAAGCCCGCTTTGCATAATATATAGTGACCAGCTATCCAACGAAGCCCTAAAACTTTCAAAACTGCTTCGCCACATGGAGACCAAGCACCCTGCATTAAAAGCCAAGCCTTTGGAGTTTTCCAAAGAAAAAAAACGTGAACATAGAGAAGCAATTATTGAAGTCCACCACTTCATCAAATGTGTCTGCACTGAGAGCATCATTCTTAGCGGCTAACCGCATTGCTAAAGCTAAGAAGCCCTTTACTATTGCTGAAGGGTTGATCCTGCCTGCTGCTAAGGACATGTGTCGTGAACTTTTAGGAGAGGCTGCAGTTTAAAAGGTGGCACATGCTCCTCTGTCAGCTAGCACCATAAATAGATGAATTGATGAAATAGCAGAGGATACTGAGGCACAGTTGTTAGGCTTTATGAGTCACCATGGTACACAATCCAGGTTGACAAGTCTACTGATGTTGACAAGAAGACAACAATGCTTTTTTTGTTTGTTTTTTGGTGGTTTTTTTTGGCTGCGTTGGGTTTGTCCCTGAGCACGGGCTTTCTCTAGTTGCGATGAGCGGGGGCTATTCTTCGTTGCAATGCACAGGGTTTCTCACTGCAGTGGCTTCTCTTTTTGCGGAGCACGGGCTCTAGGCACGTGGGCATCAGTAGTCGTGGCTCGCGGGCTCTACAGTGCAGGCTCAGTAGTTGTGGCACACGGGCTTAGTTGCTCCGTGGCAGGTGGGATCTTCCCGGACCAGGGCTCCAACCCGTGTCCCCTGCATTGGCAGGCGGATTCTTAACCACTGTGCCACCAGGGAAGCCCACAATGCTTGTTTCTGTGCGATATATTTTTCAGGAGGATGTGCATGAGGATATGTTATGTGCACTTTTGTTGCCAACCAACACCACAGCTATAGAACTATTCGAGTCTTTGAATGATTACATATCAGGAAAACCGAATTGGTCATTTTGTGTCGGTATACACACAGACGACTGGACAGCTTTCTGGTTTCACTGCTCGGGTCAAAGAGGTCGCTTCTGAATGTGAGTCTATGCACTGTGTCATCCATAGAGAAATGCTGGCTAGCAGAAAAATGTCACCTGAACTTAACGTTTTGCAGGCTGTAATTAAAATTATCAACCCCATTAAAGTACAGGCCCTTAACTCATGTCTGTTTGTGCAGCTCTATGAGGAGACGGACACAGGACACACACATCTTCTCTTATACACAGAAGTGAGATGGCTTTCTAAAGGTAGATCACTGGCCAGAGTATCTGAGTTACAAGAGCCGCTCCAGAGATTTCTTTTAGAAAAACAGTCACCTCTGGCAGCACATTTCAGTGACACAGAATGGGTCGCAAAACTTGCTTATTTGTGTGACATATTCAACCTGCTCAACAAACTCAATCTGTCACTTCAGGGGAGAATGACAACTGTGTTCAAGTCGGCAGATAGAGTGGCTGCATTCAAAGCCTAACTGGAATTATGGGGGTGACGAGTGAACACTGGAATTTTTGACATGTTTCAAACATTAGCAGAGATTTTGAAAGAGACTAAGCCAGGGCCTTCTTTCTCCCAGCTGGTGCATGATCACCTATCTCAGCTTTCAAAAGAGTTTGAGCATTACTTCCCAACCACAAAAGACCCCCAAACTGGGAAGGAATGGATCCGCGACCCATTTGTGAAAAAGCCAGGTGAATCGACTTTGTCCGTGCTAGAAGAGGATCAACTGCTTGAGACTGCAAATGACGGTGGCCTTAAAAGTATGTTTGAGACAACTTCAAATCTCCATACATTCTGGATTAAGGTCAAGACAGAATATCCTGAGATTGCCACAAAAGCACTGAAAAGCCTGCTTCCATTTCCAACATCCTATCTTTGTGAAGCAGGGTTTTCTACAGTGACAGCAACCGAAACGAGATTACAGAGTAGACCGGACAAAAGCAACACACGTCAGGTTTCACTGTCTCCCATCACCCCCAGATGGGACCATCTAGTTGCAGGAAAACAAGCTCAGGGCTCCCACTGATTCTGCATTATGGTGAGTTGTATAATTATTTCATTCTATATTACAATGTAATAATAATAGAAATAAAGTGCACAATAAATGTAATGAGCTTGAATCATCCCGAAACCATCCCCCCTCCACCCTGGTCTGTGGAAAAACTGTCTTCCACGAAACTGGTCCCTGGTGCCAGAAAGGTTGGGGACGGACCGCTGATGTAGAAGAATGGACCTGGCTGTATTCCGATAAAATTTGTGAATGCTGAAATGTGAATTTCACATAATTTTCATGTGTCATGAAATATTCTTCCTTTGATTTCTTTCAACCACTTAAAAATGTAAAAATCATTCTTAGTTCATTCCCGTACAGGCAGTGGCCTGGTTTGGCCTATAAGCCATAATTTGCCAACCCCTGTATCTGGCTCAGTGTAATGGGCATTTGGGCAACCATAGAGAAGAATTAGACATTTTCCCTGCTTTCTAAGACAGAACAAGAGAAGTAAACCAACAATTACAGCACAATGTGATAAATGGTAAGAGAGGTGTGCCCAGTATTACAGGAGCCAGCAGACAAAGCAATTAAGGAAATTTCTCCTAAATTGGCAATGAGGTCTTGATATAAACACTAAAGCAGTTCTAGGTTGGCTTTTCTGTATGTAACAAATTGTTAAAAGTTACCTTAATAAACAAAGAAACTGTGACTTTAAAAGAAAACCTCACCACCCACATCTGCTACGACTTTATCAGAACATGCCTGGGTGCATTTTAGAACGTCCTTTTTAATTAGCGTTCCAGGCCAGGACCTCCGGCAAAATCCATTCTCCATTGATCTGCCAGGAAGCAAGCATGTCCCAGGTGGTAGCTGACTGAGAATCATAAGGTCAAGTCCACAGGTCTTGCCTGTTTATTTCACCAAAGTCCTTTAGTTGTCACAGGTAATAGTTTTCAAGTACTCTGGGATAGAAAGAATCAAATGGGTTTTTTTCCCCCAAGTGAAAGGTCAATGGAATAATCAGCTTGGCCAGAGTCTCAAATATTTGCCTGCACCCCACTGGTTCTGCCTAATCAAATCAGGTTTACTAGAGGGTCACCTCTAATCAGCACTAGGTTTTATCTGCATTTGGAGATGTTTAGGCAGATTTATTTTAATTACCTCAGAACAAACGAAGCTTGGGTCTTGAGGCTTTAATGGTCACGACTGTCTGCCCGGATGTTTTGTTCCAAGGGGGAAGCTGAGGGAGCCAGGAGGCAGGCTGACATCATCAGCTGTGTATTTAATTAAATCAAGATGAAGGGCAGGCAGGCTGGGGAGAATGATGGGTCAGCCTTCCTGTCCCAATACAGTAAGGCTACACCACTCATGACAATCCAAGAGGCTAAAGGCTCCCACGCCACCCACTCATCTGGCAGAAAGGACCATCTTTTCTGACTTCCAGGAAAGCAGACACTCCAGTGTGAGCCTCTGGCTTCTCCGTGAGCCTTGAATGTCGCAGGAAAGAAAATCAACAACTACCACCTCCTAAGAGTCGACAGGCCACAGATCCCTCAGAATAAATACAAAACAAGCCTTCACAATGATGAATGGTCCAGACATTCACAGTTTCCACCAGAATTCCAGATGTGTTGGCAACTAGCTTCCTTCCTTGGATGTCTTAGTGACCCAAGATTTCAGGGAATAACCAAGACCTTGCTTTAATGTGACAGTAGGCTTCTGTATTCTGGTATCTTAATATCAGATTGCATCAGGCTTTGAAGGTTCCTTTATTTGAAGTACCTTTGGTAATACAATTATTCTCTCCCTCCAGGGGGAAAAAAAAAAAAGCCTCATGTTAGACTTGTGATCCAACATCAAATTCAGGAATTCAAACAAGTTCTCCCACTTGAGAACACAGAGGGAATAAAGTTAACCCAAGATCTGGGTGGTTCTTTTCTTGGTCAGTTTCCTCCCCCCAGAAATCAGTCTGGAGGTCAGGGAGGACAGGGGATATGTCTCATTCACCCCTCTATCCCTGCTGCTTTCCTGTGCTGATGGTGATTAAATCAAAGACTAGCATACATTCATTGACCAACAAGTCCTATGCCCCCTTTTTTTTTAAGGAATAAGAAAACTCAATGATCTAAAAGGCAGTAAAACTGTGAGCAAAATAAACAAATTTTAAAATCTGGATAAACACCCAGAAACTGCAGGCTGGGTGTTTCTGTTTGTATCAGGTTTTGTCCCCAGCAGACAGTCAACCAAGCTGTTCACGGAGTGTTAGGAACCGGAGCCTTTGTGGTAACACCAGTCAAGAACTCATTTCACACTGGTGGCAAGCTCTTATTTCCCAAGAGGCCTTTCCAAGAGATACAGTGGTCAGCTGTGCATGGACTTCTAATGGCTCTGAAATGACCCTGTGTCCCTGCTGCAGTCACCGCACAGTCAGGAAGTGGCAGAGGGGCCATCTGTCAGGAGGCCCCAAGAAAATTATTAAACAAATCCCATCCGCCAAGATAGCTGGAGGCAGAGACATGAAATAGGGAAGAGAGAGGGGACGTATAGAGAAAAGAAGCAATCTGTCCTATCACCACCCCACTCCCATCTTAACCTTCCATTTTTAATGACAGTTCTTTGCGAGGATGAGCACATGGCATCAGCAGCACTGGGAAGGCTCGGCCTGAGAAATAAGATGGTCTTTGTTTCTGTCCCCATGTCTCTTCTCTGCCCAGTAAATCTGGGTCTGTCGGAGCTGACTGCACCAGCACAGCCCAGATGGTAAATGAAATACTGAAATGGTTCCTTACAAGTTGGTAGTAAGCCACAGTCAAAGCCCTCTCTCCCAACCAAGTCCCCAAAAAGGCATAGCTCCTTCCCTGAGACACCTCCTCCCGCCTTCCTGAGAGCAGGGGGCCTTCACACATTCTCAGGCCAGCTGTCCAAGCTCTGGTCAAAAGCCTAGGGCTCACCTTTGGGTGGCCCAAAAGGGGACCCACTGCCCATGCCCCAAATACTCTACCCACTCCCCAGTGTTTCTCACACTGTAGAGTGCATCAGAATCACCTGGAGGACTTGTTAAAGCATAAACTGCTGAGCTCCACCCCCACAATTTCTGATTCAATAGGTGGGACCAAAAAAAATCTGCATTTCTAACAAGTTCCCAGATAATGCTGATACTTCTAGTTTAGGGACCATGATTTGAGAATCACCACAGTAAATTTATAAAAAACAAGAAAGCCAGGCAACTGTTGTTTTCATTTTTTTAAAAATATGACGGCCCCCAAATTAATGTAGAGCCTAGAGCTTTTTATATGTATAAAACAGCTGCCAAAACCCTGAAGTGTTTGCTCTGTTGTATAAGCAGCCAGTTGTGATTCTGCACTCAGCCACAAAGCAGGAGTGTAGATTTTTTTCATTAACTGGAGGATTTGCTTCATGTCTGTATTATTGTTTTATAGTTTCTAATTACTGGGCTGTAAAGTGCCAAACGGTCAACAAGCTTCCCTATTGTTATTCAGGTGCACCAACTGGTGCAGGCTGAAGAGCGCTTTGTTTTATGGGACTGCTGAATGACACACCCAATGCCTGTGAACATTCACGTGTGACTAAGACAGGAACACAAATTAACCACAGAAACACAACCTCTACCAATTAACTAACCTTTCCAAAGCAAGAGCACTTAGGGCCTTATTTCTTCATCAGGAGTCCTGTTATTTGACTGCACAGCCAAGGGGGACTACAGCTGAAAAAGCCCACCTCTAACATTTTTCTTTCTGGTTTTTTTTTTAAATAAATAAATAAATTTATTTATTTATTTATTTATTTATTTATTTTGGCTGCATTGGGTCTTCGTTGCTGTCTGCCGGCTTTCTCTAGTTGTGGCGAGCAGGGACTACTCTTCATTGTGGTGCACGGGCTTCTCATTGCAGTGGTTTCTCCTGTTGCAGACCACAGGCTCTAGGCGCGCAGGCTTCAGTAGTGGCACGTGGGCTCAGTAGTTGTGGCACGTGGGCTCTAGAGCACAGGCTCAGAAGTTGTGGCGCACGGGCTTAGTTGCTCCAAGGCATGTGGGATCTTCCAGGACCAGGGCTCGAACACATGTCCCCTGCACTGGCAGGCTGATTCTTAACAACAGTACCACCAGGGAAGTCCCTCTTTCTGGTTTTTTAAAACACATAGTTGCCATCACCAAAGATCAATCCAGAACACCAGGCTTACTGAGTGAACTGAAAATATAAAGACCATAAGTGTTTAGGTTTGTGTAACAGATATCTCAGCTTTTAAAAAGCTGCCATGAGCATAGCTCTCCTGGCTGCGAACTCGCAACCTTTCCCTGAGGAGCTGGACGTGAGCCCTGGGTTTGGGCTACCTGGTTTGAATCTTGATTCCATCACTTGATTCCAGCTGTGAATATGGTGGCATATTACTGAACTCTCTGGGCATCAATTTCCCATATGTAAAGTGAAGACGGTGATAGCACATATACTTTATCAAGCTGACTTGGTTGTAAGAGATAATCTAAGTAAAGGGCTCGTCACGGTGCTAGGCACATTTTAAGTACATAAATAAGCTTTAGGCATTATTATAGCTTTCTGTGAGACTCTGGGGCAAGACATGGAAGGGTCTGTAAACTACGGAGAGGAGGACAGCTTCTCCTCCTTCCCAAAGGGACTCAGAAAGATTGGGAGCTAGCCCAAGCAAGATTGGGAGCAGCTGATGTGGGAAGCAAAGCAAGAAGCCCTTTAAAAGAGGAGAATGAGTGAGTTTATAAAGATTTGGTGTGCTCTTCCAGGCAAACTGGGCGGGAAAAGCAGAGATGGGACAGGGAGAAAAAGCAGGCAGGGCTGTCTGATGGCTGTTAAAAGCAGCTCTCAAAGGTCTCCAGACCAAAGTATATTGTGATCCCAAAGCATCTGAAAACGATTAGCACTGAATACAGAAGTTTTATAAATTTCTCCTAATCAGATCCAATCTTTCTCCTTGTTCAAATTCCCTCCCTAACCTCTTCCCATCTAGAACTGCCTCAACAGACATGGACACTAAGTTGAGATGGAGAGAAGCAAGGATGTATCCTTCATAGAATAAGAACAAGAAGCCCAGAAGAACAAAGCTGGGCTGATGCAGAGAGGGCAGGCAGGGTGAGCCTTGTGTCAGAGGGGCACAGGAGTAAAGGTCACAAGGACAAAACGAGCACACATTCTCCCAGCGGCTGCTTCCTAACAAAGGTAACCCTGAGAACTGCGCAATCAAGAATCAATAAAAGTAAAAAGGGGGCTAGTCCTCCTCAAGGAGCATAAAAAACCCACAACTGTGTGAGCATGTGCATTCACTATAAGGAGAATTAAAGTAATACTTAGTACACTTAGAGAAAATTACATTTCTGGCTTCAGACGTGTATACTCTGCTATGCTCTGAAACTCAAGAGTGAGAAGTGTTCTGTCAATGACCCTGGCTCTTGAAAATACAAGTGCTATACAGGAAGAGAACACCGTACACTTAATACAGAGGAGGGCTGGATAGAGATATTATCTTCATCCAAAGAGGGCTAGCTGCACTCTCCTTCTTAAAAGCAAATCAAAACCATTCATCCATCATAACTGTTCTTCAGACTCATGTCTGGCCCACACCTGAAATTCTCTTTAGTCTTTGAGGACAGGACACAGATACAGGGCTGCCCCACCAGAAAGGTTAAATAAAAATAGAGACACAGATGTAGAGAACAAACGTGTGGACACCAAGGGGGGAAAGCAGGGGGTGGGGGTGGGGGTGGGGGGGATGAATTGGGAGATTGGGATTGACATGTATACACTAATATGTATAAAATGGATAACTAATAAAAACCTGCTGTATTAAAAAAAAAAACAACAAAAAAAAAACTGAGCTTAACTCACTTCTTGGCCTAAGAACAGGCAGAACCCAGAGCTTACAAGTCCCCTAGGCTCTATCAAGAAGAAGTCCCTACTCCATGACAACAGTGCAAGTCCCCATGTCAAAGACTCTCCTCAGCCCCTTGGATACAGGAATCTTCTCATGGTTATTCATTGAGTAGCCAGATGCAACATCAGATGCCTCACATTCTGCTTGCGAACCAGTTAACTCAGAGGATCTCAACGGTGGTCACTCAGCTCCTAGCTGAGGCACTATGCAACTTATTTTTAAAGATTCCTAGAAAAAATTTTCCTTCAACTCTGGAGGCCAATTCAGTATGTAATAATCACTTGTAGGTCTTAAAGTTATCCATGTCTAACCAAACCACCTTTAGCAAAGATATAAGTCTAATTTACTTTTTTTTTTTTCCCACAGTTCCACCAGTCCTCACTGTGGATGCAGTAAAGCGTACATTCAGAGCTGAACAGCCCCAATTTCTTGTACTTTTTTCTTTTTCCAAAAGACAGTAAATCTATAATAATATTTGACAAAATTTATGTGCCTTTGTAATAAAACTTTGCCTGTCCATATATTCACAAATTGGAAAAAAAATCCTGTGACAAAAAGGATGTTTTGCTTCAGAAAAATATGGTCACTGCCTCTGTAGAAACAGGCAAGAGCCAACTTGAACTTATAACAAAACTACAAGCGCACCCTGAAAAATCTCAGACGAAGATGCCTCCAGCTTCCAAGTTCCAAGATTCTTTAATTCCCAACATTTAGTACATGCTATATACTCAGCACATGATTCTTCGTGACAACCTCTAAAATGGACACAGGCTATAAGAGGTGATTTCACAAAGCCTAAAAATAAAGCTCCCACCCATCAACCCACCCCCACACCTGCCACAATGACACAGCAGCTGATCTTACAACTATTTACACACATCTCTGCTGACTTTCTTTCCCCAAAACCAGGGCTAAAATCATCTCTGGAACAGACACTAACAGCCACCATGCCAAAGAGCAGCCAGGAGACAGACTGTTTTTCTACAGGGAATATTCTCTCTACCAACTGCAGGTATCTACTTTCAAGTTGTTTAGAATAACTTGCCCCAAACTAACATAACCAACCTATTCCAAGAAACTTACCGTCAGCTCACCTGAAGAGCCAGAGACCACCAGAGAGAGTATAAGGGCAATGCTGATTTATGCAGACCTAAATTCTTCAATAAGATTAACTTACCTAATAGGATTTAGGGACGCTATGAAGGCCATTATGGTGTCTCCTACAAGCTAGCGGCTCCAAAGGCTTTAACCATTTGATTTAATCCAATCTGGTCTAATCTAATCAAGGCTGTCTCCCTGTATTCTGTCAGTAGACTTTGAGCAGTGATCTAAAAAATGAAGGAAAAACTTCCATTCAAATCACACCCCACAAACCATATATATACACTAGCCTTTATCTAGAAATCAGGGCAGACCTGATGACAAATATGTCTGTGGGTCTTTTGATATCTTAATTTGCTAGTTTCTATGATCTATCAATACCTAGGCTAATAATTGTATGATCTACTTGATGTTCAGATTTTAATTAAATGGCCCGAGGAAGATTTCACATGTTGACCAGTAACCTTACTCAAAAAACCCACACTTTCCTTCTCATTTCCAGAGGAGCAAAAATCTAATTCAGCAGCAAGCTCTCTGTGCAGACAGGAGATCAAAGCCTAGGCTGACTCAACAGCAGAGAGATTCTCCTTGACTGACAGCACATGTCTCCATACAAGGTGGTTTCTGTCCCCTAAGAGGCTGCAAGCACTACCTCCAGATGCCCAGCACAAAGACAGATCTACAGCAAATCCATGTTGGAGCATTCTGCGTTCACCTGACCCCCTCCAACTGTCAGGCTAAAACTAACAAGTTAGTTTACATCCCAAATCCTTGTTTCCCCAGGTGTATCATTACACCAGTAACAAGCTCATATGCTAACTAGTATGGGTTAAAGCATCCTAAAAAAGGAGAGAAAATAAAAATGAAATGTATAAGCTAGTATATTTTATTTATTTATTTATTTATTTATTTTAATTTTTTATTTGGCTGCGTTGGGTCTTCATTGCTGCTCACGGGCTTTCTCTAGTTGTGGCGAGCAGGGGCTACTCTTCGTTGCGGTGCGCTGGCTTCTCATTGTGGTGGCTTCTCTTGTTGCAGAGCACAGGCTCTAGGTGCGCAGGCTCAGTCACTGTGGCTCATGGGCTCTAGAGCGCAGACTCAGTAGTTGTGGCACGCGGGCTTAGTTGCTCCGACGCATGTGGGATCTTCCCGGACCAGGGATCGAACCCGTGTCCCCTGCATTGGCAGGTGGATTCTTAACTGCTGCGCCACCAGGTCAGTCCCTAAGCTAGTATATGTTAGACCTGCACTGTCCGGTACAGTAGCTACACTGGGAAAAAAGAAACTAAGTATCTCAATATTTCTATATTGATATATATAGGATATATCGATATATACATATATGCATACATATTGAAATGATTAAAAATATTTGATATATTGGGTTAAGTTATTAAAATTAATTTCACCACTTTCTACTTTTTAATGTGGGTACTAAAGACTTTTAAACTGCATGTGTGGCTCACATATTTCACTTGGACAGCACTGTTTTAGACAATCTGTTCACTTTAACTCCTCAAAACAATTTCAAAGGGGAAGTACATATTTCATTCCATTAACTCCATCAGGTCAAGGCCAGACGATAATCTTCAAAGAAAGAATAAAATAATCTTTGAACAAATATTTACTGAGGCCTCAAGAGGAGTAGGAATCACGGATTCCAGTGCCAGCTCAGGCACCAAATATCTGAATCAACCTTGAACATGCTCTCTAACTTCTCCAAACTTCCAGCTGCTTGTGCATCTGTGAGATGAAGAGGTTTCATAGACCTCTTGCCCAAATTCATAGCTACCTCTGGTTACCTCAAGGCAGGAATAGTCCTTTTAAGTGTAGTAAGCACGGCCTGATTCTCAGCCTACAGAGCCACAACTTCACTTACCACGTGCATCCAGCTTTGGGGAATTCTCCAGAACATACTTACTCAAACAATCCAGGAATGTCTAGTTTCAAACTGTAACCACTGAGCAAATGGTCCCCTTTCTACCACAAGAAACATTTCCTCAGGTTCTGCTAACAGCACATTTGAACTTAAATGGCTTAGGAAAAGCTGTCATTTCCTGGAACTCAGAGGTTAACGAGAGATGCAGATAGGAAATCTTGACCATCAGAGGCAGGGTAACAGCCACCAAAGGTGTCAACCACGCAGGATACACAACTTGCCAGAGATGTCCTGAGTTTGTCTCCCATCCAGTCCTGCACGCTGTCTCACCCCAGTCATGCTCAGGCAGCCCAGGCCACTCACGCAACACCTCTGCCAGGGCAACACCTCGCTCTGAACCAGATCTGCATTCCCAGGGGTCCGTAACCTAATTAAGTTTTAAAAAAAGTATTCAGGTTAAAGTATTTTATTCAGCAAACTCATGAGGAAACAGTGGCAGAGCCTCAGCTAATGGCAGGGGATACAAGGATGAAGAGCAGCGTGCCCTCAAAGGACAGAGACTTGCAGTGGCAACTTTCGCAGGATTCTAACAAGTGCATGCAAAAACTGAGGTGAGCCCAGGTGAGAGAGATGAAAAACAGCATTTCATACAGGGAGACCCAAGGGACAAAGGCAACAAACAGTGTGGTACACAGGGAGCAACAAGCAGTTCACTTTATGAAGGAAAACAAAAGTGGTGCGCAGGGCCAGCCTCATGGGCTTGCAGTCTGCACAGCCTTCCAGGGACCTGCGCTCAGGAGGGCCCCACGCTTGATTAATGCTCTGCTGTTGCCCTCTTTAAGCTGTTCATAATTTTTTAATAAGGGGTTCTGCATATTCACTTTGCACCCTGCAAATTACAGAGCTGGTACTGGCGATAAGAAACAATGAAAGTCCTCATCTTTACGCTTGGAATGACCCACTGGTGATCCATGCCATCATGGCAGTGGCTCTCAGTAGAGTGCTTGACAACAGCCAGGAGTTCTACTGCTAAGATTCCAAGTCAGCAGGTCTGGGATAAAAAGACTAAGAAAAGTACATATTTTAATAGGCTCCTGGTGATTTTGATGTCGGAAGTTTGAAAAATTATACCTAAGAAGTAAAACATCTTAAAGCTTTGTTACCTCTTACACATAGAAAGAGTGCCGAAAAGGACTTCCTTCGGCACGTGTATCTTTCCCAAGCCCTTAACCCACCCCAGACATACAGCAAGGGTCTGCAGGACAGCACTGGGATTCCAAAAAGGTCACCAGAGCACAATTTAGAGAAATAGTAAGCCAAGAGCCCAATTTAATGGGTTAACCATACCAATAAAGAAAAACTACTTGCTGTCTCATTTATATTCAGCTTTAACTCTCACCCCCTTCCTGAAGCCCCCAACCTCCAACCATCCAAGTAGCAAAGCAACTGGCTCACTTTGGATGGTTGAAATTGTGCTGTAAGGCTATGTGGGGAAGGAAAAGGGCAGAGAGAAAGGAATAGAAAAAACAATTTCATGGTATACTTCTTAGAAGATAATGTTTCCTGTTCTTCCTTCTTCCTTGCTAATTTCCAGTGATCATTCCAGATTTTGCTGAAGTGTCATTCTTTAAAACACCCTAGAGAGGCTAGGTTCCCTTGTTATATACTCTAAGAGCCTGTGATTGTCCTTTTTACCCTTCATCTAATTATACCTATTTGGCTATTGGTTTTGACTTTTCTTTTTTTTTGATGTTTGTGTCCTCCACTAGACAGCTCCACAGCATCAAAAACTCTGTGTAATTCACAAGTGCCTACTACTTAGCACGTAGTAGGTGCTTAATAGACATGGTGAATGAATGAGAAAGGTTACAAGTTTGGGGTCAGCCACAGAAAGGAGGATGAGGTGATTCTTTGTTCACAGAGCAACAAGGCAAAAAACAAACATACAGGTGAGACTGTGACAACACAGCAAACCAAACAGGCATGACTGGACTGTGGGGTGTTGGCAACTGTTTCCTTTCCCCACTCTTCAGTGGTCCTGGGAAGGTGTCACCCACTCGAACACAAAGCTCTGTGTAACAGGCAGAAGGAGGTAGTTTGGAAGCCAGCTGCTTGGGCCATACAGGCATAGGGTACCATAAGTCAACATGGCTTGTCAGGTGCCTTCTTGCTCCTCGAGTACCTAGAGAGTGAGACAAACTCTTTTTTTAAAAAAAAAGGTTTCCAGGGGCTTCCCTGGTGATGCTGCGGTTAAGAATCCGCCTGCCAATGCAGGGCACATGGGTTCGATGCCTGGTCCAAGAAGATCCCACGTGCCACGGGACAACTAAGCCCACGTGCCACAGCCTGCACTCTAGAACCTGTGCACCACAACTACTGAGCCCGCGTGCCACAACTACTGAAGCCAGCGCGTCCTAGAGCCCGCACGCCACAACTACTGAGCCCGCGCACCTAGAGCCCGTGCTCCGCAACAAGAGAAGCCACTGCAATGAGAGGCCCGCACAGCGCAATGAAGAGTAGCCCCCAATCGCTGCAACTAGAGAAAAGCCCACATGCAGCAACAACCCAACGCAGCCCAAAAAAAAAAGGAAGGTTTCCGCCTCACTCCAGAAAACTAGAAAGGTCTAAGGAATCTGAAAGTATGTAAATAAGTTTTAAAAGGGGGTTGTGGGGGCCTGATTCTCTAAGAGCACCATGTAAACATGGGAGGAGACATTAACCTACAGCTCAGCTCAGCAAGTACCATAGAAAATGACTGATATCCAGAAGAGGTCCTGTTCATTTATTCCTTCTTGGGTTCCAGCCTAAATGCTGCTCCTACCTACTTATTTAACCATGTTTGAGTGATTAAGGCCTTTCCCCACCCATCCAACTTAAATAGTGCTAAGTTCTTAATTAAAACACACTAAAAAAAGGATGAACAACCAAATTCAGGTGCTGCATAATTTCTTTACATTTATGTTAACACTTCCCCCAAGGAACTCAAGGCATTTTACAAACTTAAAATTATCTAGCAGATATTAATCTTCACAAAATTCCCAGAAGACAAGAATGCAAGAAACATAATCAATAATAGATCCCTTACCTTCACACATACACACCTTCCTCCCACAAAACTAAGTGTGCACCACTGTAAGTCTCTCTAAGCCACAGATCTAAACTAATTCAGAAAATTACAGGTGAGTTTTGTTTTTTTGTTTTTGTTTTTTTTTCAGGAAACCAGCCCAAACAGAAGGGGAGCTAATGACATTTCCACCACACTGTGCAGCTTTTCTATTCTGTAATAGGAAAAAAAAAAAAAAAAATTCCATCCCACTCCAAAGTTAAATTTTCTAGACCAACTTAAAACACACCTTGTGGTTAAAAAAAGTTACTGAATTCTAATTCATGTCGCTCAGAATGTCTCTGACCTAACCCCTCAGAGGAGAATCTGCATTTTAAACAAACACCTGAGGCTTTCTAAGGCCTTCAAAGGTATTGGTAAGGTGTTATTTTTTATGCTGGGCGGTGAGTACGTGATTTGGGGGCTTATTTTTCTTCTTTAAACCATATATATATATATATATACATATATATATATATGTATATATATATATATATATATATACACACACACACACATACTTATACACACACACACATACATAGATATATATAATTGCTTTAGTGCTCCTGATGAATTCTGTCTGTGCAGACATGCCAGGAACCATGCTTTGGGAACCTGTGAAGGCTGCATCAGAATCTCCTGGGTGCTTTTAGAGTAGAATCATGTTATGGGTTGAATTGTATCCCCTGAAAAAAAGATATGTTGAAATTGTAATTCTTGGTACCTCAGAATGTGACCTTATTTGGAAACAGGTTCAATGCAGGTGTAATTAGTTAAGATTAGGTCATACTGGAATAGGGTGGGCCCCAAATCCAATATGCCTGGTGTCCTTAAAGGAAGACAGAGACACACAGGGAGAACATCATGTGATGACGAAGGCAGAGATCAGTGTAAAGCAGCTGCAAACCAAGGAACTCCAAAGACTGCCGACAAAACACCAGAAGCTAGGAAGGGGCAAAGAAGGATTCCCTGACAGGTTTCAGAGGGAACATGGCCCTGTTGAGACCTTGATCTCAGACTGCATGCCTCCAGCACGGTGAGGGAATATATTTCTGTTGCTTTAAACACCCAGTTTAATAAAGTGGTACTTTGTTAGGCAATCCCAGTCCTAGGAAACTAATACAAACCCCTCCTAAGAGTGGTATTGAAACTGTCTGACCATCTGATCTAATTTTGAGAAGCTTGCCACAAGTTCTAGAATCCTAAGAACATTTGTGCAGGAAAAGACCTCTGAATAATCCCATTGTTATGAAGGTAGGAAAAAAATTGAGTTTCACAAGGAGTCTGAAATTCTCATCATTAAAAAAGTAAACTGTTATTTGGTAGTGACAATATTTTAGAAACACTTGTTAAATCTTAAGAAAAAATGAGACATAAGACAGGTACTTTTTTAAGCAAACAGAGAAGAGAGCTCAGGGACTATCAGGGAGTGTGAACAAAGATAGCCTAGCCTCCTGGCTCTGTAAAAAGAGATAGCAAATGCCACTGGACAAACATCGTTGCCCAAGTAAGTCTTAAAGAATTTATCTCAAACTATCCCCACTAGCCTCAGTTATTAGCCTCTGTTCCTATTTTAAAATTAAAAGGGTTAAGAGAGCCCTAACCTGTACCTGGTTTGTTGTAACCATATTTGGAAAGAGCTAATATTTGGAGTAAAGTAGTGAGGAAAAAGCTATCTGATTCCACTATCCATCCATCCGTCCTTTTAAGTGTCTGACTATAATCCACAGCAGACATACTTAGCAAACTTTAAAATATAGCCTCTCAACATTGTTACAATTAAGTCACTCTGAAATGTCAAGAAAAGCAATCTAGTCCCATTAAAATCTTCACACTCTCATTAAAAAAGCACTTACAGACTTGAAAATGTTCCTAATACATTATTTAAAGACACAAGATGTACAGTGACTAAAATCCTTGTATAAGGAAGAACAGTAGCAGACTACTTTTTTTCAATGTGCAAATTTGGGTCATAATTGGGTAATTGGCAAACTGCTGGTAGCAGTCAGGTTGTTATACACTAGTTTAAAAAAGGCTTGGGGGCTTTCCTCTCCTCTGAAATTCCAGTTCACCCAGGGACCATCCACATCACATCTTAGTTTAGTTAATGGTCCCTCCTCCTTCCTTCCTGGATCTCCAAGCCCAGGAAGGGGGAAGGGCAAGAGTTGGAAGGAAAAAAAAAAAAAAATCCAGACCATTTCAGCTGGCACCCCCAGGCCACTAGTCATCACTGTAAAGTCCTGACCTCTGGTCCACTTGGTCTCCTCCCTTTCAATTAAGGGTCACTGCTATTTATGTGTTGCCATTCAGAGACCTCAAAGTGTTTTTACAGGCCCTAAATCCCCTAAGGGAACAGCAGGAGCCCCAGGCTAGAAGTCTCTTTTCCACTCCTCCCTTCCTGCAGCCCCCAAAACACCAATACAATCCACCTTTAACTCAGGAGCTGAATTTTGATCACTGAGGGAGTTTGACACCTGACTCCTAAAGCAGCTATTCAATCTCTTCAGTGCAGAGGGATGCAGCATGCCCTGCGGGGGTCAGGCTGACCTCGGTGGGTTTCACCAGGTCTAAATTTCTTCAGTGTTTGTTTCAACAGAATTACTGAAAATGCTGAGTCTGTATAAAAGATAAGATGTATGACGCCTATTTCTTCTTTTCCATAGGACTGCATGTCACCACATGACACACTCTGCCTCCTAATATAGAAAATGAAAGGGGTGGATTTCTCAAATTCTAAGGTCCTCCCTCTAAATCACTTGTGATTCCTCCCCTTACAACTAAGTACCACATCAAAAAATGACTCTCACTGCTTGATTATTTTGACTACAATTATTAAAAACAAGTAAGTGTTATATGGCTTAAAAATACTCAAAAAAAAAAACCCTGTTCAAGAATTAAAAATCTGTTTTCAAGCAGAAGGAAGATGGTGAGATTTTCTTGGTTCCTTTCCCACCCCAATCCTCTTACTCACTGAGATCTCTAATATATTATACCATGCCATTGCTGGTATGATGAATGAAACTGAATAAATAAATGTAACATGTTAATCATTCCTCCACAGTTAGTCAAACTGTCATTCAGTGAGCGCCTATTACATGCTTGGAGCTTTACGTAATTATTTCATTCTTTTTAGACAGATGTGAATATCCCAATTTTACCAAGGGGGAACCTAGAGCGATAAAGTAAGTTTACTAAAGTCAGAAAGGTAGAAAACAGGGGAAAGGGTACTGAGCCCTCTGCATCTCAACCTATGAATGAACCAATGAATGAACAAACAAATGAATTTTTTAAAGTTAAGACTCCAGAAGAAGAAATTAAGAATTTACTATGTAAGTTCCCACCATCAAGACTTTTCAAGAGCAACATTTGTCTTCACTAAGTGTTCCTGTTTGGCAGTCCAACACTGAAAAACCAAAGGCAGTATGTTTTAGATCATCATTTTGCCCAGAAAAAAAAAAAAAAAAAGTCTAGGTGCCCTCTACAAATACTTGCGAGGAAAACTCAGTAAAGAATGGCAATGGTTGCAATTAAACACCACTCTCCCTGGCTCACTGGCTGCCAGGGGGTCACTGCCATCCTGCAACCTTTGTACTTAGACATCTATCTTTTGTTACACTGAGAACAGAGGGTGGGGTAGGTCAGCCTGGACTACCATAAGGAAACAGCATAGACTGGGTGGCTTAAACAACAGACATTTATTTTCCCACAGTTTTGGAGGCTGGAAGTCTAAGATCAAGGTGCCAGAATGGTCAGTTTCTGGTGAGAGCTCTCTTCCTGGCTTATAGACAGCCACTTTCTCCCTGTGTTCTTACATGGTGAAGAGAGAGAGCTAGCAAGCTCTCTGATGCCTCTTCTTATCAGGGCACTAATCCCATCATGAGGGCCCCACCCTCATAATCTCACCTAAGGCCTCCCAAAGGCCCCATCTCCAAACATCATCCCATCGGGGGTTAGGGCTTCAACATATGAATTTGGGGGAGGGAGAATAATTCAGTCTATTGACAGAGACCTTCTTCAAATTAATTCAATGCTTCTACAATCCTTCAACCAACACTTAGCACCTAACACCTTACAGGTGCAGTGCCAGGCAGGAAGGCAGAAGAATGAAGAAGCCTCAAACCTTGCCTTTACCAGTATCTGTGGACTCAGAAAAACAAGGGCATGGTACAAAAACACAGTGGGCCCAAAGCTTTAACTGAACAGGATTCAGTTAATCAATGTTTACTGATAACTATGGCTGTACTATCAAATAAGATGTTTAAGCACAGATCCACAAGAAAATACAAACAAAAAAGTTTAAATATGGTTTCTGTCTTTCACATGTGTGGCTGAGAGACTCCTAAGGTGGTCGATCCTCGCCTACACCAGTCCATGCCCACGTATGAGTCTCTCTCCTTGAGTATGAGAGGGGCCTGTGACTTGCTTCTAACCTGTAGGATACAGCAAAGATGACAGAGGTACATGATCATGTGTACATGATTATGTGATAACATTACAAAAGATGGTGGCATCTGCCTTGTTCTCTCCTGTTGGCTATGAGGAAATAAGCAGTCATGTGGAGGGGAACCTCACATGACAAGAACTGTGGGCAGCCTCTAAGAGCAGAGGGAGCCCCAAACTAGCAAGGAAATAAGGCCCTCAGTCCTACAGCTGCAAGGAAATGAATTCCACCAACAACCTGAGCGAGCTTGGTAGTGGATCCTTCCCCAGGCGAGCATCCAGATGAGACTCCAGCCCTGGGCAACATCTTGACTGCAGCCTTGCAAAGGACTCAGCTAAGGTGTGCCAGACTCCTGACCCACAGAAACTATGAGATTAATAATAAATATGTTATTTTAAGCCATAAAAATTTTAACTTTGCAGTAATATTGCTATATACCAATAGGTAACTAATATAATTTTCTTGAATGTACCATTTGAAGTGTTTTAAAATATTCTTCTCCCTCACAAATCAACAACTGTCTGGGATTATGTAGGGGGCGGGATGGCGATATTGTTATCTTTCAAGGAAATGAACAGGAAGGAGCCTGAAATAAATGCCTAGAATTATCTAGTCACAGAGCGGTTAGTAATCAGAAAGATACCAAATCTAACCACTGAGGATACTGAAATTCTGAAAGGTTCAGTGACATATCCAAGGATATCCAGTATCATCTTCATCATAAAGCTGGGAGCCAACTTCTTAACTTCTTACAAAGCAACTTCTTTTTTTTTTGGCAGCGCCATGCAGCCATGCAGGATCTTAGTTCCCCCACCAGGGATCGAATCCCTGCCGCCTGCAGTGGGGGCTCAGAGTCTTAACCACTGGACCGCCAGGGAAGTCCCTCCCCAAGGCAACTCCTTAACTCTAGATGAAAGTACTCAAAATGTATCTATCAACTACAATTCTTCCTAGATTTAGGCTGAAAAACGCAACCAATTTCGTTTTCAGTTAAGACTTTGCAGCACCTCACTCAATATGGTTATGTGTACTGTGTATGTAGAAAAATGGGATGGATGTTTCCTGATTCATGGATATAGACAAGCTTGTTTTACTGTCAGATTTTTCTTCCCCTTAAAATAAAAAATAGGATCAGAATTGCAGTCTTTGAGAGTTCCAGGTAATTTGGTTTTACTCCCTGACAAGCAGCCTTAAGACTCCTATATCCCTTAAGGGGCAAAAAAAGTAACCAAGCAAAGCCATTTAACCTAAAAATGTATCCACTTTTAAACCTTCCATGGAAGTGAATCCTCCCCAGAGAATCATGGAATGTCAGCATTAGAAGCAACTATGCTAATTCTGATCCAACCTCCTCAGTTATTGGAAAGTTAAGTAACTCGCCCAAGGTCACAAAGAAAATGAACTTCAAAATCATGTCACTTATTTCCATTGCACCATACTCGGAGTCACTCTGCCCCCATATTGCAGATGGATACAAATACTTTAAAGGGAAATGTCATCAATCAACACCTTGACCTTGGACCTCAAACACAACCACTGGCGGTGAATAGAATATCAAGCTGAACTTATTCTAGGATATTCCAGATGAAGTACAGGGTGTAAGAGAAAGGTCCTACAAAAACTAATGACTACAAAACACTCATGTGAAATAAAAACACTTCATGATGTGGAATTGTTGAGTTCCTACAAAATTTTATTGAATTCTTGAAATTTAAGTCATACGTAGGTGTTCAGGGAAAAAATGCTATGGGAAGGAGCCATACTCTTAATAATACTACTACCTTCCCAGCCTATGTTTTGTATAAAACTTATTTTTATTTACTAAATTTACTTAAAGTGAGTAAATTACACAGCCCCAATGCCTTGCCCCAAGTCTAAACAAAACAGCCAATACGCATTGTGGGTATTGGTAGATGCTGCAGGCCCTGGAGATACAGGGACAAAGGTGACCCTGCTGTGCCCTGAAGTCGTTCACATACAACTGTAATAAGGCCAATGACAGACGTGTAAACAAGGCTCTGATGGGACCACAGATGATGCAATTATGCTGGATCAGGGAAAGCATAAAGTAGCCTAATCATCTGAGTCTTGATGTATGAGAATTTTGTCTGGGAGACCTATGGGGGTTCCAGTTAGTTTGGTTTTGGCTTATTGTATGAACAGCAACCCTGTTCTAAATTGGAGGGAAAAAATACCATTCCTTCCTCTGTCCTATTTTCTGTTCATTACACATCTGAGCACGTTATTGCTATAATTTGTTTACATGTCTGTCTCCTCCACTGACAGCCAGCTCCTAAAGGAGCAGACACAGACTCGTTTCATCATTATTTCCCTGCAGTACCTGGCAGGGAAGCCCTTGACACAAGTTAAAACTCCACCATTCAACTTCCATAACTATAAAATAGCTATTAGATCATTTGCAACTTCCTTTAATCTCTCTACCACCAAACCTTAAATCTCCAATGAGGCACAAACAGTCATTTTTAAAAGAAAATTAAAAAAAAAAAAAAAAACCCTACAAGTCTACCACAACTTCACACAGGACTGCCAGAAGCAATGCTTAACATATATACTCTGTCATATATTGTATTAATTATTCTTTACTAATGTTGCTGCTTCTGTTTATTTCCTATTACTACTCTCTATACCAACCTTTCTCTTTCACAGGTCAAAGTTCTGCAGGATGTTAACAACTACTCCATGGGGGGGGTGTGGAATGGCTAGGACTCTGAGTTCAAATCAGTTTGGGAAATATCGGGTTGAACAAAGTTATTTTAAGGCAGACATCTCAATGCTTTCAATATGCTGATAGTAAAGTGAATTTCCAAGAAAGGAATGTAGCATTTATGGGTTTTTTTCATTTTGCCTCAGAGCATCTTGGTCTCATTCTTCTATAGAAGGTGGGGAATATTTTCTGGGAAATTTATTCAAGTTAACAGCACTTACAGGTTGAAGAAAACAACAAATCTCAGTGGGACATCTCCAGTAAATATAAGCAAGACTGACAAGTGGATTCATTGCTTCATTCATACAACCAGTATTTGCTGAGCCCTGCACTATAAAAGAAGGACAAAGGCCCTGCACTCATGGAGCTTAAATCCACTGGAAGAGAAGAATGTCCTCCATCCCCAGCTTGGGAGATAAAGAAATCTTTCTGGTCTCCTTGAGGCTGGACACTATTTCTTTCATAGCCCCCGAGCACCTGCTGGGTGTTCTGTTAAATAATTGCTAGCAGCTTGATCACGGTAAAGTCTGTAGACATTTTGCAAAATCCCATGAAAACAAATCAAAACAGTAATAAACGGACTGTTAGAAATACATGTTTGGTTATTTGATCATGTGGATAAACTTCTATATAGATAATCATTTTCAGAATAATTATTCAAGGCCCGGAAGGTGCCTCTGAAATCATCCACTGTAGCCCCCTTGAATCTCCTAAGAGAAAACTGAGGCAGAAGAGGTGAGGTGCTTGACCAAGATCATACACTGAATCGAGGAATACAGGTTAGGATTAAGAACCATAGGCTCCCACATATCTAAGGCTGCAAGAGAGGACAAAGACAGCAATGCAGCTGCCAAGGGCTGTGACCATCTGCCACGTGGGGCTCCTCTCCATCCACAGTCAATGGTTTTAGGAAATAGCAGTCCCCTTGCTGTCTTTTCACTGCTTTCTTAGAAAAGTAAGAAGTCATTTCATCAGAGACAGTTCTCTAAGCTGTCTCAACACACCGTTCATTCCAGTCATATCCAAGCCCACCCTCAGAGAAGCATGGAATGACCTAGGCAACCAGGAAAAATGAACAACAGGGTAGCCTTTGGGTGCCCGTAGGCATCACAACAGGTTTCAAGTCAATGAAACATCAAATAGTGTGCTCTTTTAAGGAGAGATTAGACTAAATGCTTCAACTGTGATCAGAAAATCAAGAACAGCAGAGTTGGCATTCAGTCCTAGGTTCAGCCTGCAGCCTCTCTCTACCTGCTGAATGACCCTGGACCAGTGGCTAATTCTTTCCCCATATGTAAAATAGAGAGTTGGACTAGATAATATAAAGGCCCCTTAGGTCTCAAATTGTATGACTTTGCTGAACTTATGCCATCAGCAAGGAACCTGCCATCCTTCTCTTGGGCTATAACCAGTTTTGTCCCTTTTTGAGTCAAGATCTGCTACATTTGCATCAAGTACTGAATGTTACAGGACATAAAATAGATAAGTACTCTCAAGGTACATTTTATTATACTTCCCCATCATTTAACATACAATAAAGAGATGTACTCTGAAATACCATGGAACCTAAGAGTACCGTATCCCGTTCTGGTCTAACTACCATAGTGTCTAATTTCCAGAACTTACAATTTTAATAAAACTCTATAATAATTCACTAAGAAGGGGAAAAGGCTAAAGTCACAGAAAAAATTAAAACACAGAAAGGTTAAAAAAAAAAAAAAAAAACCTCTCTTTAATTCCCCTTTACTCCTGGTTTACCCTAAAATGAACTTTTGCTGCAGACATTATTTTGCACTGGCAAACTGAAAAGTTTCAAACAGAAACTGTATACAGAAGCTGCTTTCTAACAGTAAAACAAGGCACATCTGCACCCCATCCGTGAATCAAAGTACAGGTTGGCAGACCAGCAGCACCTGGGCCTTGGGAGAAGACTTTGTTTTACCTGCCTCAATTCCTGGCTAAATCCCTGGGGCAGGTGAGACCTTCACTCGGATCTCCAGATAAGAGGTCAATTCAATGCATTTTGACATCCAGATGGCAATACTGCTGGGAGTAAATTAAAATGTCTACTAAGAATGAAATTGGAGAAGTGAGAATATTAAAGAAAGAGAGAAAGGAAAAAAAGAAATGTGACTTAAGGGTGTGCTGAATTTTAACAAAAACTGAGGCTGATCTCACTAGTGAAGCAAAAGGACTCAGGGAAGCTGTACAATGTACGAAATGAGAATTTACTATTGATTTTAAATACAATCATACCAAGTACCACCCTGAGAAAAACACACAATCCTAGCACTATAAGAATCTGAGAAATACAGAGTGGTAAGAGAACTCCAACTTCTGCTTGGATCATTAACTTGCTCTTGAGCAAGATGTCACTTAATCTTTCTAAGCCTCAGTTTCATCAGCTATAAAACTGGGTGGGGGCGGGGGGAGCCCCAGATGATCTGAAAGATCTTTTTCTTTAATTTCAACTCTCCTGCATATCTAGTCTATTCATTTATTCATCCAATTAACAATGAATACCTGCTGTTTGTCTAACTACATGTCCAACATTCAGGTATTACAAATACAGAAAGTAAGATTCAGTATCAGCTGCTGTGAATTCTAGCCTTGCAGTCTAGACAAGGAGACTATAAAACAAAGCAGTAGTTACTCTAACAGAAATTTAGACAATGTATTGTGATGGCTTCTCCAAGGCTACCCGTGATGGAGATGCCAGAGTTTATCCTGCTCCTCTAGTCATAGGTTAGACAGGCAACACATCCATGGGCTTTGCCACCTCAAGAAGGTAAATATTTTCTCATGTACTGAGCAAAGCTATCCACTTCTTATTTTGATTTTAGTCTATTTCTTTAGGTTGGTCCTTACTCATATGAAAAATATTGTTTCAGAATCTTCCCTGAGGAAAAACAAACCACTTCTGTCTTAATGAAGCACCTACTTACTTATTTAGTCTCTACCTTTTCAAAACAAAATAGCATACCATTATTAAAACAAGCAAAACTCTCTTGTACTATATGAGGTAGCTGGCTTCTTTCACCTGATACTGGGAACAGAAGATTTATAAGGTTGAGATAAATTTTAGCAGCAACAGTAAAATCACTGATCAGGATTTAACCCACCTCTGAGTAAATACTTTCTATACTGTTCTCCTGAATACCAAGAATAAGCACAATAAAGCTCTCATATAGTGCGAGTGAATGTGAAAAATGGTACAACCTTCGAGAAGCACAATTTGACAGTACATACACACCAAAAAATTTTAAAACATATATGCCCCTGTCCAAGTAACTCAGTATCTAGGAATTTATCTGCTGCAAATTATTAAGAACTTAAAGATTTAGTAACAAGAATATATATCACAATGCTGGTTATAATATCAAAAACGTGAAATGAGCTTAAGGGTCCAATAAGAGCAGACTGGTTGAATACTTCTTGGTACATCCACACAATGGAATACCATGCAGCCGTTTAAAATGCTGCAGAACAACATTTTATGAAATGATAAGATGTTTCCAACTTATTGAGCAGGAAAAAAGTGGATTACAATTCAGTTTGTACGGTGTGGTTGCATATTTGTAAAAACAGAACATATTAAAAAGTGTATATGCACAGATGCATGCATTCCCTTATAAGGGGGAAAAGTATAAGAAGACAAATACCAGATTATGAATGGTTCCCTTGGTGGCAATAAGATTATGTGTGATCTTTATTTTCTTTCTTGTTTATCTACCTAAATCTTCCAATTTGTCTACAATAATATATGCTTTTGTCATTTTCAAAGTTTTCTTAATTAGAAATTTAAAATAAGCACACAGCATTTTAGTACCACACTTGGTAGAAGAAACAGAATATGCAGCTGTCCATACCAAGAGAGAGCCCTTGTGTCCTGCCAAAGATAAATGTAAATTGTTTGGCTGTCTCTGCTACAACCAGCTCAATTAGCGTCAAAACAAAGGCTCTTTAAAAGGCCATGCACACACTGTATGGGCCGGAGTCTAATTGAGCTAGTTGTAAATTAATTACCTAATGTTGTCAAAATGGGCAAAAAAAAAAGAATTTGTTCCCTCCATAGAGCAACCTGAAGCTGATCCTAAAGGTAAGCAAGAGACAAATGTTGGTAGTGGCAAATGCTTAGTTTTGTAAAATACAGCGACAGGGGCTTTCCAAGTCATTGCTGATTCATGACAGATTTCCTTGCCAAGGCTTGATTTGTTAAAGTCCCCTCCTCCTTTCCCAGTTTAAGTACCTCCTTTGGCAGGGAAAATGAGGCATTTCCATTCTCTCTTCTCTTAATCCTTAAGACTTCGGTTCTGAGACGAAAGAATCAGAGCCAAGTGTCTAAAGAGACGGGATGCTGAATTAGGGCCAGAACATTAAGCCACAGTGCCCTCTGGTTCTTCACGGCTGAAGAATTCATTTCAGCTTTCCTGGTAAGACTGACCCCACCTGCACACCGCCACCCCCTGCTTTTTTCCCCAAAAAAACCAATATTTACAAAATATCCATTTACTGTAATAATGCCTCACCAGTCCAGATCTAATTGTGTTTAGAGACCATATTATTACCCTCAGACATATTTTCAGCCATCACAAAATACCTTTTCAGCCTGAAAACTGGAGGGGTTTTTTGTTGGTTTTTGAAGGAAAGAGGTGGGCGAGCCCTACAGTAAGTAAAGCATGACCATCTTCCTTAAAGATGTCACTTAAGTGACTTGAAATGAAAACCTGTATATTCCAAATTACCAAACTTAATTCACATTTTGATTTGCGAACACACAGGCAATAAGGAAGCCAAGATGCTGCTTTTAAATGACCTTACTTTTAAGAGCTCAGACTACGAGAAGAGACCTAGATACCAAGAAGACTGGATAAACTTGGTTTTGTTCCAGTTCAATACACTTGATGGCCATGAGATTAAATACTAAGTAAACAGCATCCAACAACAAGTTCTTTAAAAAGAAAAAGAAGTTACAGGGAGCAGATCTGGACTTTGAACCATGACTAGATTTACTCAGAACACTTTGGCTAGAAAATCATATAATTATAGTATCTTTGGGATGGGGAGACCTCAAAGGTCACTAATTCCTAGTGCTAACCCCCCACTACGATAATCCAGGTGAGTGATAAGTGAGCCTGTTTGAATGCCTTCAACAGCTAAACTCAAGACCCCAGAAAGCACTATTAGAAATCTATTCTCTTCATAGAGAATGCCAAATTGTGCCTCCAATGGGACCACTTGGATCTAAATCCCTCTTCCTGAAACCAACTCTGTAAATACTTTAAGGCAGCCACCTTTTCTACAAGAGAAACGTTCCCAGATCCTCTTCTCACGCAGTATGGTTTGTGATAAACCCTTTCACAGTCCGACCCCTCTCCCTCAAGCCTACAAATCCTGACTTTCGAGATAACCGATGACAGTCATTCATTCATTAAAAGACTTCAATAGTCCCTCCACCCAAATAGAGCTGATAAGACTGTATTTGATTACGACAGGTTAAGGGTGATATCTATTTGATTAGCAGGTATCTTTTAGTGATCAAGTCTGTGGTGAGATCTTTCTTTTTAAAAGCAATAACTAATAAAAAACTCTCTGAAGTTTCACTTCATTTAATATTTAAATGAAAAGTGTTGGGGCTCTACCACAAAATTCTCTTTATAACTGTGGAATTCTGTATACTTAAGATTTTAAAGAACTAGAGAATATGAACTGATTCAGCTGTATGTGAACATAAAAAATAATAAGAGAATATTGAATAAGCCTAAGGGACAGATCTGACAATCCATTTTTACATTCCTAACTTCCAAAGCATGTATCAAGTTCTAACTCCAGATTTAGTCCATTTTCTGGTCTCTTGGGGATCCAAGACTCAAAGGTAATCAACACATCCAATTAATCAAATATTTACTGAGTGTCTATTATGACTCAGTATGCTAAATAATGGCAAGACTATAAAGACCTAGAAGACATAATCACCATCCAGTAAGTTAAAATCTACTTAGATAAAATAGTCACTATTTTTTAAGAGAATAATGAATAATGCAAGGTAATACATACACAAGTTCAAAATAAGTGATACAGACATTTGAAGAGCCTAAAAAGACTTTATAAGACTTCACTGACAATGAAGTAGGCCTCTAACTCCCTCCTAGACCCCAAAAGAACAATTTCCAAATAAATGGACAACTTCCAATAAATGGACAAACAATTTCCAAATAAAAAAGGAATTTTACCCATTAATAACATGTAATTCCATTGACTGCCCTCTTTTTCCAAAACTATCCAACCCTAAAATGTAGCATCACCAGAGCTACAATATTTGAAGAATTTTTGTTCCCCAAAGAAACATATGAAGTCAAAAAAAGAGAAGGGAAGACCTTAATTAAAACTGAATTACAAAGTTATCCTTAGGGATAAGAATATTACACATAAGGGGTTCTAGTATTTTTGCTAAGTAAAACTTCTACAGCAGTTCAAGATGGACCTCTCTAATATCAAATTCTGTTCTGTGATGAACAGTGTTACTTGGGGATTTTAGGACCTAAGGAAGGATGAGCCACCTGTACAGCTGGTAGGTAACGTTATTTTGGAATTAAGCAATTCAGTGGACATGCTGGGGATCGAATGTAACAAAAATAAGACAGTCTTTATGTATATCCATGGGGTAAAAATTGTTATCTATAATTCAGCTAATTACATACTGTAAGAAAACGAGTGGACCTTGCCTATGCTATGCTGGTTTAAAAGGTTCCTCCATCAGACTGACCATTGGGCTGTTTTACCGTAAGCAGCAACTTGACATTAAATTTGAGGCAGTTCACCAAATAGTTACTTTCTATAACCCTTTATCTTGTTCTGACCACAACCCAGGTGCTACACTATTCTCTTCTTTTTAAATTTTTTAAATGGGGCAGAAAACAGGTGCAATTCTCAAACTGCTATTGCCTCTGTAAAGGTCAAAAACATTGTAGGTGGCAACAGAAACACTGCCCTCTGCCACTGTTTTCAGAACAGTTGTACAAGCTCTAGACCTTGGTTCTTAACCTTTTATGGGTCACTGACCCCTTAGAGAATCTGATGAAAGCTAGAAAAACATGTGTACACAAAATCTTCTGCCCATGACGTTTGCGACATTTGTGAATCCTTTAAAGCTCGACCCAAAGTTAAAAACTTTTAAGCCAGACTGTGAACCCCATGGGGCAAGGATTACGTTCTAATGCTGGTTTCTATGCCCAGTTCTTAAGAAAACCATTGTCCCATGAGTAACCAATTCTCATCTCCTCAAGACATGGATAAATGGATAAGAATAGATGGATGGATGAAAAATACAATATCGTAGTTCTCTTAGTGGTTTCCAAATCTGATTAATCATACAATCTCTCTGGGTGCTCTTCAGAAGAGATTCCTGGGTCCCACCCTCTGAGAGATTCAGATACAGTAGGTCTTGAGTGACACTCAGCAACCTGCATTTGCATAAAGTTCCATGATTAGTAAACCAGAGATGTGGAAGAAAAGCTTTAAAATTTTTTCTTAATATGCTGTTAAAGGATATACACATCCATGTGTTGCACAAACAGAAATAGAGAAAGGAAGTTGTCTAACTGCTCCAAGTGGGCCTGACAAACTGTTAAGTGTCAGAGTTTACAACCCTGATACTAAAAAAAAAATCTGATTAGTGTGTTTGGTAGTTTGTTTGTTTTGTTTTCCCTGAAAGGTCACGCTATGATTCACAACCAGACGTTTACTCGTGGCTAGTTTACAGCAAGAGGTTTATTTAGCACAGCTGCCAGTGAGAACTCCACATCATTAGAAGCACAGCTTTGCTAAACCTTCCTGACAAGTTTCGACTCCACAGACTCAAACCACAAAAGAGGAATGAATATGCTCTAATTTAGAAGAAATTCTTGACCTGAATAAAATTTTGTTCCACAATAAATCTTAACAGAAGGGCACTGCCATGCAATACCTTCAAGGGTATAAATTATGTCCACTTGTAAGACCTGGTGATTAAGAGACTAGGCTTAACCTGCCCAATCAGGTGCCTCAATTTCCTCTTTCCTACAAAACTGAAATTTTAAAAACCCTATTCCTCTTCTCATTCCTATTTCCTACAGCTCAATGAGATTGTTCACTCCTTCCTTCCTTCACACTATAAATGATGCTAGACCCTGTTCTAGGGCCAGGTATCCCAGCCCCCTGCACAGGATAAACTGCATATAGCAGGCCCCCTGCCCATGTTGCTCACAGTCTACTATTCACGGCCGTACTTCATGAAAACAACAAATTCCTTACTGGAGTCACTACATTTCATACACATGACAACCTGATGAGTCTAGAGAAAGAATCAAGACTGTAGTTTCTATTAAGTCAGGGCACATCTCATTATGATAACCTCTTCCTCATCCCCAGCAACACGGCATGTATGCCGGAGAGAACTAGGATCCAGGGGAGTCAAGAGGCTGGAGTTCCTGCCCAGGCCCAGCTTCCTGTGTGACCCCTGGTTTTATACCAATTAATAAGAATCCCACTTACCTACTGTAGATGGAGAGCTAGGTATATTATTACCTTACAATATTATTATATTACCTGAGCAGAGGCAGAACTAGAGTGCCATGTTACAAATAATAAGACACGTTCAGACAAATTAGGTAAATCGACACATCTGTAAGTGGTGGGCCCAAGACTCACATATAAGTCTGAGTCCAAACTACACAAGAATTGCATAGACTCAGAGTTGTACAGATTCAAATTTCCCCCCAAGTTATAACATTGTGTGAGTCCATGGGACAGAATGTCCTCTTCTCATTTTATAGATCCCAAGGCCCAGAAGTAAAGTGCCTTGCTTGGAATAATGCAAGAGCATAAAATAACCACCTCCAATTTTTCATTCCAAACTAAATTCACCATGATGCCCCATTAGCTTCTCATAGACTACTTCTCTCTCTCCTTATAATATGCAGATAACAGACCTTTCTCAAAGGGCTGTTGTAAAACATACAAAACAAAATGAAATGCTTTATATGGCTTAAAGCAAATCTGAATAAGAGCTTAGGCCCTAGATCTACACTTCTACATGACTTCAGGGAGATTACTGAGCACCTTAGTGCCTTGGCTTCCTCATCTGTAAAATGAGGATAATAAGAGTGACAACCTCAGAGTTATGACGATCAACAGTGCCTGGAACATAGTAAGTGCTCAACAAATACTCATTATGATCATCATTATTATAAACTTCCTCTAAATTCAACTGTCTGCGATCTGGTACTTTTAGGAATAAACAAAGTTTCACTATTGCTTAAAGACTACAGAAAACATCTTTGTAATTTATTTATCACAACATAGTTGCCCCCCAAAAACAATTTTTTAAACAAAAATGTTTTAAAAGTTCCCTCTTTCCACTGGTCTAATTTACCCACAATAAAACCAGGCTCCATGCACACCTCAATTAAAGAACAGTCGTTGGCAGTGCCGTGCCCTCTGCAGCCTTTCACACCTCAGCAGAATGTGCATAAACAGTCTTCTTGCTTCAGAGGGCTGTTCTGAGAATAAACTGTTGTAAATGCCCTTTGTACTCTTTTGACAATGGTGCTACATAAGCCCACATTACTCTAGGCATTATAAATTAAGTATGTGGTTACACATGACAATACAAGAAATGCCTGGAACATCTTTCTGTTCCTCAGCATCCAATTAAATTACCATTTCCCCTAAGAAAGAATTCTCTGTTGCATTATCCCACAAAAATGACACTACCACCTAAGATGTTCAATACATGCGAGACACTGTCACAAGCACTTAACTTGTTTAATCCTCACAACAACCCTGTGTTACCATTTTTCCATTTTACAGGTAAGGAAACTGAAGTAAAAGAACACGGAGCTGGTAAATGGCAAAACTGGGATGTGAACCCAAGTGATGGGGGCTCCAAAGAACCTGCTGTTAATTCACAGGACACCACGACCTCCAAGAGCAAGATTTCTCTTCATAACCACCCTCCCCCTGCTCTCAATCCACAGGATACCGCGGCCTCCAAAAGTAATTTCTCTCTTCATAACTGCCACCCCTGCCCCACAGAAATGTACCTCTGCCTATTAACACTACTGCTTTGACATTTCAATAATGGTTACTAAAGCACTTGGTTTAACTGCTCTGCTAACCCAGAGGCTCTATGAGGACAGGGCCCCTTGCCCCCTCTGTATTTATATAACCCCAGTCCTCCTAAACATAATGTTGGTGCTCAAGAAAGTGATGAATGATTAATTAAATGAGTGTTACCATTGAGAATCTTATTCAAGGAGTTCCACTCTTTTTATACTTTTTTTTTTGAGCTTAATATTTCTTAATTTATTCCTCGGGGTTTTGTACAATTGGTAATTTTTTCCTTGTTTGCCCCTAACGGTTATGATTAAGGAGTTCTGTATCACACAGAAATGAGCTATTAAGCCTGAAAAGACATGGAGGAATCTTAAATGCATGTTGCTAAGTGAAAGAAGCCAGCCTGAAAAGGCTACATGCTGCATGATTCCAACTATATGACATTCTGGAAAAGGCAAAACTATGGAGAAAGTTAAAAAGATCAGTGGTTGCCAGGGGTTAGGAGGGAGGGAGGGTTGAAGAGGCGGGGCACAGAGCATTTTAAGGGCACTGAAACTACTCTGTGTGATACTATAGTGGTTGAAACCTGTCATTATACATTTGTCCAAACCCATAGAATGTTCAACACCAAAAGTCAACCTTAAAGTAAACTGTGTACTTTGAGTGACAATATTGTGTCAGTGTAGGTTCACCAGTTATAACAAATATGCCACTTCAGTGGGGGATGTTGATAATGGAGGTTACACACGTGTGGGGACACGGCATCTTTTTATACTTCTTATACTGCACTTTAATATTAACCTGCATTTAAGTGTTAATGTTTTGCTTTTGTTTTCTTTCTAAGCAAAACTAATCTTATTTTCTCTGCTCAGGCAATACATTTCATTAATTACTAATTCAACAGACCAAAGAAAAACAGGCTATTCAGCTGTCAGATCACACAAGACCTTTTTAATACTTCAGTCTTGTGGAAATTTTTTAAGCAGAAATTTTTTTTAATCCCATTTCTGTTTTAATGACTCAAAAAAGAAACTGCCCTTATGGGGGAAAGGAACATATAAAAGGTAATAAACATTTAATGAACCAATAATTGGTTATATCAGAGCAATCACTGTTCAGTAATTAACTTCTCTTTCGGCTTGTTCACTTGATATTTTGAGCACCTTGGACAGGCCTGGAATTATCCATATTATTTAAATCATGAGCTAAAATCTTTTGGAGGAGCCCAAAACACACAAGCTTTGCAATCACCCATGTTTCATCTCGGTAACTTTCCAACGTGTCCTTTTAAAAAGCCAACTGATTAGCAAAACCAAGATCATCCCAAGCCCTCAGCACGGAGTGGGCACCAAAGCAGCAGAAATGACACTACTGCTAAACTGCGGGGGTTGCGGACATGGCAGCAAGGAGGGGTTAAACGAAAACACAACAGAAAATTAAAGCTTAAAAGATAGCAAAAAATAATTAAATCGCACCGCCAGGAAAGAATACAGTGAACAGCTGGTATGTTGTTACTATGCAAAATTACAATTAAGCTCAGGTTAATGTCATTTCCAACTAATTACCCACAGTCAGTTGGAAGAGACACACTAAGAGATTTCACTTTACCCACTCCAACAGTTTTCCCTGCTTACAGATACAAGGCTCCTCACATTTTTTGAAGTCACATCTACACAAGGGCACCCATCTCATTTCCGTCAAAGGGGGTCCCCCTCTTAGCGGTAGATGTAAGGAGTTGCTAACACTTCAACACCTCCCTTTGGTCACACTCTCTGCATGACACTTCCTTCACACCAAAATAATATGCACAGTGTTTTCTCCACAAGCTTAATTTCCTATGTTCCATTCCCAGTCTTTCTCCTCCTTCCCTCCTCCCTCCCGGTCCCAGACCCTTTTTTTAATGCCCTGTGTGAACAGGGAAGTATTCATCATTTCACACTTAGCACACAAATCATTCCTTATTATGGAGGTGCTTGACAGCTTACACATAAAGGGTTACAAATAACACTTTCTAAATCAGTCATTTTTTTTTTATCTACATACATTCATGCTAACCAACTACACCCCCATCCAAAAAAAGAAAGGAAACCCACCAACACCACCAAGGCTAGAATTCCTGTCATTCCACTGTCCACTATGGCTACCTGCCCTAATGGTGAGGGTCCCTCCGGCCACTGCCTTTTGAAGGGAACCTGTAAATAAATAAACACAGTGGGACCAAGTCTCACAGAGGCTCCGTGGCTTCCACGTCTGATACCAGACACATAGAACCACTTCAACGCCAGAAGCACCCTTTCCTCTAATAGAGGCAAGCTAATTTGAAAGACCTTCCTAAAACCACTTCTGCTAAGAGTTGGAGAGAGACAAAGGTCCAACAACCCCAAAGCAAGAAGTTGTCTTCTAATCTAAATCACTCAAGCTCTTCTACTATCCACGCACCTTGGGCACTGCCCCAACAGCATGCCGCACCAAAGTGCACGACACCACCCTCCTGCTTCACACGCGCCTGAAAGCACAGCTCAGATAATTTATCTGTTACTTGCACCTCTCAGAATCTTCGTGGTAGAGAGAATAAAAAGGAGAGGGGAGAGTAGAAAAACGGGCAATAGTTCCTTTGCTACTAATGGACAGATAACTGCAGAGTGCCATAACAGATTTCAGCTCCTTTGTGCACACAGGAATATTTATTTAATCAGTGTACTGTAAGAAAACAAGCCTCTGGTGCAGTGGTCCCCAACCTTTTTGGCACCAGGGACCGGTTTTGTGGAAGGCAATTTTCCCACGGATGGGGCGGGGGGGATGGTTCAGGTGGTAATGCCAGCGATGCTTCAGGCGGTAATGTGAACCATGGGGAGCTGCAGATGAAGCTTCGCCTGATAGCTTGCCGCTCACCTCCAGCTGTTGCCGCCCGGTTCCTAACAGGCCGCGGACCGGTAGCGGTCCGGGGGTTGGGGACCCCTGCTCTGGTGTACTTTTGAAAAGATGGAAAGTTGTCCAGAGCAGGGTGACTGGAGTCTTATCACCTGCTCAGTTGATACTGGAGATAACCAAGATGGGGGAGGGGGAGGCAGCAACAGGGAAGGGGGCAGTTGTGTGTGCACAGAGCCCACGTGCCTACCTTGCCTGCCAGAGAAGTACAGATGTGCAGCCGCCACAGCTCTCTTCCTTCACCCTAGCACAGCTCTGGTGCTGGGCTTGCTCCAGTCCCTTTACCATAAGCATCTCCTTCCGAAGAAAACAAGCAAGCCTGCTGTTTAATACAGCTAGGATTCCTCCCACTAAGAATCTAATGATTCTTCAGTGTCAAAATCAAAGGGAAACAGAAGAAAGAAAAAAAAAAAAGAAAAACCCTCCGGGAAACTTCATTACCTTTGGCTTTAAATGTTCTGAATGGAATTGATCAGAGGAGAGATTATTCTGGGGTGGATAGAGAGGAGGGCAGAACTTGTTTTATTTTTGTTAACCAAGAAGCTACTTTTCCTCATGTATCAAGATAAAGACATTTTGGCTACTGAGACAGGTTTACTAGGCTACCCTGGCAGTAATGACAAGACTCATTTGTTTACCAAAGTCATAACTGCCAGGGCTGATAATCTGTCCTTACACATTTTTCAAAACTATCATGAGAATATTTTCAGTGAATTAAATTTCAGAAAAGATACATCTTTGAGCTTAATCTTGATGTATGCTGTGAGCATTAACACACAGGCATTGTCAGGAACTGCTTTAAGGCTGAATCAAAACATAGATAAACAATACAAACTTAATTTAACGTCACCAGAAACTTACAGAAACGATAATGATTAAGAGCCATCTAGTACAGAAAGGCAGAATAGTTTTTACACTTGTACCTTATTGTACTGTTTTATCAACCTTTACTTACATTCCTAGTTTCTAGGGATTTGAGGAGAAGGGGTGGAAGAGGAAGACGTAATAAAATTCAGATATTTTGTGCAATGTTCTATTTCTTTACCTGGGTCCTGGTTACTTGAGTATTCACTTTGTGAGAATTCACCGAGCTGTAAACTACACTTATTTCAGGATGTGTTCTATTTCACAACATGTACAGTTTTTTTTGTTTTGTTTTGTTTGTTTTTAAACATCTTTATTGGAGTATAATTGCTTTTCAATGGTGTGTTAGTTTCTGCTTTATAACAAAGTGCGTCAGCTATATATATACATATATCCCCATATCTCCTCCCTCTTGCGTCTCCCTCCCCATCCTCCCACCCTCCCTATCCCACCCCCCTAGGTGGTCACAAAGCACAGAGCTGATCTCCCTGTGCTATACAGCTGCTTCCCACTAGCTATCTACTACAATATGTACAGTTTTAAAACCAAACATGCATGAATGTTTTATTTTCAGAAGGTGTTCGGTAGCATAGAAATTAATTATTTTAAACCACCACCATTACTGCCACCCCAAGAAATGACTCAAGAATGAATATTTTCTATAATAGTGATTCCAAAATTTCTGTACCAGAGTTTGTTGTAAAGGAACTCCTGGGAAGCCTGTGAAAACACAAATGTACCAGAGCTACAGAGCAGGGATTAACTTTTAGGAGCTCAGGGACAGGGCCCAGGAATCTGTATGTTTAACAAGCTCCCCTGGGGGTACAGATGTGCAACTGGGTTTGGAAACCACCACACAAGGCAATAATTTGTGAGTTGCAACCATCTGAAACCATCCAATCCAGATTCTCTAAACCAACATGGGTGACCAAGTGTAATTATTTGGAAAAATTTTGCAGAAGCTTTGATAACTGAAAGGGTGCTCTTACCAAATACAAAAAATACTTGGCAAAGGCTTTCATGAATATTTTTCTCACAGTTACAATATTTCCCCTAAAAGGAAGCTGATATGTTATCATCACTAAATTTACTCCCACTAGGAACCTCATCCTGCAAATTTAAGAATAGAAACTGTGAAATCAAATTACTAGTCTGTGGCCACATGGGATTCGGGGTCATTGGCAAAATCTGAACATGTGCTTTTTCCACAGCACAGTCTGGGAGCCTGCCCCCTATTCTGTCATTAATGTGTCGTTGAGAGTTTAAGATTTCCAGACGTTAATGACACAACCAAAGTCATTTAGCAAAAGACTCAAAGAAAAACTGGAGCCCGCAGTCTCTCACCCCAGACAAAACTCTACGACCCATTACAGCAGGTTCCCATTAGAGGCCTTTGAAGGGTTAAGCAGAATCCACATTTCCCCTTTCAAATTTATATTCTCTACTTTTAAGATAACCACATTAATCTGGGTTGGAAGCTCTGCAGTAAACTGAATTTTGCTTTTGGGTATGCATAGGCAACTGCAATTCAAAGACAGAAAGAGCACTACCCTGGGATCTTTTATCTGAGAGCACAATCAGGGAGCCTGCTGGATAATTTGTTTTAGAATACCAGAGCACTTGTTTTTAAACAAAGCATTAGCCAAGGAAAGAGGTTACAACAAAAGGAATCACAGGACCAAAAGAAAAAACAAACAAAAACAAAAAGCCAAACACCAAGAATCGAGGTGGTTCTTTCCACCCTCTTTTAAAGTCTTACTTGCCAGACAGGGAAATGTAGCTAAGGAAGGCTTGCATTTAAGCCGTTTCCCCCCCACCCCATTCATGTCTTTTTAACTTTAACCTCCAGTGGAACACGCAAACAATTTAAATCTAAAAAAAAAAACAAAACACTTGCCCTTCCAGGAATCTTCAAATCATGCAAAACCCAAGTCTGAGGATGACTCTTATACTCTACTTTCCACTTTTAAGTAAACCTACCAAAGACTAGAAAGATGTCCTCAGGAGTAGGTCAGATAACCCCACAGGCAAACTTTAGTTTCTAAAATGCCTACCATCCTCCTCCCTAGGGTAAAATCACGCAGTCCTTAGCTATTTTAATTTAGTCCTTCCACAGGAATGACACAAATTAAATTTATAAATTTTTATTTAGTTCAGTTTAAAAAAAATGTTAATGGAACCAATACAGTGCAGTGGGAAAAGCAGTGACCTATATATTAGGAAACTTGGGTTCCACATCGCTGTCCTACCACTAACTCAGTAGGTCCTACTGAGTGGTTACAAAACATAATTTTCTAGATCTGTTTTCTCATCTGTAATAAGGCGACAGCCTAAGGAGTATATTATCACCTCTGAAAACATGTACAGAAGTGAGGAGGGATTAAGGAAGGGTCGAAAGCCCCATTAAAAAAAGATCAGAATAAAACTCTTAAGAAGCACTGATTTAAGTTCTGTGGTGCAATGGTTCAAGTCAGGCTCTGAGGCCAGAACGTATGAGGCTGACCACTTACATGTTATGTGATCTTAAGTGTAAACTCTGTAGCTGTTTCCTCTCCTACAAAATAGAGATCACAGCAGCACCTACCTCAAGGGACCACTGTGTGAGGATTACACAAATTAAGAAATTAGAATACCTGACACATAGCAAGCACTCAGTAAATGTTAGTTCTCATTATAATTATCGAATACATCAATACTGAGCTAATGGTGGAGTTAAAGTTGAAAAACTATTAAGTACCTTCATGTCCTTTCTAATCAAAGGAGAAACAAAACATCTCGTATCTCTACATGAGTTTTGGTGCAAAACTTCGGTTCACTTCCATGAACCCTCAGAAGTCCCTGCCCTTATTCCCACACCTGTCGATTTGGGCAGGTACACAAGTACTGGAATCTCTATTCACCTGCACACACAGTCCCCGAGGACCCACAGTTGTCTAAACCCACCAGGAAAGCCTAAGCTAGAAAGAGAAAGTGTTTCATCCTCTGAACAACAATAACAAAAAAATCTCATTTCCCACCCACCCGCTTCACACACTGAAGTCAAAGTCTACTTTAGCAATCCAAAAGCTGATGAAAACAACATATACTTGCTTTTTTATTATTTTTAGATGATTCTCTTTAGAGAGCTCACAGATATAAAGACTTCTTTATATGATGAAATTTAGTTTTCCCTCTTTAGTCAACAACTATATCTGATGAAGATGATGATCCAGCAAGGAAATCATATCAACCACTGTTTTCTTCCTCCACATAAGCCAAAAGCTGTAAGATTTCTTTTTCAGTACTTTTTTCACTCAAACTTGACATTTTCTTCTTACGATCTATTTTATTAACTGACTCCAAACAATCTCTAACGCGTTCCCTCTATTTGGGGATCCAGTGGTCTTCATCAGTGCCCAATTCCCTGACTGCTGTGAAAACTGTGACAGATTTAAGCTTCACTTCTGATTAAGTCTTCCCAGTGAAAGTAACCTCATAGCCTGGCCCAGTATAGAGCCCTAGAAATAAACTTTCCATTTCTGCTTTCCTTTCCCCCAAATTTATGAGCATGCAGGTGAATTAGAGGATTCTACTTGAAGTAGAAAGAGAATTGAGTATCATTATTTCTCCAGAATCTTCTCTAAGCTTGAATCTTAAGCTGTACATCTATTTCGTCCCCATCATGTTAAGCTGGTAACTAGTAAGATAAAATCCAGCTGATTCCGAAAGTCCCTGCAAACTTTAATGCCCCAATGCTTAACCTCCCTTGAAGAAATACATTCATGAAAGCATCAATAATCAAAATCCTCAGAACCAAAAAACTTAATTTAAGCAAAATGAGGCAAAAACGTTTTGCCTAATGGCTCCCCTAGAGCTTTTCTAGGGGAGGACTACAGCCCCACCGCACCTTTTTCTCTGTTAGACACACCAAACAACAATGTGACACCAGAATGTAACACCCAGAATGTCATTCCTTGAAGCTAGAGGTTCTGTTTACCCTCCCCCGCCCCAGTGCCTAGAACAGTGCCTGGCATAGAGAAGAAACTCTGTAACCATTTATTAAATGGATAAATGGGCAGAAGGGGTGTGGGTATCCCAGGGAACTAAGACCCACAGGAGAAAATCAGGCTCCAAATAAGATTGACAGTACTTCTGAAAGATGTCACAGTCTCAGATGTATCCACAGAGAATTGGCCACTCTGGTGGTCACACACATCTTACGGGTACATCTTACCCCACATCTTATTGATAAAGCTGTGTCTCAGGCCAAAAAAGCCCTCAACTGCCACCCAACAGCTCAGAGTCTTCCTGTAAAGATGCATGGTTTTCCACATGAAATCAGCTGTCCCCAATGACTTCTATGTTAATTTTATAACAACTTTCAGCTAATCCCAAACACTTCCAACAGAAGCACCTTTGAATTTCTCAGTCCCCTTTCTAATGTCTCCTTCCTAGTCTCTAAAAGGCTTTGTAAAAAATATGTAAATGTATCCCCAGCTTTTCTCAGTTATGGATGGGAGGAAGACAGCATCAGGAGAGGAGCATCCCAGGACATTACCCTTCAAAATTTTGGAAAGCAGACCACATTAAAAAGTTCGACAGAGAAAATGAAAAAAAAAAAAAAAGGCTAGGAGTACAGTTCATTAAACACATGGCTTGGTACTGGGCATCTGAGAAAACCCAGTGAAGAAAAACTGACACACCCTCCTTCAAACAGAAGGTCTCTACCCTGACTGCACAACACAATCCCCTGGGGAGCTTATAAAAGTTCTGATGATGGGGTGGGGGCTCCCTCCACCCTCCCATGGGTATGGGGACTTTTTTTTTAATTCCCCAGGGGATTCTAATGTGCAGCTAGATTTGAGAATCCCCTGCTCTAAGGCTTACAGTTGACTCGCTTCCCCCTCAGACAATACACACTAAAATTAGCCCAATTTTAAGAAAGTGCTAAGCTCTGTTAAAGCTGGTGGTGGGTCCATGGGTGTTGGTCATGTTATGCTTTATACTATTCCATAGTTATAAAATATTTCATAGTCCTATATATACATATACATGCATTTTTTACACAAATATATTTTAAAGCAAGCTCACCATAAAAAGCTCCTCAAAAAGCACAAGTGCTAAAAAGTACATTCTAGGGAATACTGGAACTGATAGTGTCTGGGGCTTCTACTCCACTGGGGAGAAAAAAAATCAAGACCAATTCAATTGGGTCTGCTGACTTGAAAACACTGGTCTGAATTCTGTAACATACTTCACAGTACAGGTCTTGAAAAATGTCCCAGTCAAATTCAGTTCAGAAAGACCAAAAGGTATCTGCTTAACCAACAATCCACCTAAAATCAGCAGAGTTGCCAGGACTAAGCCAGACTGGCTGTGAAATCCTTTATATAATCAAACACCAAAGCGGGTTGCAGCAAGACAGTATTACTCCTAGGGCTCAGCTTGAGAACCATCTTTTTAAAATGGGGTGGGGAGAGCATATTCCAGTGAATGTTTATCCAGTGACAAGCCCACCCACCCTCCTCCTCATGAAAGAGGCAGTGCAGGCCTTAAAATCCCACAGTCTGGGCTCAAATTCTGGCTCTACAATCTGGGGAAGTTAATTATTTAACTTCTCTGAACCTCAGTTTTGTCATCTCTAAAGTGAGGATAATAATGTTACCTACTTCACAGGGCTGTTGTGAGGGTTAAATGTGAGAATGCTCTGGGTAGAATAACGATCACATGCAGTTAGCCCTTGATAAATGTTAGCCATCATTATCACTGTTGTTGCTGTTATTAAAATAATCACCCAAATGGTGGTGACTTCTGGCACTGAAGAACAGAGCTCGTTTCCAATTTGTGGTGATTAAGCATTGGAATTCTGTATATTCTTGAAGCATGTCTTTTGGGAGAACCATATCCATATAAACAGGAGAGGAGACAAATACTCTGGTCTCCAAAAAAAGATGCCCCATAGCTCCTAAGGCCTGGAGTGGTGGCGGTGAGGTACAATGGGAGGCTCCCATAAAGGAATATAACATGTGAGTTTTAGATCGGGTCTTGTTTTAATACCAGCTAAGTGATCTTGGGGAAGTTCAAAGACTTTATCGGTTGGGAAATGAGGGCTTTAGACAGTCGTTCTCACTGTTTTTAAATTTCTCAAGTCACTTGGGTTTAAAAGTCAAAGTTCCTACAGGTGTCTCCCCCATCTCGGCCCCTCTCCTCCTCACTCACTCTATTCTAGCCACCATCACCTCCTACCGTTACTCACACACCAAGCTACTCCTTCCTCCAAGCCTTCACCCTTGCTCTTTGCTCTGGTTGAATGCTCTGCCCCTGGCTATCCACAGTGCTTGCTCCCTCACTTCCTTCAGGTTTCTGCTCAAATATTACCTCCTCGAAGAGGCCTTATCTAAAACCACCTCTATAAAATTGCACATCTGCACACACATACCAGATTCTCACTATCATATCTTTAACCTGCTTTTAAAAACCCTGTCACTACTGAACACATTATGTATCTGTTTATGATTTACATCATGTCATCCACCCCTGATAGAATATAAACCCCGTTACAGCAGATATATATTTCTCTTATTCACTACAGCATCCCCTGTGCCTACAACGGTGCCTGCCTGGCTCACAGAAGCAATTGATAAATATTTCTTGAATGAAAGAACAGACGAATTCAGATACCTTTTTCTTCCCAAAGAGAATCTTACTCTTAATACATAATATATAAAACAGGTAAAGGTGGAGCTCTGGTTGAATGAGGTCAGGGCCTCCCCTCCACTGACTCAGTGTCCCCTGAGGTGCCCCAAAAACCACTGCCCAAATGATCTCCAAAGTCACTTACTACTCAGAAAGTCTCCCTAGTCCATGTTATTTCTGTGAGACTCCAAAGAGAAACATTAAATTTGATAAATGACTTTCCATTCTGTGATTTCACTTATTATTCACTGGCAGCTGCATAAAGTACCCTAAAAATTCAAGCCATACCATGTTCCAGAACTGCTGTATCCCTGAAATACCTACAACCAAATAGTAGGCATGTCCTACTATGGGGGGCAGGGGGCAGGTTGGGATCTCTTTCCATGCCCTGTTACATCGTCTCTGAGCTTCTGGGACCTACTGCTAAGCCTCTAGGCTGCAAAAATCTCACTGCTTCTAAGGGGGTAAGGAAGAAGGGTGGTGGACCCACGTGGAGACAGATGTTATACAACGGAGGATATAAATTTGGGCCACATCGCAGCCACCTGGTGACTTCCTGACTCCACTACTTAGTCTCTTTTTACATCTAAATGACCTCCTGCCTTAGCCAGCTTTGGACTTACATTCAGGAAAGCATAGGTTGAGGGAGTATCATGTCCTAGAAAAGAACTCTGCACAAGGCATGAACAGTTGTGAGCAAAACCCCAGAAAAGCCAGCTGACTACAATATTGTGATAAGATCTTATGCACAGCTCAAAGACTTCCTCAAAATTGCAGGAAAGATATGAAATATACTCAGCTAACAAGTAAATAGGACCTTTGCAAATCTCTATCATCCAGCCTAGTAGTGCTGAACTAAGCAAGAGTTATCGACTGAAAGCGTGGTGACCCATCCTCTAACACTGTAATCTAATCCTTAAGCTAAAGACAATTTAATGCCTTTGCATGGCCATATGTTTTCTAATGATGCCATTGCTGTCAGCATGCTACAGGAGTGCTTCTTGGAAGATGGAAGTAATGACAAAGCGCATCACTGGGAAGGCAATTATATGCAGTACTAACCATTTTACAATGGCCATATGGGCTTTATTTCAACAATGTAATTTCCAAATCAGCCTGAGCATACATATTTCTCTGTCCTTAATCCCAGGGACACCATACTAAATGAAGTAAGAGTACAGATGAAATATGGGCAGCCAATGTAGAAATCTACAACACAATGCTAAGGTAATGTTCATCTGAAAACAGTAAACAGAGGGCACCCACTGCCCTGAAGTGAAATTTACACCCATCTGTACCCAACCTAATAGAAAACATCACAACAGGGGTATTATAAACCACCCGAGAGGCAAGGAACAACACAAGGAAAAGTTTAAAATACACAGATCCTACCTAGTGTTCACAATCTGGGACAGGCCCGAGAGTGATACAGAACTCATACTGTACAAATATATAAAATTCAGGTATAAGGATCGCTTTTAAAACTCTGAACTTAAAGGTATGGTGCCTACGACACTAGAGTTTTATAGTTATAGTTAAATCTCAAAGGACATGCTTTGACTTGGGTCTCCCCTACAATCATAAACTGCTAAAAACTGAAATCTGCTGTGTTTCCATTTTGGATGTGCAAAAGGATAACCGTGCTCAACTGTAGTTGGAGAGAGAGGGGCAAGACTGCAGGTCTCAGAGCATAACGGTTCTGAGAAGAAACTGCCTCCTCTCTCCAAAAAGAGACTTTTCACAGAAGTGTTTACTTTGACTATCTTCATATTTTCACCCAGAAATCTTCTGAAATGTCAGACCCAGGGAGGGTACCGCACGTGTGCGTGTGTGTGTTATACCACTCCTTAAGGGATGGTCATCAGCCAGGTCTGAATCCCCAAGTCCTAGGAGATGAACTGTGTGGAGGCCCAATTTGGCCCAGAGGAGATGAAGAGGGGGCTTCTCAAGAATGTACGGTACTTGGGACTTCCCTGGTGGCACAGTGGTTAAGAATCCTCCTGCCAATGCAGGGGACATGGGTGCAAGCCCTGGTCTGGGAAGATCCCACCTGCCGTGGAGCAACTAAGCCCATGTGCCACAACTACTGAAGCCCACGTGCCACAAATACTGAAACCCACGCATCTAGAGCCCATGCTCCACAACAAGAGAAAAGCCACCACAATGAGAAGCCCGCGCACCACAACGGAGAGTAGCCCCTGCTCGCTGCAACTAGAAAAAGCCCGCGCATGGCAACGAAGACCCAACGCAGTCAATAAATAAATAAATAAATAACTTTATATTAAAAAAAAAATGAACGGTACTCTAATCACAGCTGGGATTTCCATAAGAAGCAAATCTAACAGTCACATTCTCTTTTGAGAGAAGAGACCACATACTCTTTTGTAGCATAAACAAACCTCTACAGGGTGGAGTGGGCTATGGGGGAGAACAATTTGCAAATGTGCTTAGAATAATGAAACAATGACAGAGGAAATAATGTACTATTTGTCATTGGTACCTTCAAGATAAAGATATCTTAGTACATTCTTTCACCAGAAAGAATGCAGTATCTATTAGTTAAAAAACAAAAACAAAAACCTACCAGTAAGGTCTGTTTTATTGTGGAATAGATTGCCAAGTGAAGTGCTACTTCTTAGAATAGTTTAAAATCAAGCAAAATACTTAGGAATTTAGAGTAGAAAATAAGCTTATACCCACAATGCCCTGTTGAGAGGGTGCCAGTCCCTTCTCCAATTCTACACTTCTGTTCTAGGGGCTGTTGTAAGAAATCAGCAACATTAAGTATGTGGAAGGATTCAGTACACGGTTACCCTCAATATTACCAGCCTGAGCACTTGCCTTTGACAAAGGCTTAAAATCTACCCGATCTGTGTGACCAGGAAAAAGGTCAGATTTTAATACAGGGAAAAACAGTGAAAGGGACAGAGAGAAAGAAAAAGAGAGAAAAAAAAAATCAAACCAACAACAAACATGCTACAGATGTACTGTATGAGTGGCAGCCACCTATGGTAAACTCCAGCTTTTAAAAACAAAATAAAGAACTTCCCAAAAGATGGTGAGGTACTCTCCCCTCCCTAAATCCTATTATTACACCTAGAAAATCCCTTGTAACCAAGACAATTTTCAGCAGCAACAAGGAACAAACAAATGCAGCCTACCAGAGACCCATCTGGGACTCTGTCACAAAATGAATCTGTATTAAAAGAACAGCACTCTGTCACAAAATGAATCTGGATTAAAAGAAGAGCGGAAAGGGATGAGGAGCTCGAGCTTTCAGGTCAGGCAGAAACCGCTGCATTTCCTGCCTCTCATACTGACCTTCTGCAAGTTGACTTAACTTCTCTGAGCCTCAGTGTCTTTGACTATAAAACAGGGATATCATTCATTTTTTCCACAGCGTAGCTCTAATGAGACGATGAATGCAAAATTCCAAGCACAATGCCTGGCACAGAGTAAAGTACTAAGTAAGTAGTAGCTCCCTTTTCTAAAGTTTCTTTTCATGGAATTTTTGTGGAAATAGATCAACCCTAAATAAGCACTGACTGAGTACCTACTACGCATGGATTACTGAGTAAAGGAAGCAACAATTCTGAGAGCCTCAAATACCTCAAGAAGGATATATGCAGGGAGAGTACAGAGGCTAAAGTTAGAGAATAGAGGAAAATGAAACAATACATTAGAAATATAGGAAGATAACTCTGGCTCTCTCTTTTCCAAGGTTCCAGTCATATTCCCAAGTTACACACAACAAGCCATGACAGAGCATATAACAGACCAAGAAAAAATTAACAGCACATGAACTTCCCACCAGGTCCCAAATAAAACACAGAGTACACTGTGTCACGGTCAACACTTCAAAAACTCCCTTAGGCTTTCCCCAAGATCTCAATCCATGGGAAAATCATTTCAAAAAGACGAAGTACTCTGAAATTTAAGAAATAAAGCATTGCTCTGAGGTCAGCATTATCAGTAAGTTTATTATTATTATTATTACTACTACTACTATTACTATTGCTGTTATCTGTGATTCTGGAAACAGAATTGCTGCAGATAAAACTAGTTCTGGGTTGAAATACAGATAAAGGATGGCTTTACTGGACAAGTTTAAAGTGTGCATGATCCAAAATACATTGCCAAAAAATTTAACAATTTTTATAAAGTGATCAAGGAAGCGAGAAGTGTTGTAGATATGCTGAATTAAACACAGTTTTTGATACTTTCAGGTATTACATGAAACTACTTTTAAACACAGGAAATATTTCTGGAATCACATTAAATATTCAGTGCTTAAAAAGTTATATTCCTGGGGCTTCCCTGGTGGCGCAGTGGTTGAGAATCTGCCTGCCAATGCAGGGGACACGGGTTCGAGCCCTGGTCTGGGAAGATCCCACATGCCGCGGAGCAACTAGGCCCGTGAGCCACAACTACTGAGCCTGCGCGTCTGGAGCCTGTGCCCCGCAACGGGAGGGGCCGCGATAGTGAAAGGCCCGCGCACCGCGATGAAGAGCGGTCCCCGCACCGCGATGAAGAGTGGCCCCCGCTTGCCGCAACTGGAGAAAGCCCTCGCACGAACTGAAGACCCAACACAGCCAAAAATAAATAAATAAATAAATAAAGTAGCTATTAAAAAAAAAAAAAAAAAAGTTATATTCCTTCAACTGAAGATGACCTGGAACAATCTGGGCCACTTCTATATTAGACTAATAAAACTAATTTTAAAACAACACAACTGTCTAACAGGGAAGGTTTTAACACTCAGGTATGAAATCACACCTCCCAGCACACAGGCTGAATTATCCCCCAGCTTCTCACCTGTAATTATCATTTGCTCCCTCTCCAGGTGGCTGTTAGCCACCAAGTATCTTCCTAGGCTCACATCTGTAAGTACAAACTGCCTCTGGGGCCTCACATGCTATGAGGGTGAGAGGGAGGACAAAAACAAAAACTTCATGCTGGCTTAGACAACTTCTGAAAATATCTATTTTCAACACATAGCACAAGAGCAATTTGATAAAATTAAAATACCCTTATGTCACCACGGTTAGCGATAAGTATTTTTCAAATAAAAAGAGTAAATTTACTTCACAGTTCCTGTAGAGGCCAGCTTCTTCCATTAAGGCCAATTCCAAAAATTTAGCAAAAGATCTTTCATCAGTTGAGAGGGCATAATTAGATGTTTTGATGAAAGCATTTTCCTCCCCTGGTTAAACAAGATATAACAGATGTCACCGACTTCCTTAATAACAATACAGTCCTGCATTTGGCATCTTTACAATTTTAAAAATGAACTGTCATATAGAAAAATTATAGCTAGGGTGTCTCCATACAATCATGGCTCTGAAGTGGTTATGACATGCCTAGACTTCCCAATGGAACAGATATGGAAATCATACTCCATATTCATAGCTGCAAGCCCTCCTTAGCACGCACTTGAAAACCAACCTCTGAAATCTGAATGGTGTGGGCTTATTCAAATCACCACCAATTATTCCTGGAAGCACCGACCAAGTGAGGTATGAAACCTGTACAGAAAATGCAAATCTCACAGTCACTTTCTTCCAGGAGCACGGGGAACACATGCAGTTTTAAGTGTCTCAGGAAAAGCAATGCCCATCTAAAGAGACTCACTCTAACAAAATCCAAGCTTCTATGCAAAGAGAAGAAGTACCATACTTGATTTTCTTTTTTAATCATATTTTTTCACAGTAAGGTTCCCCTGGTGCATTCACCCAATTTACAAAAATTCGATTTACACCAATTTTGTCAACACATCAGTCCAGGGTATAACTAGAGATAGACCTGCATTTTAAATGGGAGGCAGCCTCTCTGACTGAAGTTCAACTCAAACATCCTGGTTTAACAACTCCATCAGTGACATTAAGCACAGATCTAAAGATTACTCAGCCCCTCTGTCAGTTGCATGTGTTATTTATAGGACAGTATATCAATCATGTGTTCCCCTTATTATTTCCTACTTTCTGGTCCTAAGCTATTTGGTCTGCCAAATTAATACATTCCATTGCTGCTGCAATCTAAACAATGCTTGATAAAAGATTAATAAAATAGTTGGGTTCTCTGCAACCACAACATACACACCCGGGGAAATTCATCAATGTCTTTTTATTTGCATATTTGGCTGACTGCCCCCTGCAGCAAATATGTAAGGTACCAATGCTCAGGTATCCTGGTTTATGGTTTGCATTTAATTCAGGGTGTCAATCTGCTTCTGTTTTAATTACATCCATTTTGATATGTTATTACAATCTCATGAAAACTTCTTTTCATTGTATGAATGGCTATAAATATATACACATGACAAACAGTTGTTATAAATTTTCTGGTTCAGCAATAAACAGGCAAGATGCCTTAGCCAACACATCATGTGGATTTAATATTTTGAGTCTTTCTTCTTCAGAAGAAAAGTTTGGTTGAGTCTTCAACTCAACCATATTCCAAAGTTCACTTGTTTCAAATGTTCTGCTACCAACTTCAGTAAGTTGCGCTGAGTCTCTCTGAATTGCCAGGCTGAAGAAAATATTCTACCCAAAAAAATTACGTTAAAATTTTAAGTGGGCCACATTAAGATCATCTTACATTCAAATAATTATTTTATCTTTCCATCGGTTATTCAAGGATAAAAAACCCTCATATCATCACCCTAATATTTATTTTTTCTTTTACATCCTCATTATGGAGGGGAGGGGGGTGTTAAAAAAGACTAATGGACCTGCAGAGAAAGGCCAATTGTACACTGGGGGAAAGATACTGGGTAATAATCAGAACATTTCTTGGAAAAAATGGGAATCTTTACAATCATGGTTGATCATCCTCATTTGCAGTTTTTTTTGTTTTTTTGTTTTTTGTTTTTTTTTACCTTCCAATGTTCCCAATCCTTAGGAATCCAAGTATGAGGAAAAGCAGTCTCCTAGTTTCACTGGATAACAGTGAGAGCCTCTAACTCCCAGTGTGATCTTAAGCAGGACAATTAACCCCTCTAGGCTGTGTTTTCATTTGCAAAATGAGAGGTAGAACTACAGCATTTCTAAAGACAACATCTGTGCCTCTAATGCTGCTCTGGCTTAGAAAGCACATCAACCAACAATAGCTGAACTGAAATGGATCAAAAGACTTCTCTGAAAAAGTTGAGGTCCTAACTTTAGGATAACACCCCCTGAAGATGTAGCTATGCACATTAATCTCAAAACTGTAATTTTCACAAATAATCAAACTGATCAGCCTAACAAATGAGAAAGGAGCAAACTTTGTAATATGTAGCAACGCACAATGCCAAATGCTTGTTTCCCCTTTTGCCCCAGTGAAAGTATAATTTCACTTGAACTATATAAGATCATTTCTTAGAACAGCACAATCCAGGACCTTCATTATTTTTGCCAACTGAACATGTACAGAGAGAATGGGTGGAACATTGGAATTTCTAGTATGTGGCTGGAAAACAAGTGATATTCTTATGTTCAACTACTGTTCCATCTACATCTTTATTTCCTTAGTTTTTTTTTTTTTTCTTACTTGGCTTCTAACTATGGAAAACTATTCACTAAATCACCTTTAGCCAGCAAGCTTTAGCCAGTAAGCATAACTGAAAGACCCTAGCAACCAACCAAAAAAACCCTCTACTTCACTATAACTATCGAGAAATCACTGCAATACTAGACTCTCTTAATTCCTCTTTTCAAGCTCTAAAATATCACTGCCATGAGAAACTTTGCAGAAATGTAAAATGAAGTTGGTGGGTTGTGCTATACGGGAAGGTAAGTGTGGAGACAAGGAAAGCAACATCCCTGATATCCCTCAGGAATCATCACAACTTGACCCTGGCATTGACTTAAATCCTGTCCCAGATTCAGTCTAAAGGTATCACATTTCACCCATATAACCAAGAGTCGCATTTTGTCTTCACAGGCTGTGTTTCCGTATCTAACCCAGGTCATTTCAAAACGCTTCAGTTAATAACAATCACACAGTACCTGCAACTTGAAGGCTTTCTGTCAAAAATGAATCCCAACCTGCATTAACCACTTTCCTTTACTTACAAACTGTGGGCTTTCCCTTCTCCTCTTGTGACTCCATTTTACTTGTGTCCAAATGCCATATCTCCACACACTTGGGTTTTCCAGGGCCCAGAGATATGGCACTACATGGCATAGTGGCAAGCCAAAATGACAAAATATTTGTATGTACTTGGTCATTTGTGGTATTTATATTCAGGCAAACTCTAACCAGAGCTCACAAATGAATGAGAAATCAGAATGATAAGCTGATAACAGCCCAGAAAACTGAGGCAAGCAATTTACCCTCATGGTGCTACCTTCAGAGTCCCTCAAACAGACTGTCAATGTTCAAATAATGAAGGTTTGTAATTTAAAGTTTCTACATTTCATTCAGAACTTCCTAAATCCATTGCCTTTCAAAATTCGTGATTTTGATAACTCTATCTCAGTAAAGGAAGAGAAGAGGAAAGGGGGAAGGAAGTTGGGAGGGAGGGAGAGAAGAAGGTAGGCGGGCAGTGGGCGGTGGGGAGTCTACTGGATCCTAGGATGAGACTGACACATGCACTAGTATGTGAAATAAAAACCTAGAAAGACGGCAGCAATGCAAATGATTTCAGGCTACAAGTCCCCTTGCAAAAGATGGAATCAGAGACTGAAAAGGAATGACACAAAGAAGCCTGTACTTGCCTAATCTCTTCCTAAGCAAGCAAAGGAAGCCAGACTAAGTGAAATCCACCCCTCCCCTCCTCAGTCACTAACAGCATAAAAAGGATCTATTCTTTGTGACCTTACAAGATAGGTACTGACTGCATACCCCCTACCCTGCAGGCTTGTTAGAAGAAATGAAGGAAGAACACAGTTCAGATCTGGAAGAAGAAACGCAAATTTAGGGTCTCACCAGCCTTAAATTCTATGCCCCACTTCTAGAAAAAAAAAATTCTGCATTCATCTATTCATTGAACGGGTATACATTATATAAGAAAAACTGTTCTGACCCAGCTAAATGTCCCTAAATTGGTTTTGATCCTCTCCTGTCTTGGGTTTCGCCAAATTAATTCCCTTCCTGTTCTTCCAAACTTCAATTATTTGAGAGATTTTTAATCTGATTTTTTTCCAGAACTTTCTCAAATGAATAGCTGCTATCCCATTACCAAGGTCTTTTTCCTATATCAACTAAATATTGGGTTTAATCCTAACCCTGAAAAAAGTGTTGTTTCTTGAGAAAAAAAAATAGTATGAGGCACTTCTACAAAGTTAGGCTACACTTAATGTATTAGTATACTACAGCATAGGGGTAAAATAAAATGTAAAAACACTAACCCACCATCCACCCTCTGCATGCGTGCACACACACACACTCCCTCCATCAAAAAGTGCAATTGACCTTATGTCCAAAGGCTTCCAAGTTTAGCAAGTGGAACCTAAATTATTTTTTAACAGCTGCCCTCAACTCTTATTTTTTTGGCTTGGGGACCTTATTTCTAATCCTCACATTCTCTCAAACTAAATAATCAACATTTATTTTTGACAGCATATAGAACTGTTGTATAGTTAGAATCTCTTTAACACCCTCAATGCTCCTTGAATCTCCTGGAATCATGTTGAGTGCCCTGTCTTTTTTAACCCTTTTTCAATGGTGAAAGCTAGAGGAAAACACTCTCAAAAAGGATCAAAGGGTAATCACTAACTTTGTGATTCAGTTTTTAAATTTACTGATTCATGTATACCCTGCCTACTTCCAAAAAAGATCTAAAGTAGTTCATCTCAACAACTAACACAAGGCATGTGGAATCACCATATTGCCATCTTCGACCTCGTCTCCCATAAATACTTCTGGAGTGATGCTCTGCCTTGTTCAGTGAAATACTGAAATTCAGTAAGCATAGTAATATACTTGAATTCATAACCAAGCACATTCACAGTCCTTTTTTTTTCTATAGACTTTCTCACCACTTAGGAACTCCTCAGACCCTAAAGCTATGCAAATTGTCTGAAGTGAAATGCTGGAACTGACCCATTTACTCCACAGTCCCATCCCAAACTTCCCAAGATAGAAAGCAAAAAATGTAACAAAAACATAGCTCCATAGCTTTCACTGGCTGTGTAACAGCAGATGAAGGGTTCTGACCTTTCTTGAATGAACACATCATACATAAACGAGCAAAAGGCAGATAATTTGAAACCTTTATTTTAACATCAGTGTCAACCTCCTTTCTCATTCAGCCTTCTTTCCCAGCTTGCTAAAAATCAGCAGTACAGGAAACCAGAAGGAACCAAGATAGGCTAAAACTCACTCTGGCTGGAAGGCAGCTTGGTAGCATCAGAATTGGGCTGCTATCACAATGAAAAAACTATTAATGAGATCACTCACCAATATTCACCTCATGTGTGGGGTTACTAACAATCAATGAAGGGCTGACACCAGGCAGGAAAAGGGAGCAGAAGGAAAAGTGGACTAATCATCATTATTTACATCTCACACTCCCCTTGCCACTCCTACTTAAGCAGCAGCCTCTACTCTGACTCCAAACTTCTGTGCCTGGTTTTCCAAGTTGTCTATCATCAGCCCACTCACCCTAGGCTCAGAGACTACCAAGTGCCAAGATCTGGAAGGGACCATTGAAATCCTTTCCAGCATTTCCCATACTGGATTATAGATGGTGAATTATAATGCCAAGAATGAAAGTGCCCTGTGGTCATATAAATTAGGAAATAAGGCACAACACTTCTCCTTCTCTAATATTCAAAACTCATATACACATTACAAAAGACTTCTAACCTGGGCAGAACAAGTCACCCATTTAATTTTGTCTAGCCCATCAAGTTCCAAAACTATCTGAGAGTAGATCACACTTTTTTGGTCTGGAACACAACCTATGAATGTCCACAGAACTATGTTCCATTCCAGCTTGGGGTACCTTTGCTCTAAAACTACTCTAAACCTCTCAACTTGTGGAAAAAGAAAATGAGGCTTTTAAAGAGTGCCTTCCCAAGGTCACTCAACTAGTTAGGACAGCCAAGCCTGGAGTGTGGGTCTCCACTGGTCTCCCGACTCCCAAACAAGCACTCTTTCTTACACAATTTTGTTCTCATTTCTACCAGCACTTCCTTGCCCGCAAAACCTAATCACCCATCTTGTTTCTGTGCCTTCTTCACCATTCCCTCTTTTTAGAATGCCCCCCACCCCCCGACTCCCTCCATGTCTATCCAAATCACTTCAGCCTTCTAGGCCCCATATTCTCCAGGAAGCCTTCTCAAACACTTCAGCTTATCTCACTATCCCTTCTCTGAAAGCCTATTGCACTTAGTTGGTATTAGGCATTCAAGTGCCTGTTTCAAAATCATTTTATAGGTGCTGGACTTAATTTTTCAACTAAACTGCACACTCCTTCAAGACACTATATATATTTTAGGTGTCTGTACTCTTTCTAGTACCTTGCACATATCAAACACTCCATGAATATTTGCTGACTGATACAAGGAAAACGATTAATGTTTTTTAAACAACGGAATAAGTGAGATTTGACCATAGTAAATTATTACAGCCTACTAACCTGGCACGTTACAAGCACATCAAATTCTGTACAGCCTATTTATGCTACCAAAGTGCGGGTAAGCCCTGAAACACATAGGAAATGAAGACCACATGAAAGTCTTAGTTTGATCCTCCACCCACCAGAAATGAGTCTTCCTTCATTTTAACAAGCCTGCAAAGCTCCAACTAGCCTCCTACCTGCTAATCCCACAATTTCATCTTTGCTTCCCTTGGTCAGTTGTACAAAAGGAGGCTGCCCTAAGAACCCAGTACATAGCAGCCGAGTGAGGGGGAAAATAATGGATTTGCAAATTTTCAGTCATAGTGCTCACATGGCTTCCTAATCAAGACTACACAGAAAGAAATGCAAATAACGACAGAAAGGTAATATTATCTGGCACATCAGGGTATGCTGACAGTACTAGAACCCCAACATTCCCATTTATACTTTGTTTGCTGGAAACCACTTTTTAATGAGGCTTGATATCTGGGGATATTCACTTGTATTCAAAAGAATATTCAAATAAACAATACCATACCAAATGGTAATTCTGACTTCTCAAATGCATAATGAAAAGAACACCATGTTCAACTTTCGCCTCCTCACTTACCCTCTTATCTTCTATCATGAGACTCTTCACAATCACATACTTGAACTTCAGGGCACAATTACTCAAGACAAGTGTCCCTGCAGAATACGAAACTACCTCTGCCAGTTTCACTGCATATAAAGTGTGGGACTTCTTAAACCCCATCCAAAGCTTTCATTTTAAATAAGAACCAACAGTAGTGAAAAATAAATCAACATAAAAATGTAGGTTCTCATTAGACAAGTTTCTTATTTTTCCTCCAGTACTATAAGTAAAACCACAGTTAGTCTGGAACAATTTTATCAGGACATTTCATTATGAGTTAGGAGCCTCTTCTTAAAAGGGAAGTCAAAATGAGCTACCCTAGACAAAACCATAGGAGTCAAATGATGTGTCCATTAACACCCAAAGTATACACCCCACAGTTAGCTAGCTACTGCTCTGAACCCACATAAGCTTAAAAGCCAAGCTGTGCAAGCTAATATTTCTGGTTTCTAATCACAGTATCATACTAGCAGCAACCTTGATGACACGTGGTGACAACTGATTTCATTTCTACACACAAAAAAAACACAGTATGTATTTAGGATAACGCTTAGAATCTCTAATAATTCTTAACATTTACAAGCACTCCTGTAACATACATTTCTGTCCAAGTTCACAGTTTAGTTGCCTGTTTCCTAATAAGCTCTCACATTTCTTAGGGATAGTTCAGTAAATCTTCCAAACTGAGTACAGTGGGACACCAGAGGTTTTATTTTAATGATCACCACACACATATGTCTGACCATCCAGCATGGACACAAACGTGATAAGCAGCAAACAGTTCTACCTTTTCGCAGAGAACCAGACATACATGATGATTTTTATTCCCCACTGTGTGTTTTTAACCTCAGAAGTGTATTTACAGCTTTCCTACAAAAATTAGGATGCCTAAATGTGAACACTGACAGGATATTTGATGATATTAGGGAACTGTTGTTAATTAACCTAGGTGTGATAATGGTACTATGGGTTTGGGTGGGTTTGTTTTTTTGTTTTTTGGGTTTTTTTTGAGTCATTACCACTTAGAAATACATACCAATTTCTCACATCACATCTGGGAGGAGAGAATGAGTAGATGGCATAAAGATGAGACATGAGTTGGCAATTGTTGAACCTGGTGGTGGTGTATCAGTATATTGGGGATTGTTATACTGTTCTCTGTACTTCTGTATATGTTTAAATTTTTCTATAAAGTTTTAAAGAAACTTTTTAAAAAGTTAGACCTTTACACCCACACAAAGATATTCAAATGATATTCAGATATGAAGGTAATATACTATTCAGCTAACCAAAGTAACCTGGGTTTTGAATCTAGAAAAGTAGCAGAAAAATAATCACAGCAAGGAAAGGAATGGTATTAATGGTACATTTCAAACTTGGCCTTTAAAAATTAAAAATTTTTTACACCCAGAAGAAACTGGAATGGGCACATTTTCTCTCAAAAGCCAGATGGATAGACATATACATCACAAGCCCAGTCAAATATTTATTAAAAGTAGAACAATCAAAAACAACTGCATAAGTTATATTTATCTTTACTTGGCCTTCAAAAATGTTCATGGGAATCTGGAGGCCCCTCTTGCTTACTTACTGAGAAGGGCCACATAGCAAAGCAGGATAACCATGCAGGAAGCAAAACCACTTATAAGCAGCTCTTACAAATACTGTCCTAAACCAACCACTGATAGCAACCAAATCCTAGGCAGCATTTTCTAATTCATGTACTAGGACACGTATTGACATTTCAATTCCTATTTTAAAGCAAAAGAGAGGCAGAGAGACAGAGAGAAAGAGGTCACACTGTACAGTACCCTCCCACCTTGGCAAAGTTGAAGCCACAGTTAGAATTATCCTAATAAGTGGTGAGCCTCAACACTCAAAAGAACTCCGTAAGATCCATTTTAGCCAATAAACCACCAGTTCTAGAACCCAAGGACAACTGATTCAATCACTAACATCAGAATCTATGGCCACCAATACCACCACCCTCCCTTCCTCCCCAACCACTAGCCACCATCACCACCAGCAGCCCAACCAAAAAGCAGTTCAAACAGAAAAGAACAACCCTAACAGGAAGGTTTCCTTTTTAAAAATATTTAAACTTGACACCCAAATGCACACACAGAACCAGCCGTCTAAACCTCTAAACCTGTACAGTTACCGCATATGAGACTTAAGCTGTCACTAACAAAGCTTACATTTGAGCATTGCAAACAATACCATAATAACAGCAAAAACCAAAGGGAAAAGGAAAAGTTTCTTTCAGGAACCTCAAACCATCACATCAGGTGCAGAAAAGGCTAGAAACCAACTCCTAGCTTGGTTTTGTTCTTAAGAAAGCCGGACCAACTCTGCAGAGTCTCAAAGCGCTCTGTATGTGTGGTGTGTTGGGGGTGGAGGAGAAAAAAGGGGGTTACCTTTATACAGGCCAGTGACCCATGCCAGCAACAAATCAGATCCATCCAGGTAAAGAGAGTTTCCCTCTGACCCCTGGACAATCTCCCCCTACCTGCCCCCCATCACCACCCCCAAGGAGCCCTTTAGCTGGCAGGAAAATGTGCATTTGGAAATCAATGCTGCAGGTGCCCAAAGAATAAAGAAAGACACACATAGACATACACACACACAAAGCCAATCAGAAAGATTTAAAAAAACACACAAAAAAAGGAAAAGGAGAGGGACAATTGGGTGACAAGCCCTTCAGATACCAGCTAGGATTTTATTCTTTCCTCCCACCAGTCCTCTCTAGTATACATTTTTCTGTCCTTTAACCGAATTGCTCATGTACACACACATGTGCATATGTATGTGTATAGATAATATTACAATTAACCCTTTCTGTAATAGAGCCCTGTTCGGAATACAGAAAGATATTCCATCCTTTCCTCTCTTCCCTCCCCTCCTCCCTCCTTTCTCCCAACCAGGAGAAAACGCCCCCTTCCCCAGCTTCACCAAAAAAAAAGAAGAAAAAAAAAAGGAAAGAAAGAAAAAAGAAATGAAAAGAAAAAAAGGGGGCAGGGGAGGGGGGCAAAGAACCACAAAACCCCATCAGTCTCTGGTCCCGAGGACACCCAGGAAAGGTCTATACAAACACACACACAGGGACATATGGCTCTGTATAAAGCACACAGAGAACCGTCCACAGGCGCCCCAAACCCAGCAGAGACTTCCACCAGCCAAGAAGCCATGATTGGGGAGGGAGAGGAGGAAGGAGTAGGGGCAGAGCTCTCCGTGGAGGGGGGCGCATTGTTGTGATGCCTGCACCCCTTTCTTTCTGCCCATCTGCTGTGGAGGGGGTGCGGGGAGGGGGCGCAGGGGGAACGCGAGAAAGAACGAGGAAACCTGGAGACCAGGCACGGCTTGTCGATTCCCTCCTGCTGCCTGTCTGCCCGCGCCCCCAGCTCCCCCCCCAACAATAAGACCTCAGCCTAGACAGACAGACAGACAGACCGACCGGAGCGCGGCGGGGGAGGCAGCAGAGCCGGGCGCAGCCGGGGGGGGGGGGTCGTGCCTATAAAGGGAAACCGGGGGGAGGGGGGTCCCCCTTACCTCCAGCGCTTCAAAAGTGACAAAGCTGGTCATGGCAAATCCATCAATGATGTCCTCTTCGGCTGAGGTGGACTCTCTCCGCTTCCTCCGCGGGGGTCTGGGCCGGGACGGGGCGGAGGACGGGGGCTTCCCATTGTCTTCCTTGTCGGAGCCCGACGACGAGGCGAACGAGGGCGCCCGGGTCCGGCCGGCCCCGCCGCCGCCGGCCGCGCCGGCCCCCAGTCCGCCCCGGGAGCGCCTCTCCCGGTCTCGCTGAGACCGCGACCGCCGCTTTTTGCGGAGTCCATGGCCCCGCGTCGGGCCATCCATGGCTCTGCTTCGCCGGGGTCTCCCCGCTCGCCGCCTGCCCGCCACAGGCTCCGGCCACGGCCGCACAAAAAAATTGACACCAATCCCTCCCTCCCCCTTCTCGGCTTCCCTCCGCCCCGAGGAGGGCGCGGGGGAGACGGCGGCCGAAAGAAGGGAGAGAGGGGAAGAAAGAGCGGAGAAAGAAAAGGGGGAAGGGGCGGAGAGAGGGAGGAGGGACGGGAGCGAGGGCGAGAGGCGAGGAGCCCAAGTGCGGGGCTGCCCACAGCACCGAGGGTCGGAGATTCCTGTGAGCAGCGCCGAGCAAAGTAATGGCTGAACACACAGGTCTCCTTTAGAGGGGGAAAAAAAAAAAAATAACTCACCAAGCAGGCAATAAATCAGAATAGCGGAATGCTTTGATCAAGAGACTAGGAGGCTCCGGGGAGCCCTCCCCGCGGCCATTCTCCGCCGCGCCCCCCGCCCCCCGAAAACGCCTGCCCCCCCCTCGACTCCAAATCGGGCCCGAAAAGGTCGCGGGAAAGTGGGGGCAATGAACTTCACCCGCCCCTCGCGCAGGAAAACACCCCCGACGCCTCTCACACACGCCTCAGACAAAACTCCAAAATTTTTAAGAAATGCATCCAGGGGAGGCCAAGGCTTCTAAGCGACCTGAGAGGGACGAGACCCCCCAGAGAGGGAAGCATAATAATGAAATAATTAGAAGGGGAGAGGGCGAAACTGGAAGAGGTGGAGAAGGGAGGTGGAGGAAGGGAAGGAGGATGCTGGAGCAGTTGTGGGGTTTGCTTTTCGGGCTTGGAGGGGGGAGGAGGAGGAGATGAAAGAAGAGAAGAAGCAGCCCCTGAGGCTGCCACCCACCCCCCCTCCTCAAAAAAATATTTTCTCCAGTCCCAGAGAAGAGGTCACCCTTCCTCAAAAAAGGGAGGGGGCGAGTCAGTCGACGAGGAAAGCAGAAAGAAATCTCCAGCGGGAGAGACACCGGTGTGCCGCCGCCGCCGCCTCTTCTTTTCGCCCAGCCTGAGGGAGAAGCGCGGCCAGGAAGCGCCGGGAACGCCGCTCTCGCCGCCGCCGCTAACGCTGCCACCGCCGCCGCCACGAGAGCCCCGAGCCGGAGGGTGCACGGCGTGTCCCCCGGCGGCTGCAGCAGGAGCCCGGGCACGGCCCCATCCTCCGCCCGCCTGCCTCGCTCAGCTCCCGCTCCTCCCCCTCCGCGGCCGGCCCACCGCCGCCGCCGCCCGCCTCAGCCCAGCCCCGCGCCCGCCCGCGCGCGCCGCGCGCACGCGCACCACCCTCCCCGCTCCTCGCTCGGCGCGCGCTCCCGCCCCCGCGGCCCCGGCCGGCTGGATCACGTGGCCGGCCGGGCTCCCTCCACCCCGCCCCCTCCCCAGTTGTAGAGTGTGTAGAAAGCAAAAGGCTGGGGGCTGGCCGCGCTCGCGAGCCCAGGGCATGCGCGCTGGGGCGGCCGGGCCTGCGCACTGGGGGCGGAGGGGAGCCAGGAAAGGGGAGCGAGGGCGGGTGGGGGCGTGGAGGGTGCCGCCCGCGTGGGGTCAGCTGCGACCCGCCAGAGTTGGCGCGCGGGAGTGTGGGAGCCGCGGAATGTTCCCGCCAGTCGCACCGGGGTCAAGTGCGGGCCGCTGTCGCCTGTCTACTCTGCGCGCCCAGCTCCGCGCCCTCCTCCGCGCCTTCCTCGGGACACTTGTCCTTGGACCCCCCTACCGCAGGCCAGCTGGAGGCTCCCCGACCGCCTTCTCCAGAGACCCCCTCCCAGGGTATTTTCCTGGTGTGACCTTCGCAGGGAGGGAAGGAGGGGATTCAGAGGATACCGGGGCGTAGGGGGCGGGGGTTCCCCGAGATGGGGCGCGACTGCAGGCGACAGAAAACGGAGCGGGTGCCAAAGCGCGGGCCTCTGCTCCGCTGGGGGGCACTGGGAGGCCCCATGGCAGAGTTGGAAACTTTTCTCCCACGTGGTAGCACAACGCGTGGCCGAGTGACCCCGCACCCTAATGACCTCTGAGCCTTCCTAGCCTTCGAGCGGGGGCCCTTGAGAGGCGCGGGAGGCTTCGGAGCAGCGAGCGCGCGTCCGGGTGCCGAACTTGAACCTCAGCTGCAGCCGCCTAGGGCGAGGAGGCGGGGCTGGAGGAGGCGGGGACCGCCGCAGAGCGAGGACCCGTTAAACCCGCAAAACACAGACCCTGCCACAGAGGGCTTCCTTTATCTGGGGAGAGGGGGGTTCCCTGCTTTTCCTGTCACTGCCCCTCCTCCCGCCGCAAAGTAGCTGATGCTTATAAAAAGTTGTATTAAAAGAGTTGACTGAAGAAAAAGTAAAAAAAAAAAAAAAAAAAAAAGAGTTGACTGCAGCCCAAACGCGACCAGCCTCTCTGGGTAAAATAGCTGTACATTTTCGGGGCACTGGAATTTCTGATACGGATCAGAAACACGCCGACAACCCTTTCCACCAGCCTGTTAGTTACGCACGTCAGTTTATGTCCGGGCACATAAACACCGTGGCACATCACCCCTTACCCCCAGTACCCTACCCTTGGAAGAAAAGGAAAATGAACGGACGTTTTTTAATTGCCCACAATGAATCAGGCACCGTACTGGGCGCTTTGTACATGATTTTTCCTCTTTGAATCTAAATCTGCACGTTTTGTTAGTACAACTGGAAGGAGGTAGAAAAGAAAAAGGACGTGACAACCTGACATACCTAATATTCATTCAATCATTTCTTCATTTAACAATTATTAGAGCCTGTTATGTACCAAGAACTGTGCTGGGAATACAGTGGTCCATAAAACAGAGATCTTCCTTCTTAGATCTTAATGTTCTAGCAGGCAAACCTCACTCATCTTGCACTTACGACAATTTAATGGTTGGTCATTCCCTTAAGGCACAGTTGTTCAGTGTCCCCATTTCCGGATCCCAGGTCTTGATCTTTCTGAAGTCGAGGTAGGGGATGGGACCGGATAGGAGGATGGTGGACGCCAAGAAACAAGAGCGAAGAGCAGCAACCACTGAACCGTGAATGAGACTCAAGCTTTCTAAGTGTCCAGGGAACAAACCATTTGACCTTAGGCAAGACTGTTAAATGATTAGTTTTCTCATCTGTAAGTCAAAGAGTTTCAATATGTTCAGTAAGTCCCTTCTCAGGTCTACCACTGGCCTTCTCAAAACACATATTTTCAAGTAGATTGAGTGCTGTATTTCTTGAAACTAGTAACTGATAGATGGGATCTGACGCAATTTATTAGGAACACGGTGCCACCTTCCAAAATTACCTGCCTAAGATAACTGAGCCTGCTGCCCCTGGAGCCATTAACTAAAACAGTACCTCTGTACACAGTGTAACTTCTTAGGCATTGTCCCAGCAGCTGCTGAAATCTACTCTGAGGTTATCAAGCTCATTCCTACAAAAGAAAAAAAAAAAAAAAAAAGGCAAGGTCTTTGTAATTTAAAGCAAGGATCTGGGCTTATTTTTAGTATTTTTAAGAATGTGGAACATAAATACTGATAAGTTTCAAGGAAAACTAGCAACTAACATACTTACAGTCACTTTTCAACAACTTTGGGGGTTGGGTTGAGGAAGGTGTGAAATTGGCAAATATAATAAAAAGTATAATATTAGTGACTTTCCAGAGTAGCCCTTGGCAGTCCTGTCTTTAAAGAGTAATGTCTGATAGGAAAAAAAATGGATGGTAATGCACTGCATCCAAGAACCTTGCCTCTGGCAAGAGTAATTTGCAAAATGCATTTTGAGATAATGTTTAAATGATTTTTTTTCAGGGTGCAAGTGTAATGCTCACTGGAATTGGTAATGCCTTTTGGGTCAGAGTCTCAATTTTCTTCCATCAGAGAATTAAAATTGTTTGTGGATTATATTGGCCATATTTGTTTCTGATTCTCCATACTATGTTGTAAGAGCTAATGATTAACAGACACCATATAATAAGCTAAGCACTTACTATGTGCCAGGCATTGTTCTAAGTTGCATTAAAATAAATATCTCATTTAATTCTTATAAATCTTGAAAAAGGTTTTGTTATATCTGTTTTACAGGTAAGTAAACTGAGGTGTAAGAAGTTTAAGCATACTTGCCATAGCTGTTTTGTGGTAAGCTGAATTTGGCCTGAGTGACTCCAAAATTTGTTCTCATAATTGTTATGCTGAAATGCCTTCCTCAGAATGACTCCTCAAGCAATCAAATGCTATATATATGGTACAACCACTTTGGAAAACTGCAATATATCTTAAAGGTAAACATATGAAAACACTTTGGCCCAGAAATTCCTTTCCTAGGAATATGCTAATATCAAATATATACCAAAAAATATCTATTAACAGCTCAGAGCAACACTACTTATAATAACCCCCAAACTGGAAAACAATCAGAATGTTCATTGACAGTAAAGTAAATAATTGGTGATATATTCATATAACGGAACACTATACATCACTAAGAATGAACAATCTGCTTTTTTTTAAATTAATTAATTAATTTATTTATTTATTTTTGGCTATGTTGGGTCTTCGTTGCTTTGCGCGGGCTTTCTCTGGTTGCGGCGAGTGGGGGCTACTCTTCGTTACGGTGCGCGGGCTTCTCATTGCGGTGGCTTCTCTTGTTGCGGAGCACAGGCTCTAGGCGCACGGGCTTCAGTAGTTGTGGCACGCAGGCTCAGTAGTTGTGGCTCATGGACTCTAGAGCGCAGGCTCAGTAGTTGTGGCACACGGGCTTAGTTGCTCCACAGCGTGTGGGATCTTCCCACCAGGGCTTGAACCCGTGTCCCCTGCATTGGCAGGTGGATTCTTAACTACTGCGCCACCAGGGAAGCCCAAACAATCTGCTTCTAAATGCAGTATTATATATGAATCTCATAAATATGATGCTAAGTAAAAGAAGTGAGACACACAAGAGTATGTATTGTACAAAAACAGGCAAAACTCTTTTGTGCTATCAGAAGTTAGGATAGTAGTTACCCTTGAAGGGAGCTGATGACTGGGAGGGGCCATAAATGGGGCTTCTGGAGAGTTGGTCATGTTCTGTTTCCTTTGCTTGGTACTGGCTGCACATGTGTGCTCAGTGTGTAAAACTTCATCAAATTACATTTCTCTGTAGGTATATTACACTTCAACAACAAAAAAAAAATGTAATGCTATGTGGGGGTACTGTTTGTGTACATATGAGTACCTATATAAGACTTCATTTTTTTTCATGTACTGATGTCACTACCAAAATGCTCATCAACAGTAAAATGGATAAGAAAGCTCTGGTTTATTCACACAATACCATACAGTGTGACTATCCAATGGAATACTGTAAGTAAACCAAAATAAAGCATAGCGTATCATCAGATTTCTTACTGGGCAGAACAAAAGATAAAGCTTAAACTTGAAATGGGCAGCTTGAATGAATTCATAATTCATATCAGCAGACGCTTAGGTGAATTCTTAGCTAAAAGTTTGTAGTTGATAAAGAGTAAAGCTAAAAAAATAATTCCAAAAAAGGTTGCTTCTTTAGTAGGGAAGACGCTCAAGTGGTTCTGGAATACACAAAGGAAAAAACTTACATCTGTATTAAGGAATAAACCACTTAACCCAGGAGAGCCTCTCCAGTTGTGCAATCTTTTATTCGAATCAATGATTAATACTCAAACTACATCTTGAACATTCAACCTTGACTAGGCAGAGAATACTATTATAGCTCAACAACTGAACTAAACTCTGAGCCTTCTATGCAGTGGTAGCTATTTTGGGTATCAGATTTCCTAAATTACTAAATTTTTACATCCCTCTAAGTCTTGCACTTTGCACTCTGCCAACACGGCAATTATTAATACATCCTTCTTGATATTACATATTGGTATATAATGTTTGAATTTAATTTATTAGGAAAATTGATTTTTAACTCAAGGCACTAAGGTTTATGTTTTGATCATTTATAACTTTCAGTTACATACTTTGTGTGTGTGTCTGCCCTGAGACCAAGGTAGAAATGAGCTGGCTAATGGACCTATCTTTATGCCATTTCCAAATGAACAAATAAGGAGACTAACACATTAATGTCCCTCTCTAACATTTGTAAGTCGTTTTTTATAGTAAGTATTCCTGGGGAGATGTGATAGCTTGCTTTAACTGACAGGTAGCCCATCAGCAGTAACATTGTTGCAACTTTGCACTGATTATCACCTGCTGTTTTAATTTTTTTCTGCACTGGAAGTTGTTTTTCAAACTGCAGTTTTAATGTACACAAAAAGTGGGGGAGGAAACATGTAGTTCAATTTGCTATATGTTGTGCAGCTTTTATAATATCGTACAATAATACAATCTTTCATCATCTCTGCAGGTGCCCCTGATGAATGACACATTGATCAACCCGTATTCTTCAGACTCTGCCATATGAAGCCAATGAAAGATACCTGCTGGTGACCAAATGATGATCACATGAAAAGGTAGTTCTGGCAAATTTAACAAGCTTTAGATTTTCACAAAACCAATTAGTCTTCCTATTCCTTCTCAGGGCAATCCTTTCTGTTGATACTTAAAGGGTCATTGACATGGTCAGGTGGGGAAATTGATGGATAATCATAAGAAAAAACTGTAAATGACTCTTTAATGCTACCAGTGGGAGATATCCGTATTTATTACTGATTATAACTCTGAGGATCAATTTCTCTATTGGATTTGGTAGATGACTTGTGATGGTTCATGATTTTATTTTTATTTGAAGAGCAGTATAGATCTAAAAGGATCAGATTCAGATAACATCCTGGTTGAAGAAATTATCAATCCTTTGGAATTACATGAAGAATATAATAAATTATAACCCAGACCTAATTATAAGCTCCTATTTATAAAGCCTAGTAAATTATTTTACATTTCAGTTCTGTTCAAGGTCTTTCACCATCTGGTCCCAGTTACAGTATTAACTTCCTTTATTCCAGCACATATATTTCTATGCATCCTAAGCTAGCTCTTACCCAGAACATTTTCCATGCCTTTGCCCATGCTAGTCCATCACCCCAGAATCTCCTCTCCTGCCATCTGGACTTACTGAATGTCTACTCATCCATCGAGACCAATTTATTCATCAACACCAACTCATCCAAAAAGTTTATGCAGATTGCTACTTCCATTCAGAATCAACAGCCTCTTCTCTCCTTATGTGGCACTTTAATTTATGTATATTTCAATGTATTATTATATATTTAAAAATAATATAATGAACAATCATGTACTCTCCCAGAAGCTTAAGAAATAAAACATTTCCAAAAAACTTGAACCCTCCTATGTATCTACTTTCGTACTGAGTCCTCCTCACTCTCTACTCCTCAGCCTCCCCACCCTTCCCCACCCTCCCCATAGAGGATCATTATCTTGAATTCCATGCTTATCATTGCATGCATTTCTCTGTATTTTTGCTTCATTGGAAGTATCCCTAAACAACATATAGTATTCTTTTGCATGTTTCAAAATTTACATAAATGATATCAACCTAAATCTATTCTTTTAAAACTTGTTTTTTATATTTGATGTTTTATTTGTGAGAGTTATTGGTGTTGATACATATAGTTCCTATGCATTCATTTTCACTGTTGCCTAATATTCTGGTATATGATTATTCCATAACATATTTATTTATATCTTGTCTACATTTAGGTTGCTTACAGTTTTTGTCATTATAGATATGCAGGTGCACAAAGAGACACGACCCCTTTTTCCACACTACTGTTACAAAACTTACCACACTCTTCTATTATTTTGTTATTATATACATCTCATGACTTTTTCCTATCACTTGATAAACTCTAGAGGATAGGGATTGGCAGGTGCCCTATAAATGTTAACTGATTTGATAACTTATCCTTTCTGTATTTGAGTTGAGACTTTGTAGGCTCAGGCTGTTGTCTTTTAATTATAGTACAGAAGAGGACTTGAATTTTTAGATTTTCATACTTCTACTTCAGAAATCCAAAAAGGAAGGAAGCATCAAGGGAGAGTTGACTGGTCAGACTTAGTATAAAAATTGGCTCCTACCAAGCATCTGTCCTCAAAAATGAGTTGGTAGTATTTCTATGTTCCTCAATGCCTCTGTCAATTTTGGAACACAGTAGATGTTTCTCTACGATTATGATTACCCAGTGATCTCATTTTTCTTCAAGTGCCATTAATTCTTTGGAAAGATCCTAAAAAGAGGAAACGACATTTTCATTTGTGATGAAAATTTATTTAGGTTCAGAACAAACAAACACATTGTTTCAACTATCCAAATAAAGAATATTAGCCAGTTTCTAGAATGGGCTCATATTACCAAGAATTTTCATGAAATAGTTATTTCAATAGCAGGTTAGCTGATGAGAAACTAGCTAGCAAAAGAAAATATTTATAATTTGAACTGTTTATAACTTGTCAATACAATTCTACCATATGTATGTTTTCCCCCAAAGTATTATTTCTTAAATTTAAAAGAGGAATATTATATAAAGATATTATTAGCATTATCATTTGTAATAGGGAAAAAACAGGAAAACAACATAAATGTCCTACAATAAAGGGTAATTAAGTAATATAACATGGAAATATGTTACAAGTTTATGGATTCATTAAAATTATACATATGGTTTTTTGAGGATATGTATTTGTTAATCAATGACATAGAACTGTACATACCTTGTGACTACAATTGCTTTTTTTTTTTTTTTAATTTATTTATCAGTAATAGTGGCTCACGGGCTTAGTTGCTCCGTGGCATGTGGGATCTTCCCAGACCAGGGCCCGAACCCGTGTCTCCTGCATTGGCAGGCAGATTCTCAACCACTGCGCCACCAGGGAAGCCCTACAATTGCTTTTTAAATTATTAAATTATATATTGTCTATATAAAGTTCAGAAGGAACAAAACTACATATATAGTTGCTTTATTTTAGTGGCAATATGGATGGAAATTTATTTTTAAATTGATTTTCTATATGTTAAATTTATAATAATAAACAAAACTGTGTAAGTATAATATTTCTTTTTGAGTGAGATGTGTGTACTAGCGTGACTGACTGTCCTGGTTTGCTTGGAACCAAAGGGTTTCCCTAGATAGAAGACATTCAGTGCTAAAACTGGGACCTGCGCAGCTGGGATGGTTGTTCACCCTATAATGTGTCTTTGATTGGTAGGAGAAGGTGGGAGGAAATTGTCATTTTACTTCAATTTTCAGGAAATAAACTAGATACTAGTTTGGTCACTAACCAGAAATTATTACAATTTAACACTCTACTCTTCCATACTGTGGCTTATCTTGGAAAATTGCACACAAAGTCTTAAAGAGACAACCTTCCACTAATTACATATTCACCTGGTATCCATTTCAACAAATGAAATTACTCTCAGCATACATTAATTGACGTAATTACTGAAACACCAAAATCAGATTAACCACTGTGGCTCAAAGAAAAAAAGAAATCATGGCTCCAGGAAATTGCAAAAGTGTTTTTTAAAAAAAGTGCTTTAAAACGTTTTTCAACTTGTATATAGTTTTAAAGAAAGCTAATAAAACATGGCTATTTCATTATTCACTCATGAGACAATTCTGAGTTCTTAACAGTATATTTTGGCTGTATTGCAGCTTAAAAGTAAGTCATCCTAATATCCTGCACTTTGTTGGTTGTTCTTGTAATCTCCATTGTGCATGCTTTAGTGGCATAGCACTCCTGTTTGAAGACAAATTGTATCCACTACTATTATCTATTTTCATAATTAACAATCACGCAGTTATTCTAGAAGCCCAGCAGCAACAACAATGACATCTTTGTACTTGCAAAAAGCAAGTACTTTTCAAATTCCTGGCTCTTTTTTCCTAAAACACTGACATCATAGTAAAACATTGTTCTCCCTGCTTTGGGTTCGAATCGTCTGATAAATTAGAGAAATCTGAAGATAATGAAAGAGGACATATGCTGGTATAATTTTGCAAGGCAAAAAAGTCTATTCTCAGACTTCTTAATTTCTGTTGCTTGAATACATGGAATCTATTGTTTCATGGTTTTACCTCCTCATTTCCTATGCCAGATTATTATTGCCACTTAAAATGTAATCTCGGGCACAATTCACCTTCCATGCTCTTGGTTCCATCTTGGTTCCAGTTACTGTACTATTATTAGAATACCTTTGCTTTCCAGGATCTTATCTTATTTCCAGAAGCTCGTTAACATTCTTGATCATCATCATGACTATTATTATTATTTATTTTTGCTCTTTTGTACAGAATGAGTTCGCTTTGTTGCAAAATTTGGTTTGTTCTCCCTATCATTAATAACTAGTACTACACATTAGTATAGAATTCTGCTTTTGTTGAAAATTAACTCCAATAAATCAAAGAAACATAAAAAAAAACAAATATGGACATATTGTGGTACGATTCTTCAAGATAAAAACAGAGGTGTGCTCAGATTCTTTGTTACTCTTGCTTGATCACATGGAATCAAGCACTTCACCACCTGCAACATCTACTGCAAACTTTTGCTTCTCCTATATTATTAATTTCTAATTGCATTTCCCATTAATAATACCTTAATCTTATCTAACAGAAATATAGTGATATTACAACCAAAAATATAACAGGGCAAGAATAAGGGAAAAAAGGAAAAAGAAAGAAGAAGGGAAGCTGTATCTCACCATAAAAAAAAGCCACAAAGAGATTTTATGCGTTATCGTATTGTATGTACCCATTATTGTCAAGCTCTAGGTCTTATACTGTAGAGAAATTGCAAAGACAGAAACAGTAGAGTGTGTTCTGCTCAACACCCACCAAAAGTTAACTTTTCTTGGATTCCCCACGTTAGGCATCCCAACCTTAGCTAACAGCATGTCAAAGTTTCTCTACCTCAGCAACTTCATCACACACACACACACACACACACACACACACGCACACCCGGGCTTATCTCTGGTCAAGTCCATTCTCTTTCTTCCATTCTGCCAGAAATCTGTTGATTATCCCAATTCACCTTTGTAGTGGACAATCAAAACATAATAACCTTACAGTCACCTTTGATGATGGATGCCAAAACCTTTGAGAAACAGGATATCCACAAAGTCTCAGTGTCATTCCTGAGATCACTTACTAATTATATGGGGAAATAGAATTTTAACATTGCAAACATTTGGTGGCTACCACCTCAACCAAATGACCACACCCTGCAGCACCAAGTATGATATCACACACCTATGATGTGATGCACTGAGGGCACAACAGTACTTACACACTATTCCTTCCAAAAATATTTAACCTGAAACTGATCATTAGGACACAGCTAGACAAATCTAAAGTGAGGGACATTCTGCAAAACGACTGGCCTGAACACTTCAAAACTGTCAATATTGGGAATTCTCTGGTAGGGCGTGGGTTCAATCCCTGGTCTGGGAACTAAGATTCCACAAGCATGTGTCATGGGCTAAAAAAAAAAAAAGAAAAAGTCAATATCACGAAAAGCAAGCAAACAAAAAAGGCCGAGGAATTGTATCAATAGAACAAGGGAGAGTAAAGAGAGGGACAATTGAATGCAACAGATGATCCTTGATTGGATGCTAGACTACAAAATATAAATAAACTACATAGGACACTATTGGGATGATTGCGGAAATTTGAATACAGAGTCTATTTTAGATAATAGTATTGAATCACTGTTAAATTTCTCAGGGAATTATCTTGTGGTTACGTAGGAGAATATCCTTTTTCTTAGGAGATATATGCTACAGTATATAGGGATGAAGTGTCATGATGTCTACAATAAATTCTCAAATGGTTCAGCAATGCCTATATATCCAAGAAGGGAGTAGAGAAAGAGAAAAAAAAAAAAAAGAAGCAAATGTGGCAAAATGTTAACAATTGGTAAATCTAAGTGAAGGGTATATGGCTCTTTATTGAATATTCCTGCAGCTTTTCTGAAGGTTTGAAATGTTATAAAATAAAAAGCTGGGGAAAACATATTAAGCCAAAACCTTGCGTTTTTACGAAAAAGAAATCCAGAAGTTAATATATTATAGCAAAATGCTTTTCTTCATGCCTACAAGAAAATGCAAAGGACTCCAAATGTGTTGGCCCAAGTGTGACTGTAAAATGAGGAAGGATTAGCCCAGCGGGCTAGTAGGACATTGCTCTATAGACTACATTGCTTTGTACACTTGTTTCAGGAGATGTATTTATATTCATATATATCACATTCCATTTTATATATAATTATATATTATATATCATTAGAGATGCTATAGTCAAAGATACCCAATTTACAAGTAAACAGAGGCCCAGAGAGGGATTGTACCTTGGCCAGTGTCACACAGCAACACAGTGATAGAGCTGGACTTAGAACCCAGGAGTCCTGTGTTTTATTTACTATATTAAGCTTCCTCATTTAGTTATTTCCACAAAATAAACAACAACAACAACAGTCAGTTTAGAATTTCCCAAACAATTTCAGTTTAACAAAAAGTTTCTATTTCTTTTGTGAATGAGAACTGGCCAATCCCTCTTTTTCTACCAACCCTCTGTGAAAGTGAGACTACAGAGCAGAAATTTACGTGGCTCCAAAGCCTTAAGCATGTAAGATTTTTGGAAACTAACTAAAGACAAACCTACAATAGGAAATCATTACAGCCAGAAAGCAAAGTTTGAGACCATGTGTTTCCTTACATAAAAGTGACAGGACAGAAATACAGGTTAACCTAAGGCAACTGGAGAGGAATGATTCTTTGTTTTCAAAGGTTTGAATGAATTTTTTATTACAGTTTTTGAGATGTGGTTTAACTATTTAGTGGAATTTAAAATTATTAGAGGGACTTCCCTAGTGGCACAGTGGTTAAGACTCTGCACTCCCAATGCAGGGGGCCCTGGTTTGATCCCTGGTCAGGGAACTAGATCCGACATGCATGCCACAGCTAAGAGTTCGCATGCCACAATGAAGGACCTCACGTGCTGCAACTAAGGAGCCAGTGAGCCGCAACTAAGACCCAGCGCAACCAAATAAATAAATAAATATTTTTTAAATAAATAAATAAAATTATTAGAAATTTAAATTCTGGTTAAAAACCTTTTTCTACCACTCTGCTTAATATAACCTATGATGTTTTTATTTCAAGCTCCACAAGTTTTCTTGAGTTACAAATGTTCTTTAAGTATTCCCACTGTAGTTTCTAACTTGAAGAAAGAATACCCAGGAGTCAATTTCTGTTGTTATTGTTGTTGTTGCTATCGATTCCATATTGAAACACAAATATCACACCCCTTTAAAACCCCTGTTGCATGCATGTCTGTCATTAGCAAGAAGATGCAGGACCACAGGGAAAGGGTGCCAGTGGCATTATGCCCATGAACAAGTGGTACCCAATATCCCCTCTATTTTTCTACCAATCCTCTGTGAAAATGAGACTACAGAGCAGAAGAAAGGACAATAACAACATTATAGCCCAAGTGACCTTAAAAGCAAGTAAACCCTATAATTTGAATGGAGTAATGGATTGGCCGGAACATTATTAGTCACTCTGGATATGACAGAAGTACACTTTCTGTTACAGCATCAGAGTAATAACCTTTTCAGCATTTCATTTGTCTCAAGCAAGCAAAAGGGAGGAGATGTACAAAAATAAGAACGCTGTCTTCTGTAAAACTTTTTTCAGAAATATTGCATATTAGAAAATGGAATCTGACATAAATTAATTTGCTTCGCTATACAGTCTTGTTCCTCCTATCCCTTCAGGTTGCTTCTATTTTGCACACAGTGTGTGACGTGCCTTAGAAACCTTTTCTTGCTCTTGGTAATGAAAATCCTGGCTTTTCCCCCTTGAGGTATTATGACCATCTTCTCTGTAAAATGTGAACATATTTCATATGTGAACAGTGTATGTATTTCTTTGTTTCCTTCCTTAAGTAGTATCCTAGCATAACTTAATTGTTCCTAGCTGAAATGATGAAACTTAACATTTAGGCATAAAGTACCATGTACGGAAAGACCTTCCACCTGGAGCCAATCTACAAATTCTTACTCTTTCTGGGGAAAAAAGTTATTTAGGCATATGTATGGCACCAGAATCCCAAAGCCAAGAAAAAAGACTTTCTTGGCTATATTAAAAATAATTTTATTCACCCTCAGCTAGGCAAACCTAGAGGAAGATTAGGAGATAAGTTGCCCACATTTATCATCATACATTCAATCAATACACTCACTAGACATTTCCCCTGACACTCTATTAAACCAACCCCCTCTACTAGGAAGATAAAACTCTAAATAGAAAATAAGTAGACAGTGATGAACAGCAATATTATCCCTGCCTACAATTTAAGTTCCTAAGACTTTGGTAAACTTTTGAATCCTCTCTGCTCTGGACATAAAACTGCATTTCCTTGCTCTCTGGGGAACATAATTTGGATGACTTGCTCTCTCACTGGAGTTTTATATTATAGGGCAGAAGAATGACTCCTATACTTACAGAATGAGTAGTAATGGCCTAGGATTGCCATAAATATTGGCAATATGACCCTACAAAATAAGGAACCAGGTTGCAGCTGAGGTCCAGCTTCTTGATTTCAGGGCACTGACCTGGATATGCATGGGTAAATTTGAGGGTCCTTACTTTTTTTTTTTTATAGATTTATTTCTTTCTTTATTTATTTTTGACTGTGTTGGTTCTTCATTTCTGTGCGAGGGCTTTCTCCAGTTGTGGCGAGCGGGAGCCACTCTTCATCGCGGTGCGCGGGCCTCTCACTGTCGCGGCCTCTCGTTGCGGAGCACAGGCTCCAGACGCGCAGGCTCAGTAGTTGTGGCTCACGGGCCTAGTTGCTCCACGGCATGTGGGATCCTCCCGGACCAGGGCTCGAACCCGTGTCCCCTGCATCGGCAGGCAGACTCTCAACCACTGCGCCACCAGGGAAGCCCTGAGGGTCCTTACTTTAAGGGAAGTGTATTAATCAGGGTTCTCCAGAGAAACAGAACCAATAGAACCAATGCAAATCTATATCCAGTTCTGCTAACCAAAAGTGGCCCACTAGATGCTCAAATTCATATGCATATAGGTAAAGAGATTTATTAGAAGGAATTTGGCTCATGCAATTATGGAGGCTGAGAAGTCCCACAATCTCCCATTTATAAGCTTGAGACCCAGGAAAGCCAGTGGTATAGTTCCAGTCTGAGTCTGAAGGCCTGAGAACCAGGAGAACCAATGGTATAAATTCTAGTCCAAGTCTGAAGGACCAAGAACCAGAGGGCTAATGGTTTAAGTTCCAGTTCGAGTCTGAAGGCCTGAGAACCAAGAGCTCCAAGGATATAAGTCCCAGTCAAAGAGCAGAAGAAGACTAATGTCTCAGCTCAATAGTCAGGCCCTCAGTGGATTGAATGATGCCCACTCACACTGGGGAGAGCCATCTGCTTTACTCAGTCTACTGACTCAAATGCTAATCTCATCTGGAAACAACCTCACAGACACACCCAGAAATAATCTTTAGCCAAATATCTGGGCACCGCATATCCCAGTCAAAATAACACATAAAATTGACCATCACAGTTAGGAAACTAATATGTATTGACATCTACTAATGTGCCAGGCACTGTTCTATGTGCTTTAACGTATGTAATCAATCCCACATAACTGAAAGCTTCAGGAAGGTATGGACCATGTCTCTTGCTGAGCATTACATTCCTAGCATTCAACATAGTTCGTAAGCTCACAGTGAATATTTACCAAATGAAGAGGTGAATGAAAGGACCTCATGGAATTCTCAAAACAACCCTGCCAAGTAGACAAGGTAGAGCATATCCTCATTTTACAGATGAAGAAACTGGGGCTCAGTGAGTTTAAGACTGTATTTCATTAGATCTTAGAAATGCTTTCTAGTTATCTAAGCATCTTACCAAATAACGAGGATAAAGCAAGATTCTTATTGCCTAATAAAAAACATTTTAAATACTAGAACAAGCCCATGAAATCTAACACCCCGACTTTTGTTCAATAAGCTGACGCCACCCCCACCCCCAACTCGGAACACCCTCTTTCTGGATGGGGTGAGAGAATAGCTTTCTGTTTTTAAGCAAAAGACTGAAGACACTTTCTTTATCAATTTACTCACACAATGACATCAGATGTAAGGATCATGTATGACATCTTTGAAGAAGTTGACTGTACTATATGACAGTGTTGTGTTTACCCCAACACTTCTGAATGAGATAGCAGCTATCAGTGATACCATTTTACAGATAAAGGAAAACACAACCAACGAGCTATAAAGTAATTTAAAGCAGTGAGTAGAATCTGGAATTCTTCAATCCCAGTCTTTCTGCCACATCATAAATAACCTGCTAGTATTGGGTTGGCCAAAAAGTTCGTTCGGGTTTTCCATAGCATCGCACAAAAACCCGAACGAACTTTTTGGCCAGCCTGATACATCTCCGTAGAAGTCTCGACTGAGCCTAAATGACTGTGGAATTATTTTTGTCTGACTCATACAGTGTTATTAAAAAATTGCAAATTAAAACTCAGGAGATATCCTATACTAATCTGAATTTCTGACTACTTTTAAAAACCCCAAAGATCTGGTAATGCCAAGTAGACTACTATGACAACACTGTCTTCCTTTTACAACCCTTTTACATTGTGGTAAAATATATGTAACAATACTGCTATGAACATTGATGTACAAGTATCCGAGTCTCTGCTTTCAGTTCTTTTGGTATATTTCTAGAGGTGGAGTTGCTGAATCATATGGTAACTCTTTGTATTCCAGTAGGGAATATTGGTGGAACTATTTTAAATTCTCTAATGGCTAAAAACGTCTTTATCCTATCCTCACATTTGATTGGTAGTTTACCTGGGAACAAAATTCTGGGTTGCAAATCATTTCCCTTCAGGATATTGAGGCATTGCTTCATTTGCTCTAAGCTTCCAATTTCATTATGGAGAAGTCTGATGCCATTGGGATTTCCAACTCATTATATAGGATCTGGTTTTCCTCCCTGTAACGTATTTTTTAGGCTTTTTTTTTTTTTTTAAGATTTTTTTGGTGATGGTACGTGCTACCCAGGGTGTCTGTTATATTTAATTTATTTCTTTTGGCCACACTGTGCAGCATGCGGGAATCCTAGTTCCCTGACCAGGGATGGAACCCATGCCCCCCTGCACTGGGAGCGCGGCATCTTAACCACTGGACCGCCAGGGAAGTCTCTTTTTAGGCTTTTCTTAAAATACTTTTTTGTTTTAGAACAGTTTCAGGTTTACAGCAAAATTAAGGGGAAGGTACAGAGATTTCCCATATACCTCCTGTGCTTACACATGCATAGCCTCCCCGGTTATCAACATCCCCACAAGAGTGGTTCATTTTTTTTTTTTTATTTACTTATTTTATTTTTGGCTGTGTTGGGTCTTTGTAACAGTGTGCAGGCTTCTCATTGCGGTGGTTTCTCTTGTCGCGGAGCACTGGCTTCTCTTGTTGCGAAGCACAGGCTCTAGGTGCGCAGGCTTCAGTAGTTGTTGCACACGGGTCTCAGTAGTTGTGGCTCACGGGCTGTAGAGCGCAGGCTCAGTAGTTGTGCCACATGGGCTTAGTTTGCTCTGCAGCATGTGGGATCTTCCTGAACCAGGGATTGAACCTGTGTCCCCTGCACTGGAGAGTGGTTCATTTGTTACAACCGATGAACCTACATTGACACATCATAATCATCCAAAGTCCACAGTTTACATTAGGGTTCACTCTTGGTGTTGTACATTCTATGGGTCTGGACAAACATATAATGAATGACATGTATCCATCATTACGGTATCATAATGGAATATTTTCACTGCCCTAAAATTCCTCTCTGCTCTGCCTATTCATCTCCCCTTCCCCCTCCCCTCCAACCCTGGCAACCACTGATCTTCTGAATTGAACCTCCTGAATTGATCCTCTTATTGTTCTATCTTTTCTCTCATATCCTCCATCTCTTTGTCTTACTTTCTGGGAGATTTCTTCAACTATGTCTTCAAACCCTCCTGTTGAACTTGCTTCCCAAATTTTAATTTCCAAGAACTATTTCTTTCTTTTCTTTTAATATTTATTTATTATTATGTTTTTTGGCTGCGCCGGGTTTTAGCTGCGGCCTGCGGGATCTTCATTGCGGTATGTGGACTTCTTAGTTGCAGCTGCGGCATGCATGTGGGATCTAGTTCCCCAACCAGGCATCGAACCTGGGCCCCCCCGAATTGGGAGTGCAAAGTCTTAACTATTGGACCATCAGGGAAGTCCCCTCCAAGAACTATTTCTTGTTCTCTGTCCCATTTTTAAGGCATCTCATGCTTATTTTATGCATATATTATATTGGTTCCTCTCCGTAACACTTTTGTTAATCATTGTTAAGTTTTCTTTCTACTCCCTGAAACTTTTATTTCCGTTTCCTTATCCTCCATCCCCGCACCCCAACCTGCATTGTTTGGTCTCTGTCTTTCATATCAGAGGCTTTCCTCCATTGCCTGGTTCTTTGGCTGTCTGTTCATACTAAAGAATATGGCAATAATAAGCTAATTGGAAATACCAGGTTCCAGAGAAGATTGGTGCCTGGAGAGCTTCATCACAAGGGGATGAGTCTTCAAGCTGGCTTTGTCACTGATGGACCTATAAATGCTAGTATCTGTAGATCTTTTTTTCTGGGGCTGTTTAGTTTCTGCAGAGAAGAATCCTTTCCCACCAGGATGATTACAGGGAGACGAGAGGTATAAGTCTGACTACTAGCATCCTAAGCACTTATCTAGGTGAAGGTTGCAAGGATCCAGACCAATGTTGAAAGCTTCAGAGCACCACAAAATTACTAAGCTTAGAAGAGTTGATAGAACTCTTTTTTTTCCTCCTTTTTCTCAGTATATATTCTTACTCAGCATTGAAAATTTCAGAAGCTAAAATAACTCCACTGCATATTTTAAACAGGGGAACAGGTTGGCCTTTTGTCACAATGAAGCAAAGTATTCCTGGAAAAAAAAAAAATGCCTGCTTTTTCTGAAGTTTGCCAGTTCGGATGTTTTTCATGCCCCAGAAACTGCTGGTAACAGCCCAGCATGGTAGGGGGAAAAGAAAGTCTGTATCTGTCTGTGTATGTTGAAACTCTGAATCTCAGCCAAGACATGAAGTCATGTTAGGGTCTACAACATGGAAGTAAAAGCTTAGAACATCACTAAGTTGTTAACAGATGAACTGGATTCCATCCTATTGTGTTCACAAACAAATGTCTACACTATTGTGCTAAGAGGTTAGAGAAATGCAGATGGAAGCTGAGGTTTCACTCGCTGCTGCCAACCACAATATATGTTCTAGAAAACAGAAAGGAATGGGTGTTTGAAGGGCAGAATGAAAGCAGATCTAAGTAATGTCAAAGTAAACACACCTGCAACCAAGTAATTACTCAGCAATATGAAAATACTGCCTGTACAATATAGTCCAAATCAAAAAGAGCTTGGATCTTGATTTCTGTATCTTAACAAAGCTAATAATGAGAGATGCATGCATGCTTTATCAAAAGTTAGGTCAACATTTTTTTTAATGTATCTAAGATTTTGGAAAAGTCACCAAATCTTATGTTCTGTCTTTTAAAATTTAAGGACTGAGAATGAGTTTCTAGAGAGAGAAATTAGATCTGGGTATGCTTAGGAAAAGTAGAATATTTCACTATTCTCTCTTGGGTTACTCCAAACTCCAACATTTTTTAAGGATAAGAAAAATGCTACAATCTGAGTCTTTTATTCTAAGGTGGTCCAAGTGGTTTAAACAGTGTTTAATCAAAATCTTATTCTTTTGAGACATGTGCCCCATTTAACTTCCAGAATACTGTTGGCACAGGGTTTTCATGTCATCCCCTCTTCGGATCACTGAAAGCCAGCTTCCTGGAAATTTATTTTCAGTTAACAATTAAAGATACACACAAAAATTTATGTACAAGGAAAATGCAAAAAATTGGAGGCTACCTAAATATCCAGCTGTTAGGGATTGGAAATGGGGGCTTCATCTAAACTTAGAAGAAAAAAAAAAGTCGGTCAGCTTGCCAGAGTTTGACTTATTGTGTTTATGTGTTTACTGCCTATATGTAATAAGTTTAAATGACAGCAAAAGCATATAAAGATATCTGGGAATAAAATGAAACCCCAGTTGACCCTAGATGTCTGGTTTACATAATGCCAAGAATCTGAGATTGTTTGACAATACACACTGTATTGTCATACATACTGTATGACATACATACTGCAAAGTACACAGATCTTAAATGTACAGCTAGATGAACTTTTATACATGTATATATATGCATGTAACCAACATCTAGATCTAGACATACAATATTTCCAGTACCCAGGACTTCCCTGGTGGTCCAGTGGCTAAGACTCCGTGCTCCCAATGCAGGGGGCCCGAGTTTGATTCCTGGTCAGGGAACTAGATCCCACATGCCGTAACTAAAAGATCCCACAGGCCGCAACTAAAGATCCCACATGCTGCAACTTACAAGAAGATCCTGCATGCTGCAACAAAGATACCACAGGCAGCAACAAAGATCCCACGTGCTGCAACCAAGACCCGACGCAGCCAAATAAATAAATAAATAAACATTAAAAAAATTATTTCCAGCATCCAAGGAGGATTCCTCCTGCCATTCATACCCTCATTCAAATCCCAACCCGAGTTCTGCCCCAGGTAAGCTCCATTCTGACTAGCCGGAGTTTTTAAAAATACTGGTCAGGGACTTCTCTGATGGCTCAGTGGTTAAGAATCCGCCTGCCAATGCAAGAGACATGGGTTCGAACCCTGGCCCAGGAAGATTCCGCATGCTAGAAAGCCTGTGTGCAGCAACAAAGACCCAACAGAGTCAAAAATAAAATAAGTAAATAAATAAATTTATTAAGAAAAAATAAAGAAATAACGTAAAATACATGGTTGGTTAATACAAAAAGTCTTAAAAATGCTCATGGCTTTTGGCCCAGTTATCCTGTATCTAAAAATTTATTCTGAGGAATATTTAAAGATAATGTGCAAAGATTCACCTACAAGGAGTAAAAAATTGGAAATGAACTAAATGCCCCCAAATGGGAGAATGTTTAAATAAATTATAGTACATTTATACAATGGAATATCATGTAATCCTTAGAAATGAAGCTATTGAAGTAAATTTATAAACAGAGAACCACAGTGAAGACATGATAAATTTGAAAAGTAAGTTACAAATAGTGTATACAGTAGTATCCCATCTTGGGCAGTAAAAGGCTCTGGACCCTACCACACAGTCTGTAAGATCTTGAATAAGTTATTAAATATCTCCAAGCCTCAGAGTAAATTATCTTACATTTATCTGTAAAGATAGCGAAAATCACATAGTGTTATTATGAAAATTACATCACATTTGACACATTTATGCATTTTGTTAGCTATGAATAATACAATTAATATTAATTAGCTATTATTAATATATTAATATACTAACATATACAGATCTTCCTTGACTTACAGTGGGATTGTGACCCAATAAACCCATTGTAAGTTGAAAACATTGTTAAGTCAAAAATTCATTTAAAACACCTAACCTACCAAACATCCTAGCTCAGCCTAGTCTACCTTAAACGTGCTCAGAACACTTACATTAGCCTATAGCTGGGGAAAATCATCTAACACAAAGCCCATTTTATAATAAAGTGTTGAATATCTCATGTAGTTTATTGAATACTGTACTGAAAGTGAAAACCCGAATGGTTATGTGAGTACAGAATGGTTGTAAAGTCGGTTGTTGACCCTGGTGATTGTGTGGCTCACTGCCACTGCCCAGCATCACGAGAGGTATGGGACCACATATCACTAGTCCAGGAGATGAAAATTCAAAATCCGAAGTATGCTTTCTACTAAATGTGTATCACCTTTGTACCACCATAAAGTTGAAAAATCAAAACTTGAACCATAGTGAGTCAGGGACTATCTGTACTTACATCTTAATTGTTAACACAACAATTGCATGTTATTTATGTAATTTCTGGTTTTAAAATTTTTAAATGATATCTAAATATTTTCTCCATATAATGGCAGAAATATTGCCCTTGAAGCCCTAATCCATTTATTCTTTTTCTTCTCACCTGCTGTTTCTATAAATTTTGGATTATTTTAGTCTGTCAATAAATCTTAGTGAAAATTTACACATATAAAACCATCCTGAAGATTGCAATAACTTACAATGTAAAGATTAAGCTACACATTAATTTGTCTTTTAGAAAATAATAAACATACCTAGAAGGGATTAAGAGTTCATATAATTTCTTCTAGTTCAAGACCTTTATTTTATAAAAAGATGAGGGAACTGTGGTTCAATTACTTAACGTTATTTGTAAGTGACAGAGCTGGGGCTTGAACCTGGTTTTGTTGACTACATCCTCAGATCCGTTTTCTGAGAGCAGGCATCTAGCAATTACATGTAATAAAGTATTCAATTAAATGTTGTTAAATGATAAATAAGAAAATTGTTGAGCTTCTTAGGAAATAAGGTGAATAAAAATAACTTCTGGACAGCTAAAAATAAGCAACATTACTAAGCAAACTTTTTTATCTGGCGTTATTTTCTTTGCTTATGCAATTTAGAGGCATAATGACCCCAGTAGAGGCAGTACATTAAAAAAAAATTTTTTTTTTCAACTAAAAAAAAAAAACCCCCAAAATTCAACTAAAACACTCCATATGATAGATAGTTCATTGTCCTTTTGGAGATTTTTTTTTTTCCCCCTGAAGGGTCACCAATAAGGCCTTTTATTGGCCAATTACATTTTAAAGTCTCCCCTTCCAATCCTCTCACAGATTTATTTATCCTACAAATGAAACACATACCTTTACAACTTAAACAATTTTTGTGTCCTTTTGAAGGTTTTCTTCAGTCTCAGTCATCTTTTGTTCTTTTTTACAATTTAACAATTGTCTTTCAAATTATCTAATCAGTGGGCTATTTGTACAGTCTTTTCATTTTCATTCTGTTCTTTCTAAGAGTAATTCTTCTCCATAGCTTGACTAATCTTGTTTTCTTGCTTATGCAAATGTCATATTTAATTCTGACCATTTTTGTTATTTTTTAATGCCTTTTCAATTGCCTCTTTCCTTACCTTAATTTCCAAATTGACTCTCCATGTTTTTTTTTCCATGTTTTTTTTCTAAATATCTGTCACTTATCTACATTCTTAAATTATTACATCCCTTATAAATCTGAGTAATCACACAATTTTTCACCCATTGATAAAGTGCTTTGAAATGTGCTAGATTTTGAGTACGTCCCCATATTAAGAGATTTAAATAGTCTATTTATACTTCATCTATACTTAATAATAGCAATTCTCCATATACAGTTGAAGAAACCAGGGTTTTTTTTTTTTTCTACGTAGTTAATTCCCATCTCATAAATTTCATATCTACAACCACCCTATCCCTGTACACCAAAACTCATCAGAAGCTCTAAGTCAAAACACTGAATCCTTCAGAGAAGCAAAGGAGGGGTGAGGCTGTGAGAAATAGGAATGGTTAGAAGAACTAATTGTCCTAGAGGAAACTTGCTACCAAATATCTTCTTCCACATTTTTAAAAACTCCAATGATCTCTTCCCAGGAAAATTAAGGGGTGTTAGTCATAGATACCGTACAGTTGACCATGAGTTTGACAGCTTCCTAATACCTAGCAGAGACATCAGAACTAAAGTCAGGATTTGAAACTCTGTGTCCAAGAAAAAAGAAAACCTCCCATCATCTTTCTTTCTCTTCTTGTTCCTCTTCTTTTTTTTTTCTCTTCCTCATCCCTTCCTTTCCTTGTTTTTCTTCCTCTTCTCTCTTGTACCTTATCACTCCTTTATCTCAGGACTCAGAACTAAGGCTGATTCTAGCAGAATTACTGTGAAGGTAGAGTTTTAATAGTTAAACAGAACTTTGTGGGCCACTTTTGGAACTTATCCACCACTTAGCACATTGCTGCTGTGGGAAAGTATTTCCCAGTTACAAAGCCAAACAAAGAAAACAATTAGTGAACAAAAAGAAGGAACACAAACTTATTTGTAAATGGCAAACTGACTTTTTTTTTTGTTTTTCAGGCTTAGACCTTGTATTCTATTTCCAAGTTCTTGCTCTTCCCAGCTGAATATTTATGCTTTACACTTCTTCAAAATCAGGTAAGTCTTTCAGTAAATGCTTTGGAATTTCACTCAAATCTGCTTCTGTGTGGGGTGCACTGTAGTTACTCTTCTCTTTCTTACTCTTGTCATTGAATCTGATTTGACTGTCTTCTGGACTGTTCTCCTTTAGCCAGATTCATTGTGCAGTCAATTTTGGCCTCCGTTTTTATTGCATGGTTCACTCTTGTCCTCCTTGTGTTCCCACTGCTGCACATCAATCCTTGTCATGGCCTTCTTCTGGGCACACAAGTCCAATCCCCTTGTCATATCCATATGAATAATTTTATGTCCACTCATTATCTCTTTAGTACTTTGAAGTGACATCTCTGTCCTCTGCTAACCACCTAATTTTTTTTAACATATATTAATTTTTAAGATATTTCACTTTCTCCTGCCATCATTTCGTTTTATGAAAGGGGTATACCTGAAAGAGGTTCTTTTTCTCTTTGGTGGTTAAAGTTAACATTTCTCTCTCTGGCGATTTTTAAATACACCAACAGACTCTATTGTACTCTTTCTCCATCCTCACTGTCTTCCCTCCCTTCCTTTCTTATCTTTATCCTCGACTCTTTTTTTCTTGTTGTTGGGTCTCCTCCACACAGTGATCTCTCTTTTTTGCCCCTATCATTTTGAAGAAAACTTTTCATGCACCCACACATGTTTTCCACCAGAGTTTTGGTCCTTACTGGTGTCAGGACAGCACCAGCTCTTTCCTCCAGAACTACACATTCTAAGATACATGACTGCCACTTGAAACATTCTGCAAATCTGCCTTTTCTTGTGTTAATGTGCTACCCCAGAATGTCTTACTCTATCTGTACTGTCAAGCCTAGACAAGAACATTAAGATCTTGGGCCACTGAAAGCTCAGATAGGTGTTAGCATCTTTCCCCAGCTGTTCATGCCTTGCTTGAGCAGGAATATGGATGATGACTTCTTCCACGGAACCCATGCCCATCAATAATTCTGAGGTTTGCATTAGCTTTTAGGCTGTAAAATCATAGCCTCTTGGGGCTAACAGAAAATGAGAAAGGTCAAGGACTAGGGAAGTATGCAATGGGTTTTTTGTTCATTTAAATGCCAAGATGGGGATTTCCCTGGTGGGCTAGTGGTAAAGAATCCGCTCTACAATGCAGGGGATGTGGGATCAATCCCTGGTCAGGGAACTAAGATCCTACATGTCTCGGGGCAACTAAGCCTGCGTGCCACAACTACTGAGCTCACACGCCTCAGCTAGAGAGCCTGCATGCCACAAACTACAGAGCCCACGCACTCAGGAACCTGCGCGCCACAACTACAGAGCCCACGCACCCTGGAGCCTGCACACCACAACTGGAGAGAAAACCCACGTGCCACTAGAGAGAGGCCCACATGCTGCAACGAAAGATCCCGCATGCCTCAACGAAGATCCCGTGTGCCGCAACTAAGACCCAGTGCAGCCAAAAATAAATAAAATAAATAAATAAATAAAAAATAAATCTAAAAAAATACATTAAAAATTATAAATAAATAAATAAATAAATATGCTTCCTCTTAAAAAAAATAAATGCCAAGATGGGAAAAGGCAAGACTTTTATTTTCCTGTATTAAGGGTGACTGTGTGCTGGAGATGGGAAGTTGGGGAATCATGTACATTCAGAATACGACAGCCAGGATGGTACAGAGAGGCATTATTTCCTCTTCGGATCTCTCCTCTAGCAATAAACGGTCTTTTTATCTCTTTGTCTTTGATTCTCAGGTGTAGTTTATAATGCCCTTTGCTTTCTGTTTAAATAACACTATGACTCAATAGTGTATTACCAAAGATGATTGCCGCTAAAGTCTTTACCTCACTGTACACTCAAGTACAGTTTAATGATATCCCAGTACGATACTACGTGTTGATAGGTCTTAGTTATGGTTATTTTATTCCTAATTAGCACATTAATTTAGGCTTTTATATTTCACACGCACTTGTATTCCTTTTAAAAGTTCTTTTTCCCCTCTATTCAAAGCAAATGAGGCATTATGTGTTTGCATCGTATTTATTAAGCACACATCATGTGCATTTCACATTCATTATATATCGAATGCCTAGCAAATTGCCTGGCACATCCCTTTTTAAAAAAAAACTTTATTGAGATATAATTCACATACCATACAGCTCACCCATTTAAAGTGTATGATTCAGGGACTTCCCTGGTGGTATAGTGGTAAAGAATCCGCCTTATAATGCAGGGGATGCGGGTTCGATCCCTGGTCAGGGAACTAAGATCCCCGACCACACCGAGTCAACTAAGCCTGTGTGCCACAACTACTGAGCTCACGCACCTCAACTAGAGCCCAGGTGCCACAAACTACAGAGCCCACACGCTCTGGAACCTGTGCACCACAACTAGAGAGGGACAACCCGCATGCCACAGCTACAGAGAAGCCCACACGCCACAACAAAGAGCCCACGTGCCACAACAAAAGATCCCACGTGCCTCAATGAAGATCCCGTGTGCCGCAACTAAGACCCGACGTGGCCAAATAAATAAATAAATCTTAAAAAATAAAAATAAAAAATAAAGTGTATGATTCAGTGGCTTTTCATATATTCACAGAGTTGTGCAACCATCACCACAGTCAATTTTAGAACAATTTCATCACTCCATAAAAGAAACCCCATACTCCTTAGCTGTCACCTCCCAAACTCCTTCCCCATCTCCCTTCCAGCCCCAACCAACTACTAATCTAGTTTCTGTCTCTACTGACGACTATTTTGAACATATAAATGGAATCATATAATATGTGGTCTTTTGTGACTGGTTTCTTTCATTTAGTACAATGTTTTCAAGGTTCATCCATATTGTAACATGTACCAATAGTTCATTCCTTTTCATTGCCAGATAATATTCCATTACAGGGATATACCACATTTTTTTGATCCATTCATTAGATAATGGACATTTGAGTTATTTCTGCTTTCTGGCTATTATGAATAATGCTTCTATGAATACTCATACCAGTTTTTTTGCAGGTATATGTTTTCATTTCTCTTGGGTGTATACTTAGGAGTGGAATTGCTAATTCCTATGATAACTCTATGTTTAACCTTTTGAGGAACTACCAGACTGCTTTCCAAAGCGGCTGCATCATTTTACATTCCCACTAGCAGTGTATGAAGGTTCCCATTTCTCCACATCTTCACCAATACTTTTTATTATCTGTCTTTTTGTTTATAGCCAATCTAGTGGATGTGTCATGGTATCTGATTGTGGTTTTGATTTGCATTTCCCTAATGGCTAATGATATTGAATATCTTTTCAAGTGCTTATTGGACATTTGTATATCTTTGGAGAAATGTCTACTTAGATCCTTACTTTGTGCCTGGTACATTTTATATACTCATTAAATTTTTCAAATACTTAGATGAATTGTGAAATCTAATTACCATGGAAACCAAGTTAAATAGATTTTATTATCTCAGTTTTGTAGACAAGGATTAGAAGGTGAAATGATTTACCTAAGGCCACATTGAAGGTCAGCTGCTTATTTAGGCCTTTGGATTCACTCTCTCTACTACCAGGGCCAAAATGCTTTGGGCAATGGCCCTACCATCTATCTGCAAAGAACACAGCCGCTGTGAGTAAGGGCCTCTGATGATGGCTACTTTACATCTTCCCACAAGTCCCACAAAAGCCTGCAAATCAGAATACTTGTACTTGGCCTTGAATTAATCTATCTGTTCAGTACACTTCATTCTTATAGAGTTAATTTGTTACCTGTCTTTTATTTGGTTAGTTTTTCCAGGCACATTTTAGGTGACTACAAACTGACTTAGCCCGTTTCAGAGATAAGACTCAAAGAGAACAGTTAAGTCCCGTTTTCCTTTACTTTCAACATTTGTAGGAAGACCATTCCTAGAGATGTCAAAGGTCATGTAGAAAAATATATTTATTTCCTCACCAAAGAGGAAAATTATTGGCATTCATATCAATCCAAACATTCAATGTATGTTTTAAAACAGCATACGTTATGAATTTCTTAATTCATAATGTGCCCAGCCTTGTAAAGGAAAAGAGTACTCTTTCAAGGTTGAGTTATCTTTGTAAAGCTAATTTCTTTGGCAAACCCCATCTAACGCCCCCTAATACTGATGAATCATTTCTAGCTCACCCCTTCACCCTCCTGTGTGTTGCTTCCTCTTCCTACTGAAGTTCTAGGGTTTTTCCCTGAGTTACGGAGTTTGCTGCAACCAGTGCTAAGTCCGGTCAGCAGCAGCCCTGTTCATTGCCACAGAAGTGGCACCAGAGTGTTGCATGTTTTTGGCCCTGCTGCCCGCCCACGGAGGCTGAACGGTACAGATGTGGAGCAGCCTTGGAAATCTGCCAATGTAAATGAATGGAAACTCTCATCATTTGTCCACACTGCACCACTGACTCAGGTGTTGAACTCAATCCAGGTCTGATTTTACTTCCTCTGGCTTTTCACTAAATATGAAGTGACTGAAATAGATTTTTTTGTGTACCGAAGTGCTCCTCTCTCACTATGGACTGGCTATGTAGGAATGGGTTCTTTTCATAGACCGGAGGTGTGTTATTAGAGATTTTTGTTTCTCCCAGATGCATTAAAGTTGCTTTAGTCAAAATAAAACTGAACCTCATTCTGGGCCAAGCATAACGAAAGCGATTTAATATCAGCGCACATAGGACACCGAGGGTGTTAGTTTTCTATGGGAAGATGCTAGTGTGTTAAGTGCACTGTTCCAGAGAACAGTGTTGGGTGATATTTTAGCTACTGATTCAGAGCCAGAATCCTAGGAACCCCAGGATCACAAAACTGGCAAGTCTTAGAAGTGGCTAGTACATCAGAGGCCACCTCACCCCGCCTCTCATCCAATGAAAAATTGTCTCCATTGTGGCCCTAAGGGATGGCCACCCAGTATCCACAGAAATACTTCAGGTGATGGGGACTTCCCTTCTTACAAGTGGGTCTGTTTCACTGCTGGAAACTTCTGGTCCTTAGAATGTTCTTCCTTAACCTGAGATTCTCAGAATGCTGTCAGACTTTGTTTTCAAATGAGGTCTTTTATTCCAACAATAATATTGTCAGAAAAGAAACTTGTACAAAAGATAAATCATTAAACTTTCCACTTTAAAATGTTCCGCGGGTGGTGAAATGGCAAAAATCCCAAAAGCTAACTCCCAGACCAACCATAAACCAATCCCTCTACCACATTCAATCTCTGGAATTTAAAGACGCTGAAAGCACACATTCTGAGCGCTTGTGTTATGGAATGTGTGTGTTCTAGATTCTCAGTCTAGAGAATCTTAGATTGTCTTAGGCTGAAGTTTTTAAAAGTTGTGTCAGAATTAATAGTAACAGAATTTATGTTATAGACTAGAAATTTAATAGAAAACATTTTGAAAATGAGTTTAAAATTCCTAATTCACCGTAGTTTGGGCTAATTAGTCTTGCTTTGTTCTTTGACAATATTTTAGTTTATTTTTGATTACAGAAATTTTACCTGGATTTCAGCCAAATTTATGTACAGATTAGATTGGTAGATGATAGAATATATCTTTCTCTTTGTATTTTTTTTAGTCTCAGAAGATTCTGGGAGAGAATTCAATACCCCTTCCTAAACAAATTATTTCAAATGATTCTTAATTTCTGGCATGAGGTTGCTTCTGCCTCTTACTTCTACAGCAACAGTGAAATTGCATTTAAAATAGTTTTTCCAAAGTAGCTGTTTTTTGTTGTTGTTGTTTTTTTATCATGCTACTGTGTCTGTTTTCCCTTTGAATTTGGGAGCGTCATTGGAAGTTTTGGGGTCGCTCTTAGAGGAGAGCCTTGGGAATCACAGACTCCAGCATGCAAGGGCACTTCTGAGATGGTGTGCCCATGCGTGCTGGTTTGTCATGCAGACGTATTGTCCAGTTTGACTGGACAGTTTGTCCTAGCAAAAATGTCCCGTTATTTTTATAATAAATTATATGGTCTCCCTTTTTAGAGCTCATTTAGTCCAATATTCTCATCGTAGAGAGGCAAGAATTGAAGACTGGGTAAATTCAATGACCTTCACAAGATCTCCCACAGCAAGCTGGTGATTCAGCAGGGCTGGGAGTCTACTGCTCCTGCCTGCAATAATGACAATAGTTCTTTCACCAAGGCAAGGTCCCACCTTCCCAAATGAGTGTTTGATTTCTGGGGGACACCTTGTGAGGCCCTACAAGCCAGATCGCAGCAGCAAGCTATAAAAGCAGCAATTACAGTGATGGGAGCTAACAGCCACGTCTGCTCTAGACATTCCTTACCTCTGAAGAACAGTGTCGGATCATGCCTGTTTTTCCCTTCCAGTCTTCCTAAGCTAGTTTCTTTCACAGGAAAGAAACTTTTTTATCTTACAAACTTTCAGCCGTCATGGCTCCCATTTGAACCACCTCCAAGGTCTTCACATCTCTATTTACTACGTAACTCATGTTGGAAAATACACTCTTCTAAAGCTGTGCCTAAATTTTTTTTTTGGTAAAAGTTAAAAAGAAAAACTGGCTGATGATATTAGGTTGAAGAGATGAACAACAGTGGCCAGAAGACAAGGTGTGAATGAGCAAGGATAACGGAAATGATGGCAGGCTTAGGCTTTGAGACAGAGTGTTAATGGCTCACTTGTCGTGAGGTCCCTAGTGTGAAGTGAAAAGGTCCTCGTGTCAGTAACAGGGCAGAAGGTCTCATTTAATTAAACAAATTCTAGCCTTCAAAGCAAAAGCCTAAAAAGAAATCACTTCTCTTTGCTGATAGTTTCTTCCTCTTTGCCCTGACTTGGATTAATAACCAGCTTGATCTTTGCTATAACATTTACACTTATACACACAATTCTTGCAACTAATAGGGAAAGCAGGAAACTTCCTTCAACATATCCTTACTGTGTGTTTAGCCAGCCATTTGAGGCTGTTTCCCAAGGCTGCAGGGAGGATATGTCAGTGGAGTGGACACCAACAAAGGTGGGATGGAGGACTTTCCCTGCTGCCAAAAGCTATCGCTAGGACCCAAAGTGTCCTACAATATTGCAAGCATTGCTCAGAGACTTGAAAGAGTGGTGTGTGCGTTTCACAGGCCTCTTTATTTTTCCAAATCCGTTCAAATACAAGATTTGTATATATTTAGAGGGCTCAGTTGTTTAAATGATCACTGGGGATTAAAAGAATTCTGGAGCCTCCAAACCCCTGCTGGGTCACTAACTTACTGGCTGTTGTGAGGGTAAATTTTTTCAGCTGCCCAACACTTCCATTGCCAGTAGAAATAAGCACAGAATTGGCTTCTTTTCTGGGATGTAATTAGGATTAAACTTCCCAACTGGTGGCAGAATAAATAGTAAATTACATGTGCCTTTGTGCTTGCCATTTGCTCTGTCTGCAAAGCCTTTCACCCCCCATCACTTCCCATCAGTTAAGACCAAGCTCTTGACACTGCATCTTGATTTCCCCAGGTGGAAGTTATCAATCCCTCTCCTGAAATTCTACAGCACTTTGTCTGTACCTAATGTTTATGACCTTATAACCTGTATGCCTTATTTCTCTAACTGAAAAAAAACTTTGAGAGAAGTCTGTTTCATGCATCTTCATGCCCCTCAAAAAGCTAATGCTTTGCTGGGCATATAGTAGGTGCCTAGTAAATATGTGTTGAATAAATGGTTGATAAATTGAAAATTCTTTATAATAAGAGTGAGAGATGAATATTCCTTATTTCCTCTGAGTTGTTTTTTTTTTCTTTTTCTTCTTAAATCTTGTTGATACATAAAGGGGAATTCAAAGGAACTTTCCCTTAGGTGTCTTCACAGGCCAGGGCTGCTGGTGGTTGTCATATGAAAACTACAAACAAGTCAGTTATTTGAGGTCGTGTAGACAGCTTCCCATTCACCCTGAAAACATAACTAATCCAAGGTGTGTATAGCTTGGATATGTAAGATCTGAAAGACGCTCATAACCCCTCTCATGTAGTAAGCAGAAAAATGACATTACATACGTTCTAATATTTTGCATGATACTTTTTACCTGTTCCTTCTTGTTTTACTATTTTGTCAGTCTTCTAGGTAAGACTAGCATTTTTACCCTAATTAGACAATGACATCATAATGCACTAATTTGTTAACCTATGTTCACAAATCATTTAATTACCACTGCTGGCTTTGATGTGCTGTTATTATTCAGATATGGGAGTAAATGATTCAACAGCTAACAGGAAGAAACTCATTATTTTCTGGGAGATGTTGTTTTCAGTGTTTTAAAACACTTTAATTAAAACTTAAAACAGAACACTTTAATCAAAACTTTTAAGAAATCTGACATTGCTCTTATAACCACAGTAAATAAATAGAGTATTCATTGCTGTAATGTGGACAATTATTTGGGGACCAAATAATAGCTCCTGAATTTCACAATGAATAGGTTTCTCAAAAAAAAAAAAGACAAATTTTTCTCTCTTTTTTTTTTTTCATGCCAATTCACAATCTCCTATGATGGTGTAATTTATAAAATGCAGCTTCTAATATTGTTTTGTGAAGCACTCTGATGGCTGGGGATAAAAGCAGCAATCTCCTTCCTATTTGATGCTGCTGTATACTGTCCTCAAACTTTCTTCATCTTCTAGTACTAATTCCATTTGGTAAGCACCCCAGGTCACTGCCACATCCTGAGAGCCGCAGGTACTTCTGGGTTCTTTCCTCGGCTTCTTGATGAGTAGGGAAACCTGGCTGCCAGGTGCAAACTCCCACCAGGTTTCACAACTGCTTCTCCTGATAGTTTGTATCCAGGATCGATAATATCATTATGCATTTATGTGCAAACATCAAAATTACTCTAAGCAATTACATTCCTACCTTCCCTGTACTCCCCCAATAAATAACATATCCTAAGGAAGGGGATGTCTGTCCTATTATTAAGAGATATCTGTGTGAACCCTGTAATAAGAGATACCTATGTGAACCTTGTAATAATATTACTGACTCATACTGTTGCCATTTATCACACAGCATATGCATGCTCAGATTGTTATTTACCTTTTAGAATCTTGTCATTTCTCTTCTAGGACACTGAATTTCTCCAGGGCTGAGACTGTGCCCCCTACCTCTTGGAATCTCTGTATTACCCAGAAATGCATGTGCATAGACTTATAGGCTTTCTAAGAGTTGTCTGTGATTGGCAAGCAATAAAAGTGATTTAGTGAAAAAAGTAACCTTTTCCCTTGTAACTCAGGGTATGGGTAAAATTGTTCCTATCTTCCTGTTGTGCCAAAATACTCTCTTTCTAAGCTTTCCTTGAGACTTTTAGGTGGCATTGCATGCTTCCTCGGAGTGAAAACTCACTCTTCAACTACAGAAAAAGACAGCAAGTGAACACTAACCCAAGGTGTAGAAATGCAAATTTTCCCTACGTCCCTTCTGTTAAGATTAAAGAAAAGCTGATCAGGTGGTATTTTTGCATTCCTCTTTTATCTTCTATCAGTCCGCAGCTTTGCCCATACTTAATTTTCTGACAGCTTGCATCTTCATTTCCCACAGAAGAGCCAGTGAAATGATATCAGTAGATAGAGTTGAAGAGAAATGTCTAACTCTTAAAGATTTTGATGGGAAGGCTCTCTAACAACCTGTCTGTCATCAATGGCATTAGGCCTAACCTTTGATAACAACAGCGGGGAACGGTGCTGTGATTCCACCTGACAAAAAAGGCACAGAGACCGGGATGCCCTACCAAAAGCAAAGCTGGGGCAGCGTGGAGGTACAGGGAATGGCGTGGCTGCCCACCATCACTAATGAGGTGCTGGTATTTCAGGCAAGTCTAAAAGTTCCCTTTGTGGGAATAACTGACCCCCTGGAACAGTACTTGGAAACCGCTTTAAAAGATGCTTTTTTAAAATTCATGAGCCACAGGGACTTCCCTGGTGGTCCAGTGGGTAAGACTCCACGGTCCCAATGCAGGGGGCCCAGGTTCGATCCCTGGTCGGGGAACTAGATCCCGCATGCATGCCGCAACTAAAGATCCCGCGTGCTGCAACTAAGACCCAGTGCAGCTAAATAAATAAATAAATAAAATTCATGAGCCACAGCATACCATGAGGGAACACTACCTTTCCTGTTTTGGTCACCTTACCTGAGCTTTTGAAGAGGAAGCTGATGCTCACGGCTGGTGAAATGGCCTCATCAGAGGAACCCAACAACCCGATCTGGCGCCTCTTGCATCCACTTCTTCTCCACGAGCTCCTCCTCCCAGGATCCTAATTTGAGGCCAAAAAATGGTATCAAAATATGTGACCCATCTCTTTCTTAGTAAGGGAATGTTAAAACAACACGAGACAGCTTTTACCTGGCCCCTAAACACAATAAAATTACTGCTTCAGCTGATAAGATCTAGTTGTCCTCTCTTTTTTCAGTAAAAGATAAATTCAGACGAAAAATTATTCTGGGTGTTATGAGGTAAGGAACAGTCAGGATTCTTTATTTATTCTTATTTATTTATGTAGTGGGGTTTTGACAATCTCCTGACCTGTTTCAATGTCATAAACTGATCTGGGGCCCTTGCAGTTAGCTCTTATCTTTGAAAATGCTTATGTTTGAAAACTTTTCACAGATTAACTGAATTAGCTAGAGAATTTGCTTAATCTCTTGGTCTCAATTCAACTGAAAAATCTGCTTGCCACCAAAGAATTTCACTCTAATCTACAAATTCGTCTGCCAGTGGCAACAGGGAAAGTTACTTGTGGTAGAGGACTGAGATTCAGTCCACTATCTGAATACTTAGAGAGGGGCGACGGTTAAAATGCACATTCCCAGGCCCCACCCTGGGTTTCTGAATCAGCGTCCTAGTTTGGGTTCTGGCAAAAGCAGAACCTTAGACAAGGATTTGGGTGCCAGATGTTTATTTGAGAGGTGATCCCAGCAGTGTACGGGTGGGGGTCTGGGGAAGGGAGACAGGGAAGGAAAGAAAAACCAGTAAAAAGTATATTAATGAGAGAGTTATCACTGTGGGCAAGTGGAACTCAACCCCAAGGGGACCTGAGAGGCTGCTAGGCACACACTTCAGAATTTCCCCACCCGTAAGAGAGGAAGCTGGAGTATTTATCCACCAGCTCCCATTCCTCATTGGTCAAAGGTTGCCCTTGGGAGCATTAACTTCCTGACACTTCTGGCCTGTCTCGTGGGTGCACACAGCATGCTTCTGTGACCAGGGAAAGCCATCAGGCAGGGAATCACAGAGGTACTGAGACAGGAAGCTGTCTGTGCATGGAACTGGTCACAGAAGCTGCTGATAAAAGAGAGGATATGGGCAGGGCTCCAACAACATCTCTGACAATCAGAATCTCTGGACGTGGGGCTTGGGAATCTGCACTTTTAACTCCAGATGATTCTAATATTCATAAAAGTTTGAGAACCACTGCTCTAAAAGGCAATCTGATCAGGTTACCCCCATGCTCTAATACCTTCAGAGAATCCAAAGTCTTTAGTATTGCATTGAGTCCTCCAGGGTCTGGCCTATTCCAATCTCTATAGCTGCATCTTCTACTCCACATTTTCCTCCCCAAACTCTGGATCCAGCCATCAGATTGCTTGTAATTACCTGAAAACCAGGCTGTTTTACACTTTTGTGCTCATAATGTTTCAGTTGCAAGTAACAGAAAACGTGACTAACAGTGACTAAAACAAACAAGGATTTCTTTTTTTTTTTTTTTTAACATCTTTATTGGAGTACAATTGCTTTACAGTGGTGTGTTAGTTTCTGCTTTATAACAAAGTGAATCAGCTATACATATACATATGTTCCCATATCTCTTCCTTCTTGTGTCTCCCTCCCTCCCACCCTCCTTATCCCACCCCTCTAGGTGGACACAAAGCACCGAGCTGATCTCCCTGTGCTATGCGGCTGCTTCCCACTAGCTATCTATTTTACATTTGGTAGTGTATATATGTCCACGCCACTCTCTCACTTCGGCCCAGCTTCCCCTTCCCCCTCCCCGTGTCCTCAAGTCCATCCTTTTTTTTTTTTTAAATACAGCAGGAAGTCTGGAGATGGACTGCTGCTGACACTGGTTCCACTGCTCAGCGAAGTCAGGGCAGGAGTCTTTTTCTTCTAGAGTTGCCTTCGTGGTTGCAAGAGCCTGCTGCATCTCCAGGTATCATGTTTGTGTTCGAGTCAGGAAGGGGCAGCACCCACTAAACAAAAGCTTTCCCAGAAGAACCAGCAGAGTTCACTTAAATGCTTCGTTGGCCAGAACTGTGCCGCACAACTACCCAAAGTGGCAAGGAGATAAGTAAATAGTTAGCTATTTTAGGCTCTGTAGAGGAGGCAGAAAGGCAGATGAGGGTTACAAAAGTGGAAATGGGTTTAGCTTAGCCCCTTCTCATCCTGTTTGCCTGGGGGATGCCTATTTTACTTTCAAGACTCATTTTTCCCCACTAATATTTTATTTTGAAATTTTTCAAGCTTTCAGAAAAATTGAAAGCATTGTACAGTGTACAACTGCATACATACTACCTAAATTCTACAACTGACATTTTACTATATTTGCTTTAACACATCTCCATTCATCTATGCATTCTTCTATCCTTCTGTCTTATTTTTTGGATGCAATTCAAAGTAAGTTGCAGATATCGGTACACCTCCCCCCCCCCCAAATACTTCATCATGTATATCATTATCTAGAATTCAATATTTGCTTAGAGTTCATTTTTAGGTAAATCTACAAGCAATGAAATGCACAAATCTTGTGTATCACTCAATGAGTTTTGAAAAATGCATATAACTGTATAACCCAACCCCTAGTCAAGGGAAGTGCCACCCACCCCACTCAAAGGCAACGACTGTTCTGATTTTTTCTTAGTAGATTAGTTTTGCTTGTTCTAGAACTTCATATAAATGGACTCAAACAGTATGTACCCTTTTATATAAAACCTGAGACACTTTGAGATGCTTAAAAATCGACTCCTTTGAACATCTTTTGTGCATGCACAGACGTTTGAAATAGCTACTGTAACATTTTTTTAACTTATTGTTTATCCATTTATCTTTCCCTTGTAATATGTGATTTCTTCAAGGGCAAAGATCTTTTCCATTCATCTTTGCATTCTTCGCACAGCTTCTACAGACATTTAATAAATGTCTGGTGAATGAGCTAATGAAGGAATGGATGAAAGTTACTGGGTCGTAGTAGCTTAGTGGCAAATTTTAGTTCATTTCCCTTCTTTTTGTATAGCCCTTATCCCATTTCATTCGTTAGCCGTGTGGACATCTGTCTTCCCCACTAGATGTGTCCAGCTCAGGCAGGGCTAGACCTTAGTCCCTTTTGCAGCCTAGTGCTTAGCACAGTACTTGGCAAATTGTGTACACTGTTTTGAAGGTATGTATGAGTAATGTGACTGTTTGTTGTGTGGCTCTAATGATTCTCCTTTCTCATTAACAAGGGGATCCAAGAACCTTTACTGAGAATGGGATGATGAGGTGATGCTTTGTTTTCCATGGACCAGAGCTCCACAATCTGTGGAGTTATGCACAGCTAGGTGAAGCATATGTGCTATGTGAGCATGTGCGCAGCTATGCTGTGTGAAGCAGGCAGAGTGGGTCTTTGCCCAGCCCTGACCATGACCATCCATTGACTTGCAGGCTACAAACCCATGCGGTGATAATGCATGCCAACGTGTTAACTGATCACTGAGATGGGGCTGGTAGGGGCTCCCATTGTGGTCTGCATTTGAAGTGGGGAATCTGGATCTCTCATACTCTGTGGGAGGGGCATGCCCTGCTGTACTTTCAGGCAATTTGTGTTTCTCCCCAATCCAGGTCCTACCCCTGGATTGCCTGTTAAGAGAAGGTACCATTCCCCATTGCCTCTGACTGCCAGGGCCTGCTTGGTAGAGCTTCTTCATTCCATCCTCAGATTCTTCACTTCATGGAGTAAATACATCCCAAAGTGAAATGCTTCTTAGGAAAGAGAGCTCTCTCCAAAAGGAGACTATGCATTTTCAGCACCATCTGTGCCTTCCTCCAGCCCCTCATATATTAGTAGCAGTAGCAGTAGCAGTTTTCTTGGCTACTCCTTATCAGATTGGTTCCTCCCTCCCCAAGCACTATGCCCCCTTCTGTCCATCTTTTTTTTACTACCCCTTTTGGAGCCAAGGTCCAGATTAGACCAGTGTGGGCTGATCTTGTCTTTTATACCAGCAGGGATACATTAGCTTATTGCCAGAACCTGGGTCCTGCATAAGAAAATGGTCCTGGAGCCGGTGGTAGTGACCTGAATATCAGACCTCAGTCCCAGCCCTGACTCTGCCATTGACCCTCTGTGTTATTTTGGGTAAGTCATTTTCATGCTCAGGGCCTCGGTTTCCCCATCTAGGCAAAGCCCTAGATTCCATCTAAAATTACTGCCAGGTCTAAAACTGCATGAGCTATTCAAGAGTCAGGTTCAATTTGAGATGTCAAATTTAGGTTCCACATGAAAAAGGCCTCAGCTGGCCGATCAATAAGGATTCCAAAGAAGTCATTTTTCACCTGTGAGTCCTTCATTCATCATTATCTTCCCTAATCATCTCGTCTCTAGGGCCGGCCCTGGGCCGACAGATCTGTCCAGCTGCAGTTCTCTTGTTCTTCTGGATGGGCAGCAAACACTAGAGGAGGCAAGCCCAGCTTGGTTTGGCCTGGCGCAGAGAGGGACGGAAGTATTAATCAACACAGAAGTGGCTGCTGGCAGGAGATCAGAAGGCTTTGTCCAGGTTCGTCGAGTGAAGAGAACGGCCACGGACTGAGGCGGTGTGTTAGGAAAGGTACAGAGCATGAAGGCATTCATGTGGGGACAGCCACCGCAGTATGCTCTATTCAGGGACACAGTGACTGGAACACCTTGTCTGTACTAATGAAGCATGGAGCACCATGTGTTTTGTGTTAATGCAGAAGGCTAACTAATGGATTAACTTGGACAGCTTGTCTTCTCCAAATGAACGAAGTGGTGACTGTAAATGGAGGTCAGAGTGTTAGCCTGCTTTGGGAGGGGAAGCCAACAAGGACAGAAACACAGAGGCCTCACTCATACAGCTTACTGGAATCCCTTTCCCCAAACTACAGCTCAGACACAGAGCTGCTCACCTGTCACACACCATCCGTCTGTTTCCAGACTACGGTTCTTCATTAGGGGAGGTATTTTGGATGCACGTCACATCCCGTTCCTGATAATAGCACATCTTCTTCACTATCTACTGCGTAAAGTGACTTCATAAGGAATATTTCAAAAGCTACAGTGCAAAGGGAAAAGTGGTTTTCAATGTGAAATGCAGTATAGGAAAGAATTGAAAGAGGAAGTCAAGCATTAATCTTTATCAGAGCATCTCAACCACTTCTTTACTGCATGTTGTTATTAAGCACAAATGTACCTGGTGGCTTATGGAAACCTGACAGACGAACATTTAGGTGATTAAAAAGGGATAAAGACAGGGGCATTTATGCCTTCTACAAAAGGACTCCTCACTTTACTGAAGATTGCCTTCAGGAGTTCTCTTTTAAAAAATAGCAGCTTCTCGGAGCACTTAGAACGCGATCTGATTTACACACCTCAGTTGATTCTGTTCTAGCTTAACCTAACTTTAAACCTTCTTCCTTGCTGGCAGGAGATCAGATTAGACCAGTGTGGGCTGATCTTGTCTTTTATACCAGCAGGGATACGTTAGCTTATTGACAGAACCTGGGTCCTGCATAAGAAAATGGTCCTGGAGCCGGTGGTAGTGACCTGAATATCAGACCTCAGTCCCAGCCCTGACTTCTTCTTCTTCCTAGGGGCAGGAGAAATGCCTGTCTCTCTCCCATCTCTCTCCCATCTCTCTCTCTCTCCATCCATTCTCTCCCTTCTTCCCCTTCCCAAGGAGCATGTCATCAGCTGGGTCTGGGTTTGCTGCAGAGACCAACAATGCCAGGCCTGGAAGGGCTGGGAGATATAATCCAATACCAGATTTGACAAATGAAAAACGGGGGGGGTCCAGAGAGATGAAATGACTTATTTGAGATTATCTAGCATGTTGGTGCTACTTCCACTCCACAATATGATCTCCTTATCAGACTCCCTTAGTTTATACCTGCCCATCCTAAACTGTATGCCCAGACCCTCAGACTTGTTATGGAATTGTCCCCAGTGAAAAAGCAAACCCCTAGCCCAGAGTGTTACCACACAACACTTGGTAAGAATTGGTTTACCAGGTCCTTCCCCAGTATGCCAGCTTTCTAAAAGCAGGTTGGGGGTGCTAAGTAGTGCAGGCAGGGAGCCAATGGGCCAGAGGACATGGGGTCAGCCTGGAAAGTCAAGCTGGAGTGGGAAATCCTGAAAGCATCTTGAATGCTTAGAGGAGAGGGTAGCAGAAGAGGAAGGTGAGACAAACCGCAAAGCAAATTTTAACTTTGCTTATTTCCGTATTTTCAAATTCAAACTAAAAACTGGCTTTCATTATTTATTGTTATATTTTTTATTACATGTGCCTTAGAGCCTAAGTGTGCTTCAAAACCAACTCTGAAACTGCTGCTTAGTTCATAGTCTCCATAGCCTCATCTCCCACTCTCTTCAATCCATGGCAATCTAGCTTCTGACTCCCACTCCTAAGGTCACCAGTGACCTCCATACTGCTAAATCCAATGGATGTGTTTTTCAAAGAGGCTCTTTCTAGGACCCTCTTTTCTTCTCACTTCATAATCTCTCTCTGGGTGATGGTGTCTCATCCACATCTATGGCTCTAATTATCACCTACATGAGAATGACTCACAAATTTGTATCCCTAGCCCAGACCTCTATGTTTCACCTCCATAAATCAACTCTTCTTGGAGCTCTTGTTGGATGTCTTATGATCATCCCAAACCAAACTCATGATCTCCATGCCACAAGTCTGCACTTTTAGTATTCTCCATTGTACAACCATGACCCATTTGCACAAGCCTGGAATGTTGGGGTCACCTTTTACTTCTTTATACTCATCCCCATATTCAACCTACCATCTACTCCCATCAAATTTACCTATTAAAAATCTCTCAAGGGCTTCCCTGGTGGCGCAGTGGTTGAGAATCTGCCTGCCAATGCAGGGGACATGGGTTCGAGCCCTGGTCTGGGAAGATCCCACATGCCGCGGAGCAACTGGGCCCGTAAGCCACAACTACTGAGCCTGAGCGTCTGGAGCCTCTGCTCCGCAACAAGAGAGGCCGCGATAGTGACAGGCCCGCGCACCGCGATGAAGAGTGGCCCCCACTCGCCAAAACTGGAGAAAGCCCTCACACAGAAACGAAGACCCAACACAGCCAAAAATAAACATAATAAATAAATAATAAATAAAAGTTTTTTTAAAATCTCTCAAATCCATCTTCTCTCCAACTTCAATCCATGGTCTACCCTCCTTCACTTGGACATCTGAAATAGTCATCTGACTATTCAATGGCTCCCTTCAATGTGTCCTCTACATCATATCTGGAATAATCTTTCCAAACCACAGACCAAATTGTGCCCCTTTCCCAATACTTAGAGATCTTTTATGTCTTCTCATTGTCATTAGAATGAAAGTTTAAAACCTTTCACATAGAAGCAATCTTTTCAGCTGTGCACTGAGTTGCATTCTTCCATGCTCTGCCATCCCATCACATTGACCTCCAATTGTCATGCTGAGCTTGTTTCCATTACAGGGCTTCTTTCTCTGCCTCCAAAATCAATCTCTTCTCTTTCCATTTACTTATCCCCTATACCCTCAGATCATTTTACTTCCCCAGGAAAGCTGGGGTCTCCTTGAAAAGGCCAAATCCCTGGAATTCTCTGGTAGTCCAGTGGTTAGGACTTGGCAGTTTCACTGCTGTGAGCCCAGGTTCAATCCCTGGTCTGGGAACTAAAATCCTGCAAGCTATGCACCGTGGCCAAAAAAAAAAAAAAAAAAAAGCCATATCTCCGTATTCTAGGTTCCCAGACTAATACAGTCTTCTCCTTTTCATAAAAACCTGGCATGTTTTTTAAAACCTTACATTTTTGTTGTTGTTGTTCATTATTTGTTTGTTTTTAAACATCTTTATTAGAGTATAATTGCTTTACAATGGTGTGTTAGTTTCTGCTTTATAACAAAGTGAATCAGTTATACATATACATATGTCCTCATAACTCTTCCCTCTTGCGTATCCCTCCCTCCCACCCTCCCTATCCCACCCCTCTAGGTGGTCACAAAGCACCGAGCTGATCTCCCTGTGCTATGCGGTTGCTTCCCACTAGCTATCTATTTTACGTTTGGTAGTGTATATACGTCCACGCCACTCTCTCACTTTGTCCCAGCTTACCCTTCCCCCTCCCCGTATCCTCAAGTCCATTCTCTAGTAGGTCTGTGTCTTTATTCCCGTCTAGCCCCTAGGTGATTCATGACCATTTTTTTTTTAGATTCCATATACATGTGTTAGCATACAGTATTTGTTTTTCTTTCTCACTTACTTCACTCTGTATGACAGACTCTAGGTCCATCCACCTCCTACAAATAACTCAATTTCGTTTCTTTTTATGGCTGAGTAATATTCCATTGTATATATGTGCCACATCTTCTTTATCCATTCATCTGCTGATGGACACATAGGTTGCTTCCATGTCCTGGCTATTGTAAATAGACCTGCAATGAACATTTTGGTACATGATTCTTTTGGAATTATGGTTTTCTCAGGGTATATGCCCAGTAGTGGGATTGCTGGGTCATATGGTAGCTCTATTTTTAGTTTTTTAAGGAACCTCCATACTGTTCTCCATAGTGGCTATATCAATTTACATTCCCACCAACAGTGCAAGAGGGTTCCCTTTTCTCCACACCCTCTCCAGCATTTATTGTTTGTAGATTTTTTGATGATGGCCATTATGACCAGTGTGAGATGATACCTCATTGTAGTTTTGATTTGCATTTCTCTAATGATTAATGATGAGCATTCTTTCATGTGTTTGTTGGCAATCTGTGTATCTTCTTTGGAGAAATGTCTACTTAGGTCTTCTGCCGATTTTTGGATTGGGTTGTTTTTTTGAGATTGAGCTGCATGAGCTGGTTGTAAATTTTGGAGATTAATCCTTTGTCAGTTGCTTCATTTGCAAATATTTTCTCCCATTCTGAGGGCTGTCTTCTCGTCTTGTTTATGGTTACCTTTGCTGTGCAAAAGCTTTTAAGTTTAATTAGGTCCCATTTGTTTATTTTTGTTTTTATTTGCATTTCTCTAGGAGGTGGGTCAAAAAGGATCTTGCTGTGATTTATGTCATAGAGTGTTCTGCCTATGTTTTCCTCTAAGAGTTTGATAGTGTCTGGCCTTACATTTAGGTCTTTAATCCATTTGGAGTTTATTTTTGTGTATGGTGTTAGGGAGTGTTCTAATTTCATTCTTTTATATGTAGCTGTCCAGTTTTCCCAGCACCACTTATTGAAGAGGCTGTCTTTTCTCCACTGTATATTCTTGCCTCCTTTATCAATGATAAGGTGACCAGATGTGCATGGGTTTATCCCTGGGCTTTCTATCCTGTTCCATTGATCTATATGTCTGTTTTTGTGCCAGTACTATACTGTCTTGATTACTGTAGCTTTGTAGTATAATCTGAAGTCAGGGAGCCTGATTCCTCCAGCTCCGTTTTTCTTTCTCAAGATTGCTTTGGCTATTCGGGGTCTTTTGTGTTTCCATACAAATTGTGAAATTTTTTGTTCTAGTTCTGTGAAAAGTGCCAGTGGTAGTTTGATAGGGATTGCACTGAATCTGTAGATTGCTTTGGGTAGTATCGTCATTTTCACAATGTTGATTCTTCCAATCCAGGAACATGGTATATCTCTCCATCTGTTTGTATCATCTTTAATTTCTTTCATAAGTGTCTTATAATTTTCTGCATACAAGTCTTTTGTCTCCTTAGGTAGGTTTATTCCTAGATATTTTATTCTTTTTGTTGCAATGGTAAATGGGAGTGTTTTCTTAATTTCACTTTCAGATTTTTCATCATTAGTGTATAGGAATGCAAGAGATTTGTGGGCATTAATTTTGTATCCTGCTACTTTACCAAATTCATTGATTAGCTCTAGTAGTTTTCTGGTAGCATCTTTAGGATTCTCTATGTATAGTATCATGTCATCTGCAAACAGTGACAGCTTTACTTCCTCTTTTCCTATTTGGATTCCTTTTATTTCTTTTTCTCCTCTCATTGCTGTGGCTACAACTTCCAAAACTATGTTGAATAATAGTGGTGAGGGTGGGCAACCTTGTCTTATTCCCAATCTTAGTGGAAATGGTTTCAGTTTTTCACCATTGAGGATGATGTTGGCTGTGGGTTTGTCATATATGGCCTTTATTATGTTGAGGAAAGTTCCCTCTATGCCTACTTTCTGGAGGGTTTTTATCATAAATGAGTGTTGAATTTGGTCGAAAGCTTTCTCTGTATCTGTAGAGATGATCATATGGTTTTTCTCCTTCAATTTGTTAGTATGGTGTATCACATTGATTGATTTGCATATATTGAAGAATCCTTGCATTCCTGGGATAAACCCCACTTGATCATGGTGTATGATCCTTTTAATGTGCTATTGGATTCTGTCTGCTAGTATTTTGTTGAGGATTTTTGAATCTATGTTCATCAGTGATATTGGCCTGTAGTTTTCTTTCTTTGTGACATCTTTGTCTGGTTTTGGTATCAGGGTGATGGTGGCCTCGTAGAATGAGTTTGGGAGTGTTCCTCCCTCTGCTATATTTTGGAAGAGTTTGAGAAGGCTAGGTGTTAGCTCTTCTCTAAATGTTTGATAGAATTCATCTGTGAAGCCATCTGGTCCTGGGTTTTTGTTGGAAGATTTTTAATCACAGTTTCAATTTTATTGCTTGTGATTGGTCTGTTCATATTTTCTATTTCTTCCTGGTTCAGTCTTGGAAGGTTGTGCATTTCTAAGAATCTGTCCATTTCTTCCAGGTTGTCCATTTTATTGGCATACAGTTGCTTGCAGTAATCTCTCTGTCAGTTGTTACTTCTCCTTTTTCATTTATTGGCATACAGTTGCTTGCAGTAATCTCTCTGTCAGTTGTTACTTCTCCTTTTTCATTTCTAATTCTATTGATTTGAGTCTTCTCCCTTTTTTTCTTGATGAGTCTGGCTAATGGTTTATCAATTTTGTTTATCGTCTCAAAGAACCAGCTTTTAGTTTTATTGACCTTTGCTATCGTTTCCTTAATTTCTTTTTCATTTATTTCTGATCTGATCTTTATGATTTCTTTCCTTCTGCTACCTTTGGGGTTTTTTTGTTCTTCTTTCTCTAATTTCTTTAGGTGTAAGGTTAGGTTGTTTGAGATGTTTCTTGTTTCTTAAGGTAGGCTTGTATTGCTACAAACTTCCCGCTTAGAACTGCTTTTGCTGCATCCCATAGGTTTTGGGTCGTTGTGTTTTATTTATCATTTGTTTCTAGGTAGTTTTTGATTTCCTCTTTGATTTCTTCAGTGATCTCTTGGTTATTAAGTAGTGTATTGTTTAGCCTCCATGTGTTGTTTGTATTTTTTACAGATTTTTTCCTGTAATTGATATCTAGTCTCATAGCGCTGTGGTCGGAAAAGATACTTGATACGATTTCAATTTTCTAAAATTTACCAAGGCTTGATTTGTGACCAAAGATATGATCTATCCTGGAGAATGTTCCATGAGCACTTGAGCAGAATGTGTATCCTGTTGTTTTTGGATGGAATGTCCTTTATTTTTTTATTTTTTTTATTTTTTTATTTTTATTTTTTTTAAAGATGTATTGATTGATTGATTGATTGATTGCTATGTTGGGTCTTCGTTTCTGTGCTAGGGCTTTCTCTAGTTGCAGCAAGCGGGGGCCACTCTTCATCGCGGTGCGCAGGCCTCTCAGTATCGTGGCCTCTCTTGTTGCAGAGCACAGGCTCCAGGAGCGCAGGCTCAGCAGTTATGGCTCACGGGCCCAGTTGCTCCGCGGCATGTGGGATCCTCCCAGACCAGGGCTCGAACCCGTGTCCCCTGCACTGGCAGGCAGACTCTCAACCACTGCGCCACCAGGGAGGCCCTGGAATGTCCTTTAAATATCAATTAAGTCCATCTTGTTTAATGTATCATTTAAAGCTTCTGTTTCCTTATTTATTTTCATTTTGGATGATCTGTCCATTGCTGAAAGTGGGGTGTTAAAGTCCCCTACTATGATTGTGTTACTGTCGATTTCCCCAGTTATGGCTGTTAGCCTTTGCCTTAAGTATTGAGGTGCTCCTATGTTGGGTGCATAAATATTTACAATTGTTACATTTTCTTCTTGAATTGATCCCTTGATCATTATGTAGTGTCCTTCTTTGTCTCTTATAATAGTCTTTGTTTTAAAGTCTATTTTGTCTGATATGAGAATTGCTACTCCAGCTTTCTTTTGATTTCCATTTGCATGGAATATCTTTTTCCATCCCCTCACTTTCAGTCTGTATGTGTCCCTAGGTCTGAGGTGGGTCTCTTGTAGACGGCATATATACGGGTCTTGTTTTTGTATCCATTCAGCCAGTCTATGTCTTTTGGTTGGAGCATTTAATCCATTTACATTTATGGTAATTATCAATGTGTATGTTCCTATTACCATTTTCTTAATTGTTTTGGGTTTGTTATTGTAGGTCTTTTCCTTCTCTTGTGTTTCCTGCCTAGAGAAGTTCCTTTAGCATTTGTTGTAAAGCTGGTTTGGTTGTGCTGAATTCTCTTAGCTTTTGCTTGTCTGTAAAGGTTTTAATTTCTTCATCAAATCTGAATGAGATCCTTGCTGGGTAGAGTAATCTTGGTTGTAGGTTTTTCTCCTTCATCACTTTAAATATGTCCTGCCACTCCCTTCTGGCTTGCACAGTTTCTGCTGAAAGATAAGCTGTTAACCTTATGGGGATTCCCTTATGTGTTATTTGTTGTTTTTCCCTTGCTCCTTTTAATATTTTTTCTTTGTATTTAATTTTTGATAGTTTGATTAATATGTGTCTTGGCGTGTTTCTCCTTGGATTTATCCTGTATGGGACTCTCTGTGCTTCCTGAACTTGACTATTTCCTTTCCCATATTAGGGAAGTTTTCAACTATAATCTCTTCAAATATTTTCTCAGTCCCTTTCTTTTTCTCTTCTTCTTCTGGGACCCCTATAATTCGAATGTTTGTGCATTTAATGTTGTCCCAGAGGTCTCTGAGACTGTCCACATTTCTTTTCATTCTTTTTTCTCTATTCTGCTCTGCAGTAGTTATTTCCACTATTTTATCTTCCAGGTCACTTATCCGTTCTTCTGCCTCAGTTATTCTGCTACTGATCCTTTCTAGAGAATTTTTAATTTCATTTATTGTATTGTTCATCACTGTTTGTTTGCTCTTTAGTTCTTCTAGGTCCTTGCTAAACGTTTCTTGTATTTTCTCCATTCTAGTTCCAAGATTTTGGATCATGTTTACTATCATTATTCTGAATTTTTTTTCAGGTAGACTGCCTATTTCCTCTTCATTTGTTAGGTCTGGTGGGTTTTTGCCTTGCTCCTTCATCTGCTGTGTGTTTCTCTGTCTTCTCACTTTGCTTAACTTACTATGTTTGGGGTCTCCTTTTTTCAGGCTACAGGTTTGTAGTTCCCGTTGTTTTTGGTGTCTGTCCCCAGTGGCTAAGGTTGGTTAAGTGGATTGTGTAGGCTTCCTGGTGGAGGGGACTAGTGCCTGTGTTCTGGTGTATGAGGCTGGACCTTGTATTTCTGGTGGGCAGGTCTACGTCTGGTGGTGTGTTTTCAGGTGTCTGTGGCCTTATTATTATTTTAGGCAGCCTCTCTGCTAATGGATGGGGTTGTGTTCCTGTCTTGCTAGTTATTTGGCATAGGGTGTCCAGCACTGCAGCTTGCTGGTCGTTGAGTGGACTGGGTGTTGGCGCTGAGATGGAGATCTCTGGGAGATTTTCCCCATTTGATATTACGTGGAGCTGGGAGGTCTCTTGTGGACCAGTGTCCTGAACTTGGCTTTCCCATCTCAGAGGCACAGCCCTGACGCCTGGCTGGAGTACCAAGAGCCTGTCATCCACACAGCTCAGAATAAAAGGGAGAAAAGAAAGAAAGAAAGAAAAAAAGAAAAAAAGAAGAAGATAAAATAAAATAAAATACAGTGAAATAAAACAGAATAAAGTTATTAAATTAAAAAATAAAAAATAAGTATTAAGAAAAATTTTTTTAAGTAATAAAAAAATTTTGAAAAGAAAGAAGAGAACAACCAAACCAAAAAACAAATCAACCAATGATAACAAATGCTAAAAAGTATACTTAAAAACAAACAAACAAACAAAAAAAACCTGGACAGATGGAACCCTAGGACAAATGTAAAAGCAAAGCTATACAGACAAAATCACACACAGAAGCATACATATACACATTCATAAAAAGAGAAAAAGGGAAAAAAAAAAAGTATATATATCATTGCTCCCAAAGTCCACCTCCTCAATTTGGGATGATTCATTGTCTATTCAGGTATTCCACAGATGCAGGATACATCAAGTTGATTGTGGAGATTTAATCTGCTGCTCCTGAGGCTGCTGGGAGAGATTTCCCTTTCTCCTCTTTGTTTGCACAGCTCCTGGGGTTCAGCTTTGGATTTGGACCCGCCTCTGCGTGTAGGTCACCTGAGGGCGTCTGTTCTTCGCTCAGATAGGACAGGGTTAAAGGAGCAGCTGATTAGGGGGCTCTGGCTCACTCAGACCGGGGGGAGGGAGGGGTACGGATGCGGGGCAAGCCTGCGGCGGCAGAGGCCAGCGTGACGTTGCACCAGCCTGAGGTGCGCTGTGCGTTCTCCCGGGGAAGTTGTTCCTGGATCATGGGACCCTGGCAGTGGCGGGCTGCACAGGCTCCAGGAAGGGGAGGTGTGGAGAGTGACCTGTGCTTGCACACAGGCTTCTTGGTGGCAGCAGCAGCAGCCTTAGCGTCCCATGCCCATCTCTGGAGTTCGCGCTGATAGCTGCAGCTCGTGCCCGTCTCCGGAGCTCCTTTAAGCGGTGCTCTGAATCCCCTCTCCTTGTGCACCAGGAAACAAAGAGGCAAGAAAAAGTCTTGCCTCCTCGGCAGCTCCAGACTTTTCCCCAGACTCCCTCCTGTCTAGCCGTGGCGCACTAGCCCCTTCAGGCTGTGTTCATGCAGCCAACCCCAGTCCTCTCCCTGGGATCCGACCTCTAAGTCCGAGCCTCAGCTCCCAGCCCCCGCCCGTCCCAGCGGGTGAGCAGACAAGCCTCTCAGGCTCGTGAGTGCTGGTCGGCACCGCTCCTCTGTGCGGGAATCTCTCCGCTTTGCTCTCCGCGCCCCTGTTGCTGCACTCTCCTCCATGGCTCTTAAGCCCCCCCCTCCGCCCCCCGCAGTCTCCGCCCACGAAGGGGCTTCCTAGTGTGTGAAAACCTTTCCTCCTTCACAGCTCCCTCCCACTGGTTCAGGTCCCGTCCCTATTCTTTCGTCTCTGTTTTTTCTTTTTTCTTTTGCCCTATCCAGGTACGTGGGGAGTTTCTTGCCTTTTGGGAGGTCTGAGGTCTTCTGCCAGCATTCAGTAGGTGTTCTGTAGGAGTTGTTCCACATGTAGATGTATTTCTGATGTATTTGTGGGGAGGAAGGTGATCTCCACGTCTTACTCTTCCACCATCCTGAAGCCCCCTCACCTTACATGTTTCTTAAAACACATGGCTTATACAATGTTTTGATGGAATATGTGGATGAAAGCACTATTACATTCAGTTCAAATTTTACATTTGTTGGTGTGATTATTTCGTTGTCTACTCCCTGCACTAGACTGAAAACATTAAGAGGCGGGATTGCATGTACTTTTTATCAGTATTGTTATCACCCCATCACTTAGTGTAGTCTCCACCACATAGTAGGCATGCCTTAAATACTTGACTATTTTATTAACTGTACCTTGGTCTTCGTGTCTGGAAAATGAGAATGTTACTATGAACCCAACCTGGTTCATAGAGTCTCAGACAGAATCAAATGCTATAAGTGAATATGCTTTGACAAACTAAGGTGCTATCCAAGTGTTAATGTGAATTATTGATGTTAATGAAGGAAATGGGTCACCCACTTTTATCATGGAAGGAATACATTAAAAACATTTACCCCATCATCTAAATGAGGCAAAATTGGACTGGTATCATGTTCTGAAAGTTTGAGAACTTTTAGCCTCAAAACTGAAACTTATCAGAGAATTACATGTCTCAAATTTGGACTCTTTAGACAGATGTGATGGACAGTTTCTCAGCTGATATAATCTACAAGATAGGAAACGGCTAGCTGGGTCTTGAGATTATTTGCTTGGCTACATAGATACTCACTGGGTATAGATAGTTTAAGTACTTAAACTCTGTAAATAAATCATAACTCGAGATTATATTCATTCTCCTGTCAATCTATAAGCAAATGTGACCTACAAAGCTTTAACTCTCCAACTATATATTATTTGGAAACTCACTTCATCTCTTTCTGTGCTTCCATGTTCTTACCTATAAAATGGGAATACAAAAATCTACCTTGCTGGGACTTCTCTGGTGGTGCAGTGGTTAAGAATCCGCCTACCAAGGCAGGGGACATGGGTTCAAGCCCTGGTCTGGGAAGATCCCACATGCCGCAGAGCAACTAATCCCATGTGCCACAACTACTGAGCCTGCGCTCTAGAGGCCACAAGCCACAACTACCAAAGCCTGCGTGCGTGCCTAGAGCCTGTGCTCCACAACAAGAGAAGCCACCACAATGAGAAGCCCGCTCAATCCAACAAAGAGTAGGCCCCGCTCACCGCAACTAGAGAAAGCCCAAGCGCAGCAATGAAGACCCAATGCAGCAAAAAATAAATAAATTTAAAAATAAAATAAAGTAAAATCTACCTTGCCTATCTCAGGGTCATTGGGGAAATCTAAAATAGTTAAACAGGGACTTCCCTGGTGGCACAGTGGTCGAGAATCTGCCTGCCAATGCAGGGGACACAGGTTCGAGCCCTGGTCCAGGAAGATCCCACGTGCCGCGGAGCAACTAAGCCCGTGCGCCACAACTACTGAGCCTGTGCTCTAGAGCCTGCGAGCCACAACACTGAGTCCGCATGCCACAACTACTGAAGCCTGCTCGCCTAGAGCCTGAGCTCCGCAAAAAGAGAAGCCACCGCAATGAGAAGCCCGCGCACCACAACGAAGAGTAGCCCCCGATCACTGCAACTAGAGAAAGCCTGCGTGCAGCAACAAAGACCCAGTGCAGCCTAAAATAAATAAATTTATAAAAAATAAATAAATAAATAAAAATAAAATAGTTAAACAAGTTAAATTATTTTGTAAATCATAAAGCTCAATACATGTGCAATTCATTCTTGTTAATAGTAATTGTTGATATGATTATAATTAACATTCTACATGCAAGTCATACGTATAAATAGCCACAATGATTAATTAGGTTATGATGTTCGTGGCCGGATACCTGCTATGGAACAAGAAATATCTCTCAGATGACTTGGTGGGGGAAAACCCAACAAATAGGAATCTAGAATGTTTCTAGATTTAGCATTTTGTTTCCCCAATGGCTCTTTTCTGTCTTTCCAAAGAATTCTGCTAAGAGGAATGGATTTTTCTTGGTCAAAAATAAATATAACATGATAAAGGCAATGTAAGACTACAAACACAATGGTTAATGCTCTGAGCATCATTTCACCTGGTGATTCTGAGTAGGGCTCTGGCCCTTTAGCCACACATTCCATTAAAACACTGAGCAAATCATGTGTTTTAACTACATATGCTAGGTTTTGGGGAATAGGAATCTCTTTAATTATGAAACAGTTTGCACATTTGCCGGGTGCATATGAGCTGTTTGTTATTTTATAAATGCACAATTATCAGGAAAAGATTTAAAAAATAACACACAGAGAGATAAAATCTGGAGCACAATAGGAGAAGAAACAAAATTGTTTGAAGAGAATGGCCTAGAAATCCTTTTGGCTAAATTCTGGTGGTTCAGAGTTTTGCACCTGCCAATGTCTTTTATTTGCTTCGGTATAAGATATTTCTTCAGGCTTATGGACAGCTCTGAAATTGCAAAATATGCATGGAAGCACATTTGTGGAAATGTAATCTTGTCTTCCCCTAGACCTGCGGGGACTATGAGCTATACTGGGGCTCCATGTGCCAGATTGATGACGAAACCTGAGCTGTCCGGGAGAAAAGAGACCACAGAGGAGGAGCTTGGACTCAAGGGCCAGAGTTCAGGAAGAGTGTGAGAAGTTCACATTTTTAAATAATTTGAATAACTGCTAATAAATATACTGTCTTCAAGGATGCAAGATAATAATAAAGACAGGCAGCTGATCCAAACTCCCCAGGCAGCAGAACAGAGAGGGAAGGCAGCATCCTTTATTAAAGTGCAACCAGGGTGTTTGAGGTTAGGCATTGGGAAGAACTTACTGATGGCAAAGACTTGTTCATTTCTGAAGACATCAGCGCCACAGCTTGAGGAATTTTAAACTACAGAATAGAATAGCACTGGGCCAGTTTATTTGGAGACTGGGGGATAAAAAGGAGCTCAGATGGTCTCTGCTGCTGGCTCCTCTTTCCTCTAAGCACACTAACTTGAGTGAACTGGTGTCAGGGTACCTGGGCTTGAAACCAGATCTACCACTGATGAGCTGTGTGACTTTAAACAAGTAAATTAATCTCTCTGTGCCTCAGTTTCCCCCTTGGTCAAACAGGCATGATAATGACAGAATGTTCCTTCCAGGATTGTTGTGAGGATTAAATATGTAAACGGCACACCTTTCAGGAAGTAAGCACATAATCATGTTAGTTATTATTATTTCGTTATTGTGTTAGCATTCATTCTTGCCTTTGTTCCCTTCTCTCCATACACGGTCCACTTCTCTGACCCTAGTCACATCCACACTCTTTTTTTTTTTTTTTTAATTTTACTTATTTATTTTTGGCTGTGTTGGGTCTTCGTCTCTGTGCGAGGGCTTTCTCTAGTTGCGGCGAGCGGGGGCCACTCCTCATCGCGGTGCGCGGGCCTCTCACCATCGCGGCCTCTCTTGTTGCGGAGCACAGGCTCCAGACGCGCAGGCTCAGTAGTTGTGGCTCACGGGCCTAGTTGCTCCGCGGCATGTGGGATCCTCCCAGACCAGGGCTCGAACCCATGTCCCCTGCATTGGCAGGCGGATTCTCAACCACTGCGCCACCAGGGAAGCCCAACACATCCACACTCTTATCCTCACTTGCTTTGGGCTCCTGTCTTATATTTCCACCTCTGGATATGTCATACCCACTTGAATATGCTGCCACCCCCTCAAACCCAGCGTGACCCAAACCCAGTGTGGCATTTCCCATTCCAACTGACTCTTTTCTCCAAATAGCCAATATTTGTCTTCGATACTTCCTCACTTTAGTCTCCTAGACAAACACTTCAGAGTCTTCTTTGATTCCTCCCTCTTGTTCATCACTGCTATTTTCCCATTCCTTTAAAATGCACTTTCGTTTCCTTCACCATTATCCTCTCACCAATTCCTTGACTTCAGCAAGAGACTGTGAACCATGCCCTTCCCCCTCTTTTCTCCCCTACTCATCCCCACCACCCCTACTGCCGGTTCATCCAATCACTTTGCTAATCTTCCTAAGATTCCATTTTGCTTTGGTGAGTCACCTGCTTAGGGACCAAAAATGACTTCTGTCACTGCAGTCAAATTCAAATTTTTTTGGGGGTGCTGGAATGTTTTGTATCTGGGTCTGGATGGTGCACCCCAGTGTGTGTATTTGCCTGCTGGAGCTGCTGTAACAAATACCATAGACTGGGGGGCTTAGACAACAGAAGTTTATATTCTCAGAGTCTGGGGCTAGAAGTCTGAGATCAAGGTGCCAGCTGAGTTGGTTCCTTCTGAGACCTCTCTCCTTGGCTTATAGATGGCCATCTTCTCTGTGTGTCTTTACATGGTCCCTTTATGTGTGTCTGTTTCCTAATCTCCTTTGCTTGTAAGGACACAGGGCCCATCTTAATGGCCTCATTTTAATGTAAATATCTCTTTAAAGACCTTGTCTCCAGGGCTTCCCTGGTGGCGCAGTGGTTGAGAATCTGCCTGCCAAAGCAGGGCACACGTGTTCGAGCCCTGGTCTTGGAAGATCCCACATGCTGCAGAGCAGCTGGGCCCGTGAGCCACGGCTACTGAGCCTGCGCGTCTGGAGCCTGTGCTCCGCAACAAGAGAGGCCGCAATAATGAGAGGCCCCCGCTTGCCGCAACTGGACAAAGCCCTCGCACAGAAACGAAGACCCAACACAGCCAAAAATAAATAAATAAATAAATAAATAATTAAAAAAAAAAGACCTTGTCTCCAAATACAATCATATTTGGAGGTACTGGAGGTTTAGGACTCAAACATATGAATGGGGGGGGGGGGAGGACGCAATTCAGCCCCTAACAGTGTATGTATGTAAAAATTCATCAAGCTATAATCTCAAGATATATGTACTTTATTGTATCTATATTATACTTTAATAAAAACATTTTAAAAATTGACAGCAGTGGGACTTCCCTGGTTAAGGAGTCCAGTGGTTAAGACTCCATGCTTCCACTTCAAGGGGCACAGGTTCGGCCCCTGGTCCAGGAACTAAGATCCTTGTGTGCTTCTGTGGGTGCGGGGGGAGAGGGAGGAATTGACAGCAGTAACAGAAGCAAATCAAATTCCTTTGCTTGACCCCAAACCCCATTTTCTCTCACCACTGTCTTAGACAAAACTTCCCCATCCTTCTCACTTCCCTAATTCTCTCCATGCACTCATTCATACGCTCATAACCATCCTTGTTCCTGTGCCTCTATTCATGCCTTTCCTCCTCTCCATAGCTATTAAAATCTGTCTTTCAGGGATCAGCTCAAATTCCATCTCCTGCAAGCACAAATCTATTCACACACTCTTCTTTTTCATTCAACAGCATTTATGGAATGTGTTTTATGTGCCGAGCCCAATGTCCTGGGGATGGACAATGAGAAACATGCTCCCTGCCCTCAAGGGGCCTGCTGTGTGCAGGACAGACAAATGAGGAATAACCAGCCAGCACGACAGTGGGGGACACAGAGTATCTTAGTCTGCTCAGGCTGCTATAACAAAATACCAGAGACAAGGTGGCTCAAACAACAGACATTTATTTCTCAGGGTTCTGGAGGCTGGGAAGTCCAAGATCAAGGTGCTGACAGATTTGGTTCCTGGTGAGAGCCTGATTCTTTGGTTTCTGGTAAGAGTCTGTTTCCTGACTTGCAGACAGCTGCCTTCTTGCTGTGTCCTCACATGGCAGAGACAGAGCTTTGGTGTCTCTTCCTTTTCTTATAAAGGTACTGATCCCATCATGGGGGCCCTACTCTCATGACCTCATTTAGACCTAATTACCTCCCAAAGGACCCACCTCTAAATACCATCACACTGGGGGATTAAAGCTTCAACATACCAATTTTGGGAGGATACAAACATTTAGTCAACAACTCAGGACATAATGGGAGTGCAGAGGAGGAGCACCTAACCAAAATTTGAAGAATGTTTCTTGGTGGCACGTTGTCAGAGACCATAAGGATGAGCAACAATTAGCCATATGAAGGGAAGAGGAAGGGAGGATGAATTATGCAGGAGTGTCTTGCAAAGGCTCCAAGATGAACGAAGGCATGGCAGACTAGGGAACTGCAAGCGGCCCAGTTTTCTTGGTGTGAAGAAGGGGTGATGTGGAAAGAGGGTGATGAGGCTAAAGAGGAAGCACAGGAACAACTCAGGGGACTTTGGACTTTACCCTGCAGGCAGCGGTGGGTCACTGAAGGACAAGAGTCGGTCAACGTTGCAGTTTAGAAGTTTCTGGCACCAGGGAGGAGGATGAATTAGGAGTGTCCCACAGGAAGTTTTCCCTAAACCCTTTGCATCCTGATTTAGAATTCAATGCTATTTTTGCTCCCTGGGCCCTAGATTTCTCTCTCTTATCTTGTAAGCTTGTTCAGAGCAAGGACCCTGTTTTTCCAAGTGCGCAGGTTAAGTTTGCTGCAAAAACACCAGAGGAATCCTCTTCTGATCTTTTTCTTTCATTGCCGTGGTCAGATGTCACTATAACACTTTTCTCAAGGAGTGTTCTTTCCACAGGATTATTGTACTTATTTTACTGCACTTTCTTGGGCATGTCCAGAAAATGGTCTGATGTCAAATGCAAAGGTCATGGAGCTGTGGGCAGTGGCAGTGAGATGTAAAGCAGGGCTTCTCAGATTTTAATGTACACACAGACACTGGAAGAGGGCTCTTGTTAAAATGCAGATTCTGATTCAGCAGATCTGGGATGGAGCCTGAGATTCTGCTTTTCTGACAAGCTCCTTGGTGATGCCACGTGGTAAGTCCACAGACCATACTTTGGATAGCAAGAGTGTGGGAGGAAGCACCCCAGGCTAAGAATCTGACCCCCTGGGTTTGAGTTTTGCTCTGTCAGTAAGTGGATGTGAGAGACCTGGACCAAGTCATCTGTCTTCCCTGGGCCTCAAACATCATCTTTAAATAAGGAGTTTGTCTGGTTGATCTCTAAGGATCTTTCCAGCTCTAAAAATCAATCTGTGATTTGGTAAGTTACATTTGGCAAAAAATATTTTCAGAATCTTAAAGAAAAGAGGTATCTGAATTTAGTCCATTATAGTTATTAATGTTACCGATAGAGGGACTATGGCTTGGGTTCCAGTGGATTAAAAAAAAATAATCTTTTAATCCTCCTAGCATAGTCACTCACTACTTGGCTTGGCACAATGTAGATTACTGCTTTGAATGCACTGGGCTAAAACGAAAATCTCAAGTGGGGATCCTGATGCATTTATACTCCATTTGCGGCCATGCTGTCTGGGATGCATGTTGAAATAACTTTTCACTCTCAAAACAAGACTCTATTTACCTTAAAATAAATTTTCAAGGAGCTAGATGCAAAGCCCAAATGCACCACGGTAGCCAGGAAAGAACAGGTGCAAGTGAGTGTGGATTTTTGAATTTAAATATCTCTACCTTGGGATTTGGTTGATGTGATCCCTGAAGGTCTCAGCATTGCTACTGTACTGGGGTGAAAAGGGTGAATGATGAAGAGGACTATAATCCCATTTGTTACGGAAAGCTATTCATGACAGCTCATTGGAGCCACCACGCTGAAGGCCAATGAAGAGGTTAACCATTTCTTTGTTTTTCTTTTTTCAAATACTGACTCTTCAAAGCAGTGGTAGGGAAATCAGCAAACAGCATCACAAGAAGATAAAGGCAATACTTCTTTTTTTAAAATAATTTTATTTATTTATTTGGCTGTGTTGGGTCTTCATTGCTGCGTGTGGGATTTCCCTAGTTGTGGTGAGCGGGGGCTACTCTTCCTTGTGATGTGCGGGCTTCTCATTGCAGTGGCTTTCCTTGTTGCGGAGCACAGGCTCTAGGTGCACAGGCGTCAGTAGTTGCAGCACACAGGCTCAGTAGTTGCGGCACACGGGCCCTAAAGTGTGCAGGTTTCTGTAGTTGCTGCACGTGGGCTCAGGAGCTGTGACTCGCGGGCTCTAGAGCACAGGCTCAATAGTTGTGACACACGGGCTTAGTTGCTCCTTGGCATGTGGGATCTTCCCGGACCAGGGCTCAAACCCATGTCCCCTGCATTGGCAGGCAGAGTCTTAACCACTGCGCTACCAGGGAAGCCCCTGTTTAGATGTATTTAAATGTATGTAGGGAAAATGGCAAACTCAAAATGGTGGCACTGAAGGGAAAAAGGGAGAGACTATTAAATGCCTCTGAATTATTTGATTTGCTTAAACAGTTATGCACTAATTTTTGAGCAAAAAAAAAAAAATTTCAGTAGAGTTTTAAAAAGCAAAAAATAAATTAATATAAAAAAAAGTTAACCAATACCACCATGGGATTTGATCAATCTGTTGGCTGAAATGTTCTCTTTCTAGGAATGTGGGCAAGTTTCCCAAAAGCAGCCCCTCTATGATGATCCCCTCATACCCTGGCCTCAGCCAGAGGCAGTGCTTGTTGAACCCACTGTAAAGGGCTAATGTTGCTGTTAGGCTGTTTCCTTCTGCAGGCTTCTGCCAGGCCAGAGCTAGCCAAGTGAACAATAATCATTATCATCTCTGACAATCCACGAAGGTTAAGGAAAAAAATTGAAAAATTGCATGTGCAAGTTATATCATGTGTCTTAATTTTAAAGCCATGATGAAACCACAGAGCACTGTAGCATACTGCTATTTATCAGAGGCAATTAGAAATGCCAGTTTCCATAATATTTATTTGTGCCCATAAAAATGCAGTACAAACTGACCTGTCTGGTCTCTGAACTCCAGATTGCTCTTTTGCCTGGCTATCTTAATTTCTCCCAGTCCCCAGACCAAACAAGACAAGTGACAAAGAGATATTTGCTTCTCCTGGTAGAGTAACAGGGTGTCCCAGAACAGTTTTCCTTGTGGGCGGCCGTGAGCAGGCTGCCAGAGCTCTTGGCCCGAGGGGAAGGCTGAGGTCAGTTTGGAGCAGGGCTCAGGTGGTGGGCCAGGCTCCTGCAGAAGCAACTGGAAGACCTTCTGGGCACTCCAGGGGGATAACAGGGAGGGGAAATGCCAACAGGGTCAGAGGTCTGACAATTATGCAGGTGGGGATTTGGCACTAGATAAATTTGGGATTATCTGCTAAAGTAGCATTCTTTGTACCTCAGATTGGTAAGACCTAGGAAGCACTTGGGATTACAATAAGAAATGTGGGTCTTTTCCCTCTTTTTTGGGTAGTTCCTAACAATTATGAAGTTCTGGAGCAGAAGTGGGAACTGTACCTTATAGACCTAATGTTTCCACTTTGCCCACCTGGGAGTGGGTTTCCTATACTTGAGGTCTTCTAGAGATGCACGTTCTTCCTTCCTTGCCCCTAAGTCATAGATCAGACAGTCAGCCCTCCTTTAATTAGAGAAGGGGACCAAATCGCCCTCTGGCCCTGGCCAACCTTGTCTTCCTCCAGGTGACAAGGTCTCTTTTTACCGCCCATTTCCTTTAGATCTGGATATTAATTCCATTCCTCCTCTCTTCCCCATTCCCTGCCTCAACCTCCAGCACATAGGACTGGGGGAAGGATTTGGGGCCATTCCATGGGTTTCTGTGCTTCAGCCTCATCTATATTCTACCTGCCCCATAGCCAATCACTTACTCCAAGGGACTGGGGTAAGGAAGAAGTCAGAGCTCATGAACTCTAGGAGAACCCCTCAGCTTGCTAGGGTTTGGCTTTGTCCCTTATGCTCTGAAGCATTTATAATTCCCCAGATTTTATAAGATTTTTAAAATGAATACAAGGCATGCAAACTAAGCCCTGTTTTTGTTATCATGACACTCATGCTCTCATCACCACTGGGGTGGGTGAAAGAAAGCATACTGGTGCAGCTTTTCTGCAGAGCCTCAGAAACAGTTATGCCCTCTCTGAGGATGACTCTTCCAGCCTGTGTGACCACGGTTCCCTGCTCACTCACTGTGGGCCATTGGCCAATGGCTACTCAGGTGGTATGGTAGCCTCTGTAGCCTTCAACAGTTCCAGGAGCCTTCTAATTTGCCCTTTCTCTACATCTTGGGAATTACTAGTGGCAGGAGAGGAACAGGCTGTACCAAGACCTTGCTTTCAAATCCCAGTTCAGAGAGAATACTGAGCTTGCCTGCTATGTGCACTGAGCCCAAGCAACCTCCCTCCGGCCACAGCCTGGCCTGAATACCAAAAAGTGGTTTTATAACTTTAGTGATTTATTACCTCTTTTTCCTATATCAGATAACTCCCAAATGGTTATCTTGAAGTTTACCTCATATATCTGGTCTCTCTAGACCAGTGATTCTACTGGTCTGGGGACCACACTTTGAGAATGACTGGTCTGACCAACTTTCTACCACATAGAGCCAAATATAGGGTGACTGGCATGGTTAGACTTGAACAAGTCTTCCTGGGGGTGTAAAGATCACCTCATACTTAGGACCTCAGTCAATTCTTGCAAACTATTTAGTTTCATGATCATCTTTTGCTAGTGGCTATGCTTAAGAGGTACACCTTTTACTTGAACTAACGTAGAAATCATAATGTAATTACTACTCTGATGCTAAGCAGAATTGTGATAATAGACCCAAGCCTGGGACTTTAATCTTACAGAGTCAAGTATGTTCTAAAATACTTTGACCAGGTAATGAAACCTCTGTAAAAATCTACCTCATGTAAATAACCTAAAATATAAAAATACTTATGCACAAAGATGTTCACCATGGCATTACTTAAAATGGTGAAAAATTAGAAGGAAACAGAAAGTAAACTGTAGACAACAGAGGTAAAACCGGGTATAGCATATATCAAAAATCTGTATTATCTTCCTATTTTTTCTGTAAATCTAAAACAGTTCTAAAACAAAAAGTTTATTAAAGTTTGGTATATCTGACTTGATGGACTATTGTGCAATAATTAGAAATGATATTTATGAAGAGTCTGTAATAATATAGGGGATTATTAAGTCAAGTGGAAAAAGAAGTATATAAAGCTATGTAGCTTTTTAAAACAGTGTATTCTGGAGTGAACTTCCAGAATGGCAGTCTGAGGAGCTCTGCTGGTCTTTTCCCCAGTGAAACATCCATAATGGGTAAAAATTATTAACAAACAATAACTTGAATTATCTTGAAATTGTTCTAAAGGCACACAGCAAATGAAGAAACATTTATTCAAGAAAATCTACAAAATTGCAATAAGAGCAGTGAGAGTCTGTGACATGTGAGTCAGGACTTGCTTCCTCTCCCTGCCCCCACTCCCTACCCCCCAACTCAAAGTGACAGAAGCTCCACTCTGAGTGGGTGAGCCAAGAGCATCATCCCAGCTGAGGACTACTGTGCCTCCCCAGGAGGGCAGGCCACTAGCATTTCTCATCCCTCCAGCTCTACGTTGCAGAAGCTCTAATCCAGGAAAGAGCAACTGAGAGGTCTGGGGGCTTCTTCTTCCACCAAACCTCCACTTACAGGGTGGAAGCTCTACACCAGGCATGTGTAAAGACAAAGACAAAGAGAAAATCTTGAAATAAGCAAGAGAAGACTACTCATTTCAAGGGAAATCCAATATTAATAGTTGACTCATCAGAAACCATGTTGTACAGAAGGAAATGGGATGACATATTCAAAGTGCTCAAAGAAAAAAAAAATGTAAACCAAGAATCTGATATCCAGCAAGACTATCTTTCAAAAATGAAGGTGAAATAAAGACATTTGCAAATAAACAAAAACCAGGAGAATTTATTGCTCTCAGATCTCTCTTATAGGAAATACTAAAGAAAATTCTGCAAGTCAAAGGCTGAAAGCAAGTGACCCAAGCAGTAGTTCAAATCCACACACACACAATAGGAACACCAATAAAGGTAATTATGTAATTATAAAAGAGAATATAAATGCATATTTTTCTCCTTTCTTCTCTTGATTGATTTAAAAATCAATTGCATAAAACAATACGTATGTGATATTCTTGGGCTGATAACGTATAAAAGTGTAATAGATTTGACAGTAACAGCACAAAAGACACAAGTGGGAGCAAAGCTGTATAGGAGTAAGAAACAACACCAGATGGTTTCTTGAATGCACACGGAACAAGCCAAGAAAATCAGAAATGGCAAATAAGAAGGTTAATATAACAAACTCTATAAATACTTGTTCTCATTTCTTCTCTCATCTTCTTTAACAGACATAAAATTATGTAACATAATACTTATAGAAATGTATTGTTGGGTTTGTAACATATATAGATGTAATATGTATATCAATTATAGCAAAAAAAAAAAAGGTGGAGGAGGGAATAGAGCTATATAGAGGGAACATTTTTATATCTCACTGAAATTAATCTGAAGTAGATTCTGATAAGTTAAGATGTATATAGTAAGCCATTGAGAAGCCACTAAGAAATACTAAACTATATATAGTGAAAGAATCATTAAAAGGAGTTTAAATGTTCCACAGAAAATAGTTAATTAATGCAAAAGAAAGGAGTAAAGGAGGACAGAAGAGCAAAAATTACATGAGGCATATAGAAAACAAAAAGTAAAATGGCAGATGTAAGTCCAACTGTATCAATAATAACATTAAATGTGAATTGATTAAATAATTATATTAAGAGGCAGAGATTGACATACTGGATAAAAAACAAGATCCAACTATATTCTGTCTACAGGACACACACTTTATACTCAAAGATACAAATAGATTGAAAGTAAAAGGATGGAAAAAGATATATCATGCACATAGTAACTATAAGAAAGCTGGGGGGTTACACTAATATCAGATACCATAGACTTTAAAACAAAAATGTTGCTAGAGATAAGGAGGGAAATTTTATAATGATAAAAGCATTGATCCATCTGGAAGATTTAACAATTAAAAACATAAATGCATCTAAAAACATAGCCCCAAAATACATGAAGCAAAAACCTGACAGAACTGAAGAGAGAAATAGAAAATTCAATAATTATATTTGGAGACTTCAATACCCCACTTTCACTAATGGATAGAACAACTAGGCAGAAGCTCAACAAGGAAATAAAGAACTTGAATAACACTATAAACAAAATAGACGTGAGAGATATCTATAGAACACTCCACACAATGACAGCAAAATATATGTTCTTCTTAAGAGCACGTAGAACATCCTGTGATACAGATCATATACTAGGCCATAAAAGAACTTCAGTAAGTTTAAAAGGATTGGGATTATGCAAAGTATGTTCTTCAATTACAATGGAATAAAATTACTAGTGTTACAATGGTAACACTAGTAACAGAAAGAAATTTGGGAAGTTCAAAAATATGTGGAAATTAAAAAACACACTCCTAAATAAAGAGAAAGTCACAAAGCTAATTAGAAAACACTTTGAGAGAAATGAAAATGAAGACACAACATACCAAAACTTGTTGGTTATAGCTAAAGCAGTGCTTAGAGGTAAACTTATAGCTGTAAATACCTACATTTAAAAAGAAGGACAATCTCAAAACACTAATCTAACTTTCTATCTTAAGACAATGGAAAAAGAAAAACAAACCTAAAGCAAGCAGTAGGAAGGAAATAATAAAGACCAAAGTAGAAATGAATGAAATAGAGCATAGAAAACAGTAGAGAAAATCAACAAAACCAAAAGCTGATTCTTTAAAAAGATTAACAAATTTGACAAACCTTTAGCTAGAGTGACTAAGAAAAAAAAAGACTCAAATTACTAAAATCAGGAATGAAAGGGGTGAGATCACTACCTTAGAGAAATAAAGATTATAGGGAATACTATGGACTATATACCAACAAAGTTAGATAACTTAGATGAAATAAACAAATTTCTAGGATAATACAACCTACCGAAATTGACTCAAGAATTAGGAAATCTGAATAGGCCTATCACAAATAAAGAGATTAAATTAGTAATTTAAAACTTTCCACAAAGAAAAGCCTGGGCTTGGTTTCAAGATGAATTCTACCAAACATAAAAAGAATAATTAACACCAATCTTCACAAACTTTTTCAGAATATGGGAGAGAAGGGAACACTTCCTAACTCATTCTCTGAAGCCAGTATTAATGTTACCCCAAAACAAGCAAAGCCACTGCAATTAAAGAAAACTACAGGCCTCTATCTTGCGTAAGTATAAACACAGAAATCCTCAATAAGACACTAGAAAACCAAGTCTAGCAACATATAAAAGTGATTATGCATCATGACCAAGTGGGATTTGTCCCAGGAATGAATGGTTGGTTTAAAGTTCAAAAATCAGCTGTTGTAATATACCATTTTATAGAATAAAGGACAAAAACTATACAGTCATCTCAGTAGACCCAGAATAAACTTTTGAAAAAATTCCAACACTCCTTCATGATAAAAACACTTAACAAACTAGGAATAAAAGGGAACTTCCGCAACCTGATACAGTGCATAAAATACAAAAACTCACAGCTTACATCATATTTAATGGTGCAAGTATGAAAATTTTCACCCTAAGATCAGGAACAAGACATGGACGTCTGCTTTTACCACCTATATTCAACATTATACTGGAGGTTCTAGCCAGGACAATTAAGCAAGAAAAATAAATAAAATGCATTCAGACTGGAAAGAAAAAAGTAAAACTCTCTCTCTTTGCACATGATATGATTTTTTTATATAGAAATTCCTAAGGAGTCCTGAATTATTGAAACTAATAAAGGCATTCAGCTAGGTTACATGGTACAAGATCAGTATTAAAAAAACCATTAGTTTTATTCTATACAATAGCAATGAACAATTAAAAATGATATTAAGAAAATAATTCCATTTATATATGCATCAAAAAGACTCTGTCCCAGCTTGTGTCATGCAGCCACTCCTGAGGCCAGGTGTTTGGCTACTAGGTAATAAGATTGCCAGCTTCCACTAGAACTATGAGGTTGGAATTGAGAGAGTAATAGCTCTGCTAAAAAAGAGGTGTGTTTATTTAATCAAGTGGAAAAAAAGGTGTCAAACACTGGCACTTGCACTCATTAGGTACTGATGAATTGGAGATAGTATAAGTGCATAGGACCCGTTAATGGTATTTCAGTCCCCATTCACCATCTTGGCTGGAAGACTTTGTGCAGTGAACAACTTATACAACTGTGCATAGTGGTTCTGTGCTCGCAGACACAAACCTCAACTCCAACAAGCGTCAGATGAGCAGGATAATAGAGCAGGCTCTATGGGCAAAGAGTTTGTGGTAAGGGATGAAACACTCATCCAACTAGGTAGACTATCTGAAGGGTGTTAGCCAGAGAGTGTATGAAGCTACCGTGTGGAAACTGGATTAGAGGGTCAGAGCTCAAAACATAAGGTGGTTGGTTGATTCCAAATGGAGTTTTTAAGTAGAGGGCCTAGCCCAGTGGGTTACATTTTAGAGGAATCCCAGGACCTGGTGTGGGCAGGGATGGAGCTCTATGCTACAGTCCACCTTGACCAAAACTGGATCCCCACGGGACTGCGATCTCAGTACCTCCACCGGAGAGCAGCACCAACAAGGGCGTGGCAAGCAAAGCCCCTGCACCCCAGCCTACCACTCATGTCCAGATCGTCCTCCTAAGGAGGGTGGTCTAAAGTGAGGAGCAACTCCAGTGGCTAGAAATGGCTCTGGTGGCAGTCGTAGCCAGAGCAGCACTAGCAGCACTACAGCAGCACTGGCAAGGAAACCCCTAGAAAGGGTGACAAATTCCCTGTAGTGTCATCTGCTTTCTAAGTGGCACTGCCCCAGGAAAATAAATGGGAAGTTCCCACTGGTTAATAGAACCTCTGGTGCCCATTTGTTAAGTGTGATTTTACAAGCTCCTCAGTGGCTTGCAAAGGCTCTCCCCAAATTTCCTTTCAACAGCGCACTTTCCCTTTCTTTTAGATGTGCACAAAAAGAACCGGGCTGCCCAAGAATGCTTTCCAGGTCAGATGGTTGGCTGTCTCTTCCCTTTAGCTAAATAAAGGACACCATCTTCAAAGGACCAGGAGGCGAGTCCATCTGGTCTCTCTGATTGCACTGGTCAGGGGAGTTCCAGCCAAGTCCCAAGCTTTAGCTATGTGGACAGTCAGCTCATACCACCCAGAATCTACATCTGGCTGCCAAATGCACCTTGCTCTGGCCACCCACATACACAGGATCCAAGGAGCAACAGCTTCAGCATTCTCCTGGCTGAACAAAGAGGATGATTGCCACAAGCAGGGCTATTGTTCAATTGGCACTGGCATCAAAGGCCCGGGCCAGCTCCCCTTGGTCTGTCAGCTGCTATTGAGAAGGAAAAGAGAAGAAAAGCAAACCAATAGGTTTCTTGGAAAGAATCATCTGTGGACGTGGGACGTTTGCTCTAGCGCTGCACTAACGTGATTCTAATAACAACATGTAAAGCTACTTAACATGGAGAACCTTACCAACACATACTCCAAAATGTCATGGCACCTGGTTCTAACAGGCATGCTGTTTCCCAGACTCAGAGCTGTTGAGAGTTGAGTCATCCCTGCCTGCCTGCCTACGTATAAGGTCTGGACGTGGTGGTTCTGGGCAGGTTTTCACATGGATGTTAACCTTTTTACCCTACATCAGTGTTAAGAACATGTCATCTTGTCTTCAGATAACACACCACCAAAGCCTCTTTCTGAGAAAACCAGATTTTTTTTTTAACCTGGTCCCATGCCCACCTCTTGCCACCAATAGCAATGGGCTCTGGATACCTTCACATATGTCAGCTTCTTTGTGAATCATTCACCTGTACTAGTGTATTAAGGGTCAGGCAGGCACAGTCATCTCTAGCAGGCAGGACCATTTTGTGTGTGTGTGTGTGGTTCAAAATTTTATTTGTATTATGAAATATTTCTGACATGTAGAAAAAGAACAGATAGTAAAAATTATGCACTGTGGTTTCCACTTCTGAGCTTAAAAAAAATTTACAAATGTATGTCCTGTGTATTCTTTCTGGTTGCTTTCTTTCCCCCCTACTTCCAGGGGTCACTGCCCTTCCCAGTGCTGGTCATGCCCACGCACTCTGTGTACTTTTGCAACCCGGATCCACATATAACTCTCATTTTATGTGTTTTAAAACTTTGTGTAAATGGCATTAGGCTATGTAGACTTCTGCAACTAGTAACATTATGTTTTGGAGTTTCCCAGGTTGATATATGGAGTGCTGGGTCATCTGCTTCCACTGCCCTGTATGAATATACCATGACCCATTCCTCCATTCTTCAGGTGAGGGACATTTAGGCTGCTTCCAATTTTTCACTGTTATAAACACTACTGTAGTAAACATTCAGAGGCTGGAGTATTTTACAAACATTTTTTTAGGATTGCTGGTGTGTAGTAATAACAAAAGGCAGCTAGACCTTTAATCAGTTTCACATTGTTTTTAAATTTTTAGAGACCATGCACCCCTTATCGATGCACTGGATATGGACCCCACCTACTGCCACTCTTGACTCTCTGCTGTTCTCTTGGGACATCTTTACATCTACTTCCTGACCTGGGCCTGATTTCTTTAGTGTCTGTTTCCTGAGGTCAGCTTGCCTACCATCTGTGATTCTTTGTACCATTTCTCTCTCCCAGTGGACTCTGGCTTCCCTTGTCCCTTTGATTATATAATTTCCAGCTATTCTAGGTGAACACCTCACACAGTCTTGCCCCTGTTCCTGAGGCTTAGACACTCTTGGCAAGCATCCCTGATGAATTCCTCAGGCCCTAAGAATAGAGATAAGAAGGGCATATATATATAGTGTTTTCTCTGAATCCCCACCACCTCTCACTGGGATTGGTGTAGAGAAAATGCTCAGTGATTGAATGATTTACTGAATAAAAGGAGAGGGTAAAATGAAATTTGATAGATGTGGCATGGGGTTGGGGTTACCTAAGATTCTTTTAACAACACAAGTAGACTGACTCTCATTGAATAGAGAATCTTTTATGGAAACACTATGGCACATAAGCCAAGTTATTTAAGAAAGCATAATAAATTTGATGTTTCCTTTCACCTGACTGCATTTCTGAAGAATATTCAATGTTCAACACCCACACATACATACACACGCAGAGGCATACACACCAACACTTCCATTTCCTGAAAAGATTCGTGATAATCTATTTTAGGCACTGCTAAACTGCTAAGCAATTTAAATAGAAGACTACCAAATTGTCTTTTTAAGTAAACTTTTATTGAAGTATAGGAATCATAGGATGCACAAATCATGAGTGTACAGTGCAGTGAATAGTCACAAACTAAACCCAGATCAAGACATAGAACCTACCAGCTCCCCAAAACCCCACTTGTGCCCCATCACTTCATACTCTCCCCAGAGGCAACCACTATTTTGAGTTCTAACACTGTAAATTAGTTTTGCCTGGTTTTGAATTTTAAACAAATAGAATCAAATCCTATATACTCTTTTATGTCTAACACTTTTGTACAACAATAAGTTTGTGAGATGCATCCAAGTCATTGTGTGTAGTATAATTAATTCATTTTCATTGCTATATGATATTCCATTGTATGAATATATTACTATTTGTTTTACTGTTGATGGGCATTTGGGTTGTTCTAATTTTTAACTAGAATAAATAGTGCTGCAATAAACATTCTTGTACATGTTTTTATGGGTGCACATATGCACATACTTCCTTTGGGCATAAACTTGGGACTAGAATTGCTGGTACAGTAAGTATGCATATGCTCAGCTCTGATATTGCCAAACAGTTCATGTACCATTTTACACTTGTATCAGTAATGTGTGATAACTCCAGTTGTTCCTCACCAACATTTGGTATTTTCTGTCTGGGACGTATAGCTAAAAACTCTTGCCCAGTTTTCTAACATGTAATTCTTTCAAAATCACAAATTCTTTTTTCTTCTGATTCTACTTCTTTCCTGATCTTTTTTGTTTCTTTTCTGGCTCCTTTTCCTTTGCCTCCTCTTTACATGATCTCTTTTCTCTAAGGTTCCATCTTCTTCCTTCTTCCTTTATAACTCTACCTATACGAGACCTTTTTTTTTTTTTTTTTAATTTGCAGTCACGAGCAACTCTTTTATTTATTTATTTATTTATTTATTTATTTATTTATGGCTGTGTTGAGTCTTCGTTTCTGTGCGAGGGCTTTCTCTAGTTGTGGTAAGCGGGGGCCACTCTTCATCACGGTGCACGGGCCTCTCACTATCGCGGCCTCTCTTGTTGCGGAGCACAGGCTCCAGACGCGCAGGCTCAGCAATTGTGGTTCACGGGCCCAGCCGCTCCGCGGCATGTGGGATCCTCCCAGCCCAGGGCTCGAACCCGTGTCCCCTGCATTGGCAGGCGGATTCTCAACCACTGTGCCACCAGGGAAGCCCGAGAACATTTTTTAATTTAGCAAATAGTGCGTCCCTACTATGTGCTAGGGATTGTGATAGTTGATGAGCAATGACATGGTCCCTGCCTTAAGTCTAGTGGGGCTGCAAGCATTTAACAGGTAAACCTCATAAATGACTTTAAATTACAGATGACAATCATTGCCATAAAGGAAAAGAAATGTGTGCCTTGAGCATAACTTAGGGATTTAATTTGGATTGAAAAGTTCAGGAAAATCCTCTTTAAGGAATCTGAGGTAGGAAGTTGAATAGAAGGCAAAGGATGGGTGTTGGGAAGATAAAGGATTAACGTATGTGAAGTCTCAGAGAAAGGAAAGTACTTGGAACATTCAGAGACCATGGGAACACCCGTGTTGGAGCCTGGGGAAAAAGCAGCATGCTGTGAGTCTAGAGATGGAGGCAGCAGACAGAACATGTGAAACTTTGAAGGTCACGACAAGCATTTTGTATTTTATTGCAAGTGCATTGGGAAAGCATTAAAAGAATATAGAGTAGGGCACTCACATGACCTGATGGGCTTTGTCCGATCATTCAGCTACTGTGTGGGGACAGGATTAGAAAGAAGCAAGAATGGAAGCAGGGAGACCAGTTGGAAGGTTATTTCAGTAATCCAGAGAAGATATAATGATGGCTAAGAGTTGGGCGGTAGAGTGCAGATGGAGAGAAGTGAACACAGGGAGAGAAAATTGGGGGTGGAGGCAGCAGAATGGGCAAGATCTGGTTCTCCACTGGAGGTGATGGATGAGAGGGACGGATAAGAGGGAAACTTGAATCTGTTTCCCAGATTCATGACCTGAGCAACTGAATGAGCACAGGAACCATTCTCTTCGTGGAGGAAGATTAGAGACAGTACAGATTTGGATGTGGAGAGCATCACAAGTTTTAAGCATGTAATATTTTGTTACACCTCTGAGATATACAGGTGGATATGCTTGATGGACAGTTTGCTGCTGAGATATTTCATTCTCAGCAATTTGGTTTGTCCTAGGACTCTCCACCGTTGAAAATGAGGCATTCCACTGCTTCAGAGAAGGGCAGACAAAGCTTAGAACAAAGGCTTAGCCTTGTTCTCAAAATAGGTTACTTTTTAAATAAGGGTAGGAAAAACAAATCCTTTTCATTTGCAAGGGACAGATTTTGTGGAGAGAAGAAAGGATTTGTGATTTCCTAGGAGGTAAAACTTGGAGGACTGAGCACAGAGTTTTTACTTTAAGCCCCAGAGAAAAAGGATGAAAGACATGATATAAAGGCAGCTTTCCACCACACAGGAAGGCAATAGGCTCTTCCAGACTGAAGGAAAATAGAGTGAGAATGTTTAGAAGGAGTGCGGAGCCAGCAGGGAATAGTAAGAGGGGCAGAAAGAAAACACTGTGAATGTGACAATCACAGAAATCAGTGAAAAGAAACTATTTTAAGGAGTGAATCATCAACCTCTTCAAATTCTGCCAAGATCAGGTAAGAAGAGAACTTCAGTCTCTATTGGATTTAGCAAGATGGAGGTTGCTGCTGGTTTTAACAGAAGCCTCAGTGCCATGGGAGGAGCAGAAGAGAGGAATGGATTGAAGAGTGAATGGAGATGAGAAAGTAGAAGCACCTTTGGTGGACAACTCTTTGTAAAAAACTGGATGTGTATGGGGACAAGAGAAAGCATTATTTGGAGGAGGGTTTGAGATCAAGAGAAGGTTTTCTAAAGATGCAACTTCCTAAAGCTTGTTTGAGTAGAGATGGATAGGATGAAGATGTAGGAGCTAAGTCCCTGAGAAGGCAGGAGAGGATGGGCCCATCCACATTCTTGGCTGCTATGGTGGCCATGAAAATCAGCTGCTCAGATCTCCTGCTGTGGGAAACATAATTGACTGATGACCTCAGCTGCTATCCTTCTGGATCCACCCCCACGTCCCTGCTGAAACCATGCTTCCCACAGGCTGTCCCTGGTAAATGACTAAGCATGGTAGCGCCATTCCTGTGGCAATTTTGGCACGAGGATTCCCCCTGCTAACCCTTTCTGGGAACTGTGCTGCAGTCTGAGACTCCTCTGGTCCCATCATCCTTCCCCCCTCTCCTGTGCAAGTGCCAGACCTGCCCTATGGTCTGAAGGCTCTCTCTGCCTTCTCTGCCTATGCCTTTTTATCCTTCACAGGCATTTCCCCCAATAAATCTCTTGCATGTGTACTCCTGTCTACAGGTCTGCTTCTAGGAAGACCCAAGCCTACATAGCTAATGACCCCAATCAGTCTCTGTTTATGGATTACTCTCCTCTGGCCATCAGGCTTGTCATTCTCACTTCTGATTTAGACAACTTCAACTGGAATTTTGCAGTGAGTGACCTCAACTTCTTGCTTCACCATCATTCTTTCCCCCTTCTGCTGAGTACATTGTTCACACTACTCTCAGAGTAATGTTTAAAAATAAATATTTGGTTGTGTGATCTTTCCAAACTGAGTCAGCTTTATGACTTACCTGCCTTAAATTCTACAGTCTTCCCATCATGCCCAGAATACCATGGAAACTCCTCACCATGGCCTTTCTGACATCTCCTAGCACATTCCCCACGCTGTTTCTCAATCATGCACAACTTATTCCCTCTCGAAGGCCTTTCCTTTCCTTCCTTTCTTGCTATTTCCAGCTCTTCAGATGGCACACCCCTCACTTCATTCAAGTTTCTGCTCCAATGTCACCTCCTTAGAGAGACTTTACCTGATCACATCTGTAATTGCTCACCTCACCCCCACCCACTGTCATTCTTCAGCCCTTTATTCTGCTTCATCTTTTTCTTGGCATTTATCACTTTCAGAAATTATTTGGGCTCAATATATATTTAAATTAAAGAATATTAGGCTTTAAAGATTCTGACAGCTACATATTATCTAGAACAACATAGTCTGGTAGAAATATGATGTGAACCACATACGTAATTTCAAAGTTTCTAGGAACTCTCTGTAATGTCTTAAGCTTTCTAAAATAGTGAGCATGAATGGGGTTTGGCAGCTGTATGAAAGGATGTAAAATTCCCCAAGTGGCCATAGCTTTTGGTTGTGGAAAAGGCAAACTTACCTCACAGGGGTAAAAGCTTTCTACCTCATAAAGAAAGCACAGAAAGAAGAGATGTGTGACTTGGCTTTACCATGAAGTAGTCCTATGACCTTGGGCAGGTCACTTGGGTCCAGGATGTCAAATAGGTTTTACTTTTCATGTCATCTTCTATCAACTGATAGTGGCTGCCTGGAGGTCAGCTGACAGAAGGATTCTAAGGCTTAATCTGAGCTTCTTGGGAAACAGTTCTTTGATCAGTTACTGATGTCTGCCTTGGGTACCACTAGGAAAATTGGGCTGGATGTTTTGACTCCCTCTAAGACTAAATTTTTTTCTTATTCAAAAGGGGATAAAAATAACAGCTCTCTCAGTCCAACATGGATACTATGAAGCTTAAATGGAGTAGGCTGAGAAAATGTTATGAAAGTCCAACACAACACTAAAATATTATTAGAAATATGTCTTAGTACAGTTAGGGACAATATAATGGGTTTGTGTGTGTGAGTCTGCATGCGTGCCTACCTGCATGTGCTTATTTTCCCCCTAGGGAATAAAGAGAGGTAGAGGTCAATGTTTTCCAAGAAGCTGGGTCTAGAAAAATACTCAGTTGTGCCAAGCTCAGGCTGTGGAAAAGCTGTCTTGATGAAGATTAAACCAATTAATGAGCTTTTAAAAAAAATCTTCAATTTGGCCTTCCCCCCACTTAGAGTCAATTTATTATATGTGTGTATGCACATTTTTAATCTGTAAATGTTTTCAAAACAATAGTCTCTTTACAGGTTAGTTCGAATTCTTAAAAGGCTCAATTTCTGCTGCTTTGAGAAGGAGAGTGTCATTTTTCCTCTTTTATAAACCACTTATGGTCTGACCACATTTACTCCTTTTCTCTACCAGGGCATCTTTCTTGGCTTCTCCCCTCTCTGCAGATGCTCAAGCCACCTCAGTAAATCCACTATTATTGATTCAGGAAGAGGCTTTGATTCTGCAAACCACAAGCTGTTACTCATGAAACTATGACAACTTGGTATTAGCTACAAATCAATGAACTTTTTAAATGCAGTCGAAGCAACAAAACTAGCTTACTGCTAAACCTTGATAAGCCCACCCAGGAACTGCCAAACCTTTATCTTCACAGCCATGTGATCTTTGCTGCTTTGATAGCCCCTTTGCCACATTGATAAGGATTACACATCTTGTGGGAGAGGTTGCGTTCTCTGGAAACGTTTCTAAGGTGGCTGCAGGAGAAAAAGGAAACTCTTTCTATGCGTGGGCTGTAATAGGTCAGCATCCTCAAATAAACCCATTCTCAGCCCCCCTCCTTTTCACCTGAGCTGTTCTTTAGGGACAAAATCGAAAATGGGAACTTGTCAGGGAAGGGTTCAAGCTGTGACAAAGTGCTCTTGCATGATTCACTGGAGAGGGCATTTAGATCTCCAATCTCTCCCTGGCCTTTGCTTCATAGCAGGACTAGTCTCTTTCTCTCTTTATTTCCCTCTCTTAGCCCTTACTCAATAAAATATATATAACTGGGTCACTTAGACATCTGATATTTGCTCTTATCATTATGACCCTTCTTTTACATGGGTCACTTTCATCTGGAGTTTGGCTTTGGATGAGTTTAGTATAATTTAGGAGAGCAACAGGGATAGTTATCCTGGGGAGACTCTTTGGAGGGGTATGGGAAGAGCAATACTAATCTCCCATGTGTCATCAGCCTGCAGCTGGAATGGCCTGAGGGTCCATGGTCACTGCTTGTTAAATTGACCCTCTGAGGAGACCTTCAAGATGGCGGAGGAGGAAGACATGGAGATCACCTTCCTCCCCACAAATACAACAGAAATACATCTCTATGTAGAACAACTCCTACAGAACACCTACTGAATGCTGGCAGAGACCTCAGACTTCCCAAAAGATATATATATTTTTTTTCCTTTTTTTCTTTTTGTGAGTGTGTATGTGTATGCTTCTTTGTGTGATTTTGTCTGTATAGCTTTGCTTTTACGATTTGTCCTAGGGCTCTGTCTGTCCTTTTTTTTTTTTTTTTTTTTTAGTATAGTTTTTAGTGCTTGTTATAATTGGTGGATTTGTTTTTTGGTTTGGTTGCTCTCTTCTTTTTTTCTTTTTATTTATTACTTTTCAATTGTTCTATTTTTAATAAGTTTATTTATTTTTTTATTTTAATAACTTTCCCTCCCTTCCTTCCTTCCTTCTTTCCTTCCTTTCTTTTTTTCTCCCTTGTCTTCTGAGCCGTGTGGCTGACAGGGTCTTTGTGCTCCGGCCAGGTGTCAGGCCTGCGCCTCTGAGGTGGGAGAGCTGGGTTCAGAACATGGGTCCACCAGAACCTCCCGGCTCCACGTAATATCAAATGGCGAAAGCTCTCCCAGAGATCTCCATCTCAATGCTAAGACCCAGCTCCACTCAACACCAGCAAGCTACAGTGCTGGACACCCTATGCCAAACAACTAGCAAGACAGGAACACAACCCCACCCATTAGCAGAGAGGCTGCCTAAAATCATAAGATCACAGGAACCCCAAAAAACACCACTGGACGTGGCCCACTAGAAAGACAAGACCCAGCCTCATCCACCAGAACACAGGCACCAGTCCCCTCCACCAGGAAGCCCTACACAACACACTGAACCAACCTTAGCCACTGGGGGCAGACACCAAGAACTACGAACCAGCAGCCTGTGAAAAGGAGACCCCAAACACAGTAAGTTAAGCAAAATGAGAAGACAGAGATGAAGGAGCAAGGTAAAAACCAACCAGACCAAACAAATGAAGAGGAAATAGGCAGTGTACCTGAAAAGAATTCAGAGTAATGATAGTAAAGATGATCCAAAATCTTGGAAACAGAATGGAGAAAATACAAGAAATGTTTAAAAAGGACTTAGAAGAACTAAAGAGCAAACAAGCAGTGATGAACAACACAATAAATGAAATTAAAAATTCTCTAGAAGGAATCAATAGCAGAATAACTGAGGCAGAAGAACGTGGCCTGGATAAGTGACCTGGAAGGTAAAATAGTGGAAATAGCTACCACAGACCTGAATAAAGAAAAAAGAATGAAAGAATTGAGGACAGTCTCAGAGACCTCTGGGACAATATTAAACACACCAACATTCAAATTATAGGGGTCCCAGAAGAAGAGGAGAAAAAGAAAGGGACTGAGAAAATATTTGAAGAGATTATAGTTGAAAACTTCCCTAATATGGAAAAGGAAATACTCAGTTAAGTCCAGAAAGTGCAGAGTCCCATACAGGATAAATCTAAGGAGAAACATGCCAAGACACATATTCATCAAACTAGCAAAAATTAAATACAAAGAAAGAATAATAAAAGCAGCAAGGGAAAAACAAAAATATACAAGGGAATCTCCATAAGGTTAACAGCTGATCTTTCAGCAGAAACTCTGCAAGCCAGAAGGGAGTGGCAAGACATATTTAAAGTAATGAAAGGGAAAAACCTACAACCAAGATTACTCTACCCAGCAGGGATCTCATTCAGATTCGACAGAGAAATTAAAACCTTTACAGACAAGCAAAAGCTAAGAGAATTCAGCACCACCAAACCAGCTCTACAACAAATGCTAAAGGAACTTTTCTAGGCAGGAAACACAAGACAAGGAAAAGACCTATAATAACAAACCCAAAACAATTAAGAAAATGGTAATAGGAAAATATATATCAATAACTACCTTAAATGTAAATGGATTAAATGCTCCAACCAAAAGACACAGACTGGCTGAATGGATACAAAAACAAGACCCATATATATGCTGTCTACAAGAGACCCACTTCAGACATAGGGACACATACAGACTGAAAGTGAGGGGATGGAAAAAGATATTCCATGCAAATGGAAATCAAAAGAACGCTGGAGTAGCAATTCTCATATCAGACAAAATAGACTTTAAAACAAAGACTATTACAAGAGACAAAGAAGGACACTACATAATGATCAAGGGATCAATCCAAGAAGAAGATATAACAATTGTAAATATTTATGCACCCAACATAGGAGCACCACAATACATAAGGCAAATACTAACAGCCATAAAAGGGGAAATCAACAGTAACACAATCATAGTAGGGGACTTTAACACCCCACTTTCATCAATGGACAGATTATCGAAAACGAAAATAAAGAAAGAAACACAAGCGTTAAATGATACATTAAACAAGATGGGCTTAATTGATATTTAGAGGACATTCCATCCAAAAACAACAGAATACACTTTCTTCTCAAGTGCTCATGGAACATTCTCCAGGATAGATCATATCTTGGGTCACAAATCAAGCCTTGGTAAATTTAAGAAAACTGAAATCGTATCAAGTATCTTTTCCAACCACAGCGCTATGAGACTAGATATCAATTACAGGAAAAAATCTGTAAAAAATACAAACAACACATGGAGGATAAACAATACACTACTTAATAACCAAGAGATCACAGAAGAAATCAAAGAGGAAATCAAAAAATACCTAGAAACAAATGATAATTAAAACACAACGACCCAAAACCTATGGGATGCAGCAAAAGCAGTTCTAAGAGGGAAGTTTATAGCAATACAATCCTACCTCAAGAAACAAGAAACATCTTAAATAAACAACCTAACGTCACACCTAAAGCAATCAGAGAAAGTAGAACAAAAAAACCCCAAAGGTAGCAGAAGGAAAGAAATCATAAAGATCAGATCAGAAATAAATGAAAAATAAATGAAGGAAACAATAGCAAAGATCGATAAAACTAAAAGCTGGTTCTTTGAGAAGATAAACAAAATTGATAAACCACTAGCCAGACTCATCAAGAAAAAAAGGGAGAAGACTCAAATCAATAGAATTAGAAATGAAAAAGGAGAAGTAACAACTGACACTGACGAAATACAAAGGATCATGAGAGATTACTACAAGCAACTATATGCCAATAAATTGCACAACCTGGAAGAAATGGACAAAATCTTAGAAATGCACAACCTTCTGAGACTGAACCAGGAAGAAATAGAAAATATAAACAGACCAATCACAAGCACTGAAATTGAGACTGTGATTAAAAATCTTCCAACAAACAAAAGCCCAGGACCAGATGGCTTCACAGTCAAATTCTATCAAAGATTTAGAGAAGAGCTAACACCTATCCTTCTCAAACTCTTCCAAAATATAGCAGAGGGAGGAACACTCCCAAACTCATTCTACGAGGCCACCATCACCCTGATACCAAAACCAGACAAAGATGTCACAAAGAAAACTACAGGCCAATATCACTGATGAACATAGATTCAAAAATCCTCAACAAAATACTAGCAAACAGAATCCAATAGCACATTAAAAGGATCATACACCATGATCAAGTGGGGTTTATCCCAGGAATGCAAGGATTCTTCAATATATGCAAATCAATCAATGTGATACACCATATTAAGAAATTGAAGGAGAAAAATCATATGATCATCTCAATAGATGCAGAAAAAGGTTTCGACAAAATTCAACACCCATTTATGATAAAGACCCTCCAGAAAGTAGGCACAGAGGGAAATTACCTCAACATAATGAAGGCCACATATGATAAATCCACAGCCAACATCATTCTCAATGGTGAAAAACTGAAAACATTTCCTCTGAGGTCAGGAACAAGACAAGGTTGTCCACTCTCACCACTATTATTCAACATAGTTTTGGCAGTTGTAGCCACAGCAATCAGAGGAGAAAAAGAAATAAAAGGAATCCAAATCGGAAAAGAAGAAATAAAGCTGTCACTGTTTGCAGATGACATGATACTATACATAGAGAGTCATAAAGATGCTACTAGAAAACTACTAGAGCTCATCAATGAATTTGGTAAAATAGCAGGATACAAAATTAATGCCCACAAATCTCTTGCATTCCTACACACTAAAAATGAAAAATATGAAAGAGAAACTAAGGAAACACTCCCATTTACCATTGCAACAAAAAGAATAAAATACCTAGGAATAAACCTACCTAAGGAGACAAAAGGCCTGTATGCAAAAAACTGTAAGACACCAATGAAAGAAATTAAAGATGATACAGATAGAGAGATATACCATGTTCTTGGATTGGAAGAATCAACATTGTGAAAATGACTATACTACCCAAAGCAATCTACAGATTCAATGCAATCCTTATCAAACTACCAATGGCATTTTTCACAGAACTAAACCAAAAAATTTCACAATTTGTATGGAAACACAAAAGACCCTGAATAGTCAAAGCAATCTTAAGAAAGAAAAACGGAGCTGGAGGAATCAGGTTTCCTGACTTCAGACTATACTACAAAGCTACAGTAATGAAGACAGTATAGTACTGGCACAAAAACAGAAATATAGATCAACGGAACAGGATAGAAAGCCCAGAGATAAACCCGCACACATATGGTCACTTTAGTTTTGATAAAGGAGGCAAGAATATACAACAGAGAAAAGACAGACTTTTCAATAAGTGGTGCTGGGAAAACTGGACAGCTGCATATAAAAGAATGAAATTAGAACACTCCCTAACACCACACACAAAAATAAACTCCAAATGGATTAAAGGCCTAAATGTAAGGCCAGACACTATAAAACCCCTAGAGGAAGTCATAGGCAGAACACTCTATGACATAAATCACAGCAAGATCCTTTTTGACCCACCTCCTAGAGAAATGCAAATAAAAACAAAAATAAACAAATGGGACCTAACGAAACTTATAAGCTTTTGCACAGCAAAGGAAACCATAAACATGACGAAAAGACAACCCTCAGAATGGGAGAAAATATTTGCAAATGAAGCAACTGACAAAGGATTAATGTCCAAAATTTACAAGCAGCTCAATATCAAAAAAACAAACAACCCAATCCAAAAATGGGCAGAAAACCTAAACAGACATTTCTCCAGAGATGATATACAGATTGCCAACAAACACATGAAAGGATGCTCAACATCATTAATCATTAGAGAAGTGCAAATCAAAACTACAATGAGGTATCCCCTCACACCAGTCAGAATGGCCATCCTCAAAAAAATCAACAAACAATAAATGCTGGAGACGGTGTGGAGAAAAGGGAACCCTGCTGCACTGTTGGTGGGAATGTAAATTGATACAGCCACTGTGGAGAAGAGTATGGAGGTTCCTTAAAAAACTCAAAATAGAACTATCATACAACACAGCAACCCCACTACTGGGCATATACTCTGAGAAAACCATAATTCAAAAAGAGTCATGTACCACAATGTTCATTGCAGCTCTATTTACACTAGCCAGAACATGGAAGCAACCTAAGTGTCCATCAACAGATGAATGGATAAAGAAGATGTGGCACATATATACAATGGAATATTGCTCAGCCATAAAAAGGAAAGAAATTGAGTTATTTGTAGGAGGCGGATGGACCTAGAGTCTGTCATACAGAGTGAAGTAAGTCAGAAAAAGAAAAACAAATACCATATGCTAACACATATATATGGAATCTAGAAAAAAAAAATGGTTCTGAAGAACCTAGGGGCAGGACAGGAATAAAGATGCAGATGTAGAGAATGGACTTGAGGACACGGGAATGGGGAAGGGTAAGCTGGGACGAAGTGAGAGAGTGGCATGGACATATATACACTACCAAATGTAAAATAGATAGCTAGTGGGAAGCAGCCGCATAGCACAGGGAGATCAGGTCTGTGCTTTGTGACCACCTAGAGGGATGGGATAGGGAGGGTGGGTGGGAGACCCAAGAGGGAGGAGATACGGGGATATATGTATATGTATAGCTGATTCACTTTGTTATAAAGCAGAAACAAACACACCATTGTAAAGCAATTATACATGGCAAATTATACATGGCCCAGTAGAAAACAGTACCCTCTTCGTCGAGAGGCCTTGTTGGGCATTGCCCCTGTTATATAGGACCTAACTGACCAGGGCCTTATTAGACCATGTCAATCAGCTTGTAACACCCCCAATCTCCCCACAAAGATACCCAGTGGGTAATACCAGAGGTGCAGGGCCTCAGGGCAGCCAATGAAGCCACCGAGGATATACATCCAGTAGTCCCTAATCTCTACACCCCGCTGACCACTCTACTGTCCACCAGGATCTGGCATTCTGTATTAGATTGAAAACATGCCTTCTTCTTTATTCCATTAGCCCCAGAGTCACAAGAAATGTTTGCTTTTGCGTGTCAGGACCTAAATATGCAACAATAACACTGCTGGACAGTCCTGGTCCAAGGGTTCAAAAAATTCCCCTGCTATCTCTGGGGAAACTTTAGCTAAAGACCTAAAAGACCTACATCTGGAGGAAGGAACCCTCCTCCAGTATGTAAATGACGTTCTGATCACCAGCCCTACTAAGGAGGCCTCTGACAAAAATACTGTAACCACTCTGAACCATCTAGCCGATAAAGGATTTAAGGTGCCCACGAAAAAGATTCAAATATCACAATCTAGGGTGACCTAACCAGGCTTCATTCTCACAGAAGGTCAGGGAAACCTATCCCAGGAAAGGAAGGAAGCCATTTGCAGCCTCACCCCTCCTAAAACTAGAAGGCAGCTTAGGGATTTCCTGGGAATGGCTGTGTTTCGCTGCCTCCAGATCCCTAACTTGCTTGTCTAATAGCTAGGCCTCTATACGAAAAGTTGAAAGGAAAGGATAATGATCCTTTTCAGTGGAATTCAGAATGTGAAGGGGCCTTTCAAGACTTGGGAAAGCAAGGGAGTTCCCTGGTGGTCTAGTGGTTAGGATTCCGGGCTTTCACTGCTGTGGCCGGGGTTCAAGCCCTGGTGGGGGAAATGAGTGCCCAAAAAAAAAAAAAAAAAAAAAGAATTGGAAAAGCAATTACTTCAGGTCCCTGCTCTGGCCCTCCCAGATGTAGCTAAACCCTTGGACCTTTACATACATGAGAAAAGGGGGGTTGCCACTGGGGTGTTAGCTCAAACACTGGGACTCCCTTACTCGAGTGGTTGCATGGCCTCGTTGCCTACGGGCAGTAGCAGCTACTACCACCCCGCTAAAGGAGGCTAAAATGTTCATGTTTGGTCAGCCGGTCACTAGATGGACTGCACACCAGGTTCAGGCTTTAGTAAGTTCTAAGGGAACAGACTGGCTATCCCCCAGAAGGCTGTTTCAACCCACGCTATGCTTTTAGACAACCCAGGAGCTACCGTAAAAGCCTATCACAAGCTGAATCCTGCCACCCACAGAAACAGGGCCCCTGGAGCATGATTGTATAGAAACCACAGACACTGTCTATTCCAGTCACATCTGACCGAGAAAGTGAGCCTCTCGCAAACGCCCGAAGAGGAATGGTTCACGGATGGAAGCAGTTTTATGAGAGGGAAAAAGGCTGGCAGGAAACAGTAACCTCCCACTCGAGTCAAAGAAGCAGGAAGCCTACCCCCCAGGGACTTCTGCCCAAAATGCAGAGCTGATAGGCCTCACCTGAGCGGGACAAAAGGCAGAGGAGGGGTTTGTTACTGGCAAAGCCCATTGACAATTCCCAAGAAATAACAGCAGAATCTGGGTAATAAAATAAAGTCTAACCTTTTTTTTTTCCTTTGGGCTTAGTCTAGTTTCACTTGCTCATAGGGTGCAGCTGGCAGACGCCTCGCACCAGGCCCTTCAGACCGGAGTTCCCATAGTGCAAAAAGGCTTGCACAGACGCCTCAGCTGGCCAGGTGGGGCCGTGTGCAGAAGCGCAGCGCACGATACCTCAGTTCAAGATGGCGGCGGCGGGCCGTGCGCAGAAACGCTGTGCCCGGCACTAAGGTGTGGAGCGAGCGTGAGCGGCACAGCTGCGACAGTCTCGCGAGCATTCTGCCGCTCGCCTCCCCGCTGACGAGATCCCTATAAAGCAGCCCCGCTGCCCACAGCCTGCTGGGAGAGTATGTGCTCTAGAGCGGGAGCTGGCGCCTCTCCCGTCTTTAATCAAAGAATAAAACTTTCCTTTGCGTCTGACCCGAACACGTTCTCATTCTATTGGCTCCAACGACACCAGGCAGGAGGACCCTTGTTGCAGCCCGACTTGCAAAGGTCAGTAATAATAAGGTCTAACTCCTTTTGTGCCTACTCTAGTTTCACTTGCCTACAGGGCGCCGTGTGCGGAGTCCTTGCACCTAACATTTAGGATTAGAGTTTCTAGCCTGCGCCCCACACTTCAGCTTGGTGCGCTGGGCCGGGTAGAGAAGACCCGTGTGCAACAGGCCTGCGTAGGACCCGCGAGAGCTCTGCCCCTCCCTCCACACTCTGTAAACCAACCCCGCCAGCCGCCTGTCGGGGAGAACGTGTAGAGCATAAGCTCCCGCCTCTCCGTTCTTTGATCAAAGGCTAAAACTTTCCCTTGTGCCTGAACTGAATTTGGTCTCATTGAGGTCCCACTCAAAAGGGTCGGCGACACTTGGTGCCACAGTTACAAGAAGGCAGGGGTGTGGTGCTTTCTCAGCACAAGAGGCAGCGGCAGTGGTGGCAGAGTGGTGCTCCTGGTGTGAAAGAGGCCGACCGGCCAATCGAGGTGTCCAGAGCTCAGGGCCAGTGTTAACGGTGTCCTCACTAACTCAGTTCTGTGGTGTGATTTTGGGCATTGTTCCTGAAGGCTGAACCTCAAACCTGGTTCTCCATCCCCTGGTGAGTGTATGAGCTACCCTTTATCCATAAAATAACAAACTGACAACCCCTCAAGCAAACAAACCCAAAGTCCCTCCTTTTCCGATTGAACATACAGAGTCAGCTTCAGTGTATGAGCTTTCAAGGATGGTCTATTGTAATGTTATCCAGGGAAGCAATAGATCCCCAGGCAGAAAGATGCCTTTCTTATTCAGGAAAGAAGTTGTAAAGGCCTGTGTTTTTGTCCTGAAGCAAAGGTTATCTCAAGTTTGCAAGGTGGTAAGCTACAGCAGAGCCTGTACGCAGGAAAAAATTTCCCTCAAAATGCAGCTAGCAATTTGAATGCCTAGAGAGGTTTTTATTTGAGGCCCTGTAATTCTATATCACAGAGCCAGGAAAGGAGCATTTTGGCAAGAAAGATTGGAAGGCCATGGTTGTAGTTGGCTTCCTGGACACGAAGTGACCTGTGGGGAGTCCCTGCTGAAATCTCACACAGTCCTCTGATATCCCACCAGGATGAATTGTTTAAGAATCACACCCTTGAGCTTCCCAGGTGGCGCAGTGGTTAAGAATCCGCCTGCCAATGCAGGGAACACAGGTTTGAGCCCTGGGCTGGGAAGATCCCACATGCCTCGGAGCAACCAAGCCCGTGCGCCACAACTACTGAGCCTGCGCTCTAGAGCCCGCGAGCTACGACTGAGCCCGTGAGCCTGTGTTCCGCAACAAGAGAAGCCACAGCAAAGAGAAGCCTGTGCACCACAATGAAGAGTAGCCCCTGCTCGCTGCAACTGGAGAAAGCCCGCGCGCAGCAACGAAGACCCAACACAGCTAAAAATAAATACATAAATAAATTTATTTAAAAAAAAAAATCACACCCTTAAACTACAGCATGTGGTCACTTGATGGATGGAACTCTGTAGTATAGTCTATTTGAACGTTCACAGAGTCCTACCCAAATCAGTCATTTCTCTTTGGCACAGTTGAATTCGAACCGATTTTTTTTTTTTTTTTGACAGTGATTAGCCTACAGTTTGAATTGTGTCTTAAGGCTCTTCCTGTTGAAAAACTTCACCCCAGAGTATTCATCCATCTCCTATTAACAATGGTGGGAGTGCAGGCATCCCACGTGTCTGAAATAGGAATAAAGTTGCCTACTATGTACATGCTAAAATGAAGTAGGACTCAGAAAGCCCTCTTTTCTTCTGTCTAAAATTGGAATTTTGTTTAGTGCAAAGACAGTCCCTGTCCACAGAATCGAAGGCTGAGGATAGACTAATAAATGTGGTATGAAGTCTTCGTTGTTCATAAGTAACTCCTCAAGAAGATTTATCACATGTAAGAAGCAGAGTGTAGAGTTGTACCTGTGGACAAGTTGTACCCAAAAGCTTTTTTGCTCTTCATGCAAGATGCTTGGTTCAGAGGCTTGCTGAGAAGAAAGACAATATGGAATTCTGAGAATAAATCCGTCAAGTTAAGGAGTCTATAACATTTGCTGGATGACAGAAAGCTTTTTTCGAAGATGGGGTAAACTCTATGTTCAGTCTGAGGGAATCTGTAATCCGAAGAGTCATTTTGTGTAAAATTTTTGTTAAGGGCTGGGGTAAACACCTATACTTTGTCTTAAAGATAATGAGATATGTTGTTATGGAGGAGTTTCCTATAGCAGATACAGAGAATTCTGGATTCTGTGAAATCTAGAGAGTTCATCTTCAGACTGTAAGCTCCAAAAGACTAACTCTTTGAGTGGTCAGTACTTACTTGTTTTTCTACAGTTCCTCACAGAAGTCATGTTGTGGGCAGCTATGCCACCAAATCTATTAAGGCTAAATCCAAATTTCATTAAAAGTAAAATTTTGGCAAATGAAATTGTTTATGAGAGGCTGTGAGCTTGAATTTCTATGTAGCTTCCTGTGTGTTCCAATCGTGATGTCAGTCACCTAATTATGTCAAGGTTGTATTTTTTCTTCCCTGGCATTCCAATTAAGAGGCCAGGTCATCATTCTCCTGGTGGTTCAGATGGGATGGAAGACACTCAACAATATGTTTAAACTGCCTCTAATGAGCAATTGGGTTTTATTATTATTTTTTTAACCTTTTGTATCCTAGAATGTTATTGATGAAAACTTAAAATCTGGAATTTATTTTGAAAATACAGTCGTTTACTTAGCAAGATTGGATGGCAAATAGGTTGGGGGGCTTGTACTCAGTGTTTGATCAGGGCAAGAGCAACCAGTCATGGTCCGGACAAACTGTCTACCTCAGGGGTCCAGAAAGTGTTCATGAAGCTCATATTCCAATCCAGTTCTATTTGGTTTGGGGTTCACATTCTTTACATTTTTAATTGTTAGGTTATCCATTTCTATGCTCTTTCAGAATAAGTTAGTTAGAAGTTAATTAGAAATATAGGTAATAGGACTGGATGAGGAACTTGGGTCAACTCCAGGTATAATTAGTTTTTTAAATAGGTATATTGAGATATACATAACATTTAATTTATTCATTTAAAGTATACAGTTCATTTTTAAAAAAATTTTTATTGGAGTATAGTTGATTTACAATGTTGTGTCAGTTTCAGGTGTACAGTAAAGTGAATCAGTTATACATATACATATCTCCACTTTTTTAGATTCTTTTCCCATACAGACCGTTACAGAGTATTGAGTAGAGTTCCCTGTGCTATACACTAGGTCCTTATTAGTTCATTGTTCTCTAGTATATTCACAGGGTTGTGCCATCATCACTGTAATCTAATTTTAGATCATTTTCAACTGCCCAAAGGAAACCTCACGCCCATTAGCAGACACTCCCTACCTGCCGAACCCCCAGCCCTAGGCAACTACTAACCTACTTTGTGTATCTATAGGTTTGTCTCTTCTGAACATTTCATATAAATGGAATTTTACAATATGTGGTCTTTTGTGACTAGCTTCTTTTACTTAGCATAATGTTTTCAAGGTTCGTCCATGTTGTAGCATATATCAGTACTTCATTCATTTTGTTACTAAATAATATTCCACTTAATATATTATACCACATTTGGTTATACATTCATCAGTTGATGAATATTTGGGTTGTTTCCACTTTTTAGCTGTTATGAATAATACTGCTCTGAACATTCACGTAGAAGCTTTGGTGTGGACATGTGTTTTTGATTCTCCTGTATATTTAGGAATGGAATTGCTGGGTCTTTTTGAGGAACTGTCAGACTGTTTTCCACAATGGCTGTGCCACTCTACATTCCCACCAGTAATGCGTGAAGATTTCAATTTCTTCAAATAGTTGCCAGTGCTTGTTATTATTTTTGAATTACTGTTAGTTTTTAATGAAGCCTTTTTATTTTCACTTTCTATGCTCTCCTGTGATTTCCTGGCACTCCTGTCTATTGTTGCCCACTATTCTGGGCTCTTTTCTGGCTGCCCCTTGGCCCCTGTTGCAATGTGCTAGCTGAGATTATTGTGTGCAGAACTCATATTTTGAACTTTCCCTTTCTCCTTCAAAATATAACCATCCTGTATGCTATTCCATTATGACTCTGCTGTGTTTATGTATCAATTTAATAAACTCATTTTATTAAGAAGTAATGACTGATAATAGTCTGCTATGCTACCTCTCCCTGGAATTCTGAATTTTAACAGGAGACTGTTTAAAGAGTCTGTGGGATACCTTAGTCTATGGGATAAATTATTCACAGCAAAGTTTAGGCAGGATACAAGGAAATGGTTGAGAAATATGTTTTCAGCTGAACCTAAGTGACTAATCTGACTTGATTTGTTTCTTTTCTGGTACAGCTCTGCAAAGGTGCCGAGAATAAGGAGCTCTTACAACTGGAGGATCCAGTCCTCTTTGTTCCTGTCCTACAAAACCACCACTAAGGTAATGCTGTATATTATTGATTTGGTCTAACTATAAGTAAAATCATATTTAGCACATTACTTAGCCAACTTTCAGAAAATTGGAAATAATTTAAAAATTCCTTAGCAGATTACAGTTGTGTTGGGAAGTTGGTCAAATTAATGAATACAAACCAGGCTAACTATATATATTTTCGAAGAGTATCTAAAGGGTTCTAGTCTTCTCCAAAAGCTACTACTTTGGATACTGGGTCTGCATTTCAGGGATTTATTTGAAGACTACTTATAAATAGAATATCTTAAAGAACATTTCACCTCTTTTCTAATCAATGGGAAAATTAGGCTTTCTAGTAATTTGTAGTCAAATCAATCACTTCACTGAGTTGTAAATTCTGTTATTTATGTTGTTGCTTCTCCCCGGGCACATACTTGGCTCTCACCCATGTTATGGGAGTTGGCTCTTACGGTTTTGCTCTTCATGAGAAAAGGAGCTGCTGAAAACAAGGTTCCACACTGTGTAATTTCTATGGCTGGTATTAATGCAGACAGTATAGTCACCATAAAGAAGAAAAATCACCAGTGGAAGATAAAAAGGTATTTTAAAGATATTTTAAAGATATTTTAAAACTAAAATACTAGTTGCATTACAATCACATTCTAGTGCTGCAATAAATTGCATGAAGCCAATAAAGCAAAACTAACTGAAGATATTTGGCACAAACCAAAAAATGAAATGAGAGTCATTATGCAGTCTGCTACAGGGACATGGCTCGATGTAGTTAAAGCAATAAACTACCTGGGAGTAATCTTTACTTATTTTAAATTGCATATTCCAATTGCAAAGCTGTTTTTGGCGTTTTTGCCACACAACTTTACTGAGCTAAGGAAAGAATTACATGTCTGAATAAGTCATGTTCTAAATATTCTTCCTATCTCCAGTAACTCATAACTCACTTGTGCCATAATATTGTTTATTCTAAGATTAATCATGGTTTTCTGCCATAAATTAGTTTTTCTCCAACAGACTGGAAGTGAATTGATCCTGAACTCCAATAACTACTTATTTTATCAGTAGCTTCCAATCTTTCCTTTATTTACTAGGCTTTTTAGGTTTTCAGGATCAATGAGCTTTTCTTATGACTAAAGGAACCCAAATAGGTCAAAACTGTTGGGATTTGAGAAGTGAACTTTTACATAGTTTTAAGTGGTTTTCCTGGAAGACAGATTATCTGAGGTGATGGGTGATTTGACCAGGTGTACTGTTCTTTTATATGTTAATAGATCTTTTACCTTCAAAAGGATGTTCCCTTGAGTCAGCAGCCCAGAAAGTAATCCTGTCTTTAAAAGGATAAGAATTTGCAAAGTTAGATAAAATCTGGTCAATGGATTACCTCAGCAGTATCCAGGAATATATATAGGGAGTGGGCACCATTGTTTCCTGGATAAGCCAGTGACAGAGTTAGGGCTGTTCTCTTGAACTACTGAGGATAGACGGAGGGTGGGGAGTTCCTGGAAGGGGGAGCAGGCCCCTGTAGAAAGGACAAAATAAACGTATTCTCGCTCTTATTTAGTTATATTTTGACTGTTAAAATGTATTAACAGAACTGTTTGCATTCAATAATTGAGCAGCTTTTTGTTCTTCTTTTTTTTAATTGTAGTATTTATTTATTTATTTTTGGCTGCGTTGGGTCTTCGTTGCTGTGCGTGGACTTTCTCTAGTTGCGGCGAGCGGGGGCTGCTCTTCTTTGCGGTGCGTGGGGCTTCTCATTGCAGTAGCTTCTCTTGTTGCGGAGCACGGGCTCTAGGCTCACGGGCTTCAGTAGTTGTGGCATGCGGGCTCAGTAGTTGTGGCTCGCAGGCTGTAGAGCACAGGCTCAGTAGTTGTGGCTCGCAGGCTGTAGAGCACAGGCTCAGTAGTTGTGGCGCATGGGATTAGTTGCTCTGCGGCATGTGGGATCCTCCCAGACCAGGGCTTGAACCCGTGTCCCCTGCATTGGCAGGCAGATTCCTAACCACTGTGGCACCAGGGAAGTCCCTGTTCTTTGTTTTTGAAGAGAGTGTCCTCATACATTGCTAGTGGGAGTATAAATCAGTGCATCCTTTATGGAGGTCATTTTGTTAACATTCATTAAAAGCCTTAAAAATAAGCACATAAGGGCTTCTCTGGTGGCGCAGTGGTTGAGAATCTGCCTGCCAATGCAGGGGACACGGGTTCGAGCCCTGGTCTGGGAAGATCCCACATGCCACGGAGCGACTAGGCCCGTGAGCCACAACTACTGAGCCTGCGCGTCTGGAGCCTGTGCTCTGCAACAAGAGAGGCCGCGACAGTGAAAGGCCCGCGCACTGCGATGAAGAGTGGCCCCCGCTCGCCGCAACTAGAGAAAGCCCTCGCACAGAAACGAAGACCCAACACAGCCATAAATAAATAAATAAATAAATAAATTAAAAAAAAAAAAAAAAAAAAATAAGCACATAATTTGGCCTAATAGTTACATCTAGGAATTTATACTAGGGAGATCATCATGACTGGGCTAAATATGTTTGTACAAAAAGCATGGTTTGTAGTAGCAATAAGCTAGAAGCCACCTTGACATCTCAGAATTGGAGACTGTTTGAGTAAGTTCTAATAAATGCACAAAGGAGAGTATCAGCCGTTAAATGAGCTATCAGGGGACTTGGAGGGGAAAACTTATGCTTTGGGAAAAGGTGAATGAAATATTACTGAAAAGCAGGTTACAAAATAGCAAGAACAGGATGATGTTCCTTTTTGCTATTAAAATATGCATATTTACATAAAACAAATTAATGTATCAGACTGTTAAGTGTGGTTGTGTCTGCTAGTAGTATTGTGACTTGTTTTCTTCCCTTTATTTGTATGTTTTCCAAGTCTATTATAATGAATATGTATTACTTTTGTAACCAGATTTAAAAAAAGGCTTGAGAAAGAGCTTTAATGAAATTCATGTATTACACTGATTATTCCAATGTGAAATACTATCCTTCCCTCCATCTTTGGGCTTGAAGCAGGCTGAGTAGCAGACAGCCCCGGTTCTTTCCTCCTGGGCCTCCCTTCTCCACCCTGTCCTGGGCAGCTTCTGAAGAATTGCTGTCGGCGCATCTTTGGGGCTGAGGGTCATTTGATCTTTGGGATTGGGAGTCTTTGATTCCATGGGGATCATCATATCAGCTGCCTTTGTGGAGAGGGGTTCATGGAGAGGGTTCTGAAATGTCTTCTGATACTCTATTCCTTTCCTAAACTCACCTCTTCTTCGTTGCCTTGGAAGTTTTGTGGGTGGTAAAGAGCATGTGTTCCGATGACCTTCGTACCCCTTCGAGAGAGGCAGTCATTGAATACTGTGAAGAACTGCTCTAAAGTCAAAGGAATTTGGGTTCAATTCTGGCTCTGTGTGCCCTTGGGCAAGTCAGCTTCTCTGCACCTCAGTTTCCTCGTCAGTGAAATAGATAGTACTTCTCATTTTATTGCCTTTGATTTGGGTTGTGCCCCAAGTGTGTAAAGGCAGTGTAGGATGTCAGAATATGTCACCCCAGAACATGCCATTTGGGCATATTGATTACTTTAAAGGCACTTTGAAGAATAACGGAGGCAAGAAGGGCACTCTGACCTTCCTTTCTCTTCTTGAAAGCAGGAGATAAAACGCCCCTGTGCAAAGTGCCCTTCCTGTACTAGGAGGAAAGAAACATTCTTATCACCAGAGACAGGGAATCAAGGCAGAGAGAAATCTGTACAAACATACCTTGTTAAATAAGCCTTTTTTTAGTTACTTTTCCACAATTAACTGTGCTAGCCCACACCCCTTTGTCTTGTCATATTTTCACCGTTCACCACTCTTTTCCAACCTAGTATATAAGCTTTGGGCCATAACTACTTCTTTGGGTCTTCATTTTTCTCGTGAAGGCTCCCATGTATATGTAAAAATTACTAAGTAAATTTGTATGCTTTTATCCTGTTGATCTGTTTTATGTCAATTTAATTCTTAGGCCCAGCCAGAGACCCTACAAGGGTAGAGGAGAAATTATACCTCCCCTAGTGCAGCCACTGAGAGGTATTTGCTAATTATTTACAAAGAGGACTAGTTACTGATGTCTGACATCTCTGTAGGCCCTGTGCTGAGTGTGAGAGCTGTCCTCTCACCTAATCCTCAGATCGAGTTTATGGGGTAGGCCCTGCCATTATAGTCCCACTTTGCAGATAATGAACCTGAGACTCAGTCGCCCACAACTTCACAGCTACTGAGTGGCTTTTTTAAAAAAAATAAATGTATTTATTTATTTGGCTGCTTTGGGTTTTCGTTGCTGCGTGCAGGCTTTCTCTAGTTGTGGTGAGCGGGGCTACTCTTCGTTGCGGTGTGTGGGCTTCTCACTGCGGTGGCGTCTCTTGTTGCGGAGCACGGGCTCTAGGCGAGCAGGCTTCAGTAGTTGTGGCTCACGGGCTCCAGAGTGCAGGCTCAGTAGTTGTGGTGCACGGGCTTAGTTGCTCTGTGGCATGTGGGATCTTCCTGGACCAGGGCTTGAACCCGTGTCCCCTGCACTGGCAGATGGATTCTTAACCACAGAGCCACCAGGGAAGTCCCTATTGAGTGGCTTTTAATCCCTGCTCTGTTTTGTCCTCGGTGTCTGAAATCAATTACAAGATTTAAAATTATTTGTTGACACTCAAGATTTAGAATTAATTTCTCTTCTAATTACTCATCTCAAGGTCAAAATTGTCAACAGTTCTTAGCTGCCCACAAGGTGCAAGACACCACGCTGGGCGTGTATAAAAAGGACTAGAAGAAAATGTTCTTTGCTATGTTCAAGATTCCTGGTTTCAGTCTATCACCTAACTAATAACTTAAAATAAAGTGGATGCATTTGCATGAGAAGTGTCTTCTGAATCGAATGCAAATGAGCTCAATGGTGGCACATTGTGTCTTTTCCATTATGGTCAACCATCACTGGAATTAATTAATTACATTTTCTTTCTTTTCTTGCAAGGTAACTGCGCTTAAATTTTTGTTACAAAGAGAGCTAATTCCATTGTACTGCCACCAAATGTCATCCTTTAAATAGGTGGGATTTGTTTTTGCTGATGTTTTACAAACCTTGTAATCTTGCCTACAACATTCCTTTCTGTTTGGCCTGGCCTGTTCATCAAGTTTTTGCAGAAAGTCTGTGGCATCACAACGAGTATCACCTTAGCTTCCTTCTGGAGTCCTTCCAGGTGTTAGGAAAGGCATGTTTTTCTACAAAGATGGGAAAAATCACAGCTGTGAGACTGACTTTTCCTCTCAAAATGAGGATTTCAAAATGCCAGCCATCTGAAAAAAACTATGAATAAAAAGATACAACTGACTCCCTTTTTTCCCCTCTTTTAAACCAGCCTCCTTTTCCCTAAAGTCGTAAACCAGTGACAAAATGAATTGATCCAGTGTTTTATTACTCATTTACTGTAAAATATTACACAGTCTTAGCAAGTTGATGAGTGACTATATAAACGAAAACATTCTTGCAATAATTCAAGAAAGTTAGTATGATACAAAATTACGATACACATGAAACTGAGTAGGCAAACATTACTACTACTATTACTATACCGTTACCACTATAAGTTAACATTTATTCAAGGACTTAGTATATGCCAGGCGTATCATTCATTTCTCACAATTATCCTATTGTGGGGTACTATATCTAAACACTTGTTTTTAAACCTCATTTTACAGATGAGGAAATAGAGGTTGTAAGAGGTTTGGTAAATTGCCCAAGATTACACTGCTAGTCAGTGTTGAAACCAAGATCCATACCTAGTCTATCATTTGTCAATGCCTGTCTTTATAGCCACCATGTTATACTGCCTCTTCAAATGATTTCTAATTAGTTTTCATGTTTACACTAACTTATACTACATAGCTTTGCTCAGCCATCATTTAAGAGTAAATTATAAGATCGTTAGCCCATGGTGTCAGTTTTACCTTGGACATGTAAAGTTCATTTGGAGGGAGCATATTCGGATTTCAAGGCTGAAATGAGAGGTGGATGGAATTTCTTGAAGGTCACGTAATCATTTTTATTTTTTTTATTTAAAAAATTTTTTTTTACGTAATCATTTTTAAAAAGAGCTTTGTCTTGAGAGAAATCTATTATCATGTTTGAAATGGTTTCGAACTGAATGTAGCAACGGGGAGACTGCCATTCCAGGGCATTTTGAATTGGACTACGCTGGAGAGCACTTGGTGTGTTGGTGACCACTGCTTCCTGTACAGCCTCAACCTCCCTCCTGAGGTCAGGTCTGGACTTCATTTTGTTTGCTGTATGTTTGCACCTGGGTCTACTAGAGGTACTCTACACTCAGCAGGCTCAAACCACGCTCATAATCTGTCCCCTTAATCTTCTCCGAAATCCCTGTTTGGTTCGTAGCATAACCAACCTTTCAGTTATTTAAGATAAAAATACTCAGTTATCTTTGATTTCCCTGATTGTCCCAAACCAACCTAATTAGCCTATCTGATTACATACTAAGTGCTGTTGTTTCTAGCTCAGATTGTCTCTAGTCTGTTTACCCTCATTTCTATGACTACCTGACTGATCGGCCCCCTTGTCACAACTAAGAAACCAACATTGGCATATGACTATTAACTAAACTTCAGATTTTATTGTATTTTGGGTTTGTTTTTTTTTCCCCCACGAATGTCTTCTTTCTACTCAAGGATTCCATCCAGGATACCACATTATATTAGATGTCATCTCTCCTTAGTCTTCTCTGGTCTGTGACAGTTTTTCAAGTCTTGTTTTTGATAACCTTGACAATTTTGAGGAATGCTGCTGTTGAATGTGTTCTGTAGAATTCTCTCAGTTTGGGTTTGTCAGATGTTTTTCTCCTGGTTAGGCTGGTGTTATGGGTTTTTGGGAAGAAGACTATAGAGGTGAAGTACCATTCTCATCACATCACATCAAAGGTGTAAACTATTAACATGATTTACTGATGTTAACCTTGATCATTTGGTTAAGGAAGTGTTTGCCAGATTTCTTCACTGTAGTTACTTCTATTTTTTTCCCTTTGTATACTCTTTTCTTTAGATGCAAGTCACTAAGCGCGTCATACACTCAAGAAGTGTGTGTGTGTGTGTGTGTAGGAGATAAAGCTGCATTTCCTGGAAGGGAGAGTATCTATATAAATTATTTGGAATTCTTCTGTAAGGAAACCTTGTCTCTAAGCCTAGATTTATTTATTAGGTCATTTGTTTATATCGGTATGGACTCATGAATGTTTATTGTATACTTTGGGTTAACATCCAGTACTACACTAAATTATTACAGCTTTGACCGCTGAGGATCTTTCACATTGGCTCCTGCATTCTTTTTTTTTTTTTTTTTAAATGTCCCTATCCTTTTGTTTTTTGAGTAGTTAATTTTTTTGGCACTACAAGATGTTCTGGGCTCATTTTGTATCTTCCCTGCCCTAGCCTCAGACTCAGCCATATTCCAAGGAGCCCTGGTTCCTTTTATTGGGGAATGGTGTTAGAAGTTAAGATGTGGGTACATGGTGTGCTCATTGCTACTGGAATGTCATTGCTTCTAGGCCCTCCCAGCTGACAGAGCCAAGATATATGTGTGTGTATACTAACTCATGACTACACACATATCTATAATGATTTCTGTCCACTTGTGTCTATAATACGCTAAAAGGGAATTCATGATAATGTCTCAGAATTTAGCACCCAGTGGTTTATTCTAGCCTTTCCCTCCTGCTTATCTGTAATTTCCCTCACCAGTAGTGATAAACCTGGCTCCCACAATCCACCATCTGTTTACCCATTAGTTCAGTCCCAGTGTACATGCGAAATGGTTTCAGAATTTTTAACCTGTAACCCTGTGAGAAACAACTTTACCAACTAGAGTACCCCAACTAGAGTACCATATTAATGTAGATTTCCATTTGTCTCTTGCCTTACATTTTCCAAAGTTACTTAGATGAGTGATTGTTTTCTCCAACCCTGTTCATATATCTGTAAAACATTTCAATTATTTTGTCACAGTCTGTGTTTCATCCTGGGATCCTCCCATCTCCTGGTTAATATTTAAAGAAAAAAAAATCTGCATACATTGAAGTTCACCGTTTGTGATGTAAAGCTCTACGTTTTTTGACAAATGCACAGAAAAATGTATCTACCCTAGTTCCATACAGAATAATGCTATCACCCTTAAATTACTCTGTGCTTCCCCTTTGTAGCCCCCTTCTCATCCACTCCACAGTTTTACTCTGCCTTAAATTTGCCTATGCTCCTCTACTGGTGTCTGACTCTTCCAATGAAAGATGGCTCAAACGTCTTCTCTTCTGTGAATTCCATCTTTTGCATTCTTACCTTCTATCCCACAACACACACATTGCTACTCACATAATAATCATTACTAAGGTTCCCATAGTACTTTGATTCTATTACAGAATTTAAATTTTTTAATGAAATTATTAATGTCATTTTTTGTCTTCTTTATGCCATAGTCAGCTCCTTGGGACCAGGGACTATGCTTTATTCTTTGTTATTTCTCAAGAGCTTGGATTACAGTTTGTGTTCATTAAATGTTTGTGGTTTTCTGAATTGGGTATGTTATAGCTAATATTCAAATTAATCAGCTAATTAAACTGAACAAGTGTTTATTGAGCACCAGATAAGTTCTTGGCAGTTTAATATGTGCTGGCTGTGAGGAATACAAAATGAGTATCCTATTTAAAAATTTCTGTGCATTTATAATATCATTGAAACGATACTTAGTGGTTGATGCTGATGTGTTTGTGGTAGGAGGTTGGATCTGGGGGTGAGGAGGGGTCCTACTTTGGTACTTTGGGCAGGCAAAATTTCAGCGGTCCAGAATTTGGTTTAGGGTATCAGGAAAAGAAATATCAGTTCAGAAAAATAAACAGAAATGAATATGACAAAAACAAAAAGCCAAGGTAACTAGCTCTTTTTGTGTCTCCTCTTAAAAGGGAAACGACAGGCTCAGGGGCCCCATGGCTTACCTGCCTTGCTATATTTATGCTGACAAAGGCAGCTCATGTGTGTTGGATAATAAAGAATTTGTCTGTTTTTGTCTCAGGTTCCTGGCACAGAGCTTCTAAAATTGGAATTTCCCAAATGATAAGAGTATCTTTTTTTTTTTAATTAATTAATTAATTTTTGGCTGCATTGGGTCTTCATTGCTGCGCACGGGCTTTCTCTAGCTGCAGTGAGCGGGGGCCACTCTTCATTGTGGTGCGCGGGCTTCCCATTGCAGTGGCTTCTCTTGTTGCGGACCATGGGCTCTAGAGCACAGGCTCAGCAGTTGTGGCGCAAGGGCCCAGCTGCTCTGTGGCATGTGGGATCCTCCCGAACCAGGGCTCGAACCCATGTCCCCTGCATTGACAGGCGGATTCTTAACCACTGTGGCACCAGGGAAGCCCAAGAGTGTCTTTTTTATTCATGAACTCCCTATCACACCTGAGTTTATGCTAATAAGATGACTCCTGGTTAGCCCCTAGATAGCTTCAGGATGGGGGCTGGTCCCCAGAAAGGCTGACCGTATGATTAGAGGGTTCGACTTTGAGCCAGCTTGACCTCTAGGTAGCAGGGGGATTGGAGATTGAGTTCAATCACATGGCTAGTGATTTAATCAATTGTGTTTACACAGTGAAACCCCAATAAAAACTCTGGACACCAGAGCTCAGTGGAGCTTCCTGGTTGTTGAACACATCCATGTACTGGGAGGGTGAAATGTCCTGATTCCACACGGAGAGGGTATGGAAGATTTGCATTGGGGACCCTCCCATACCTCATCCTGTGTGTCTCTTCATTTGGCTGGTTCAGATTTGTATCCTTTGTAATAAAATTGTCATCATAAGTATAACACTTTCTGGAGTTCTGTGAGTAATTCTAACAAATTATCAAGCCTGTCATGGGAACCTTCAAATTTATAGTCAGTCAGTCAAAAGCATAGGTAGTCTGAGACACCCTGAAACACAATTAGCATCTGAAGTGAGGAGAGTCTTACAGAGCACTGAGCCTTTAACTCGTGGGTCTGTGCTGACTGCAGGTGGTAGTGCCAGAATTGAATTGCAGTAACCAGTTAGGGTTGGAACAGAATATTTGTGCCACCAGTGAGTGAATACACAGCATCAAGGGTTGAATTCCAGGCTTGATGTCAGGGGAGAATGAAATTTGAGGAACTGGTCTCTTAAGCTTCCTCAAATCACAGCTTGTGGGTTTCTTACTACTTATATCATGGTGAAGGCAGATGGGGGGGTGCTATAGCAGAATGTTTGTGTCCCCCCCGTCCCCCAAATTCATATGCTACATTCTAGTATCCAGTGTGTTTATATTAGGAGGCATGGACTTTGGAAGGTAATTAGGTCATGGGAGTAGAACCCTCATGAATGGGATTAGTGTCCTTATAAAAGAGACCCCAGAGAGCTCCCTTGCCCCTTCCACCATGTGGGGATACAGTGAGAAGACAGCCATCTATGAACCAGGAGGTGGGTTCTCACCAGACACTGAATCAGTGAGTCTGTATTTTCCCCGTGGATGGATGTCCCAGGCTTCGGGGGCCACAGCCTGTGGGAGCTTCCCACCTAATAATGCCTTATATAGGGAGGTTCATAATTCTTAATGGTCATGGTAGTAGATGTTTATTTTTTTCTTCTCTAAAGGTAAATGTTATTGATATTGATATCCAAATGCTGTGTTGCTGAAAATAATTGCATTACCAAAATCCAGCTTTATGCTGACAGACCTAATTCTGACTGAATGTAATTTACAAATCAATAAACTGTTATTATCTAAAGTTCCATGCCAGGATCGAAATAGTGCCCTAATTTAATATGACTTAAAACAATTCTGTATTACATTTCTACCCTTGTTCTGTCAGCTCAAAGAAAATACAACCATGTTTGAGGTGGTGACACCTGGGGTTACACCTGCCTGACTTCTTTGGGTGTGATTTTTGGAGACAAGGTTGCAAAGTTGGAAAATATGCCTGTGGGGCCTCTCAGCCTGTTTCTTACTCTTTCTGTTTCCCACTTGGCCTTCAGCTCCCACAAGACCTTCCTTTGTCAGGAGAGCAGCCATCTTCCAGGAGGAAGTGGCTCATAATGGTGATACCTTTCCCAAGGGCATTTACGTTTTAGCAAGAAACTCTTGAACACCTAAAAGTCATTCAGGTGCAAAGGCAAGGGTTGGAATGTGCTGGGTGGAAAAATGCCCCAGGAGCAAAGAGGTGGCACAGACCCAACATTAGCAAGGCCTGGGTTCAGGTTTTAGTTCTGCTGCCCTCTGGCTTTGTCAGCTTTGGTAAGTTGGTTTTTTTTTTTTTTCCCAATAACTTTATTTTATTTATTTATTTTTGGCTGCGTTGGGTCTTCATTGCTGCGCACGGGCTGTCTCTAGTTGCGGTAAGGACTCTTTGTTGCAGTACGTGGGCTTCTCACTGCAGTGGCTTCTCTTGTTGCAGAGCACGGGCTCCAGGCACATGGACTTCAGTAGTTGTAGCATGCGGGCTCAGTAGTTGTGGCTTGTGGGCTCTAGAGCACAGGCTCAGTAGTTGTGGCTCATGGGTTTAGTCGCTCTGCAGCATGTAGGATCTTCCGGGACCAGAGCTCGAACCTGTGTCCCCTGCATTGGCAGGCAGATTCTTAACCGCTGCGCCACCAGGGAAGTCCCACTTTGGTAAGTTTTTTAACTCCTCTGGGGCTTACTATCTTCACTTGTAACACATTGGGAAGGTAGAACTAACATTTACTGAGTGTTTTATACAGTGGTCTCATTTAGTCCTGTCCACACCTTTATATAGCATGCATTATTATTCCCATTTTACAGGAGAGAAAACTGAAGCTTGGCGTATAGAAATTACCTAAGAACATGGATCTGGTGGTAAATGAGAGAGCTTCTGAATGTTTCTGAAACTAGTTGAGTGGTCCACATGGGATGATGAACTGTCCTTACTCCCTCTGCCACACCTACGCAGGGGGCTTTGGGCAACCTTGAACAGTTTTGGCAAGAGATGGAAAGGCAGGCTTCCATCAGCTCCTCAGAGGAGGAGTAGGTATGGGACTGGATGACATCAAATCCAAGGTCATTTGTCCACTGACATTCCTCCTTCCTCCTTGATAACAGGACCCACCCTTGTTCAGATGGCATAAGGCAGCTGTGGTCATCTCATTCCCCTATGGTAGATCTGTACTTGCCTAACAGCTCTCCTTATGACTAGCTGTGACCATCTGTCCCAGTTCTGGACAGTGAGACCTACTGGACAGTCTGCTGGGGGACTTCTGGAAAAGATAATTTCTTCTGACAAAAATAGGTATGGGAAGAGGCTCCCTTCCTTCCCATCCTCTGAGTGGTGTTGTGGGAAGACCTGTTTTTAGAATGGCTACAGTCACATTGTGATGATGAAGTCATGGCAAGGAGAGTCACAGAGATGCTGAAACATCCTGGTAGAGCTTCTTTCCAGGTTTCTATTTAGATGAGCTAATTACATGTCTCTATCACCACTCTTGGTCCCATATTCTGTTACTTGCAGCTGAAGTCACCCTATCTGATAGTCCTGGTCTGCAGGAGTCTGCATCCTCCCCAACCTTCCACCCCTGAGTGTCCTCTCCTAGGGATTTCTGCTAGTGATGACTCTATGAATTTTCAGGCTAGAATTTCCCACTGGGCTGGGTCCTGTGAGGTACACATATCTTTTACCAGACAGGAGTTCCTGGAGAAAAGCTATCCTGTCCCTTATTCATAGGGAATGAAGAACAAGAGAGCAAGGCTGGCTTCTTTTTTTTTTTTTTTAATATTTTAAAAATTTTCTTTATTCATTTTTTTGGGCTGAGTTGGGTCTTCATTGCTGCGTGTGGGCTTTCTCTAGTTGAGGCGAGCGGGGGCTACTCTTCATCGTGGTGCATGGGCTTCTCACTGTGGTGGCTTCTCTTGTTGCGGAGCATGGGCTCTAGGCGTGTGGGCTTCAGTAGTTGTGGCACGTGGGCTCAGTAGTTGTGGCACACAAGCTTAGTTGCTCTGTAACATGTGGGATCTTTCTAGACTGGGGCTCGGACCCATGTCCCCTGCATTGGCAGGCGGATTCTTAACCACTGCACCACCAAGGAAGCCCCAGAGCTGGCTTCCTAATTGCAAGGCTCAGTGCAAAATAAAAATCTGGCACCCCTTGTTCAAAAATTGTAAAGAATTTCAAGACAGTAACAGCAGACCATTAAACCAAGTGTGAGGCTCCTCTGAGCAGGAGACCCTGTATGACTGTTCAAGTCATTTGTTCATGAAGCCATCCTTGCAAGAGAGAGGCAGATGAGAGTTGCTGCCTTCTGGCCAGAATCCAGCCACATGGCTCTCTATTGGTGGGGAAGGAGGTTTCTAGTGTCTTCCAATTCCCACTGAGTTGTTTCCTACTCAGTTTTCTGGTAAGACTATCTCTTTGGAGCTTATGTTTTCTTGATCTGGGTCCCATAATTTTGGCATATTTGTTCTGATATGTTTTTACTCCAAATTTTCACAGGAGGAAAGGGAACTAAAATTATTGAGCCCCTTTGCATCAGGCATTTTCATGTGTATTATCTCTTTTATCATCACACCCTTTTGAGGAGAAGTGTTTTATATCCCTGTTTTACAGATGAGCAAATCAAGATTCAGAGGCATGAAGTGATGGGAGGTATGGTTGGGGTTTCACCCTGAGCTGGTCCATTTCCAAAGTTTGGACTCTTTCCTTTTCATCACCATGCATCTTCTCTCTTGGTTACCTCTTCCTACCCTGTAAAGCTCCAATAACACTCTTAGTTTCCATGAGCCAGTCCCCTCCCTCCCAAGTGAAGTGGGAGCATTATGTCTTGTTCAGCCTTCTCTGTCCACAGCGGGGGATGTTTTAGCAATTACTTTACACTCTGTTTAATCCCATAGGAGTCATCACTGTTGGAGGCTAACAATAAAACAGGCTCATTGGAATTTCCTGAAGGTAAGGCTCTCCTCTAAACAGTTTCATTGTGCTAAACCGTAATGGCAGAGGTTGCTCCTCTCCATGACAACTTTGATTGGCAGGGAAATCCAGACTGCAGGCTGGAGCCAAACAGTCTCTTCTTTTGTCACAAGGATTGGGCCATGTTCCAGGCACCATTCCAGTGTGAGAGCCAAAGCTGATAAATGTCCTTGATAATCACCTTCCCCCAAACTTCCAATCCACCCCTTTGCATTTCATAAATATTTCCTGAATGTCCACTCTAAGTGCTGTGCTGCCTTAGGACCAGAGAGTTGAAACAAAGTCTTTGCCTTTAAGGAGTTCACTATTTAGTAAAAGAGAAAGACAAGTTAATATGCATAGTACAGTACAACAGTAAAAATGTGTCAAAGAAAAGGGACAGCTTACTTCTCTGCAGGGAATCCGAGAAGACTTTCTAGAAAAGTAGATCTCCAGGTTGGATTTTGAGAGATTAGTAACAGTTTTTCAAGTAAGATAGGAGTGAGGGATGAGGGCTTCCTAAGTAGAGGGAACGGCGTATGCAAAGGCATGAAGCAGCACGTGTGTGTAATAGTTAGCTATCACTGTGTAACAAATCACCGAGAAACTCAGTGGTGTCAAATGATAATCATTATTTCTTATGGGTTTGCCTGTACAATGGTGGATTTAGCCTGTGCTTAGTTGGGAACTGGCTCCACTCCATGCATCTCTCACTCTCCTCCTGGTACCATACCACTAGCATGTCTTTGTCACAGCACCAGCTGAGGTGCAAGAGAACAAGTGGAAACGTGTACTCTATCAATTCTGCTACATTCAGTTGGCAAAAGCAAGTCATGTGGCTGAGTCCAGAGTCAAGGGGTGGGGAACAAAGCCCTGCCCATGATGGGTGAGGACTGCAAACTTAAAGGGCTGAGGGTATAGTTACAGGGACAGGTGAAGATTTGGGGCCATTAATACAGTTTACCAAGGAAGAGTTTCTCAACAGTGACAGTATTGACATTTTGGCCTGGATTATTACTTTCTGTGGGAGAGTGTCCTGTGCACTGTAGGACGTTTAGCAGCATCCCAACTTCCACCTGCAAATGCTTCGAACAGCTCTGCTTGTGACAATCAAAAATGTCTTCAGAGTTTCCAAATGTACTGTGTGTGTGTGTGTGTGTGTGTGTGTGTGTGGTGTAAAGTTGCCCCTCTTTGAGAACCACTGTACCAATGTATGTTCAGAAAACTCAAAATATTCTAAAATTGTTGGAGTGTAAGATGTAAAGTAAGGAAATAAAGGGCAGGGGAAAAGGAGTGAAAATGGCTAAAGATACAGCTGCAGAGGTAGGTAGAGGCTGATTTTGGTGGGATCCCATGTGCCAAAATTAGGAACTTAGGTTTTATCAAAGGACATCAGATTTGGGTTTTGGGAAATTGACTCTGGTGTGTGGTGACCCGAATAACTGACCCCATCATTCTTGTTGTCAGTCAGTGGCCGATCTTGGTACAGGGCTTTTCTGGGGACACAGATGCTGAGCAGTGGCAGCTCTCTTAGCCCTCTGGGGGTGTAAGGAGTGAAGCCACTCACACAAAGGCTCACAGCTCTGAGTGCTTCATGTGCCACGGAGCATTGGTTTATCTCCACAACTGTATAAAGATTAATGATAGCCTTTTTCTGAGACATTTTGCTCCTGGGTCTCAAGGAATACATTGTTCCAATAATTTCTTTGATTTTTCTCATCAGGGGATGATGCAGCTGAGTAATAGCATTCATATAAATACTTTTTGCCTTTCAGAGAACATACACCCTTCTGAATTATACACTGCAATTTAGAAATTACACTTACATGTGGAATATTATGGTTTGGTGTACTTATTAGGGAGGCTGGCATCCGTCCTTCAGTTAAAGATCCCTGGGTATTTCTATTATGGTGTAAATTAGCTAGTATTTTTCTGAGTTCATTATTGCTATTTTTACATCCATTATTTATTTATAAGGTATTAGAGGTACACGCAGGTTCATGGCCTTACAAGAGAAATTCCTTCTGGTTAACTTGGCATTGCAGGGCTTAGCACAGAGGCACGATTTATTTGAAATCAGAATTCTTTCAAGTTGATTTGATGGTAATGGTTTATAGCACAAACACATAGAAGGTGTGTCTTCTTTCTTTTTGAATTTTTGTTGAAAGGGGCAGAATCTTATGAGAAGGGGGTGCTTCCCAAATGGTATAGACAACTGGTTTCATTTTATAATGGGGGCTCCATAATGCCTTGTGGGACTGTTACTCTTTCTGTATGAAGTGATTAGTGCTTGGGGGGATGAGGTTTGGGTTATGTGGTGTTTCTAACCCTGCCAGAACATTGTTTCCCAAGCTTGCTGGATCCCATGAATTACCCGATGTGCTTGTTTTAAACATTCTGAGTCTCGGGCTCCATCCTAGGAGAAAGGCCTGGGAATCTGTATGTTCATCAAGTACTGCAGGTACCTCTTATGACTGGGCAAGTTTTGGAAGGACTAGTCTAGGTTCTCAGATTTGGTTCTTGCTTCTGATCACTGAGAAAGCTTTTCAAAATCCAGGTTCCTAGGCTTCACTTAATATCTCTGGGGACAGGGCCCTGGAATCTGTTTTTATTTTTTTACATTTTTATTTATTTATGTTTTAAAAATTTATTTTATTTATTTATTTATTTTTGGCTGTGTTGGGTCTTCGTTGCTGTGCGCAGGCTTTCTCTAGTTGTGGCGGGCGGGGGCTACTCTTTGTTGCAGTGTGTGGGCTTCTCATTGCTGTGGCTTCTCTCGTTGCGGAGCACAGGCTCTAGGCACGCGGGCTTCAGTAGTTGTGGCATGTGGGCTTCAGTAGCTGTGGCTCACGGGCTCCAGAGTGCAGGCTCAGTAGTTGTGGTGCACAGACTTAGTTGCTCTGCGGCACGTGGGATATTCCCGGACATAGGGCTTGAACCCGCGTCCCCTGCATTGGCAGGCGGATTCTTAACCACTGTGCCACCAGGGAGGCCCACGGAATCTGTTTTTAAAATAGCTCTCTAGGTGATCCGTTTGGTTTATGTAATACCGCGTTGGATTGAAAATACTACAGTGGTCAGAGGTCAGGTATCCACCCTGTCTACCATTGTATGTTTTTTTTGGGGCCGTGCCGCGAGGCATATGCAGGATCTTAGCTTCCCAACCAGGACTCGAAACCTAGCCTCCAGTACTGGAAGTGCAGAGTCTTAACCACTGGACTGCCAGGGAAGTCCCAAATCTGCCTAGAACCATGCTTGGGGCATAGTAGATGCTCAATAAATTTTAGTTTAATGAAAGGAGTCAATACATCATGCTTCTGTGAGTTTCTTGTCTATTGCCTTTTTTCCTTCTGCTCTTTTTCAGATGCTAGAAGCAACAGATTAAACATATTTCCTCCGCTGGGGTTTTTCTTAGGGAAGAAATGTGCATTTAACTGAGCTAATGTGCATTAGTTCAGCTGGGGACTCAGGAGGGTCAGCATTTCCCTGTCTGATGGGAAAATAGATGACTAGCAATACAAGGTTTACAAAAACAAAGCAAACCCCAAACAAAAAAACTTTCTTTTTTTTCCTCCATACCCTTGATCTAGAAAGTTCTCACGGGACCTACCCTATTTCTGTTTGTAATCTAATTTCTATGCATGGAAACTGCTCTCAGGGGAAGAAGAGGAGCAGACTCTTGGGATCTGGCCAGTAACTTTGGGCAGAACACATTACTTTGCCTCATCTGTAAAATGGAGATAGTACCTACTCCACAGGGTTATGAGGAGAATAAAGGCAAAGAGTTTGAAAGCCTTTTGTAAAGTATAAAAAAGTATACAAAGTATGTGTATGTTTATAAAAAATTAATATCATTGCTCTTGGGAGACAGTGTATTATAATAGAAAGAGCTCAGGTTTTGGTCTCAGACTGACCTGGATTCGAATTTGGCTACGCCACCCACTTAAAAGCTTTTAGATGCTCTGAGCCTTGCTTTCCTGTATGGCAGTTTAGAAGATTAAAAGACTGAATGGTAATGCACGTGGAGAATTGGGTTATAGAAGGAGATATCCTCATGGGCATGTAGGCAATCAGTCTGGTTCTAAGATGCTTATGAAGAGGAGGACACAGTAGCTCCAGCCTGCCTGGCTGGGTGCCCCTTCTGTTGTCACTGACTTCCTAACTGCTAGTTGGGGAGAGAGTGTGGAGGCAAGTTATTGTCAATTGCATTCTTAAAAGACTGTGGTAAAATACACAGAATATATAATTCACTATTTTAAAACGCACAATTCACTGGAATTCATTACATTCACAGTGTTGTGCAGCCAATCACCACTCTCTAGTTCTGGGACATTTTCATCACCCCCAAAGGAAACCCTGTACCCATGAAGCAGTCATTCCCCATTCTCCCCAGCCCCTGGCACCACTAATCTGCTTTATGCCTCTATGGATTTGCCTACTCCAGACATTTCATATAAATGGAATCATACAATATGTAGTCTTTTGCGAATGGCAGCTTTCACTTAGCATAATGTTTTCAAGGTTTATCTATGCTGTATATATATATATTTTTAAAGAGCATTTATTTATTTATTTATTTTTGGCTACGTTGGGTCTTTGTTGCTGCACGCGGGCTTTCTCTAGTTGCGGGGAGCCGGGGCTACTCTTCGTTGCGGTGCGCCGGCTTCCATTGCGGTGGCTTCTCTTGTTGCGGAGCACAGGCTCTAGGTGCGCGGGCTTCCGGGCTTCCGTAGTTGTGGCTCGTGGGCTCTAGAGCGCAGACTCAGTAGTTGCGGCGTACCGGCTTATTTGCTCCGCGGCATGTGGGATCTTCCCGGACCAGGGCTCTAACCCGTGTCCCCTGCGTTGGCAGGCGGATTCTTAACCATTGTGCCACCAGGGGAGCCCTATGCTGTATATTAATTGCACTTTACCACTGAGGAAACTGAGGCTCAAGGAAGGTAAGGAGCTTGTTCCACGTCACTTGGAGCCCAAACTCTTTGGCTTGGACCATTCCTCATTTTTATGCCCTCCTGACTACTCTTGGATAGGCTGTGCCCTGTGGAAAAGGCACCTCATCATGGTCCTACTTGGGTGATCATTGCCATTCAGCATTCTTAGCTGAACTCAATTCTGTGTACTATGGAGATAAGTGATCTCTTAGGCTCTGGGTTTGTCTGAACTTCTAAAAATAGACCATATTTCTGGGTCAGCAGCTGTGAGGGCGGCACTGAACAATGTGACAGTGCCTTGGACACATTTAGCCCCAAAGCTTTCGTCCTGTCCTCTATTGCACCCTTAGTTAAAACAGTATTTTCCCTAGACTCTGATCCTGGGTCCATTCCAGACCTGTGATGTAGGGGCCTGGAGATCTGAGTGTTTAACAAGTGTGCCAGGTGATCCTTAGGAAAAGAAGTCATGATCGGGGGCACTGATTCTCTACTGCAGATGGGGAAACCGAGACCCAGCAGAGCACTGACCTCCCCATGGTTTTGGATTTGGTTCCTTTGACTTCTTCTAATGAAGAATGGAGGTCTGAGGCATCAGAATATGACTCTCAATACATGACTCTCAATTTATGTTTTATTACCTACTTAGCTCTTTGAGAAATGGTTACATCAAAGGTCTATTAGTCTATGAGCTCCTGGAGGACAAGGACAGATTGTTGGAGTGCCCTCCTAGCATGTTAAAAATTAGTGACTACGATAACGATCCTGATGACAGTGATGATTAGACTCAGTGCTCGGGCCTGGATCCAGTCCCTTAACTTCTCCGGATGAAGTGTCTTCCTTTGTTAAATCAGGATAATGAGACTCTCCTGCTGTTGTTTGTGAGTCCAATTAACTACTGTCTTGGAAGGACTCGGACCTATAAACACTTTGTAATCTATTTATATGTAAAAAGCTTGTTGATGAGGACTTTAGTTTGTGAACTTAAGCATACAAAAGCCAGAAAATGCAAATGTTCAGGTCTGCCTGGTGAAGTCAGGCTGCCAATCCTATTTGCTGGTAATAGCTTTTCTAGTAATTCAAACCCTATAAAACAAGCAACTAATGGTTTGCATTGCAGATAAACAAACAAAACCCTATATGGAATGAGTATGAGTTGGACTTCCATCAAGAAATTTTTTCCAGTTATAAATAATGGTTTGAGGTGTGTGTGTGTGTGTGTTCGTGTTATGACTGTTGTTGTTTTGGAGCTCTTTTTTTTCATGATGTGGAGGCTAAAATAGTTATATGGCAGATCTGCTTTTGGAAATCATGTCAGTTCAAAATAATTTGTAACAAAACTCCTTTCTTAAGTCTTTTTGGGCTGCTGTAACAGTATACCACAGACTGGATGGCTTGTAAACAACAGGGATTTGTTTCTCAGGATTCTGGAGTCTGGGAAGTCCAAGGTCAAGGCACAGACAGATTCATGGTGTGAGTCCACTTCCTGGTTCATAGATGGCTGTCTTCTTGCTGTAAACTTGCATGGTGGAGAGCATAAAGGAGGTCTCTGGGGCCTCTTTATAAGGGCACTAATCCCATTCATGAGGGCTCTGCCCTTGTGATCTAATCATCGTCCGAAGTTTCCACCTCCTAATACCATCACACTGGAGACTAGAAAGTAGCATACAAATTTTGGGGGGGATACAAGTATTCAGTCTATAGCAACTCCCAACACAGAAATTCCGTTTTACCTGTATGTAGCAACAGACCTGCAGGCTGCTGTTCTGCCCATGCTCACGCTCAAGGGAGGAGAAAAGAGAGGGGTATGAAAAGGAGTCATTTTTTCTGAACAACCCCACAATCACTCCCACCCACACCTGAACCACCACTCTACCCCCTTGGTTTTCCCCTGAGACCAATAACTAATATCTTTTATAGCTTCCATAATTTACAAAATACTGTAACATTTTATACCCCATTTAAGTTTAAGGACAACCCTGTGAAGTTGTCGACAACTGTATTTCCACTCCATTTTACAGATGGGGAAATTGAGCTTTAGAAATGTGAAGTTTGCCTTGCCCTGTCTTCTTAGTTCAGGGTCATTTTTACGGCAACCCACACTGCTTCCCTTGTGGGACAGAAACCTTCCCAACGATGCTGGCGCTGGGAACCAAATGGCACAAATGTTAGAAGATTTGGTCCTGGATGATAGCAACAGATTGATCAGGCAGAGAGAGTGCTCTCCTAGATACGGGAAACTGACTTGAGTTCTGGAGTTCCCCAAAGCTGTGGTCTGGGGGAGGCTCACATTTCTTGAGTGCTTACCACGTGTCTGGCCTTGTGCTAAGCTGCTGATGTGCAGTGAAGCCTAGGGGATAAGTGTGAGGTTTCAAATGCTGATTTTCCCACTTAGCAAGTTCTTCGTGCCTCAGCTTTCTCTTCTGTTATTACTAGTAATAGTTATTACTATTAATAACTAATAGTTATTACTATTATTAAAAAAGTAATAATAGTAGTAACTACGACAGTGTGTTCCTCATAGACTGATTATGAGGATTAAATGAGTTAATACATAGAGAATTCTTATAAGCACTCACATCAGGAATGGTCCCAAGGTCACACAGTGAGTGGGAGGCATGATTGGAATGTGCATCCAAGTCCCTTTAAAGCATGTGTTCTTAAACCACCGACCTTTTCGCCCTTGAGATGGCATACTTGTAAGTGCCAGCACACCAAGGCTCTGATGTCATCCATCTATTCATGCAAACATTTACCGAATGCTTACTGTGTGCCAGGCCAAGCTAAATGCCCAGAATAAGGTCTTACCATAAATAAGGTGCTATTCTGGCTGTGGGGCATGTGGTGTTGGGTTTGATGGCTTCAGCAAGAGAAGGTATTGTGGCAATACCATGTGGTCAGTACCATGATGGCAGGAAGCCTAGGAGGCTGGGGGTCCCAAAGAGAGGCCCCCAACCCAGTCTTGGGATGAGGATGACCCTTGAGCTGAGTCCTGAAGACGGGCCAAAGGCTGGGAGTGGGTATGGAGTGGGTAGAGGCCTTATGGAGAGAGCAGTCTACTTGTAGAAAGGCCAGGGGAGCCAGGGGATGGTGCTCTAGGAAAGAGTGAGGGGAGCAGGGGAGGCTGCCGAGAAGGGAGGCTGGAGAGGTTATGGAGACCAGATCATCCCGGCCACGGAGTGTGAGCCAAAGGCAGTGGCCTCCTATCCTGTTCACATCTAGGAAGGATTGGTGTCTGCCATGTGGAGAACAGATGAAGTGGGCAGAGGGGCACTAAACAGCATCAGGGAGATGAGCTAGCTGTTTGTTACAGAAATGGAGCAGCAGGGACGATAAAGGGTCTGAATGGAGGGGGTGGTAGTGATGGTGGGGGCTGGGGAGAGGGGCTTGGAGTCCAGAACCCTCTTGCATGGCTGGAACAGCTCCACTTAATTTTTAAAAAGGCCTATTAAGCTGCCTTTTGGTGACTTTCTTTGTCCTTCTATTATAGATAACAAGGTTTCTTGACAGAAAGCCATTTGGTGTGAACGGACAAGGCATAGTAGTGGGGGAGTGTCCTGCAGGAGATTGGCAGGCCCTGACAACATATCTCTGGGAACTTAATTTAACCCAGAAGCTACATCTTTGTAGGTGCCTGGGTAAGAGCAGAAAATGTACTGCTGCCCTAAAGAAGCGTCCTTAAAGAACAAACGAGAGACTTGGATAGAGTTTGGAGATCCTGAAGACACCAAAAGCTTTAATGCAGGCCATTTAAGGTCCAGGTGCCATCCCAAGCTTGGCACCCCAAAAGCCAGAGGATGTAAGGCAGATAGATGGAAGAGGCTTCCAAGGACTGAGTATTGCCTTGGTGAGGGAAGGCACTGCAAGGTCAAGTGCCCCTACTTGAATGAGAGACACCAGCTTTCACCCTAGTGGAAGGCTGCTTTCCAGAGCCCTGACCTGGAAGAGCTGGTACATAGCACTTGCAAATTTCCATGGTGTAAATAATCCCTGCATTTCTGATTGCAAACTACTCATGTGACATCACCAAACCCAGAGTTGGGCGGATATGTGCAGTAGCCCACCATTCCATAATATTTCCACAGTGTTGATACAACACATATAAATGACCTCAAGGGCATAGACTGTAGTAACAGTAAAATAATTAGGAAGTGATGAGTTTTAAATATTCGTCACCTCATTTTTAAAAAAAATTTTATTTATTTGGTTGCGTGGGGTCTTAGTTGCGGAAGGTGGGCTCCGTAGTTGTGGCATGCAAACTCTTAGTTGAGGCATGCATGTGGGATCTAGTTCCCTGACCAGGGATCAAACCCTGGCCCCCTGCATTGGGAGCGTGGAGTCTTATCAACTGCGCCACCAAGGAAGTCCCTCATCACCTTCGTTTTTAATATAGTTTACTTTATTGATTGATTGATTGATTGATTGATTGATTGATTGATTGCTTGCTTGCTTGCTTGCTTGCTTGCTGTGTTGGGTCTTCGTTTCCGTGCAAGGGCTTTCTCCAGCTGCGGCGAGTGGGTGCCACTCTTCATCGCGGTGCGCGGGCCTCTCACTGTCGCGGCCTCTCCCTTTGCGGAGCAGAGGCTCCAGACTCGCAGGCTCAGTAGTTGTGGCTCACAGGCCTAGTCGCTCCGCGGCATGTGGGATCTTCCCAGACCGGGGCTCAAACCCGTGTCCCCTGCATTGGCAGGCGGATTCCTAACCACTGCGCCACCAGGGAAGCCCAATATAGTTTATTTAATTGTAAGTTTATATAATTTATTTTTTAATAAAGGCTGTGCAGCATTCCTGGTAAGAGCTGGCTACAGGACCCCAGTAACTTTAAGGCAAGTCTTGACCACCTTTACCCATTTTTTGTTCCATCACCTTGTAGGCTGTTATTATATCCTGGGGTTGGGCTAGATTTGCTGCTCTAGACTTAAATAGTAGACTATTTTCCTACTAATCTGAGTTCAGAGAGCTTCTCTGCTTCTTTCCTCAAATGTCAGGCTTTAGCCCTTTCCATTCTGTTGTTTTCCAAGAGCCTGAATTTGGGCCCCACCACTTTCTTTGTTCCTCAGGGAGACACATCTGGCAGTTCTAGCTCTGATTCCTGTGACTTCCGTACCCCAGATTCAGACAGTCATCAAATCCTTGTCCTTCCCTGCAGTTTCTCCTCCCAGACTCCTGGCAGACTCCCAGCCGCACCTCTTCCTCCTGTCGCCCAGCATAGGTAGGATCCGTCCTCTTCTTAGCTGACTGCTGCAGTGTCTGCCCTGGCTGTCCTTGCTTCTGCTTCTCGCCTTCTCCAGTCCTCCACCCCGTGCAGCGGGGCTCCCGTCACTATTCTGATCATGCTCCTGCTTTGTTTAAGATTCTGCGGCGGGGCCAGCTCCTTATCAGATCATTTTAGGCTCCCTGTTCTTTCATCAGCCACTGTACTTATATGCCCTACGGCTGTGGGCAGCAGAGCCAGCACCCTTAGGCCCAAGGTTCTCTGTTCTTATTACACTGAGGCCACCCTCACGCGTTCACTGGCATGTAGCATTGTTGGTTGGTCAGACCTCCTGACAAACTCCCCACCCCATATCATTTCTGTAACATTTCTTCTCCTACCGATTTGACTTACATCTTGGGGGAAATTTTAAGATTGTAATCAGCAACACAGAGAGAGAGAGAGAAAGGTGTGAAAGCCACAGTTTCAGCAAAGATGAATCCGAGTGAATTCAAGTTTGAATTCGAGGTCTTTTTTGGGACACATAGGCTGAGTCCTTGTTCTGAGAGACAGGGGTGGGGAAAACATCAAGACCACTGACTGAGAGGGAAACATTGAACCAAGCCCATGGTTTTGTGGTTTTGGCATTACTTAGGCAAACAAGTGAGCAGGATTAGTATTGCTGATGGATAAAATTAAACACTGTACTACGAAGTGCACACAGGCACATGGATGTCCTGGGAGAGGTGAGAAAAAGTTCTTACTGAAAGAAAAAACAAAAAAAAAACAAACCACTAACTTTATTTATAAAGTTGAAGCAATATCAATGAGTCCTAAATCAATTCTTAATTTTTCATATTTTTCCCCGCGGGTGTTGAGGTGACTTCTATTTATGGATATGGAAATTTTTAAAATTTTTTGGTTGCACTGCATGGCACGTGGGATCTTAGTTCCCTGACCAGGGATTGAACCTGCGTCCCCTGCAATGGAAGCATGGTGTCCTAACCACCGGACCACCAGGGAAGTCCTGGTGTGGAAGTATTTTAACAACTGGTGTGATCACACAGTTACATACCATATGATTATCAGCCCTCAGAGGTGAGTACTGTGAATATATTCATTTGACGAATGAGGTATATTAATAAAGACCAGATTTGACTTTGATTAATAGAAAATGCAGAATGTCAGTAGCTTAAACAAAATAGGTGTTTATTTCTCACAGAGATGGTGAATACCCTGAGAAAGGTTACTGAGGGCTAGAATGTTCTGGTTATGGGAGAAAGCATTATTTCGGGGGCATAAAAAATAGGTAGGACTTGATGTCCATCAACGGATGAATGGATAAATAAAATATGGTACATACATACAACAGGATATTATTCAGCCTTAAAAAGCAAGGAAATTCTGACACATGCTACAAAATGGACATTATGCTAAGTGAAATAAGCCAGATGCAAAAAGACACTGCTTGTCTTCACTATGGAGCCTAAAAACTGGACTTTCTTGGGTTCTCTGAAACTGGAAGTAGCCATTTAGCAAGGTCTGGCCAAGGAGTGATCAGAAACCTACTGCGGGGGGAGCAGATTTTGGAAGAAAGATCTTCTTTAAAAAGAGAAGCCAAATTGGTGCCATGCTTCATTCTCTTTTTGTGCTTTGGTGTTAGGTGTGATGTCTGGAGCTATGGAAATCATCTTGTGACCATGTGGGAAAGATCAAGAGAATCACTGAGATGTCATTTCTGACATCATTGAGATGCTGGACCAATACCAACTGCCACTTATGTCTGGATTTCTTATTATATGAAAAAAATAACCCCCTAATTGTTTAAGCTACTTGAGGTAGGCAAAAGCATGCCTAGCTGATACAAATATGCCTAGCTAATTCTTATTAGGTTTTCAGGGAGTCAATATAGAGAAACTTTCAGTCAATACAGAAGACACTTTATTTGATCCAAAAGTATTTGTTGAGTGCCTTTATCGTGCCAGGGTCTGTGCTAGCTTCTGAGTTGTTTTTTTTTTCCTGGAACAGTTGCATATTGCTTTTTTTCAATAAATTTATTTATTTATTTATTTATTATTTATTCTTGGCTGCATTGGGTCTTTGTTGCTGTGCGCGGCTTTCTCTAGTTGCGGCGAGCGGGGGCTACTCTTCGTTGCGGTTGCGCGGGCTTCTCATTGCAGTGGCTTCTCTTGTTGCAGAGCATGGGCTCTAGGCACGCGGGCTTCAGTAGCTGTGGCTCACGGGCTCTAGAGCGCAGGCTCAGTAGTTGTGGCGCGCAGGCTTAGTTGCTGTGTCATGTGGGATCTTCCCGGACCAGGGCTTGAACCCATGCCCCCTGCATTGGCAGGCGGATTCTTAACCACTGCGCCACCAGGGAATCCCGGTTCTGAGTTTTTGATGGCTTTCAGGAAGTCTTCCTGGACCTCCTAACACTGAGTGAGATGTTCCCTCTCTTTGGTCGTGTAGCAGCTTGCCCTGATGCCTCTCACAGCACTGACTACCTGTCTTGTCATTGACTTGCGTAGATGCTCTATTTGATGGTAAGTTCCTTGAGGACAGAGATCCTATGTCTGAGTCATTTCTACATCCCCAGTGCTGAGGGCAGTGTCTGACACACACAAAAGCACCCAGTTAGTTAGATGAATTTCAGGCCAGTCCTAGATCTGAAAAGCATGACAGCATCGTTTGTTAGCTTCTTGGTATGTTGAAGAATCTCTCTCTCTCTCTCTCTCTCTCTCTGTCTCTCTGTCTCTCTGTCTCTCTGTCTCTCTCATACACACACACACACATGCACGCATGCACACACACATACCAGTGGGCACATATTCCACTGGACAGAGCTTTGGCAACGATTACTGTCATGATCTCACCTGAATCAGGCACATGGAATGGGGATGGGGAGCCAAGGCCCTTTATAAAATTAATTATGAACAGGCTCTGAGAAGCTGCTGCAGAGATGCTGGCAGCAGGGTTCTTAGCCTTTTGGCTGCAGGGATTGGACCCTGCTGGGAGGAGCAGTGTAGGTAAAAATAAGCTAATTAGGCCTGGCGTGTGTCTGTGCTTTGAGAGTGTCCCGTGCTCCCTGGGTACGTTTGCTGTCTCTGCAAACTGGAGAGAGGTCACACCCTTGAACTAGGCAACCCTGGGCTGTTTGTTGGGGCTGCCACACGGGGGAGGGGAATTCACTGGGTAGGACAGCGATTTGGGTAAGTCTGTTGGAACATGTTGGTTGTCAGCACAGACTGGCAGCTCGAACAAGGAGAAATCCACCTCTCTCTGAACCGAAGCTTGCTTTAGCAGTTTTTCCATAATTCCCGGCATCTGGGAAACAGGAGGCCCCTCTGGCTGGACATTTCCTTTGTATACTTAGCAGCCTTTTTTCCCTAAGAAGAGAGGTTGCACAGTGTAGTGATAAGAACCTGGACATGGGTGTCAGGCGGTCCAGAAGGTGAACTCTGGGATCTGCCACTAACTACTTGTGTATTCAGAGGTCTGTTACTTCTCTCTGAGTCTCAAGTCTGAACTGGGACCCTAGTCATCCCTAGAAAGGCTGTTTTGAAGATGAAAGGAGTGTAGATAAAGTGCTTAGAACAGTGCCTGCCAAGTGTAAGTGTTCAATTAGTGGTAGCCATATTACTATTATTATGGTAATCATTGTTTATTCCAAGGAATACAAAAAGAATACAGGCTAACTGTGTGTGTGTGTGTGTGTACAAAACATATGCATACGCATCCCTTTTTGAACATCCAGATTTGAAATATCTGCAGGTGGAGACTTACTTTGGATAATTTTCAGGTCTCCCCTCAGCAGTGTGTTTTAGTTACTAATCTGATCTCACAGTTACTGAGCCAAGCACATGTCTCCCCTCATGAAATCTTCACAAACAGCGCCATCAGATTGGTACAAATCTTTCCATTTTTGAGGACACCAAGATCCAGGGATTCTCATATTTCCCCAAGGCCTTGCAGGATTCATTTCCTGGCAGGCAGTCATTACTCCCCCATGCATCCTGCCTCCCCAAAAGATACACCCTAGTTCCTCCCCATGCTGTGCTGTGTTGTGGTGTGTACCTCTTGTTGAATAGGCAGCCTTCTTCCTTTGTAACTTCATTTGAACTGTTGACTTGCTGTGTTGCTCTCTTTTGTTGAGATCAGTTTGTTTTTTTTTCAAAGCCAACCTATTTGCACAAAAGCACTAGGAGCCCGAAGATTGCTGAGCATTTAACATTCACAGGCAACATGCCACAGTAACCAAAAACACTTGAAACATGACCCAGACAAGGGGGTGGGGGAAGGAGAGGATTGGAAGAAGAGGCCCAGCAGATTGCTGGCCAGTGGAGGTGTCATTCAGGCACTTCTCATAAGCAGGAGGAATTGGCAGATTGGTTAGGTCAGAGAAACACTAGCCAACACTGCTATTGTTCACATCTGCCAATGGTAACTGCCTTTGACAGTAGAGTTTGCAAAACTCCAAACAAAAGAACTATTGATGGAGATCAGCCTTTGGGTAAATGCACGGATGGCAGTAACATATTTGGACAGGTAGTGTCTTGGAGTTAGGGCTCAGGGTTGCAACTAAATCATACCCACTGCTTACTTCTGGACCTTGAATTTCCCCTTCATAAGAAGGTGGATGGCTGGGAAGGTCCCCCGTGTGAGTGACAGGGAGAAGGAACACTTGGCTGGTTCAGAAACCACTTAGAGAAGGGCAGACTCTTTACTCGGGATCTGATTTTTGAATTTTAGCTTGCTGGGAGTTTTCATTTAAGCCAGATACCTACATTTTTCTTCCTGCTGTAAGATGTAGGGGGTACATGGACTATATTTCCTTCTTAATTGCGGACTGAGAGGTACAAATTTACTGAATGGAAATATAATGCTTGTGGATTGAATTGAATTGGGTTGTCAAGTTACATTCAAGAGAGTGTTTTTAGTGGGGAGCAGGTACAGAAGGCCAGAGTTCTTGGCTGGAAAGGTGAAACTCAGAGGAGTGGAAATGCCAAGTGTATGACACTGCTATGGCTGGCAGTTGTGTAAGCTAGACAAAATAGCTCTTGTGCTGGGGAGAGAAATGCCATTTAGAAATATAGCGCCATTCTGGTGACACCCCAAACCTATGATGAAATGAAAAGAATAAAGAGCAATCTTGGTATAATTTGCTTAATTTTGCATATTTTATTTGAGAAACAAGGGTACCTTTGATTAACTCTAAGAAAGACTTCCATGAGTTGTTTCCTCTAACTGGGTAGCACTCTGGTTCTTTTCTACTTTGGAGTGGGAAGTAGTATATCCAAAATTAACATAAAAGTAGACTTGAAACCAATAACCATACTTGATGAATTGAATTGTGGGGGGGCAGGAGTCATATTCTCTGTAAGACTTCTCAGCTCTGTGTGTGAGCTCATTCATAAGCTCAGGCTCTGGTTTATGAATGGGGTGGAGCCATCATGGGAGCCATCTGGGAAGAGGAGGTGCTTCCACTGTGGGAGGAAGCCTTGAACCAGGGACCTCTTCTGAACATAGTTGCTGGGAATCCACACTATGCTTATCAGTGAGACAGGTTCCGTGGCACCTGTGTGAGTCATGGAATTTCACCACCATCGATCAATTTGGCGACGTCACAAGGGTTTAGTCTTTGGCTTCTCTTAGGTTTGGGATTTTGGAATGGGTGATTGTGGCTTATGGCTTCTTCGGCTTCTCTCTCAAGTGTGACTGTGCCAGGGATGATTTTGTACAGAGGTGGTACCACCCAGCTTCCCCACTTGGACAGAAACAAGTGTGTGAAGAGGAGCAGCAGAAGTCAGGCATATGAGTGTGTGTGGGGCTGGAGAGACCTTGTTGTGGCGATGCTTGCTCCCCAGACCAGAGCTTTTGGTCTTTGCAAAGGGACAGGCTGGGTGAGATTTTTCTGAGTGATATTTCAAGGTCTTCATCCTAAAGAGCTTCCTGGAGATAAGTGACAGGAGCAGTAGCTATCAGCCTGACCTGATTTCTCCACTGAGTGCAACTGTTTAGCCCCATCCACACACAGATTTTGGAGCTTCGAGTGGAGAAGGAAATCTTGACCATGCTCAGAAATAGCAAGTTGCCTGAAGGACTGGGGATGGGTGGGAACCTATTGCTGTGTGACATTGTCCCCTTAGTGGAGGTGAGTGACTGAACTGTTGGTTCCTCCAAAATCACCAGTGCAAGAGTTTTAAAGTAACGTTGGACCAGCCATTATTTGTATGAATGAACTCTGAGTTATCAGGGCTGATGGCTTGTCAACAGGTAACAAGTGCAGAGACGGGGTCAATCTCTCTTCTCTTTCTCCAGGAGTCTAGTAAGAAGGAAAGATTTGAAGTCACAACATACCAGAATCAGAAGTTCAGGACCCTGGAATCTGCATTTGACTGGCATTTCAGGAACTGCTGTAAACTTACAGCCAAATACCTATGACTGGCAAACAAGCAGTTCATGGGAAAATGAGGTAGTGCTTCCGTCAGCCTGATGCAAGGTGTGGGCAGCCAGAGCAAGGCATCCTTGATGAGGACCCCTTGTCTCATTTTGCAGTGGCTCTTCTAAGATCTAGAAGAGATCTAGGCTGATGCTTCTGGAAGAATCTCTTAGAGATAGAAGCCAGCAGAGTTGAGACTCTACGTCCAGCTGGAGACCAGCTTCATGTTAGGTAGTACATTATATACAGCTCTTTCAGGCCAGGTAAATTGAGTGAATTGAGTGGTGGGGAGACCTACCAGGTAGAGGGGTTTGGCCTGTGGAATAAACCACCTTGGGGTTCTGGTCTGACTCAGAACTCCTGGACAGCATGCTTTGCCTCAGTCATAGCTGGACTTCACATTCTAGTGGGCGCATAGATACTGGACAAGGAAACGTGGGTAAGAGTAATTCCGGACTGTGGTAAGGGGAAAGGAGAAACTATAAGTGTGTTGTAATAGCGGGGGAAGTGGGGGATGGGGAAGAAGAACACTAGATAGGGAGCCAAGGAAGGCCTGGCCAGCGTAGGTGATACTTTGAATAGATGCTCAAATAAGGGGCAATTCTAGCGCTCCACTTTCCTTGGGCGTGTGGAAACAGTGCTGTCCTTAATCCCCCATCCACTGTTAATCTTTAGCTCTGACCTTGTGAAAAGCACATGCATGCATGTGGGTGTTGAGTAAATTCCCCTGAAGTTGAGAAGCCACAGCGGGTGTAGACCTGCTCCGTCAAGCAGAAAGCGGGGAGAGTGACTGGATGTCAAGCAAAGCTTGATCCTGTTGGAGATTTGGGAAAACTCAGAGGAAGGGAGAGAGGGGCCAGTGCTGCAGAGAGCATGTGAGAATCACAGTCAGATATGTTGGCTTATGATTTCAGCCCTGCCACTTGCTAGCCCTCTACCCTTGGGTACATCAAAGGACTTCCCGAAGCCTCAGTTCCCTCTGCTTTAAAATAGGAATAATACCAAGCTCAGAGGGTTGTTTTCATGGTTCAGGGAGAGGACACGTGCAGAGCACTTGGCATAGTGCCTGGCCTGTGGTAGCTGCCGATTACATGTGTCCTCCCTTCCCTCCCTCCCCCTTCCCTCCCTCCCTCCCTTCCTTCCTTCCTTCCCTCCCTCCCTCCTTCCCTCCTTTCCTTCCTTCTTCCCCTCCTCCCCAGCCTGCCCAGGAAGCACTGATGACACTTCTGTTTATCAGATTTCGCTGCTCCAAGCCCATGAGACAACACCCACCCTCTCCCTGTGTTCTAAGTCCTGTTAGGAAAAAATCTGCTGAAGGTGGGAAAGCCTGGGTGATTTTGCCTGTGGTTGTCTCTGAAAGAGAAAAGACATTCTTTTGATTCTGTTTTCTCTCTCCTTTGAAAACACACAGCACCACGCAGCTGAAACCAGAGCCTTGTTTGAGCCCCTCCTTTATCTTTCTGTAACCCAGCTTTGGGCTGCCTTATTTGGGATCTCAACTGAGGACAGGAGGAAAAGCTTCTCGGGTTGGGGAGGGGGTGCTGGGCAAAGTGCTCCTCCTCTACAAGGAGGAGCTGGAACGAGTGGTTCTTGGCTCCGCCAGCTGCGCGGACGAGTGCGCTTAGCTGTTTTTGGCAGCTAGTTCCCGGTTCACTTGGCCCCAGCTGGGTCTCTTGATTTCAGCCAAGCAGGGCTGTTATGTCCTCATTTTGGAGGGGGGAGGTACATACATATCAGCCTTAGAAATAGTATTTATGGAGCACCTTCTGTGTGCTTAGCTCCACACAAAGTAAGCCCTGGGGTGGTCCTAGAGATGTGAAAGTCTGGGATTACGTGAAGGAGAGGGGGTAGAGAGCTATAAGGAGGTGGGGCTTTTCTAAATTGCTAGGAGGCCTAGTTCACCAAACACATATTGAGCATCTCTGATGTGGATGAGACGTGGCCGTAGCTCCCAGGGAGCTTCTTGGTTGAGTGGGAGAGGGAGAGATGAGTAAGAAGTCACAATATAACAGGGCAGGTTGTATAATGGAAGCACGAAGAAGGCTCCATGAGGAGACAGAGGAGGGAGTGACACAGTGAGACTGGAGGAGTCTCCTGCCTCTCCCTGGGGGTGGGGGACGGGGATGTCATGGGGGAGAAGCAGGGGATACCAGGGCCTGGGGTAAAGGGTGGTCCAGGCACAGGGTACATGCAAAGGCCCCCAGGCAGGGGTGAGAGCCAAGGTGTTTAACAGCTTTCCTCCTTGTTGGTCCAGACGTTCACCCTGGGATTGCTGGAGGTCGGGGGTGGAATGACTGGAACAGCAGGAGTGCTTGGGGGCTTGGGGCAGTGGCTGTTTACCAACCTGTTCAAAAGTCTTTCTGTATTTAACAACTAAGTCTGTCCCGGTGAGTATTGATGGAACGTCAGCTTTCTCTGAGGTGAGAGAGAAAGGGCCCTATGGAAAAATGGTGATGATTTGGGATGGCTGAACTGCTGGCTGAGCCTGGGGGCATGGTAGGTGGGTTCAGAAAGGTAGGTGGGGGCCAGAGGATGAATATAGCCTTTTATACTCAGCTTAGAGCTTGGACCTTAACGCAAAGCCGGTGGGAGCTGTCGAAGGATTTTAAGCAAGGGGGGCAGTGGAAGGGGACTATAATTTGGGTGGATGACCTTAGGCTTAGGACAGGGTGAATTGGCAAGGCAGGGAGACCCATCAGGAAGCTTTTCCAAGAATCCCTAAGAGAGGTAAGAGAGTCCAAAAATGAGGCCATGGCAGTGAGGAGGGAGAGGGGTATGGGTTTAAGTTATATTCACAAGGCCAGATCCCAGCACTGGTGATTCATTGGATGTGCAAGGTCGGGGAGAGGGAGGATTTAGGGTGACTCCCTGGATTTTGGCGTGAGTGAAGAGTGGCATCAAGCAGTGGAATCTGAAAGAGGCTGGGGGTGGGGAGGATAATGGGCTACTTGAAGGCGGTGGTGGGGGGACTCGGCAAGGAGGGGGCTCTGGATCTGGAAGGAAGTCTCATCAGTGAAAGCAGCATGGTGTGTATAGGAGATTCTGCTGAAGCCAGAGGGACATAAGTAGAGGAGAGAAGTGGGAGCATAGGTTGAAGGTGTGTCCAGTTAAGTTTTTGCCAAGGAACCAGCAGGAAGGGTTTGAACTTGATGGCACCAAGGAGTGAACTTGATGGCAGGTTGAAAGGGGTGTTAAGATTAGACCAATGTTAATATTAGGCTGGCAGCTGAGTAGAGGCTGGGCTAGGGGATAGGATACTGGAGAGAATGGTACAAGCTGGTGCGAGATGCTCTGAACTCTAGGCATCTGGGGGCCCTGGGAGTGCAGTGGGGATGCGTCAGGGGCTGCTGAAAGGAGCAAGGGGCATGTGAGCAGGGCACCCTCACTGCACTGCCTTTTGCCATTTTATCTTTGGGGTTTGGTGAAATATTTCATTTGACCCAAGAGTTCTGCTGCTAAAATAAAATTGGAAAACTACTGCACTCAGCAAAAAAAGAGTGAAGGGCTGTGAGGCAAGCATGGTGACTACCCGGAAAAATGGTGCGGGAGCTTCAATGGTGTGGGTGAGGTGTGTTGTACAGCAGGAAGGAGGCGAAATGCATTTCTCTGTCAGATTTAAAAACGTATACTTTGGTCTCGAAGCTCTGAAGTACAAAAGAGTAACAAGAGACTTAGTTATAGCCTCTCATTTTCTCATTTCACATATATTTATTAATTAATTTATTTATTTTTGGCTGCGTTGGGTCTTCGTTGCTGTGCGCGGGCTTTCTCTAGTTGCGGTGAGCAGGGGCTACTCTTCGTTGCGGTGCGTGGGCTTCTCCTTGCGGTGGCTTCTCTTGTTGCGGAGCACGGGCTCTAGGCACTCGGGCTCAGTAGCTGTGGCTCACGGGCTCTAGAGCGCAGGCTCAGTAGTTGTGGCGCACAGTCTTAGTTGCTCCGGGGCATGTGGGATCTTCCCGGACCAGGGATTGAACCCATGTCCCCTGCATTGGCAGGCAGATTCTTAACCACTGCACCACCAGGGAAGTCCCTGCCCTATGTTATGCACTGTGCAGAATACAAAGAGCCAGCCCCTTCTCTAAAGGACCTTATGGCTTAGAAATACAGGAATAGCTACGACCCAAACACTAGTTAAGTCAAGTGTGGTTAAGTGCCAATCTAGGTAAGGGCACTTTACCTAGATTGGGACTCGGGTTAAGGAGATGAGGTGTGTCACATCAAAAACCTGCCAACCCAAGAATGGCTCAAGTAGGACAGGTGGGAAGTTCCAGAAACAGAACTCCCTGTGGGGCCCCATGGAGCAGGTAGAACACTGTAGACTGAATTTTCAGCTTGTTTTAGAAGGAGAAAGCAAGTCCTGGAAGGGGGAGGACCAGGAAGGGGGAATTGCTGGCAGGTGTCACACAGCGTTCAGGTGTGGGAGTTGACGAGCAAACAAGAGCTGAGAAGGGTCGGACCTGGCGAGCTGGATGTACTGGCTGCATCCCTTTGTTGCCTTGGTTTCTCTAATTGTACAAAGGGAGTTTGCCTGAGTCCCTGGTGAGGGCTGCCTTTCTTCTTCCAGAGCCTGTGGCAGATGTAATAAATTCGATCACAGCCTTTTTTCCCCTTTGGGCTCAGATGTAGCCTCATTTCTCCCCAGCACCCCAGGCAGCCACTCCTTCTCAGATGATATATATATGTGCAGTGAAACCAATCTGTGAGTCCTGGGTTAGGTAATTCAAAAGACCTCTTTTCTAACTGACATTTCAGGGTTCTGTAACATACCAACAGCTATGGACCTAGGATGGGTCATTATGTTCACGTGCCCTGGCATGCCATTTTTTTCCCTTCTCTCTATGACTGGGGAGACGTGAAACATCAGTCTGAATTTTAAACTCAAGTGCCAGCACAGCACAGAGTCAAAGCTTTAGAAACCTTTTGAGCTTTGAGGTCATGTTTTATGAATTTAGTACATCTAAATGTAGAGGGCCAACGAATGTCTTTCTATTTATGAAATCTCTAGCACTGTTTTCCCCCAGATTGATTGAGAGATAATTGACATTTAACATTGTGTAAGTTTAAGGTGTACAATGTGATGAATTGATACATTTACATGCTACAAAACGATTACCATAGTAGGGTTAGTTAACACCTCTGTCATCTCATATAACTGTCATTTCTTTTTTGTGTTGAGAACATTTAAGATTTAATCTCTTAGCAACTTTCAAGTATATAATACAGTATATATAATACAGTATTATAACTATAGTCACCCATGCTGTGTATTAGTCCCCAGAATTTATATCTCATATCCAGTTTAGACACTTTGACCAGCATCTCCCCGTTTTACCCACCCCTCCGCCCCTAGCAACCACCATTCTACTCTTTGTTTCTATGGGTTTATTTTTTTTTAGATTCCACATTTAAGTGAGACCACATAGTATTTATCTTTCTCTGCCTGACTTATTTCCCTTAGCATAATGCCTTTTTCTTAGAAAAAAGCTTTCAGCCTTTCACCATTGAGTTAATGTTAGCTGTGGGCTTGTCATATATGTCCTTTATTATGTTGCAGTACATTCCTTCTGTACCTAGTTTCTTGAGAGTGTTTCTTTGTTTTTTCTTTTTGCCGCACCATGCAGCTTATGGGATCTTAGCTCCCTGACCAGGGAAGAACCTGGGCCCTCAGCAGTGAGAGCCAGAGTCCTAACCACTGGACTGCCAGGGAATTCCCTCTTGAGAGTTTTTATTATGAAAAGAAGTATTTTGTCAAATGCTTTTTCTGCGTCTATTGAGATGACCATATGTTTTATAGCTTTTTTCTCTTCATGTGATATATCACATTAATGATTTGTGTATGTTGAACCATCCTTAACATCCAGGAATAAATACCACTTGATCATGGGGTATGATTCTTTTAATGTACTGTTCAATTCAGTTTGCTAATATTCTGTTGAGAATTTAAAAAATTTTTTCATCAGGGATATTGGCCTGTAATTTTTTCTTGTAGTGTCTTTATCTGGTTTTGGTATCAGGGTAATGCTGGCCTCATAAAATGAGTTTGAAAGTGTTCCCTCCTCTTCAGTTTTCTGGAACAGTTTGACAAGGATTGGTGATAATTATTCTTAAAATGTTTGGTAGTATTCACCAGGGAAACCATCTGGTCCTAGGCTTTTCTTTGTTGGGAGATTTTTCGATTCCTGATTCGATCTTCTTACTCATTACTGGTCTGTTCAGATTTTCTGTTTCTTTATGATTCACTCTTGGAAGGTTGTATATTTCTAGGAATTTACCCATTTCTTCTAGATTATCCAAGTTGTTGGTGTAGAATAGTTCATAGTAATCCCTTATGATCCTTTGTACTTCTGTGGTATTAGTTGTCATGGCTCCTCTTTAATTTCTGATTTTATTTGAGTCTCTTTTTTTCTTAGACTAGCTAAAGTTGTATCAATTTTGTTTATCTTTTCTAAAAATCAGCTCTTAGTTTTGTTGCTTTTTTCTATTGTTTTTCTGGTCTCTTTAATTTATTTCTTCTCTGCTCTTTGTTATTTCCTTCCTTCTGTTAACTTTGGGCTTAGTTTGTCCTTCTTTGAAATCTGTAATACCTGGGTGAGAGAGGTGCAAAGATGGTCTTACACAAGGCAAAGGAACTAGGGTTACTTCTTTCTTCTCATATTAGGTTGTAAGGTGTGAGCAGTGAATGTCACAGTAACGCTGGGAACCAGGCTCAAGATACTGTAAATGGAAGAGGCCTAAGGGATTCTGGAAAGACTAACAATGGTGCTTACCACCTGGTGCTGGAGAAAATAACCCGAGAGAATGCTCCCCCTCTTCAGCTACCATAATTGAGATAAAGGACATGCACACATAGAAGCTGGGTGATTTGCACATATGTCTAGGCTGGCTCGGCACTTCCTCCCACCTGATCTAGTGCAGCCGTCCATGGTACAGTGAACAAAGTCGTGGCTAGTATTTTTCATAAAGCTATATGTCGTCAATTTAAATAAATGTCCTTGATTCTGAGAATTTGTTTTTTCTAAACTTTGGTGGTTTAAATATCTATTATTTCATGAAATGGTGCTAGTGAGGTTTTTGTTGTTGTTGTTCTTGTTGTTCTTGCTTTGTCAAAGGAAAAAGTTGGCAATTCTCTTTTAGCTCCAAAAATATTTTTAGGAAAATGTTTTGGAGCATGAGGTCCAAATTCTGGGGAGCCACAGTTGAAGCTCTCGGTATTTAGTGAAAACATGAGTGGCTGTGGCTCAGGCCCCAGGGACACTCTTGAGGCTGTCCCTCCCGACCTCCCCTCCATTCCAGATCCTCTTGTTCTTCCCTGTCTACCTGTCTTCCTCTTCTGGCCCTTTAACCACCCACTTGGTTCTTGATTCTGCTGTCATCCCTGCATGCTGATCTTGAGAGCTCCCTCCTTTCATGTGCTCTCAGCCTGCTCCTAGGCCCTAGAACCTGAGCCCAGGACCCATGGCCAAACTTCTCGTGGAGCCTCAGAGGACAATCTGCACACATATTTTCTGATTTGATGCTTTGGTATGTTGTTGAATAGATTTCCATTCAGTTAACAGTATCTAAGATGCCTTTCCTGGCTACCAGGCCTCCCCAGGAGTGCTGAGGACAGGAAGATTATGCCAGTCTTGGACAATACTGTAATGTGTTCTCTGAGGGTCCATGGAAAGGGTAGGCTGTCATGGTGGGACACTTGTTTACAAATGTAAAAATGACGTGGGCACTGGATCACAGGCTGAGCTGAGAGGAGGACTGACTGTATTCAAGTTTCTATTTCACTGTTAACTGTTTTGAGGACTTAGGTAAATCACTGCCATATGATGCCCCATTTTATGGATGAATTGAAGTGGGATTTTGGCTGGATTCTCTCTCTGAGGCTCCTTCTACATCTGTAGTTCTCTGACAGCATGCTTAGTTTTGAGGTCACATGTCACCTCTGAGAACTATAGTTGGAGATCACTAGTCATGATAACTAACACCAGATGGGACCTAATCGATTAAGCCCCAGCTTGGGTGAGAGTGGCCGGGTATGGGATGAGGAAAACCTGGGCTTGTTGGGCTTTTATTTCTCTCTGCCCACCACCCCACACCACCTGCCCGTGCTTCATGATTCCTTTTTTAGTGGGTACAAATGCTGAACTGAGTTGTTCTTGCATCCTTTCATATGTATTAGTTTGTTCTCTTTAAGTAGATACTGCTCTCATGGAGGGCTGGAACTGGGTCTTTTCAAGGGGTGTGCTGGTAAATGTTTCATAAATGGCTCTCTAGAAAAGAAAAAAAGCCCTGGTTTGTAGCATTTGCAGATTTCTAAGGTGGAAAAAGCCTTGCACCGTGGCTGATTTCAGGCTACCAATGGGACGTCACTGAAGCCAAAAAGAGATGGGCATAATTGGTTCTCATTAGCCAATATGAACTGGTATGAGCCAGTATAAGCCAGTAGGAGCTGACTTCAGCACACTCTTATGGCTCTGAGTGCAGATAGCACAGTGCTGGGAACACACAGTAGGTTCTCAGGAATTGCTTATCAGCCGCTTCCGCCCTGTGAGGATGAGCAGGAAAAGGGGGGTGAGGTATGCACCACCGGGGGCATTTGTTGTTAGCACCTTTGGAAAGAGATCCTCTGCCAGATGTCTTTCCCATCTTCCATCTGTGGCCAAGGAATCTCTCAGATACATTTTGGATCATGTCACCGTTTAAAATCTTCAGTAGTTTCCTGTTGCCTACAAGATGAGTTCTAGATGCTTTTGCATGGCATTTGGGGGTCCTTCAGTGTCAGATAACCAACTGCCTTATCCATTTCACCTCCACCATTCCTTGACGTGGATTCTACGTCCCATCTGATCTGCACTTCCAAACCACTCAAAATGTCCAGTGTCAAGCCTCCTGACCTTTGCAAGTGCTGTGACCTCTGCCTTGCTTGCCTTTCTTCCACTCACCACCTGTAGAATTCTTAGTCTTAAGGCCTTGCTCATGTGTTGCCTCCTTTAAGGTACCAGCCCTGGCACCACTTGGGCAGTTAGACTCCCCCTAGAGTGCTCCTTGCAGTCTTTAGATAACTCTATTGGAGCATTGATCACACTGCATAATAATGTTACATAAACGTTTATCTATTGTGAGCTCCTTGGGGGGAAAAGGAATATTTATTTTTCTTATCCCTCGCACCCAGAGCTCTGCCTGGCACATAGTAGGTGCTCAACAAGCATGCGTTAAATGGCTAACCAGAGAGAGAATTGTACTTCACATCTCCCCACTCTCTCTGTCTGTGATTCAACTGTGTAATTAGGAATTGGCAGCACTTTGAATTCTTCCCTCCCCACCTGGGCTTAAACCAATACTAAAAAGTTTTATTTGGTTGACTGTTGTCCTTTCAGGCAGATGAAAGTGGCAATTCAACCCTCTTTTATCAAACCCTGCATGTGTCAGAGCATTTGAAGATGATGTGTGTGGGAGCTCCGGCTCTCTGGTGATTTCTCTCGATTTAATTAGTCTGACCTTCTGTGATAATCCCCCTCGGATGTCCCTGGCTCCCCCCTCTCCTTCTGTATCATATTCAGGCTTCTGCCATCATCAGCAGAAGACCAACTGCTCAGCTCAGCCTGTAGCACAATTCACAGCTTGGCTCTCAAAAATGAACTTTTACTCCAGTGGAGCTGCTCTTAGCATTAAAATTGGCCTGAGAGAGCTAGGAAAGTTTATCTTGGAGCCAGCATGGGGTCCGTCCCTCCAAGTCAAATATTTCTCTTCAAAACTAGAATAAGCTTTAGTGTGGCACTACCAGTGGCTTCCTGAAATATTGGTATATCTTTAAACATTAACATTTAGTTACAGTGCTGAAGGCTTTCTGGAGAGTTTTTAAGTCTTTCCTACCCCTCCTCGGAATAACCAGGGCTTTCATACCTGCTTTCCTTTCATTTCAGGGCATGGAGGAATGCACTGAACTGGTGCAATATGGGGCTAATCAAACAGCTATTTATTTTCAGTCCATCCTCATAGGATTTCCCAAATGGAGTAGAGAGGCCACTTTACAACAATCCAGAAAGTCAAAGTGGTAGCCCTGGAGCTTCTGGTCTTCATGATGCTGGGAAAATTCCTGGGAGTTTAATGCTCTCCTTTCAAACCCTTAGCCCAGACTCTGAGCTAGAAAATTATTATCTTCTCCATTTCCTGTTTTGGAATAAAAATCTAGCAGTGTATGAAGGAATAACTTCTTTCTCAGCAGTATTAGATAGAATGGGGCAATTTGTAACATGGGCTTATTCAACATTTATTGATACATTCCCTGGGCCAGGAAACATTCTATCCCCTGGAGATACAGGGATGAATAAGGCACAGCCACTGCCAGTAAGAGATCCACCAAGTGGAAGAGATGAATGTGCCAACAGAGAAGCACAATTGAGGCACGTTAACAGGGTATCTGGAACCCAGAGCAGGGGGTAGCTAACTCTGTTGGGGAGAATTGGAGAAGTTTTCATAGAGGGTGGGATACTTGAGCTGGGTATTATAGGATCAATAGAGTTTCTTCAGCTGCTACAGATTGGAAGGAGCACTCTGGGCAGTGCTGTAGCACCTAGAGGAGTGGGCATGAGTTTGGGTTGGCTTGAGCACAGGGAACACAGGAGTGAGGCACTGGGTGCTGAGGCTGGAAGGGACTTTGGAACCAGACTATAAAAGGTTTTTCACTCAGTTCTAGGGAAATTGGATCTGTCCTTTTGGCACAGTGGCTATGGGAAGATTTGAAGGAGAATAAAGGTATACTCAGATTAGAATTTATAAAAGATAATAGAGGGTGGTGTTGCGGAGAGAGGGATGGAAACCAGTTAAGAACACTATGATGATAGATTCAGAAAAGAAATGATGAGGACCTCAAGGAAGTCAGTGGCAGCAGAGAAAGATGGGAGGGAGCTGTCTGTAGCTGCCAATAAAAATCAGCATGCAGGGGCTCAGAGGGTGACACCGGTGACAGCAGCCATCAAACACTGTGGCTGCTGAGGAGCCTGTGAGTCATCAGAAGGGGATGTGGGGAAGCTTGGTGTCATGATGATTAACCAGATATGCAGGAGATGTTTCAGGGTCAAAGGGCCTCTAAGATTGTGTGGCAGAATACTTACTGCTCCTTGAATATCTATCCATGGGCTCACCCACATTTCCCAGCCCTCTTGCAGTTAGGTTGAGCCATGTGACTAGTTCTGGCCCCTGGGCTATCAGCAAAAGTAATCTATGTCAGTTCTAGGTTGAAGCAATTAAGAGCTGGCTCTTCCCTTGCCACAGTGTCCTGGAAGCCATGTCTTCCAGATGTGTAGCTATAAAATGCAAACCTTCTGGATCCGTGAGTCTCCCTTGGGGTGTTGCCAGATCCACAGTGAACTTTGCCTGAATAAAAAGTGGAATCTTATTGTTAGGCCACAGAGACTGTAGGGCTCTTTGTTACTGCAGCATAACCTAGCCTATCCTGACAAAGACACTTCCTTCTTTCTAAGGCTGTTGAGGCCTGCAGTATCTATGACTGCAGGTTATTTTAGCTCCCTTCCCACAACTGATGCATCAGGAAAGTGTTTGGAAGAAACTACATGGCAGAGGTATATGCTTATCTGCCTCAGAACACTTTGGCTCCTCTTGGCTATAGAATATGACAGTTTTCTCAAGCAGGCAGACCCTTGGGAGAAAAAAAAAAAGATTATATGGTGAAATGCCAGAATCCTTTACAATGCCACAGAGATTGACAATAATTCTTAGTACTCCTGGAGTATGTGTCATCCTGAGAAAGCATAAATGTATTACAAGCCTCCAGGGGCAGGATGAAAGCTTCTCCATCATCAATAGTATATGCCTCTTGTCAAACCTGAGGCGGAGAAGGAGGCCTTGGTGGGAAGGAGATTCGTCATCATGTGCCAGAGGAGGAATGGCTAAAGAACCTGGGGATGTTGGGCTGGAGGAAAAAGGACTTGGTGGGGGTTGCACTATTAAGTCTTTAGAAATTCAAGGGTCATTATGTGAAAGAGAGAGCAGATTTGATCCTGGTGGCCCTACAGGGCAGTTAGCCCAGTGGGTGGACGTTGCATGCAGATAGATTCCAGCTCAGTAGGATAAACATGCTACTAGAAGATGAGTTATTAGGGCTGCCTCAGTGGGTGGTGAGTTCCCCAACATTGAAAGTGCTTCATCATAGGCCGGAAAGCCACTTGGTAGAGAGGCTGCTGTGGTGAAAGGGGTAAGTGAACTGGAAGACAGTCCTCAAGCTGTGTGATCTTGGGCAAGTCAAGTGACCTTTCTGGTTTCTTTAATTGTGAATAATAAGTCCTACTTTCCAGGATTATGGCAGATATATGATGTGAAATATATTTACAGGCTGATGTTGAAAAATATTGGTAATAATAACATCATCATCAACTCCCACAATAATGGGACCTCATTTATTGGACACTTACTCTGTGTTAGGCACCATGCTTTGCACACATCTCATTTGACACTTACAATAACCATATGAGACAAGTACTATTATTAACCCATTTTACATGTGAGAACACAGAGAATTGGAGTGACTTGCCCAAGTTCACACAGTTAGAAATTGGCAAAGTTGGGACTCTAGTCCAGGTCTGTCTGGCTCTGGAGTCTAAACTCTTAATTATTATGCTTGTTATAACTCTTCAGGATCAAAGTAGCAGATGCATATGTGGTTGCTGTGAATACTGCAAAGGACTAAGGTTTTTTTAAAATTTAATTTAATTTATTTATTTTTGGCTGTGTTGGGTCTTTGTTGCTGCACGCGGGCTTTATCTAGTTGCGGTGAGCGGGGGCTACTCTTCCTTGTGGTGTGCGGGCTCCTCATCGCGGTGGCTTCTCTTGTTGCGGAGCAGGGGCTCTAGGCGCATGGGCTACAGTAGTTGTGACGCACGGGCTTAGTTGCTCTGCGGCATGTGTAATCTTCCTGGGCCAGGGATCGAACCCGTGTCCCCTGCATTGGCAGGCGGATTCTTAACCACTGTGCCACCAGGGCAGTCCCAGGACTAAGGTTTTATTTGAAGAGGCTCATTATGGGATGGACAACTGGTCTTGATGAAATTAAGTTTTCTTCTAATACTATCATTGTATGCATACTATTCGATTGTGTTATGGCTGATGGTTTACAATATGTTCCAGTTACCTACTGCTACATGATAAACTACCCGAAAACTTAGTGACTTAAAATGACAATAACTATTTTATTATTATCTCTCATGGTTCTGGAGGTTGACTGGGCTAAGCTAGATGGTTCTTGCTTAGCGTCTCCCGTATGGTTTCAGCTGGGGCTGGAGTCACCTCAAAGGCTCCCTCAGGACATGTCTGTGTGGTGGTTATTGCTGTTGACTGGAACAACTACATGTGGCCTCTGCATGTGGCCCGGGCTTCCCCGCAGCATGGGGACTCCATTTCAGATTAAGCATATCAAGAGAGCCACATCTTTTGGCCTAGCCTTGGAAGTTGTATCTTTTGACCTAGCCTTGGAAGTTGCAATACATCACTTCCTCCAGTCACAAGCCCTCCCAGATTCAGGAGGAGAAACCACATCCCCACATCTCAATGAGAGGGGTGCAGAAATCACATTGTACAAAGTGCATGTGAGATAAGCAGTGTTATGGAGGCAATTTTTAGACAGTACAATTTGCCACAAGCTGATAGGATGCATTCATTCAAAGGTTTCCTCTTGGGAGAGTAATAAATAATGAGTTTGGAAAGAAAGAACTGAGAATTTCAACATTGTTTCCATTTTGAAGAAAACCATCCCAGTTAGTATTTTCTATAATTTTTGTTTACTTAGACATTGGTCAACCCCTCATATAATTTTTATCAGCTTAAACACTGGCTTTTAATGCATCAGCCAATGGCTGGTCTCTACCCTTCATGGAATATATCATTATGTATTTATATATAAAAATGACCATCCCATGGCTTATAACTTCAACATTTATAGTTATATCTTTTTCTGCTGGAAAGATTTTGCTGGAAATTATTTTATGGACATTTGTTGACTGATTTTTAAAAAATTTCCTTATTTTAATACTTAAGAATGGGTGAAGGGATTTGGTGATACCAGTCATGATACATCTGGTGGAAAGGAGAAATTTGAAAAAAGACTAAGATACTGTCTCAGGTTCACATGGCACAGCTCTCCCATTTGGGAATTATCCTTAGCAGTTTCTCCTTTGAATGGTCTACAAGGAGCGGAAGAGGACTGGATTCTCTTTGACTGATGTGTGTTCTGAGGAAAATATGTTTAGGGACCAAGGATTCAGCATCGCCTTTGGGTCCTTTAGCTCATGTTCTTGATGGAAAGAATTCTGTCAGGGGAACCTAAGTCAGGAGTTAGGGAATCATGTCATCTGCTGTTTAATTTTGATGACTGGGCATTTAAGTGCCTGCCAGGCTATGTGCACAGAGAGAAAGATGGAAATACAAATATAACAGCAGGAGTGAGAATCCACCTTGGGTCTTCAGGACGTTCTCAAGGCGTTGCCTTGCCCTAGTTTCTGGCACTGCGCATGCTCCTTCTCCTGGGGCTGCGAGGACCCACAGGTCTTCGGGCTCTTATTGGCTTCCCTTTGTTGTCTGTCCAATCCCTTGGAATCCACATTAGGTGAGCACCTCGTAAGCCCTTTGATCTGCAAAGCAGTGCCTTTCAGAGTTTACGTCAGTGAATGGGGCACTGAGGAAGAATTGATGAACTCTATCGTGGACTGGAGTGGGACTAAGAATTTATAGAGGAAAACCAAGGCAGATGAAAGGGCACGTGGAAGAAGTGATTGCAGGCTGCATGGAACGTTGCTCTGTCCACCCAAAGAGCGACTATGTCTTATAGTATATACACATGTATAAAGCAGATGGGATTCTTGTAAGCCAAGCAGGATGTGAGCCTCTCACTTGCCCAGCAGTGAGACCTAAATAGAGAGAGAGAGAAATGAAGACTGATGGAGATAAATGCTTTATAAGAATAATTATTTTAGATTTTTAGACTAGAGAAGTTAGAATTTATAAAATGTATATGATATATATCACATATATGCTAAAAATCATATGTATGTCTTATATGTGTTGACATATACATATATACAGCTTGAAACACACACATATACATACACACACAGAAATAATAATGCAGGTTTGGGTTTTTTTGTTGTTGTTTTTTTGGCCAGGGAGGGTATTATTTACATTACCTTACACAGAGATTTTTCACTTTACCATAGAATCCCCTGAGAGTGACCAGCTGTCCTCCCTCCCTCCCCACTCAACCCCACTCTCCCTTCCTCTCTTCCTCTCTCCCTTCCTTTTTAATCTTATTATGGAAATTTTCAAGCAAACACAAAATTGGAGAAAGTAGTATAATGATCCTTGATAAAGCGTTCCTTTAAATGCCTCTTCTTTGGAACATTTACAGCAGAGTTCAGTTTACAAAAAAGAATTGCCTGGGAAGTTTAGAAAGGTTCATCTTTGTGTAAAGTGAAGAGTAAATATATTTTATAAAATTATTCTTGGGAGATCTTCTCCTGACCTAATATAAATCAGTAAATCCAGTAGAACAGCAATATCAGAAAGGCTGCTTCTCCACTGGTATGTTTTTTGTTTTTTGTTTTTTAAATCCAGCCTCATGAGAATTTAAATCTGAGGAGAAACGCTGAAAATATTTGTTTAGGCCAATGCTTCTGGCCAGTTTGTTATAATGCATGACATATGATGCAACTGACCAATTATTTCAGTGAAATAACCAAGTTGATAGTTTTAGTTTCCCAGCAAATTGACCAGTGGTTTCACAGAACCAACCTTTTAAAGCATGATTTAGACAGCACTCTTACACCAGTGCTGTGTGGCCCAGTTGGAGGAAGGAAGGCATATTCGGAGCTGGAGGGGGCTCCAAATACGGGCTTAGTAGTCATCCAGGGGGCGAGGTGGATTGAGCAGGAGAACCTGGCCTTTGAGTCTCTACTCTTGAGGGGTCCCAAAGGTAAACTGAATTCCTGGAGTTGGCAGGTGGTGGCCAAGAGGTGGACTTGACTCATAGTTGAGGAGTTGAGTGTGAAAGAAGTCTGGCTTCTGAGGGGCACCTGGGAGGTGGGGAGGGGAAGGAGCTGAGGAGAGGTATCTCAGAAAGGAGAATGGTTCATGATGGAGTCTGTGATCCAGAGGAAGGTGTCAGAAATCTGTTCCTAGTGGGGCTTGTCCCCATGGCAGGCTAGGACCTCTGCGAATGCTGAGCCACAGTGAAACAGTGGCCTGTGTCGCCTGCATGGAACCATCGTGGGGAATTGCACAGAGCATGGCTCTCACACTGCTGCACATTACAGACCCTGGGGAGATTTTACAAATTTCCATGCCCTCCAAACAGGTCGCACTCCAAACAAATTAGGATCTCTGCAGATGAGACCCAGGCATCAGCATTTTAATTTAATTAATTAATTAATTAATTAATTAATTGACCATGCAGCTTGTGGGATCCTAGTTGCCCCACCAGGGATCGAACCTGAACCCCCTGCATTGGAAGAGCGGAGTCTTAACCACTGGACCGCCAGGGATGTCCCAGGCATCAGCACTTTTAAAAGTTCCTTAGGCAACTCCAAGGTGCAGCCAAGTGAGAAGCAGTGGCATAGAGTATGAGACAGGGCACAGAGGCACTTGGGTTCTGTCTGCCACTAACACTTGCACGTTATATGATCTTGGACAAATCATTTAACTTCTCTGAGCTTCAGCTGGTCAGCTGGAACTTGAAGGGGTTGTACTAAATGGTCTCATTGGTGGTTTAAACAAACAACTCCAAGATTCTTTGAGAGCTGGAGTCTGTGTCCCCTCCCCTTGAATGTGGACTTCGTGACTTCCTAACCAATAGAATATGGTGGAAATGACACTGTGCCAGTTTTTGGGTCTTAGCCTTAAGAAGCTGACAGCTAGGGACTTCCCTGGTGGCCCAGTGGTTAAGAATCCGTGCTGCCGGTGCAGGGGGTGCAGGTGCAATCCCTGGTTGGGGAACTAAGATTCCACATGCCGCGTGATGCGGTCAAAAAATAAAAAATAAAAAATTGTAAAAAAAAAAACAAACCCAAAAAACCCCAAACAAACAACCTACTTGTTAAGAAAAAAAAAAAAAAAAAAAAGCTGACAGCTCTATTTTCTGCGTCTTGGGACACTTGCTTTGGAGCCCAGCCACCATGCTGACAGGAAGCCCAGGCCACATGGAGAGACCACAGGTGGGTGCTGACAGACCCATCTGAGGTCCCAGTGGATCTCAAGCATCACCTGCCAGGCATGAAGATGCGTCAGAGGATACTGATCCCCAGCTGTTGAGTCCCTCTCAGCTTCAAATCTTTTTAGCTGATACCCCAGATAGGCTTTGTGGACAGAGACAAGGTGCCCCCACTGTGTCCTGTCCAAATTCCTGACCCACACTGTCCGTGAGCATAATAAAATGGGTATTTTACTTTATGAAGTTCGGGGTGCTTTGTTATGCAGTAATGATAACTAGAACAATCTCTCGGTTTTACCATTTAGGGAATATTGGAGATTGATAGTATAGCAAAGTGTTTAAGGGGATGGATTCTGGAGGCAGACTGTCCAGTTTCAAATCCTGGCTCTACATTTCTCTGGCTATGTGAATTAGGGTAAATTATCAACTTTTCAAATAATTATCAATTATTCAAATTCTCATCTGAAATGGGATACTAGTAATACCTACCTCGTAGGGTTGTCATGACCGTTAAATAACTTAATACATTTAAAGAGTGAGTCCCATGCAAGTATTTACAAAGATTATAATGATGGTGGTGATAAAGGACATGGCTACATGTTACCTGTAGTTTGCAAAATGCTGGGACGGGGTGGAGTAGGTGGGGGGCTGTTGCATAAACTGGGCACGACCTGCCTTTGCCTAGCGTGCCTCCCATGTTGCTAAGTACATCCAGGGATCCACATTGTTCTTAGCTATTCAGCAGGTGTTCAAAGGCACCTTGGAATTGTATCATGTCTCTGGACCTGTCACTGTCACATTGCTCAGAAATTGGATTCTGCAGAGTAGAAACATGTGGCTTGTTGGCAAGGCAACTGGTTCAGAGCAGGGACATTTCCAGGCTGAGAGAGCTCGCCTTTGTCAATTGGGTTACAGCCCTCATAAAAACCTGTCTATTTGTGTTCTTTTCTGGATGCTCAGAGATGTCAGGCCACCACGAGGGGGGAGGGGGAGAATGCTGTCCTCGCATGGGTGGCTCCAGCTGCACCTCTTTCTTTGTACGCCCCAGCTGCTAAACCAAACCCTGGACCTCCTAAGTGTGGGGAGTACCTGGGCCTGGAATGGTGGTATAATATCTCTAGCGGGGAGGGCCTGCAGCTCTGAGTGCTTCTGACTTTTCTATTTTTGCCTCCAGGTAGATGGAGAGATTCGGTGCGGGTTTGCAGCTCCTATGCTCCTGCATACAATGTCATCAATTTCCATTTTAAAAACCAGAAGGGTAGCCTTCTAATATATTGAGTTTTGGGTGTGACAAATAGAAATTTATGGCACGAGGGTTAACTGCTCAACTAAGATCTGTCAGCAGTGCCATTATGAATGAAATGAAAGTTGAAAAAAGTTTAGGTACTCAGGGTGGCATGGTGGGACTTGGTAGCTGATGACAAATTCTTGGTTTAAATGCTGGCTCTGCCATTTGTGGCCCATGTGATCTTGAGCCTCCACTGATAATATAGAAAGGGAATGCTGATGGCATCGTATCAGAGTACTCTCATGAGGGTTGGAAACGCTTGACAGATATCCAGCTATACAGACTGGGTTGGGGTATCTTCAAAAAGGATCCTTACACTTGTTTGTCAAGGTCAGATAAATGTTCCTTCATTCGTTTATTCATTTACTCATTCATTTATTCAACAAATATTTTTCAAGTACCTGCTATGTGCCAGGCACTGTACCAGTTGCTGGGGGTATAATTAGTGAACAAAACAATATGATTCCTGTATTTCTGGTTTAATTCTAATGGTGAGAAACAGACAAAATAAATTAGAAAAATGTGGTATATTAGACCGTGATAAGTGCTATGTAGAAAAATAAAGCAGAGAAGGGGGATGGGGACTCAGGGGGTGGGGAAAGCATTTCGGTTTTAAATACCATGTCAGGAAAGGCCCCTCTAAGAGGGTGACATTTGTGTAAAGGTTTGGAAGAGGTAAGGAAGTGAGCCACAAAGTTACCTGGGGGGAAAGGTTTCCAGGCAAAGCAGACAGGACATGTCAGTGCCCCCGGAGTGCACCTGGTGTGTTTGAGAAACAGCAAGGAGTCTGGTGTAGCTGGAGTGGGGTGAATGGGAGAGAAATGGGAAAGAGGGCACGCTGGTTTCAGAGCCAGATTATGTAGGGCCTCGTAGGTCATTCCGAGAACTTTGGCTTTTTCTCTGAATGAGATGGGAAGCCCATGGAAGGTATGGAGCAGAGGAGGGATGTGATCCTACTTAGTTTTAAAAAATGTAATTAAAAAATTTAAAAAACAGCTTCATTGAGGTAAAAGTGACGAACAGTAAACTATACATATTTAAAATGTGCAATTTGAGAATTAAAAAAATTTTAATTATGGTATAGTACACATAACATAAAATTTACCATCTTAGCCATTTTTAGTGTATAGTTCATTAATATTAAGACTATTCACATTGTCATGTGACCAGTATCACCTTGCAAAACGAAAATTCTATACCCATTACACAAAAACTCCCCATTTTCCCTTCCCCCCCAGACACCGGCAACCACCATTCTGTTTTCTGACTATGATTTTGACTACCCTAGGTATCTCATAGCAGTGGAATAACGCAGTATTTGTCTTTGTGTGACTGGCTTATTTCACTTAGGAAGGTTCATTCATGTTGTAGTACTTTTCTGGAGAGTCGCTTTAATTTTGATGAAAACCAATTTATTAGCTCTTTAATGGGTTCGTTTTTTTAAGGTGTCCTCCTACTTTGATTTTAAGAGGATCCTTCTGGCTGCTGTGTTGAGAAGAAAGTGAATGGTGGGCAAAGGTGGAAGTGGGGAGACCAGTTAAGAGGCTATAACGAGAAGACCAGCAAGAGGTGATGGTGGTCTGGATTGCAGCGGGGGTGGTAGTGGAGGTGATGAGAAGAGGAGGGATTTGGGTGTCTCTTGAAGATAGAGCCCATGGGATTTTCTGATGGATTGGATGTGAGATATGAGAGAAAAAGAGGAGTTAACGAGACTCCAGCTGAGGGCTTGGAAGGATGGCATTGCTGTTACCTGAGACGGGAAGGCTGTGGGCAGGGCAGGTGAGGGCAAAGACTTGGAGCTTAGTGTTTGACATATTAAATTTGAGGTGCCTGTTTGACATCCCAAGTAGGGAAGTGTTGTTTGGACCTGAGTCTGAGCTCTGTGTGATTCAGCCTCTGGTCATGCTGGGTTCTGTGTCATCCCCTGACATTTCTCTTCTGAATTTATATCCTTTGCTGAACTGTCACTTCCTTTATTGGAGCTCATATACCAACTGCATAAGTTCTGACTCATGTAGGCAGTTGCTGACGATTCAAGCTCAAGACCACAGCCTGGATCGACTTCATTTCTATACCACAGCTACACCAATTCCTACCTGTCCTTTACAAGCCTGTCACAATGTAGGTGCTGAGAGTGGAGTTACTCTCTACCTATGCCTTTGTAGTAGAGATTTTCAGGCCTTGCTGACTTTTGGGAGGAAAAGCCAAGGGACACCTCTAGCTTTTTCCCTCATTACTCTGAAAACTGTCTCTCCGGTGGTTTGAATTGTTCCCAGTTTGTAGTTAAAAACCTGGGGGGCTAACACTAGCTAAGTCTTTGCTGAACACTGATGGTAGCTTCTAGTCACATGACCAAAGGGAGAAGTAATGACATTCTCCTTGGTCCTGCAGATGACCTTCCTCACTGCAAAGCATCTCCCTTGGAATGTTGCTGTTCATCAGGAGTGGACTTAGATCTATTTCCCAACTACATGGAGATTTGTTTGAGGTGCTTCTGAGTCTCAGTTTTAAGAAGGAAAAAAAGAAAAAAAAAAAAGAATTAATCTTTAAAGAAGACCGAACGACTAGCACTAATATATTATTGAGGCCAATAAATGCCTCCTTGGTCCCTTGGGCAAGTGAAACAGCGCCATCCGCTGGCCAGTTCCCCACACCATGTGACGTCTCCAGGGGGCACATATGCTGAGTTTATTATTTCAAGTGTCCTAGAGGCAGTGATTCCAGATTTAATATACGGCTCCTCCAAAGATGCCAATTCCTTTTTAGGAGATTTTTGTATATTCTGTTTCCCTCCAGATTTCTACGTATTGTACTAAAACCAAAATAATTCCAAAAAGAAAAGTGATTCTTTTGCTCTTGCCTTGCTTTTGCAGCATGCATTTTCATTATTCCTTCCTCTTTCTGGTTCTCATCTGCTTGCGGACATATTTACATTGCTGTAATCGTATTGAATTGATACAACTTTGTATTATCATTATTCTTAAAATTTACTGAGTGCTACTGTGTACCATACCCTGTGTGAAGAGCTCACAGCCATTTAAGAGCTTCATTGGATTCTCTTAACTACTCTTTAGGTATTCTTATTAGCCCTATTTGCTGGATGAGGAAACTGAGGCTCAGAGCAGATATTCACAACCACCCACTTTAACATTGAGAGAGCCTGGAATTTGGTAGCAAGTGTTTGAGAGTCACTTGTGCAAATCACTTAATTTTTCTGAGTCTCAGCGTGATTCCTTCCCACCTCCTGGGACCCTTGAGGACTGAAAGGAGTCGTGTATATGAGGGTGCTTGATAAACTGTAGTTTTTATTATAGTTCTAAACAGTAATTTGTATTTTTTAAATAAATAAATAAATTTATTTATTTATTTATTTTTGGCTGAGTTGGGTCTTTGTTGCTGTGCGCAGGCTTTCTCTAGTTGCGGCTAGTGGGGGCTCCTCTTCATTGTGGCGCTCGGGCATCTCATTGCGGTGGCTTCTCTTGTTGCGGAGCACGGGCTCTAGACGTGCGGGTTTCAGTAGATGAGGCTCACGGGCTCTAAAGTGCAGGCTCAGTAGTTGTGGTGCACGGGCTTAGTTGCTCCACGGCATGTGGGATCTTCCTGGCCCAGGACTCAAACCCGTGTCCCCTGCATTGGCAGGCGGATTCTTAACTGCTGTGTCACCAGGGAAGCCCTAAACAGTAATTTTTAACCTTTCATTAATAATCTTCCTGTTGTTGGATTCAGGTGGTCTTTCATTTATTTATTTTGGCTGTTAAAATGACATTGCAATGAACATCTCATGTAGCTTTAATTTTTATTCTTTAAAATATCCTTAGGATAAAGGGATATTATGGACTTTTAAGATGGTTCCTGATATGTATCTCCAGGAGTTGATATCAATTTATATGGCGTGTGTGGGGACTGGTTTTACTGCAGTGTTGTAATACTGGATAGTTTCTGAAGTTCCTCTAATGTAGTGAGTGTATTATGCTACCACATTATTTGAGGGGGCATTTCTTTGATTACAAGAGAAGTTGAATGTTTTCCCAGATGCTTGTTTACTAGTAGTATTTCTGTTTTTATGAAGTGTCTTCTCTAGTTTTTTGCTAGTTTACGTATTGGGGACTTAATGTTTTGGTATCAATATGTATAAGTTCTTTACATAACACAGACATGAACCCTTTGTTATATTTGCTGTGAATGTTTTCTCCAGATGATATTTTCCCTTTGATTTGAGTTATTTTAGTTTTGTCCAATGGTTATCTATTTCTATAATGTACAAACTGACCATCCTTCGTAATTTATTTCAACTTAACTTATGAAGTTATCATCTCTTGTGCTCTCTTTAGCAGCACATATGCTAAAATTGGAACGGCATAGAGAAGATTAGTCTGGCCCCTGTGCAAGGATAAATTCATAAAGTGTTTTATATTTTTTATGGCATAAGAATTATATCTCAATGAAGCTGTTACCAGAAAAAAAGAAAAACCAACTAAAGAGTTACAGTAAAACAAGTTTCTTTTTAGAGTGAGGATTTTATTTAAGCTTTTCCTATCCATATTCACTTGTGATATGTGCCTGTAATTTTCTTTTTGTGTATTTTATCATTATCAGATTTTAGGAAGAAGATCATGCTTGCCTAATGGATATAAACGTACTCTTATCTCTTTTTGTGCTCTGGATATTTTATACAACATTGAAATCATCTGTTTCTTAAAAGTATGAAAATTGTTCTGGTGGAAACATTGGGACAAACTGCATTTTTTTTTTAGTTGTTATCAAATTATTTCTTCAGTTTCTTCCTCAGTTATTATTCTGTTTAGGTTTATATTTCTTGAGTTATTTTTAGTAATCTATATCTTTCTAGAAATTATGCATTTCATTGAAGATTTCAGTTTATTAGCCTACAAGTGTGCATAACATTCTCTTTGGATTTGGAGAAAAAAAATCTATTTTCTGTATTTTGTCCTATCTCCTTTCTCATTTCTAATTAAAAATGTCCCCTTAATTATATTTGACAGAGGTTTGTTTATTTTAGTAGTCTTATCAAAAAAACCAATATTTGAACTAATTTATCATTCTACAGCTTTATGTTTTACAATGTATTTATTTCAGCTTTTATCTTCATTTACTGCCTCTTTTAAAATTACTTTTCCCTGTAATTTTTAAATAGAAGGCTTTGTTAATATCAATTTGGATAATCCCAACCTGAATAGTTTTATGGAGACTGAAATAAGTTGTGGGGAGAGAAACTGATGTATTATCATTGTGTGTTTATCAATCAGGGACCAGCAAGGACCAGAGAGGCTGCACCAGCCGTTTCAGTAGAGGGAATTCCTACGGGAACTAGTTAGGAGGTGCTGGAAACACTGAAAAGCCAAGTGGGCTGGTGAATTGGTGTAGAGATGAGCAACAGCAGCGAGCTGCTCCTCCCCACCCACACACAGCTGGAGGGACCGAAGAGTTAGGAGGGAATGTTCCCAGACCCCAGGGAGCCAGAGGCACATGTCTGCTGAGAAGCCACAGAAGGCAGAGCTGGGGCTGGGGACGGAGAACAAAAATGGGGAGGGTAACCTGGATTTTACTACCCTCCTCTCCCCAGTCTCCTCCCAGTGCCTCTCTTTGGCAGAAATTAACCAGAAGCCAGTTGGCAAAGGAGCCTGAGAAATGCAGTTTGCAGGGAGTCAGGCTGAGCGGGGAAGGGCAGCCAGTGGACCCAAGAACGGACAGTGACCAGCACAGACACTTGCCCTTCAACCCAGGTGAGGTCAGAAGGGTTTGTAATGCTAGTAAGATGACAGCCCCAGCACCAGGATGCTGTCATAGCTTTGCTTCGTCCTATGGGCCTCAGCTTCTCTACCCTCTTCTCATTCTCCCTGTCTCCCTTCTTGCTTTTGATCGCTGAGCCCGTTTTAAAAAGTTAAGTTTCTGTCCGGGCTCTTTCCCTAGTCAGTTCTCTCTCCTTTGGCCACCTTACCCACAGCCTTGATTCTAACCTGGACCTGCTTATGGGGGTACCCAGCTCTTTATTTCTATTTGTGATTTCTTTGGGCAACTCCAGACCTGGATTTCTAGCTGCCTAATGGGCATCATGGATGCCTCCAAACCCTTGTAAATTGGATTTATAATGTTCTTTCCCCCCACATCTCTTTTTCCCCTGCATTCCTTTCTCAGTTGATAGGACCTCCTCCATCCCGGCATCAGAGCTGGCCAGCTTGGAGTAACCCTTAACCCTTCCTTCTCCCTCCCATCACACAGAGGTCTCTGCACATCTGTTCAATTCTGTGCCCTAAGATTTCTCTGTTTCTTTCTTCTTATCTCACTGCACCTGCACCAGCTCTGGCCTCATTATTTCTCCTCTGGTTTCTTCTAATTTTTGTCCCTTTCTCTATTCTCCCCTCTGTTCCAGTCCATTCTTCACATTAATGCAAAAATGATGGTTTTGGAAACACAAACTGGTCATGTTACTTAAGCTGTAAACTCCCAAAGGGCCTCCAAGTGCACAGGATCTGTGCCAGGTGTCTTCACTCTGGGATCAGCTCCTGCCTCCTCGTCCCACCTCCTCTTTTGCCATTTTCCATCACCACTCTCTGATCCAATTGTGTTAGACTACTTTCTCTCCACTGAGCAGGCCGGGTTGTTTTATGTTCCTGCATCTCTGCACCTGCTTCTCTCTGATTCTGAAAGGCGGTGGTTCTCAAAGTGGGTTTCTGGGCCAGCATCAGCATCACCTGGGAACTTACTGGAAATGTATTGATAGTTTCTCAGTTCCCAACCATACCTACTGAATCAGAAATGCTGGAGGTGAGGCCTAGGAATCTGGGTTTTTAACAGCTTTCCAGGTGATTTAAACGCAAGGTAAGTTGAGAACCACTATTGTAAGGGACTCTCCCTTGCACCTTGAGTCTTACTCAATTACAGATGCCAGCTTTGGGTAGCCTTTCCTGTTACCCCTGGGCAGGGATAATCACACACACGTATAAATACAATTAAAAAATTATTTAACAGACACTTGCATAATGCTTACAACCAGGTGCTGTCCTTAGCACTATAACAATTGAAAAGCTTTTAATCCTCATAACAACCAGAAGAATCAGGGGCTGTTATAACTACCACTTTCAGATGAAGGAACTGAGGCACAGATTGGTTAAAGTAGCTCAAAGCCATGCAGCCAGTGAGTGGCAGAGCGGTGGTTTGAATTCTGGTGGTCTGGCTGCAGTTTCTGGCCCTTTACCTCCAGCCCCCACTGCTCCTCAGCAGTATTAGCTGTATTCAAAGGATGCGCCGAGAGGCTGTGTGATGGGCAAACCAGTCTACTGTGCATTGCAAAAGTTTTCAACGGTGCTGCGTGTGGCTATTTCTTCACCGTAGCCAGCACCCGCCCCCGCCAAAGCCACTGAGAGTGGGTTCAGTGCAGGGTAGCTTCTCTGCAGGCTCACAGGTCTGCTTACAGGTTTGCTCTCTCTAGCTGGAGAGGCCCTGGGCTAATGATCTGGAAGAGCTTATTTTGAGGGCCAGCTGGCCCAGGAGACCTGAGGATCAGGCTTCAGTTGGAGTTTTTAATCTTGAATAAGTCAGACTATTTCTTGAAGTATTTTGGAGACCTTTTAGAAGATAATACGTGACAGTATTCTCCCCAGGATAGCATAGGCACTGCCCAAAGAACAGTTGGCTTAACTAGAGGTTTATAGAAATCAGTTCCAATTCTGAAGCATGTTTCCACTTCTGTTTGGTTCCCTAATGCACAGGATTTCTAGAGTTCTCCAGATGAAAGGACCTCAGTACTTAGTGCATCTGTGTTACGTGTCCAGCACTGCATTCTCCACTGTGAAGATGTGAGAGAGGTATAAAATTGGCTTATGGGGGTCTCCTAGTATATATAGTTGGAGAGAAGAGATAAGGCACATGCATGAAGAATTAGGACAAGGCGTGATTTTATATATTAGCATACAGTAATTAGTGTGGATTCAAGTGCCAGATTGAGTGATACCAACAATTAGAGAACAGGACGGCACGTTGTAAGATGAAGATTGTATGTTATGAATAGTAAGTATAAAATGAGTTAGAGAAAGTAGATAAATGAAGGCTGGGGTGTGGAGGGGAGGTTTTAGGAGGGAGTGAGATTCGATCTGAGTAATGCAGGAAGATGATAAATAATAACATGTAATTGAGATCTTTACTGTGTGCTGTGTACTCTTCTGGGTGTTTTTCATTAATTCATTAGATTTTTATAATAGCCCTGCGAGGCTTATGAATAGCCTCATTTTACAGATGAAAGTTAAGTAATTGTTCACAGTGACACAGCTGGAAGGTGGGGGAGCTTGGATTTGAACCCACAGCCTAACTTCAGCTGTTATGCTTAACCACTCCACTATAGAAGTAGAGTTTGCTCTTTCTTCCAAGACACTTGGGAGCCCAACACTTGGGTTGCAAAAGGGTGAGGCAGGACCAACCAATGAGCAGCAGCATATGGGACAAATGGGGCCTGGGTGGTATTGGTCACCAGCTACCAGGCAGATAGTCCAGCCATGTGTCTACCTGCTGAAGCTGGGCAGAGAGGCAGAAGCTATAAGCATTAGCTACAGGTGGGAAACAGGAATTGGCTGACCCTTGGGGGCGGGGGGTGGGGTCTTCACGTCCTCAGCCTCTGCCTTCTGTCACTTCCCTCCCCATCCTGCTAAGAGTCCCTCATTTCAGTGACTTGTTTCAACAGCCTTCCTTCCTAGCTTCTCTCAGCCCCTGTCAATCATATTCTCCCAGCAAGGCTCCAATTCTGGAAAAACCCAGCTGTCTATGAACTTCCTCTGAGCCCCAGAGATGAGCAGCCAAACTCTGGTAGAAAAAGTTACCCATCAAGGCCAATGGGGTTTATAAACAAATCATGATTGCTGATCGCAGCTGCATCCTTAGCACTGCCCATCCATCCATCCTACTATAGGTACAGAGCTGTTACCTCTTGTCTGGATGCCTGAATCAGCCTCCTAACTGGTCACCATTCTTTTTCCCCTACAAACCAGTTCCCAACAGCACCCAGAATTAAAGAGCATATGATGTCCCTCCCTGCTTACTCCTCAGGCCCCCACTTGCTTCCTATCACCCTGAGAATGAAATTCACAAGGTCCTTCCTGACCTAGTTTCTTCCTGACTCTTTGCCCTCATCTTCCCCTATATTCTCCCTTACTCCACTCCACTCACAGCGGGCTTTTCTGTTCCTTAGTACTTCAGGCCTTGTAACTCATTGTACCTGCTGCCTGGGGCTCCCTTCCCCACATATCCCCATGGGGGACTTCTTTCCACTATTCAATGCTGTCTGTTTAGAAAGGCCTCTCTCCCTGTCCCCCACCGTGGGTAAAGTTACTCTCTCTCCATTTTTTATCGTATTTTTTTCCTTCAAAATATTAGCACCAGATGAAATCTTTATTTGTTTACCTCTTGTGACAGAGACTGTTAAATGCTTATTCTTTTCTTTACTAACAGAACTCTATTTTCTTTGTGGCAAAAATACATCCAGCTGGGATTATATTTCCCTCTCAACCTCCCTTGAAAGTAGGAGTAGCCAGTACATTTTACATATTACGTATGGGCTAGGGCTTCAGGGAAGGCTCTTTAAAGGGGCCTGACTTAGTTGGGAGGCACCTCCTTTTGCATTTTCCTTTTTCTCTTTCTTCCTGCATTTTCCCTTTTCTCGTTCTTCCTGCTAGGCTGTAAAAGGAATGGCGCTGTGACAGCCATTTTGGAATACGAGGTCCTCTGAAAGATGGAAGCCACATGCTAAGAATGGTAGATCAGAAAGATTGGCAGAGTCTGTATTACCCATGACATTGTAGAGCCACCCTATGAGTTTTGAATTGCCAACCCCCAGTTTTAATTTATGTGAGGGGAAGCTAGACCTCTAATTTGCTTCAGTTGATATTATTTGGGTTTTCTGCTATACTCAACCAAGCCTATTCCTAACAAGCTTATTTATAATCTTTCTTCCTTGACTAGAATGTAACCTTCATGAGTTCAAAGACTTTACTTGGTCCTTTACTGTTGGTAACTTCACTGTTACTACTAAATCCCTGGGACCTATAATATTATCTGGCACATAGTAGGTGCTCAATAAATATTTACTGAATGATGAGTATATGGTAATGGAGAGGGCCAGATGAGATTTCCTGAGGTGCTGTTTGTGGGGTATGGATCAGCCAGGGTAGGCTAGGTTATGCTGAAGGAATAACACCAGAATATCAGTGGTTTACACAATAGGAGCTTATTCCTGCTTTATTACGGTCATCTTCAGGTCTCAGCAGGTTTCCAGGTAGCTGTTCTCTCTGTCCACCATTCCCAGCTGCTTTGACATTGTAGCGTCTTTTCTCAAGTTCACCATGCTTCAGAGTTCACCCTGGCAGAAGAAGGGAGCATGGAAAACCATGATTAAGTGCTGAAATGCTTCTGCCTGGAAGCAGAAATGGTGACACATACCATTTCTGCTTATATTTTGTTGACCAAAGTTGGTCATACGGCCGTGACGAACTTCAGGGGGGCAGGATGGGGGAGAAATGGAAATATTGGAGAACACAGGGAGTGTCTGCCATAGGCTCTAGGCAACCTCTGAAGCTGCTGGGGAGGGAGTGGGTAAGAGCCCTGAGCACACTCAGACAGGAAGAAATGGTAAGTAAATCCAACTGAGGACGCCAATCCGGGGGGAGAAAATAAGCCATATGCACATTGATGCTTCCTTGAGTTTATGTTTTTGAAGTGTGAACATGACAACTTCTTGACCACACCGTCCAGCCTGTTGCTCATCCAGGATTGTTGATAGCATCTGCATGTGTGTATTAACTCTGGACCTCATTTTTGGTGCCTTCTGACTATATTCTGCTCTCCCACTTTGTCCTGCTACCTGGGCCTGCTCCCTAGGCAACACATTTTAAACCCTGAACTTCCATATCACCTGTTCTCTCATCCAAACTGTGTCCCATCACTTTAGGGTTTTGAATTAAGCCATAAACGAATTCAAGCTAAGATGTGAAAGTTTGATAAAATAGCTCACCTAACATATTTGCATTTTAATGGAGGCTCTCAATGCCTTAAAGCAGAAGGGTTGTAATTTCAGGCACCCTGGTAAGCAGGTTGGGAAAATATTTTTCTCTAGAGGAGACTTTTAGTGCTCCTTAAATCTTTCACACTGTTCTGCAGACAGAACAGGGCTGACTCTCTCGGCTGATTTCTGTCACGTTCCAAGCCAGATACCACCTGGGGAGAGGGTACAGTGATAACAGCGTAGGCCCTATTTTATTAAGTATATTGGCAAGAGAAGAAAGGAAACCTATTCAGAGGAGATGGACTCAGGTGTGCAGAGAAAAACAAATAAAGCATCCCACTACTCTGTCCCCCGATAAAACATCCGTTGGCTTTTGAATTATGCTGCTTTTCCATAAAAGACAACTCGTGCCTTTTGTGCAGTTGTGGAAACAGCTAGGTTTCTTCCCCACTGTTTGACATTTTCCATGCTTGTTGCTAAATCTTTGACAGAAGCATTAGCTGGGCTGAAGAATAATAGTGTTGTAAGAAAGCTGATAATGGCCTAGAAAAAAAAAGTATGTATAATACATACCTTGACATTGAATCGCTGAGTACTTTAATAAGTAATGCACACAAACGGAGGCCTTTTGTGTTGACATAAAATGTAAGCTCTACCTTTCTTCTCATTGAGAAGCATAAAGAACAGGAGAGGAAAATAGATGGAAGAAATTCAAATATTTTCCTTTGGGGACTTTGATGTACCAATGTGCTGTACGCCAATAGGTTCTTTTTAATTTCCTCAAGTGTTACAGAGAGAATGAGAGTGAGTGAGAGAGAGAATGAGAGAGAGGGGATAAAATGTGGGTTGCATTTCTTGATGTTTCCCAGAAACCAGTTCCAGACGTGAACTGGTTTCTTATTCTAACGTGGCTTTCAGAATCACGGGGGGGCACTCTCTGTAGGCTGACTTGTAGTGAGCACCACTGAAGTCAAAAGGGTCCAGGCTCCAGTGACCAAGTGCCAACCTCGGTGCCAGAGTGAGTTTATATGACCTGAGATGAAGCATCTTCTGGGGTGGAGCCATTGGACAGGGCACATGGTCACAGACAGAGCCTTCAGGATGGGGAGTGAGTAAGAACAATGAAAGTTGTCGAATGTGTGAAGCAGGTTTCGGTGACTCCCGCAATTTTTTGACTTAGACTTTTTTGGAAAAAAAAAATCCTTATACATTTTCACTGTAAAGACTCCCCTCCTAGAGTGTCAGATGACAAACGTGAAGCCTTCTTATTCTTTTCTCTCATTTTCAAGCTTTCTCTACAAAAGCTATTACTGCCTTCACCTCTCCCTCCCATCTTTTGCCCAACCTTCAAGCACTTATTGAAATGCCTCTTCCTTGGTGACAGCTATTTCCCTACCCCATGATGGCATGGAATTCCAACTCCAAATATGCCTAGTTGCCTCCTGTAGATTATTCTTAACCCTGCCTAGAAATTGATTGAGTTAAGATGTATTTTTGGCTGCAAGTAATCAAAAACGAGGCTCACAGTGGCTTGAACAACAAAGATAGTTGTCTCACATAACAAGAAGTCTGCTGTTAGGAGTTCTGTGGTTGGAGTAGTGGCTTCCAAATGCCATCAAGGCTCTTTCTTATTTTCCACTGTGTCATCTCTGGGTATGGACACTGGGACCTCATGCTTAATGCCTCATGGTCACCATGTGGCTGCCGTAGCCTTTTATATTCAAGGAAGGAAGCAGGGATCTGAGTGACAAAAAGGATCGTCCTTTCATTGAAGAGCAAAAGAATATTTCCATGAAGTTCACCAACACATTGGCTCTCAAATCTCATTGTCTAGTGCTTGATCACATGGCTATTCCTAGCTGCAAGATGGGCTGCAAAAATCAGTATTTTGCCAAAGCAAATAGGATTGTCCACAATTGACTTAGACTCATCATGATTCATTGCCTGGAAATGGGTAGGTCCTGCTAGTGAGAAAAGCACTGAGGGTTCGTAGGCAACTACAGCTTATATCTATCTGTAGAGGGTACATTTTTATCCTGCTCTTGGTTTGTGCCACGGATGTCTGTCTTACTCTGCAGTATATGTATGTCCCTGGGTAGTGGCTATAAATATTTATACATTAAATAATTATTTTTTTCACTGATTTTCATTAAAAAAACTAAGATAAGTTTATAGGGAAAATATTTTGCCCAAGATTATACCAAATCACATGCTTAAAATAGATAATACAAATGTTGAAATATAAAACTCTATAGGCAATTTCCATATTTGAGCAATAGATGTGTTCCAGCAAAGTGCCCATAGGTGACTTTATGTAAAATAAACCCTAAACTCTCCCGCAGGGGCATGACAAGTGGAAAGGGAACCCATGAATATCTGAGCACGCACTTTGTGCCTGGCACTGTGCCAGGCAATTTAGAGAGGCTTAGGTAAGAAATTGGCTCAAAGTCATACTTACTAAGTGAATGAGTTGTCATTCAAACCTTGCTCCATGTAGATCCAAAGTTCATGCTTGATTGTACCCCCACTGTCTTTATATAACTAGTGTAAGTTTCTTGCATCCACAAACCTTCACAAAGCGCTCAGAACCCCCTTTGCTGCTGCTGCTGAAACATACAGACAAAAAAGAGTGACCCTTTAAAATTTTGAGATTAGAGGTTATATGCTTGTACTTGACCATTTGTTCTTGATTATGTCTCAGGCGAATTGTTTATCTTATGAATGGTTAAGGCTATTAGGGCCGTAAGTGCTGCTAACACATTCTGGGGTTTGGCACATCTGGCTTGGGATGACGCACGGGGAGTGTTCGGCTTGCCTTTGAAAGGTGTTTATTTTTCCTCGTTAAGTCTCTGTGCAGTCTGTTCTTTCTGCACATGACGATTTCTCCCTTCAGACTTGCTTTCAAGAGGAGTGCCCTGGAGCAGGTGCCTGGCTGCATCCTCGCTCCTCTCATGCCACTGGATCTGTTTTACGTGGTTAGCTCTTAGCAGAGACTCTGTGTGTGGGGTTTTTAAATTTCATGAGAAGGTGTAATATGCAAGACATCCGAAGGCCCTGGGCAAGTTGCATCCTCTCCCTGTACCTTCCTTCCTGGCTTATGAAATGAAAGGACCGACTAGGTGATGTGTAAATTCACAACCACCTCTAAGGGCTAATTGTTTGCGATTTGTAATCCTTGCTTCTCAGGCCACGGGAGAAGGGTAAGAGTCTGGATTAGCTTCCTGTACAAAGTTCTGCGTGATTGTGGACCCAAGTGCCTCTCTAGCATCATTTCCTGCCACTGCTTTTCACGGCCATGCTGTAACACTAGCTATTTCCTAAAAGCCCATGTTTCCTCCTGCCCTCACAACTCTGTCCATGTGGTTCCTCATCCTGGAAGGCCCCTCTACTTTAAGGCACTCTTTCTTTATGGCTTAACTCCCAGCTCAGACCTCAGAGGTAGAAGCCTCTGTGAAGTCTTCCACAATCTCTGCCACTTCACACAAGCTCCCAACAGTATTGAGAGTTTTTTTCTCTGCCTTCCTGTGTCCTGTGTGTATCTCTAATAAAGCAAGATCACCCTTTATTGCAATTTTTTGTCTCTTCTTTGGACTGGGAATTCCTTGAAAGACCATGGCTTGGTTCTCGGTGTCTCTGGCTCCCTAGTACAGTGCTTGGCACGTACATGGCACATAAATGATGCCATATGTGGTGAGAGATTGAATAGCTGCCCCCTTCCTATCCTGCGAAGTCTACAACTCCTCCAGCTTTGCCTTGCCTTGCCTTTCCTCTCCTCTCCTCTCCTCTCTTCTCTTCTCCTCTTCTTTTCTTTTCTTTCCTTTTCTTTTCCCACACCAGCTTGTGGGATCCTAGTTTCCCGACCAGGGATCTAACGCAGGCCCCTGGCAGTGAAAGCCTGGAATCCTCAGCACTGGACCGCCAGGAAATTCCCTTCTCCAGCTTCTTCTGATGCTAGTGCTGACTTCTATCTCATAATGCTGGAAGGATGTATTGTAATTGCCACTCCCCCTCTAAGTAATAGGGGTAATACCTTTAGGTTCGGTGGAAAAGTGGGGTGTCTCCAGCTTCTGGGTGCCCATTATTGAATTCTAGGCAATTTACAGCTTCCTGTATCTGTGCTTGCACTAACCCCTGGCTTGTGGTGATTTGAGATCCTTGAAACTTTCTAGTATTTGCGGAGAATGATCAACTATTGCTCTGGCTTCTGTGACACTTCAGATGGGTTGAGGAGTGATTTAATCAGGGAATGTGCCAGATGGATTGAGGGAAGGAAAACCAGAAGGTAGGGGGGAAACATAGAGGGAATCACAGAAGTCAAGGGAGAGTCTGTGTTTGGTTTACTAGGAGGATGATGGTGTTGCATTTGTAGACATGTCTAAGACGGAAAGAGGATCAAGTTTAGGAGATAAGATGATACATGTTTGATCATGCTGAGCTTGAAGTGTTTGTGGGACATCATTGTGGAATTGTTCAATAAGCAGTCAAAATGGAGACTTGATGCTGTAGGGAGATAAAGGTCAGAATCATAGTGAGAAAGACTAGGCTTGCTGAAGTTGAGGGGGTAGATGGGATTGCCAAGAGAGAATATACAGAGACAAGGAGATGCTGGTGAATGGGTACTTGGAGAACGTCTAGTCTAACTGTGAGCCAGAGGGATGCAGAAAGATGTAAGAGTCCCAGAAGAATATAAAACCATTGAAATTTATAGAGAAGTTTGTTGAGAGATTGTTTGGAGACTCTCAAAGGGAACTCTTACTTACATGTCCTAAATGAAAAATAGAATTTGTCTTCATGTAATGATACCCTCTTTAGCTATGTGCAGAGTGTTTGCAAGTTTGCATTTGAAGCCTGGTGGTTTCACCCAGTCAACCTGATCAGCTGAGTGAGCTCAGACAATAGGCAACGAGAAAGACTTTGCATGGGGGTGGGGGAAATTTCAATAAGATGGGCGGATTAGGAGTGTCAAATGACACAGAATCACTGGGTTTTCAATACTGGTAGAATTCTTGATTGCTTTTTAAAAAATAATATATGTATATATGTATATATGTGTGTGTGTGTGTGTGTATATATGTGTATATATATATATATATATTTACTCCCTAGTCTTTCCCTATGAGCAAAAGGTATATTTCTGGTTTTCAGGTAGAATAACTGGATCCAGGTGGGATGACCCTTATGCTTTAATTAACTAATTTATTTTTGGTGTTCATCCAGCCTCAGAAAGAGGCCGGTTTTTTGGCAGCTATTCTATTGTTGTTGGTTTTTTTAAAATAAGCAGTTAGTACTCAGAAAGTACATTGGGAATTCTTATTTATTTATTATGGTAAAATGTATAAAAATTTACAGTTTTAACCATTTTTAAGCATACAATCCAGCGGCATTAAGTACATTCACAATGTCATGCCGCTATCACCACCATCCATTTCCAGAACTTTGTCATCATCCCAAACAGAAACTATGTCCCCATTAAACATTAACTCCCCATCCTCTCTCCCTCCAGCCCCTGGCAACCACCATTGTACTTTCTGTCTCTGAATTTACCTAGTCTTAGGTACCTCATATAAGTGGAATCACATATATTTATCCTTTTGTGTCTGGCTTATTTCACTTAGCATATCCTTGGGAATTCCTGCCAGCTCCCTGGAATTTGGCTATCCCAATGTCTTGGCTGCAGATTTCTGGAGTATGTGACATAATTCTTCAAGTATTTTCTCAGAGGCTTTTGCTCTGCCCCGTCTTGAAATGGTAAGTAGAAGTTTCTCTCCAAAGGAGCCACTTTGCACATTTTTAACACAACTTCCAATTGCAACAACTGTGCGATGGTAACCCTGGTGGTGGTTTCAGCTTTTGAGTTGTGGTACGTGGCGGTGTTGATCCACCACGAAGGCACCCTGCGTCATGTACTCCTGGCCACGTAGGGGCCCCTGGAAATCCTTCATTATGTTATAAAACACCTGGGCTTCCTTATCCTGAGTAATTGCGACCCTGTCCTATGAACACTTATCACATGTCAAAATACTTCTTCATTTTAATGGCTTTAATAAAATTTTTTTACAAGCCCCAATTTTTTTTATTATTAAACAGACATAAAATTACTCTGCCAAATTGCCATAAAAAGTTTCTAAATGCTTATTCCCAATTTCTATAATTATCTCCTTGTGGCCCAGGAGCACATGGTCCCCAGACCACACCCTGCATAACACCCCTGTCTGGAACACCACATGTGGGGGGGGCAGGTTGCTTGGAAACGTAAAAGATTTTTGTGAAGGATATTTTCTCTCAAGAAAACTTTCCTTCTTACTGACTCTTGACTCCTCAAAGTGTAGGCGGGGATGGGATTGCCTGAACTAATATCCAGCTATTACCCAGCTTCTGGGTAAGAGGCTGTCTTCCTATTGTTCTGAATCATGTTTGTGTTAAGAACCCTGATGTGAAGTAATGAAATATCATTGGCTAGAATTCTCATTTGGAGCTTTGCAGTTGTCAAATTTGGTTCTCTCAATATACTGTTGTAGGGTTTTGTTGTATTCATTCCCAAGATGGGTCACCAACATGCTATCTAAAAAAATCCTCCAGGCCACCTTGCTGAGCTAAGTGGTGCAGCTCTGCAATATATATACCAATTTCCAGCCAACATTTTTGGTCTTATTGGTAATATTTAAATCTCTGCACAATTCCTGGTGCTGAGGATTGGATGTCTTCAATAACTCTACAAGTTAATTCGATGTTGAGTCTTAAGTGGCAGGTAAGTCTTAAGAGAAGCTGGGATCATGGGAAATCTTACCAAGGCCTATATTTGGGCTCCACAGATAGGCAATACTATAGTATATTTCTTTTCTTTTTTTTTATAAATTTATTTATTTATTTTTGTCTGCGTTGGGTCTTCATTGCTGCACACGGGCTTCCTCTAGTTGCGGTGAGCGGGGGCTACTCCTCGTTGCGGTGCGCGGGCTTCTCACTGCGGTGGCTTCTCTTGTTGCGGAGCATGGGCTCTAGGCATGCGGGCTTCAGTAGTTGTGACGCACGGGCCTAGTTGCTCCGTGGCATGTGGGGTCTTCCCAGACCAGGGCTCGAACCTGTGTCCCCTGCATTGGCAGGCGGATTCTTAACCACTGTGCCACCAGGGAAGTCCCTATAGTATATTTCTGCTTACAGGGTCATGATTAAAGTCAGAAGACAGCTTCTTAGCATATGAATCTCAGGATGCAGGTCAGTCGGCTTCAAACATCTTGACATAGCAGGAGGCCTGTGGTGTAGTGTGTAAAATACGGATGTTGGAATTTAGATCTGCGTTTGGTTTCTCCTCTGCCATTTATAATCTATATGAATTTGAGCAGGTACTTAACCTTTCAGAGCCTCATGTATTAAAAGTGTTAGGAGGATTAAATGAGAGTGTATATAGAGCTTGGTGCCTGGTGTAGAGTAAGCACTCACATGTTGGTTTCTGTCTCCTCTGTGATTTCTCTACTGTGGTCTAGAAAGCAGCTTTTGAATGCTCAGGTTATAGGTGGAAAGCACAGTCAATTGCTTCACAGTAGTGGTTGAGAACAGATTTATACTGCCTGCTGTTGCGTTTTTTGTTTTTTTTTCCTGGAGAGTTTGCAGTCCTTGTCGCTTAAAGAGATTGTGTTTGGTAGCAGTAAATAGGCTTTTAACAAAATGGCTCTTTAATCCTGTTCAAGCATATTCTGCCCTCACAATAGAAATGCAGATGAAAACTTAAATGAGATATGACCTTTTACCTCTTGTTTGGGCAAAGATAAAGAGTCTGATACTGGACTTCCCTGGTGGCGCAGTGGTTAAGAATCCATCTGCCAATGCAGGGGACATGGATTTGAGCCCTGGTCCGGGAAGATCCCACATGCCAGGGAGCAACTAAGCCCATGCACCACAACTACTGAGCTGGCGTGCCACAACTACTGAAGCCCGCACACCTAGAGCCCATGCTCCACAACAAGAGAAGCCACCACAATGAGAAGCCTGCGCACCGCAACAAAGAGTAGCTCCCACTCACCACAACTAGAGAAAGCCCGCGCGTAGCAATGAGGACCCAATGCAGCCAAAAATAAATTAAAAAACAAACAAACAAAAAAAGAGTTTTATACCATGATGGGTTCAGGAGGATACTGGACAGCATGCACTGGGGGTGGGGGTCGGCGGGGAGAGTAAATTGGAACAACATTTGTGGAGAGCAAATTAGTAATGTCTGTCAGAATCCCGAATGCACATTTTACTTTTAGAAACGTATCTGTGCTTGCTCATATGCAAAATAAAGTGTTTACTGATATCATGTCATTTTCAAGATACATTTTTAAGTGAAAGATGCAAGTGGAGAAGAATGCGTACAGGTTGCATTGTATGTATAGTATTTTTATTAAATAAAAAGAAAAAATTCATTCACATATCTAAAAAAGATTATTTTGGGCTAACCCAGACATATTTAACTGTGGAAACACAAAGGGAACAAAATGGGACCACAGTCTTAGCAGAAATGTGTAATAATATGTAGCTTTCGCTGTAGGTGTGAAACATGGGTCTTCCATAGCTCTCTTTTCCAGTAAGTTACATGAGGTCAGGTTGAGTCTGTTTTGTTCCGCTCTCAGCACCTAGGACAGGGCTTGTCTCAGTAAACACTGTTGAATGAATACATGAATGAATGAATGAATGAATGAGGAAACTTGACCTTTTTCCTGAGCTTGCAACTGAATGAATCCTCCCAGCAGGAACCAGGGAGTTAGTGTATCACTGTATTCACCTAGTGTTCACTGAAAGTGTTTTGGAAGATCGCAGTTGCAATGGAGGAGACGCACAACTAGGACCCGTATAACCTGGGGCCGAGTGACCTGATAATTGATTCCTGGAAAGAGCCAACAATATCATACAAGAGAATACTTGGCACCACTTGAAAGGGTAATTTACATAGAAAACCTCCTGTAACCATGTCAGTTTTATTAGTTATTTTATAAAGAAATATAACTGTTTATAATAGAGAATAAAGATAAGCAAACAATAATAATTAGTAATCCCACTAGCCAGCTAGAGCCACTGTAGACATTTTTGGATGTGTCCTTCCAGTCTTTTTTTTTTTTTTTTTTTAACATCTTTATTAGAGAGTAATTGCTTTACAGTGGTGTGTTAGTTTTTGCTTTATAACAAAACAAATCAGCTATACATATATCCCCATATCTCCTCCCTCTTGGGTCTCCCTCCCACCCTCCTTATCTCACCCCTCTAGGTGGTCACAAAGCACCGAGCTGATCTCCCTGTGCTATGCGGCTGCTTCCCACTAGCTATCTACTTTACGTTTGGTAGTGTATATATGTCCATGCCACTCTCTCACTTTGTCCCAGTTTACCCTTCCCCCTCCCCGTGTCCTCAAGTCCATTTTCTACGTCTGGGTCTTTATTCCTGTCCTGCCCCTAGGTTCTTCGTGACCATTTTTTTTTTTTTTAGATTCCATATATATCTGTTAGCATACGGTATTGGTTTTTCTCTTTTTGACTTACTTCACTCTGTATGACAGACTCTGCGTCCATCCACCTTACTACAAATAACTCAATGTCGTTTCTTTTTATGGCTGAGTAATATTCCATTGTATATATGTGCCACATCTTCTTTATCCATTCATCTGTCGATGGGCACTTAGGTTGCTTCCATGTCCTGGCTATTGTAAAAAGTGCTGCAATGAACACTGTGGTACATGTCTCTTTTTGAATTATGGTTTTCTCAGGGTATATGCCCAGTAGCGGGATTGCTGGGTCATATGGTAGTTATATTTTTAGTTTTTTAAGGAACCTCCATACTGTTCTCCATCGTGGCTGTATCAATTTACATTCCCACCAACAGTGCAAGAGGGTTCCCTTTTCTCCACACCCTCTCCAGCATTTGTTGATTGTAGATTTTTTGATGATGGCCATTCTGACTGGTGTGAGGTGATACCTCATTGTAGTTTTGATTTGCATTTCTCTAATGATAGTGATGTTGAGCATCCTTTCATGTGTTTGTTGGCAATCTGTATATCTTCTTTGGAGAAATGTCTGTTTAGGTCTTCTGCCCATTTTTGGATTGGGTTGTTTGTTTTTTTGATACTGAGCTGCATGAGCCTCTTCTATATTTTGGAGATTAATCCTTTGTCAGTTGCTTCATTTGCAAATATTTTCTCCCATTCTGAGGGTTGCCTTCTCGTCTTGTTTATGGTTTCCTTTGCTGTGCAAAAGCTTTTAAGTTTCATTAGGTCCCTTTTATTTATTTTTGTTTTTATTTCCATTTCTCTAGAAGGTGGGTCAAAAAGGATCTTGCTGTGATTTATGTCATAGGGTGTTCTGCCTATGTTTTCCTCTAAGAGTTTGATAGTGTCTGGCCTTACGTTTAGGCCTTTAATCCATTTGGAGTTTATTTTTGTGTATGGTGTTAGGGAGTGTTCTAATTTCATTCTTTTACATGTAGCTGTCCAGTTTTCCCAGCACCACTTACTGAAGAGGCTGTCTTTTCTCCATTGTATATTGTTACCTCCTTTATCAAAGATAAGGTGACCATATGTGGGTGGGTTTATCTCTGGGGTTTCTATCCTGTTCCATGTATCTATATTTCTGTTTTTGTGCCAATACCATACTGTCTTGATTACTGTAGCTTTGCAGTATAGTCTGAAGTCTGGGAGCCTGATTCCTCCAGCTCTGTTTTTTTTGTTTGTTTGTTTTGTTTTGTTTTAATTAATTATTTAATTAATTTATTTTTGACTGTGTTGGGTCTTCGTTTCTGTGTGAGGGCTTTCTCTAGTTGTGGCGAGCGGGGGCCACTCATCATCGCAGTGCGCGGGCCTCTCACTATCGCGGCCTCTCTTGTTGCGGAGCACAGGCTCCAGACGCGCAGGCTCAGTAATTGTGGCTCACGGGCCTAGTTGCTCCGTGGCATGTGGGATCTTCCCAGACCAGGGCTCGAACCTGTGTCCCCTGTATTGGCAGGCGGATTCTCAACCACTGCGCCACCAGGGAAGCCCTCCAGCTCTGTTTTTCTTTCTCAAGATTGCTTTGGCTACTTGGGGTCTTTTGTGTTTCCATACAAATTGTGTAATTTTTTTGTTCTAGTTTTGTGAAAAATGCCAGTGGTAGTTTGATAGGGATTTCATTGAATCTGTAGATTGCTTTGGGTACTATAGTCATTTTCACAATGTTGATTCTTCCAATCCAAGAACATGTTATATCTCTCCATCTGTTTGTATCATCTTTAATTTCTTTAATCAGTGTCTTATAGTTTTCTGCATACAGGTCTTTTGTCTCCTTAGGTAGGTTTATGCCTAGGTATTTTATTCTTTTTGTTGCAGTGGTAAATAGGAGTGTTTCCTTAATTTCTCTTTCAGATTTTTCATCATTAGTGTATAGGAATGTAAGAGATTTCTGTGCATTAATTTTGTATCCTGCTACTTTACCAAATTCATTGATGAGCTCTAGTAGTTTTCTGGCAGCATCTTTAGGGTTCTCTATGTATAGTATCATGTCATCTGCAAACAGTGACAGCTCTCTTTCTTCTTTTCCGATTCGGATTCCTTTTATTTCTTTTTCTCCTCTGATTGCTGTGGCTAAAACTTCCAAAACTATGTTGAATAATAGTGGTGAGAGTGAACAACCTTGTCCTGTTCCTGACCTTAGAGGAAATGTTTTCAGTTTTCCACCATTGAGAACGATGTTGGCTGTGGGTTTGTCATATATGGCCTTTATCATGTTGAGGTAAGTTCCCTCTATGCCTACTTTCAGGAGGGTTTTTCTCATAAATGGGTGTTGAATTTTGTCGAAAGCTTTTTCTGTATCTGTAGAGATGATCATATGGTTTTTCTCATTCAATTTGTTAATATGGTGTATCACATTGATTGATTTGCGTATATTGAAGAATGGTTGCATTCCTGGGATAAACCCCACTTGATCATGGTGTATGATCCTTTTAATGTGTTGCTGGATTCTGTTCACTAGTATTTTGTTGAGGATTTTTGCAACAATGTTCATCAGTGATATTGGCCTGTAGTTTTCTTTCTTTGTAACATCTTTGTCTGGTTTTGGTGTCAGGGTGATGGTGGCCTCGTAGAGTGAGTTTGGGAGTGTTCCTCCCTCTGCTATATTTTGGAGGAGTTTGAGAAGCATAGGTGTTAGCTCTTCTCTAAATGTTTGATAGAATTCGCCTGTGAAGCCATCTGGTTCTGGGCTTTTGTTTGTTGGAAGATTTTTAATCACAGTCTCAATTTCAGTGCTTGTGATTGGTCTGTTTATATTTTCTATTTCTTCCTGGTTCAGTCTCGGAAGGTTGTGCTTTTCTAAGATTTCATCCATTTCTTCCCAGTTGTGCAATTTATTGGCATATAGTTGCTTGTAGTAATCTCTCATGATCCTTTGTATTGCTGCAGTGTCAGTTGTTATTTCTCCTTTTTTCATTTCTAATTCTATTGATTTGAGTCTTCTCCCTTTTTTTCTTGATTAGCCTGGCTAATGGTTTATCAATTAAACCAGCTTTTAGTTTTTTTGATCTTTGCTATTATTTCCTTCATTTCTTTTTCATTTATTTCTGATCGGATCTTTATGATTTCTTTCCTTCTGCTAACTTTGGGGTTTTTTTGTTGTTCTTTCTCTAATTGCTTTATGTGTGAGGTTAAGTTGTTTATTTGAGATGTTTCTTATTTCTCGAGGTAGGGTTGTATTGCTATAAACTTCCCTCTTAGAACTGCTTTTGCTGCATCCCATAGGTTTTGGGTCAGCATGTTTTCATTGTCATTTGTTTCTAGGTATTTTTTGATTTCCTCTTTGATTTCTTCACTTATCTCTTGGTTATTTAGTAGTGTATTGTTTAGCCTCCATGTGTTTGTGTTTTTTACAGATTTTTTTCCTGTGATTGATATCTAATTTCATAGCGCTGTAGTTGGAAAAGATACTTGAATTGAAATTGTATTTCAATTTTCTTAAATTTACCAAGGCCTGATTTGTGACCCAAGATATGATCTATCCTGGAGAATGTTCCATGAGCACTTGAGAAGAAAGTGTATTCTGTTGTTTTTGGATGGAATGTCCTCTAAATATCAATTAAGCCCATCTTGTTTAATGTATCATTTAAAGCTTGTGTTTCCTTATTTATTTTTATTTTGGATGATCTGTCCATTGGTGAAAGTGGGGTGTTAAAGTCCCCTACTATGATTGTGTTACTGTTGATTTCCCCTTTTATGGCTGTTAGCATTTGCCTTAAGTATTGAGGTACTCCTATGTTGGGTGCATAAATATTTACAATTGTTATATCTTCTTCTTGGATTGATCCCTTGATCATTATGTAGTGTCCTTCTTTGTCTCTTGTAATAGTCTTTGTTTTAAAGTCTATTTTGTCTGATATGAGAATTGCTACTCCAGCGTTCTTTTGATTTCCATTTGCATGGAATATCTTTTTCCATCCCCTCACTTTCAGTCTGTATGTGTCCCTATGTCTGAAGTGGGTGTCTTGTAGACAGCATATATATGGGTCTTGTTTTTGTATCCATTCAGCCAGTCTGTGTCTTTTGGTTGGAGCATTTAGTCCATTTACATTTAAGGTAGTTATTGATATATATTTTCCTATTACCATTTTCTTAATTGTTTTGGGTTTGTTATTATAGGTCTTTTCCTTGTCTTGTGTTTCCTGCTTAGAGAAGTTCCTTTAGCATTTGTTGTAGAGCTGGTTTGGTGGTGCTGAATTCTCTTAGCTTTTGCTTGTCTGTAAAGGTTTTCATTTCTCCGTCGAATCTGAATGAGATCCTTGCTGGGTAGAGTAATCTTGGTTGTAGGTTTTTCCCTTTCATTACTTTAAATATGTCTTGCCACTCCCTTCTGGCTTGCAGAGTTTCTGCTGAAAGATCAGCTGTTAAGCTTTTGGAGATTCCCTTGTATATTGTTGTTTTTCCCTTGCTGCTTTTATTATTTTCTCTTTGTATTTAATTTTTGATAGCTTGATTAATATGTGTCTTAGTGTGTTTCTCCTTGGATTTATCCTGTATGGGACTCTCTGCACTTCCTGGACTTGATTGACTATTTCCTTTCCTATATTAGGGAAGTTTTCAACTATAATCTCTTCAAATATTTTCTCAGTCCCTTTCTTTTTCTCTTCTTCTTCTGAGACCCCTACAATTCGAATGTTGGTGTGTTTAATGTTGTCCCAGAGGTCTCTGAGACTGTTCTGAATTCTTTTCATTCTTTTTTCTTTATTCTGCACTGTGGTAGTTATTTCCACTATTTTATCTTCCAGGTCACTTATCCGTTCTTCTGCCTCAGTTATTGTGCTATTGATTCCTTCTAGAGAATTTTAAATTTCATTTATTGTGTTGTTCATTATTGTTTGTTTGCTCTTTAGTTCTTCTAGGTCCTTGTTAAATGTTTCTTGTATTTTCTCCATTCTGTTTCCAAGATTTTGGATCATCTTTACTATCATTACTCTGAATTCTTTTTCAGGTAGACTGTCTATTTCCTCCTTATTTGTTAGGTCTGGTGGGTTTTGCCTTGCTCCTTCATCTGCTGTGTGTTTCTCTGTCTTCTCATTTTGCTTAACTTACTGTGTTTGGGGTCTCCTTTCTGCAGGCTGCTGGTTCGTAGTTCCCATTGTTTTTGGTGTCTGCCTCCAGTGGGTAAGGTTGGTTCAGTGTGTTGTATAGGCTTCCTGGTGGAGGGGACTGGTGCCTGTGTTCTGGTGGATGAGCCTTGATCTTGTCTTTCTGGTGGGCAGGACCATGTCCAGTGGTGTGTTTTGGGGTGTCTGTGACCTTATTATGATTTTAGGCAGCCTCTCTGCTAATGGGTGGGGTTGTGTTCCTGCCTTGCTAGTTGTTTGGCATAGGGTGTCCAGCACTATAGCTTGCTGGTTTTTGAGTGGAGCTGGATCTTAGCGTTGAGATGGAGATCTGTGCGAGAGCTTTTGCTGTTTGATATTATGTGGAGCCGGGAGGTCTCTGGTGGACCAATGTTCTGAACCTAGCTCTCCCACCTCAGAGGCACAGGTCTGAAACCCAGCCGGAGCATCAAGACCCTGTCAGTCACCCGGCTCAGAAGAAAAGGGTGAAAAAAAGATAGAAAGAAAGAAAAATAAATAAAATAAAGTTATTAAAATGAAGAAAAAAATTATTAAAAATAAAAAAAATTAAAAAGTAATAAGAAAAAAAGAAAGAAGAGAGCACCAAACCAAAAAACAAATCCACCAATGATAACAAGTGCTAAAAACTATACTAATAAAAGAAAACAAAACAAAACAAAAAACAAACCCAAAAAACGGACAGACAGAACCCTAGGACAAATGGTAAAAGCAAAGCTATATAGACAAAATCACACAAAGAAGCATACACATACACACTCACAAAAAGAGAAAAAGGAAAAAAAAAATCTATATTAAAAAAAAAAAAAAGAAGAGAGCAACCAAATCAATAAACAAGTCTACCAGTGATAATAAAGTCTAAATACTAAACTAAGATAAACATAAAACCAGAAACAAATTAGATGCAGAAAGCAAACCCCAAGTCTACAGTTGCTCCCAAAGTCCTCCACCTCAATTTTGGGATGATTCGTTGTCTATTCAGGTATTCCACAGACGCAGGGTACATCAAGTTGATTGTGGAGATTTAATCTGCTGCTCCTGAGGCTGCTGGGAGAGATTTCCCTTTCTCTTCTTTGTTTGCACAGCTCCTGTGGTTCAGCTTTGGATTTGGCCCCACCTCTGCGTGTAGGTCGCCTGAGGGCATCTGTTCTTAGCTCACACAGGACGGGGTTAAAGTAGCAGGTGGTTAGGGGGCTCTGGCTGACTCAGGCTGTGGGGAGGGAGGGGTATGGAATGCGGGGCAAGCCTACGGCAGCAGAGGCCAGCGTGACATTGCAGCAGCCTGAGGCGAGCCTTGTGTTCTATCAGAGACGTTGTCCCTGGATCACCGGACCCTGGCAGTGGCGGGCTACACAGGCTCCTGGGAAGAGAGGTGTGGAGAGTGACCTGTGCTTGCATACAGGCTTCTTGGTGGCTGCAGCAGCAGCCTTAGCGTTTCATGCCCATCTCTGGTGTCCGCGCTGATAGCCGCAGCTCACGCCCATCTCTGGAGCTCATTTAGGGGGTGCACTGGTCTCTTGCCTCTTAAGCAGGTCCAGACTTCTTCCCGGACTCCCTCCCGGCTAGCTGTGGCGCACTAGACCCCTTCAGGCTGTGTTCAAGCAACCAACCCCATTCTTCTCCCTGGGATCTGACCTCCGAAACCTGAGCCTCAGCTCCCAGCCCCCGCCCATCCAGGCGGGTGAGCAGACAAGCCTCTCGGGCTGGTGAGTGCTGGTCGGCACCAATCCTCTATGCGGGAATCTCTCCGTTTTGCCCTTTGCACCCCTGTTGCTGTGCTCTCCTCCGTGGCTCCGAAGCTTCCCCTCCACCCACCCCGCATCTCTGCCAGTGAAGGGGCTTCCTAGTGTTTGGAAACTTTTCCTTCTTCACAACTCCCTCCCAGAGGTGCAGGTCCCATCCCAATTCTTTTGTCTCTGTTTTTTCTTTTTTCTTTTGCCCTACCCAGGCAAGTGGGGAGTTTCTTGCCTTTTGGGTAGTCTGAGGTCTTCTGCCAGCGTTCGGTAGGTGTTCTGTAGGAGTTGTGCTACATGTAGATGTATTTCTGATGTATTTGTGGGGAGGAAGGTGATCTTCACGTCTTACTCCTCCACCATCTTGAAGGTCTCCCCTCTCCTTCCAGTCTTATAACACACACACACACTCCTTTTTAAAATAATCCCCTTTTTGTTTCACATAAAATAGAAAATTTCTCTCCTTGTTTGGCCTTATTTCTTCCTTTGTCCTTTGCCACATGTGAGCAATGATTTACTCTTCACCTTCTCTGGGTTACAGTAAGTCCCCTACATAAGAACGAGTTCCATTCTGAGAGTGCATTCGTAAGTACTATTTGATCGTAAGTCCAACAAAGTTAGACTAGGTATCCAACTAACACAATCGGCTATATAGTACTGTACTGTAATAGGTTTTTTTTTTAAATTAATTAATTTATTTATTTATTTTTGGCTGCGTTAGGTCCTTGTTGCTGTGCACAGGCTTTCTTTAGTTGCGGTGAGCAGGGGCTACTCTTTGTCGTGGTGCGTGGGCTTCTCATTGCGGTGGCTTCTCTTGTTGCGGAGCATGGGCTCTAGGCACGCGGACTTCAGTAGTTGTGGCTCGCGGGCTCTAGAGCACAGGCTCACTAGTTGCGGCACACGGGCTTAGTTGCTCCACGGAATGTGGGATCTTCCTGGACCAGGGCTTGAACCCATGTACCCTGCATTGGCAGGTGGATTCTTAACCACTGCACCACCAGGGAAGCCCCTGTAATAGGTTTATAATATGTTTGCATCTTTGAAAGTTCACAGCTTGAAGGTTCGTATGTAGTGGACTTACTGTATTCCCATACTCTGGGTATTCTTACACTGACACTCTACCATACTGTTTTAGATTGTAGTGCTCTTTTCTGATTATACTCCATAACACTAAGATGATTTCTTCTATAATCATACAGAATGACTTTCAGTTCTCTGAAATGTCCCATCCTTTTCCTTTGTTCCTTCTTCTGGACTTCTCTCTGCCTTGAAAATCACTCCGATTTCTGTTACCACTTAGTTCTTTTGTGTTCTTCAAACCTTGTTCTCAAATATTTCCACAAAGAAGGCTTACATAGCCATCCATTCAATTAGATGTCCCTTCTCTGCATTTTTGTTATACATTGTGCAGACTTCAGAATCTTAGTGTGCTCATGGTATACTGTTATTTTCGGCTTCCTTGTCTGTTTCTCCTACTAGAGTATAATCATTTTTTTAAAAAATTGTATTTATTTATGTTTTGGATGTGTTAAGTCTTCGTTGCTGCGTGCAGGCTTTCTCTAGTTGCGGCGAGGCAGGGATACTCTTCGTTGTGGTGCACAGGCTTCTCATTGCGGTGGCTTCTCTTGTTGCAGAGCACAGGCTCTAGTTGCACGGGCTTCAGTAGTTGTGGCACATGGGCTCAGTGGTTGTGGCTCGTGGGCTCTAGAGCGCAGGCTCAGTAGTTGTGGTGCACGGGCTTAGTTGTTCTGTGGCATGTGGGATCTTCTCAGACCAGGGTTTGAACCCATGTCCCCTGCATTGGCAGGCGATTCTTAACCACTGTGCCACCAGGGAAGTCCCTAGACTGTAATCTTAAGTAAGGGAACAACGTCTTATTCAACCTAAAATCCCTGGAAGCGAGTGACAGGACTGAGCACATAGTAGATGTTCAACAAATGCAGACGGGTAGAGCAAAAGCATAAAATGCACACAATGCTTCATAGTGTATGTGAGGGCTTTCACATGCTTTATCTTGCTCAGCTGGCTTTTCCTGGTATTTCCATTTTAGGTGGAGAGAGCACATCTTGTGAGCCACCTTTGGCTGTTCTCTGCATATTCATCACTCCTCTTCATGGGAGCAGGGGGGTCTATCTGATTGGTAGTCTGAAAAGAGTAATCTGGACATGCTATTTCCTTTTGGGAGTGAGCTATGCACCCAGAGTCTGAGGTACCTTGTACTCCTCAAGCTCTAAGCCTTCCTTCAAAATCGCCCTGGCCCCTGACAGCCTGTCCCAGCCCAGCCTGGCCTGGGACTAAATGAGCTATCTGCCTCATTCTGGGGTTCAGGTGGCAAAGCCATTTGTCTTTCATTTTACTCTGTCTTCCAACCTGCCCTCTCTCAGGAATAAAGGTAAAAATTCTGGTCTTTGTCTTCTTTTTTGTCTTGTTTTTCTACTTATTTAGGGCTTGGGTGGTGAAAAGACATAGTATTTATTGAGGTGCCCTTTGCAACCCCAATAGACGATTTGGCCATTATTTTCATTTAACTGAGGAGGAAACTGAGACTCTGAGGGGTCCAAGGACAGGTCTACGGTCATGGCATTGCAGGGACCAGATATCAGGTCCTCTGACTCTCCAAACTGTGCTCTCTCCCTTTGAGGTATTTTTTGAGTTTTCCTTCCACTATCTGGACTGCAAGCTGTAGCCAGAATTCCCACACTGGGTGGAAGGAGGAACTCAGGAATCTTAAAGCCTCTTCCAAGTCTGAGTCTATAATTCATCTCCTGGGGTGGCATATGATTATCTATTTCTTTTCTATTCCTCCCCACGGGTACACACTGTGTTCGGTACATGTATGTTCACCACCAGCCTGATTGTTTAGCCTGAGAGGCCCTAAGAACAGAAACAGGCTGTGTAAACATTCACTACAGATGGTTGCAAAGGAGCAATGAAGTCATGTCTTCAGTATGGGAAGCACTGAGCAATGGTTTTCTCAGTCACACCCATCGGCACAGGTCAAGGCACCATCAATCACATCATCCTCAGAAATAAGGACTGTCAGCATAAGCCTGAGGGCAGGAGCTGATGGGCTGCCTGACCACCGTTTCCATCCCCTGCTTTTGGGGGAGCTGAGCCAGGCTTCCTGTTACAGCGTGCAGTTTCTCCAATAAGCTCAGCTTCGGAAAACAGTTTCCCTTTACTTTTTATGTGTTTTCTGGGCTTTCAAACCCATGGGTATTTTGAGGGAAACATAGTCCATATGCTTCTGATTTACTTACATTAAGCTTGCCAGAAGTTTCTTTTGTAAAATCTATCTCACGTCTGGGAAACCTTTTCAGCCTGTTTTTTAAAGCCTTTTAGCCTGGATCTTCACACTCAAAAGGAAGCAGAGAATTGAAACAATTATTAGGATATAATTGAGACCAGAAAACTCCCTTTGCCTTTGTTACCTGAGCATTTCTGGGAAAAGGTAAAGCTAGAAGGCCTCAACTATAGAGGTAATTGCCCTAGTTATCCACTTCACATTTCATGTGTGGACACAATCTTTAAAGACTAACATCTTTCTTCAAAGCACCATGTGCAAGGTTTTGGTTTTCTAGTTAAGTTAATCTTGGCAAAGTGTCCCTGGTCTGTTTCCTATTCAGAAATCTCTGAATTTGAGTAGGTTATAAATTTGATAAAGTGCTTTTATTTATTTATTCTTTGCTTGGAGGAGAGAGTGACATAAATCCAAGGAAAAATAAATGTACATAAAACTTTCAAACGATACTACTAACTTTCAGATGATAAGTATTATTATTTTTATTAGCAGTAAATGTCAAAGCACTGAATAGTCCTTGGGAGAGTTGAAGAGGTGGGAGAAAGAATATACTGAGAGACAAATAGGGACGATCTACTTAAGAAACAGGGAAAGAGAATTAGAGCTAACTGCCCAAAATACACATCAATTTAAGAAGCGAAAACTCTGTTTTTATAGTCACGTAAATTCCTAACCTAGAAGATTGGATGGAAGTCAAATGCTGGTGTGAAGCGCTGGGACCCCCTAAAGAAAAGAACAGAGTCTCCCGTTACACCTCCCACCCATCCAAGCAGGGCTGGAGTTATCACACATTGTTTACGTATACCTACTGTCAACTTTCAGCTGAATTTCAGTTATTCCCTTAAATTTTAGAACATTTTCATAAGGTGAAGTTCTGATTTTGGAATTTGATTTTCTACTTTTTTCCCTTTACAACATTGAATGTGTGTTTTCACTGAATGGTGTTTATGCTGAGATGTTCCCGAAATTACAACTAGTGAAAGTAGAGAGACCCTGCGATAGTAAAGGAAAAATGAAATGTCTTGGGAAAGAGCACAGACTTTTTTTTTTTTTTTTAACATCTTTATTGGAGTATAATTGCTTTCCAATATTGTGTTAGTTTCTTCTGTATAACAAAGTGAATCAGCTATACGTATACATATATCACCATATCTCCTCCCTCTTGCATCTCCCTCCCACCCTCCTTATCCCACCCCTTTAGGTGGTCACAAAGCACCAAGCTGATCTCCCTGTGCTATGTGGTTGCTTCCCACTTGCTATCTGTTTTATATTTGGTAGTGTATATATGTCAATGCTACCCTCTCACTTCGTCCCAGCTTACCCATTCCCCTCCCCATGTCCTCAAGTCCATTCTCTGCGTCTGCGTCTTTATTCCTGTCCTGCCCCTAGGTTCATCAGAACCATTTTTTTTTTAGATTCCATATATATGTGTTATCATACAGTATTTGTTTTTCTCTTTTTGACTTACTTCACTCTGTATGATAGACTCTAGGTCTATCCACCTCACTACAAATAACTCAATTTCGTTTCTTTTTATGGCTGAGTAATATTCCATTGTATATATGTGCCACATCTTCTTTATCCATTCATCTGTCGATGGACACTTAGGTTGCTTCCATGTCCTGGTTATTGTAAATAGAGCTGCAGTGAACATTGTGGTACATGACTCTTTGTGAATTATGGTTTTCTCAGGGTATATGCCCGGTAGTGGGATTGCTGGGTTGTATGGTAGTTCTAACTAAAAAACTATTTTTAGTTTTTTAAGGAACCTCCATACTGTTCTCCATAGTGGCTGTATCTATTTACATTCCCACCAACAGTGCAAGAGGGTTCCCTTTTCTCCACACCCTCTCCAACATTTCTTGTTTGTAGATTTTTTGAGGATGGCCATTCTGACCGGTGTGAGGTGGGTGATACCTCACTGTAGTTTTGATTTGCATTTCTCTAATGATTAGTGATGTTGAGCATCCTTTCATGTATTTGTTGGCAATTTGTATATCTTCTTGGAGAAATGTCTATTTAGGTCCTCTGCCCATGTTTGGATTGGGTTGTTTGTTTTTTTGATATTGAGCTGCATGAGCTGCTTATATATTTTGGAGATTAATCCTTTGTCAGTTGCTTCATTTGCAAATATTTTCTCCCATTCTGAGGATTGTCTTTTCGTCTTGTTTATAGTTTCCTTTGCTGAGACCACAGACTTTTAAAGGGGGAGCATAGGTTTCCAATCAGGCCCTGTCTTTTAACTTCCACAGTGCATGGAATTCCCCAAAGGGGTGGAGATGTTGGGAAAGATGAGGGTAGGAGAATGACAAAAGTTGGTTCCCAGGGTGACTCTGTGGGACTCCTTGCTGTTTCAAGTCCTTTGAGCAACGACTTCTAGCAACCTTAGGGCTATGATCATATCCATCATTGTCTCTGTTCTTCTCAGTCTTCTAAGAAAAAAAAAAAATCAAATCCTGCACTTTGGATTAACAAAGGGCCATGGTGATTATATAATCGAACATTTTTATTTTACAGTTGAAGACACTGAGACCCAGAACTATGATGTGACTCTCCCCCGGCCCCCCAGCTTGTTAGTGGCTAATCTAGGACTCAAACCAAAGTCTGTTGACTTCTATTCCAGAGGCTTTTCCATTGCAGCAAGTGTCAAGATATAATTTGTCCTCAGAATAGATATAAGTTGCTCAAAATCGTATGATATTAATATGTTTATAATTTGTCATTTAAACATTTAAAATCTTACAAATATGAATGTTCAGGTAATTATGTGTCACTAGATATTGCTTCATAATATTTCAATCTGAAATTTTGTATGTTGAGCTGGTATAAAATCAGGGATTTCTCTCCTGTCCCCAAGAGTGTACTACTTTTCTTGCCTACTTAAAATGGTTTATTTTTAAATAAGAGAAACGCTTTTTTTCCCCCATCCAGATGAAACCAGATGAAATCTTAACTTTCATTTTCTCCCCTTGGAATTATGCCCTGCCATATCTGAATATTTGCCTTGCCAAAACGTTTATCTGTAAGTCAGCTGGTTCTAAACTTGGTTCTCCTACTCCCTATCTAGGTAGATTTGTGCATGTGGTTTACATTCCCTGGGCATCCATGTCATGATTCAAGGAAGGCAGTACTTGGGTTAAATAGGCAAGTTTCTTTCTGGCATTATATGATCATACTCAAAGCAGATATTTTTTCCTGTTTCTTTGGGAAAAGTACTCAAAAAAAAAAATTTTAGTAGCTAATCCAGAATACTGGTGACTCCCATCTTTCACATAGGAGAAGACAGAAAATTAATACAGGTAAGTTGACCACAACATTTTCTGAAAACTTTACCAGGTGGCACGTGCTGACATTCGTGTCAGACTACTGTTCTCTGATGGTGCAATGTGAAATGTTTTACTAGTACAGCTGTTTTGACATAGTGTACTAACATGTTCCCGACACAGGCATTTCCCATGTGTTGCTAAATTCAAATCCTCTTTAAAGAATAATTCCAGATTGATTCCATATACAGGGCTGGGTGGAGAGTGTGCATAAACATTGTCCTCATCATACGTCTTAGGTACAGGGGACAAGAGATTCAGCTGCACTCCCATCAGGCAGACACCACAGTTCTGAGTGTAATACAGAACAATGCCACTTCCTTGAAACAGAGAGTCACCACTGGCTTCTCAGCGTGGTGGTAAAGACATGCTTTTAGGTCACTTCTACATCATTATTGTGACCTAGTTTTCATTATTCAGTGGTTACATTAGTGTATATTTTATTGTGTGCAAGTTAAGATATGCAAGAGCAATTTGTGGTTGTGCTTCCATTTGTCAAAATCTCTTGCACAATTGCCAGCCTTCTTCCTTAATAGACCAGGGCCTCTGTTTTGGGTGCTGCCAATGCAAAGCTTTCTTATGAGAACAAACCGCTTAAACCAAGGTCAAACAGTTTCTTAATGTGCTTGAATGGAAGTTCAAAATTAAGGTTACAGAGGGAGTAAATGCCAAAGGTCAGGAAAGTACAGGTTCAACGTCAAGTCCTAATGTTTCTGCTTTTCTGGCAAGAAAAGACAACTGGAATCAGAGAATGGAACTTCCAAGGAAAAAATAAGCAGAAGATGATACTTCAGTTGTGGCTGAGAACCTTTGGACAACTCTCCTCTTCTTCCTTACTGTAGGGGAGTCAGCCATCTCTCAAAGCCTGTCAGCACACTCTGGTCTTCTCTGAAACTTCTTTGTGAAATAGAGTGGAAAGAATGCAAGTTTCAAAGTCAGCTGAGCTTCAACTTCTAGCTCATCCATGTCCTAACTCCATGACCTTGAGTATGTTAACTTCTTTGAGCCTCGGTTTCTTTACCTTTCAAAAAATAGAGGCAGGGATTCCAATTCTTCAGCATAATGTGAGGAATCAATGATACAATACGTGTAGAAGTGACTGTACTATACTTCCCACATAGTAGATGCTCAATAAATGCTGCTTCTCCTTAATTTCTGTATCTGCCTATATTAAGACAGGAGCTATTATTTGACCTTACAAGTCTTCCTTTCTTTATGTGGATGTTGGCCTGCACAGTGTTTCAGAGCATTGTTTAAAGAGAGCAAGGGCCTCTGGCACAAGGGCCTCTGGTCTTCGCTTGTGACATGGTTCCTGTGGACTCTTTAATCTTCCAAATATCAGATTCTGCATGATTTTCTACATTTTCTTTCCCTTAGTTGATCTTCTGGGATTTGTCTCCTTGCCTACCTAAAACTGCTGTACCTATGAGGTCTCTGAGGCCTGACTGGTCCCCTTCCCTTCCAGCCTGAGTTTCAGTATTATCCCAGAAGGCTCTAGCTATTTCTGGCATCATAACAACAGCTAATACTTGTTTGGTGCTTACCAGGTGTGAGGCATTGTGCTAAGTGCATGATGTCACTTCTCACTTAACATGATCTCATAACAACCCAAATGAAGAAGATGCTTTTATTATCTTCATTTGGTAGTCACGTACCTGAGGCTTGAAGAGGTTGAGAGACAGGCTGAATAAATGGCAGAACTAGGATTTGAATCCAGGACTATAAAACTTCAAAACCAGTGCTTAGCTGCTGTGCTAGAGAGATTTTTCTGGACTACCTGACCACTGGACTCGCTGGATGCAGTTGGTATAGAACTGGAGGGTGTGAACACTTCATCCTCCAGGGGGAAAGATTGACAACAGAAGTCACCCAGCTGAAACATTCAGTGGCTATGAACAGGATGCAATTAAGCCTGTAATCTGTTGTGATCACCTGAAGGATCATTTGGAAATGAGAATTCTTCCCAATGAGCAGTTCAGATGATGTACATGTCCATGTTTGATACCCATAATGTCTGTGCTTATCATTCCAGATGGACGAGCAGGAGATATCTCTGAGTGTCTTCAGAATGAACAATTGTAGGAGTCTTGAGTAGTGACCATGCAGCCTCTCACCCTGTAGGATTCTCGCACACAGTAGAGCTCTTGATTCAATAGCTGTGTCCATCCTTTCAGAGTAGAAGAGCAGTATGGCCTCAGCCTTTGGGAAGACACTATTGACTGGTAGAGTTGGTGACAAGTTGGAGAGCTCCCTTCCATTCTGGCCCTCAGCATGGTGACATCACCTCCTTTTGTTCTACAGCCCTGGGGGAAGGGATCCAACATGGAGGTGGAGGTGGTAGATTTTGACTGCTAGTTTAGAAATAACTTAGGGAGGCAAGGCACCCAGGTTGATGCTTACAGAAAAAAAAAAGAGTTTCTAAAGTTTCTATAGATAGCGTGACTTATAGTCCCTTCTCCCATTTTGATTACCAAGGCAAAGAAAGCAGGACTGCCCCAGTTTACTGGGGATTTGTGACCTAGCCAAAGGGGTGCTTAATTTGGAATCAGACACGGCTGGGTTTGAATTCTCATTCTGTTAATTTTTAGGAATATGATCTTTGACAATTTAGTAATCCTCTTTGAGTTCCCCCGACTTCATATTGGGAATAATCACATAGTGGCAATTAAAAACTGGCCTCAAATTCTTTGATCCTCCTCCCAGTGAAAGGTGGGTGTCTCTGTCTCCTCCCCTCATATCTGGGTGCACCTTGTGGCTGTTCCAGTCAGTAGAATGTGGCAGAAGTGATGCTGAGTGCTTCTGAGGCTCCTCCCATCCCGTCTCCGCTTGGGGTCTTGGGACACTTATTCTGGCGGGGAGACAACTCCAGTGTAAGAGGTCCAGCTACCCTGGAGGGGCCACATCTGTAGATCCTGTTGAGCAACCAGCTGGCAGCAGCATCAAGTGGCAGCCATCTGTGTGAGCCATCTAGCACGTCCAGTCTAGTTGAGCCCTCAGATGACCACAGCGTAGCCTATGTCTGACCACAACTATGTGAGAAGCCCCAGATGAGAGCTGCCCAGCCAAGCCCTTTGCAGATTCCTGACTCATAAAACCATGAGCAAAAATCAAATTGTTGTTTTATACCACTAAGTTTTGGAGTGATTTGTAATGCAGCATCATTAACCAGAGCACATACCAATTTTGAAGGGTCACTGCAAGGATTAAGTGGGAGAACATCTCTGGAAATCCTTTGTGCTTAATAACTGGTGAGCAAGTGTTTCTTCCACACTGGTTCTCTTCCCATCTAGGGTTGTCATTGTTGCCCAGGATGACCTTGTGTCCCCAGGATAGTGGGTTTTTTTTGCAGAAGCTGGAAGCGTATAATGAGGTCATCCCCTGAGTGATGCCCTCTCTTGTGGTTGTGTGTCTTGAGCCCAAGTCATGGTCTTGGGGACACTTGTGTAAAATGGAGGCCATGTAGGTAGACTTGCAAACTGGAGTAATACCTGGAAAGGTGGATACCATCATTGAAGTCTTACTGCCCCTCTCAGAGCTCAACGGGCTTTTCTCATTGCGCTTGCTGCGGGAAATTCCCACGGAAGTGATTCAGACCACCTGCTGACTTCAAGCTGGCTGCTGTTCTTTTTCTGATCACTTACTATGTTCAAATTTGTCCTGATCTACCAAGGAGACAGGGAAAATGGAAGTACTGATGGAAAGGGGTAGGGTTGTGGGTAGAGTAGTAAGGGCAGGCCCTTGAGAAAGAAGAGTCACAGGGCATCAGTCTTTATGCGGTGACAGTCCTACACGTGTCCTGGAGGGGGAGGTGGGGTTTGCCCCAGTTAACAGGAGGAGTCAGTGACAGAACTAATTCTACCTGGCATGGATGGTGGAGGAGGTCCTGAGACTTAGCTGGGGATTATTTACTTGCCAGGAACATAAACCACCACATGTGCTAATGTAAGAAAGAGGGTTTTTGTTTTTTTTTTAACATCTTTATTGGAGTATAATTGCTTTACAATGGTGTGTTAATTTCTGCTTTATAACAAAGTGAATCAGCTATACATATACATATATCCCCGTATCTCCTCCCTCTTGCGTCTCCCTCCCACCCTCCCTGTCCCACCCCTCTAGGTGGTCACAAAGCACCAAGCTGATCTCCCTGTGCTATGCGGCTGCTTCCCACTAGCTATCTATTTTACATTTGGTAGTGTATATATGTCCATGCCACTCTCTCACTTCGTCCCAGCTTACCCTTCCCCCTCCCCGTGTCCTCAAGTCCATTCTCTATGTCTGTGTCTTTATTCCTGTCCTGCCCCTAGGTTCATCAGAACATTTTTTTTTTTAGATTCCATATATATGTGTTAGCATATGGTATTTGTTTTTCTCTTTCTGACTTACTTCACTATGTATGACAGTCTCTAGGTCCATCCACCTCACTACAAATAACTCAGTATCGTTTCTTTTTATGGCTGAGTAATATTCCATTGTATATATGTGCCACATCTTCTTTATCCATTCATCTGTTGATGGACACTTAGGTTGCTTCCATGTCCTGGCTATTGTAAATAGTGCTGCAGTGAACATTGTGGTACATGACTCTTTTTGAATTACGGTTTTCTCAGGGTATATGCCCAGTAGTTGGATTGCTGGCTCATATGGTAGTTCTATTTTTAGTTTTTTAAGGAGCCTCCGTACTGTTCTCCATAGTGGCTGTATCAATTTACATTCCTACCAACAGTGCAAGAGGGTTCCCTTTTCTCCACACCCTCTCCAGCATTTATTGTTTGTAGATTTTTTGATGATGGCCATTCTGAGTGGTGTGAGGTGATACCTCATTGTAGTTTTGAGTTGCATTTCTCTAATGATTAGTGATGTTGAGCATCCTTTCATGTGTTTGTTGGCAATCTGTGTATCTAAGAGAGAGGGTTTTTGTAGTCATGATATGGGGGAATCTCAAGGCATCTAATAGTGGATTCAGAATGGGTCTCAAGGAGCTGAAAAGGCAGCAGAATTATATCCTTTCTACCTCCCTTCTTCCTTCCCTTCTTCTGGGGCCACATGGTTTCTTGTCTTGGCTTCACTTGGCAGACTGATTTCATCTTCAATACTCTTAATTTGTACTCTGTTATGACTTCTGGTTACCCGTGGCTTTGTGTTACTATGGTAATAGAAATGGTAGTAAAAATGATAATAATTGTTATTATCTATGGAGAGCTTGCCACTGTCCAGGTCCTGTTCCAAGTGCTTGTCCTGAAGTAATTCTTGCGAGAACCCTATGGGGTAGTTACTATCAAGGTCTCCATTTTCATAGGTGAGGAAACTGAAGCCTAGAGTTGTTAAAAGTAATTGCCCAGAGCAGCACAGCTAATGTGTAGCAAAATTGGAACTCAAATCCATGTCTGTTGTCTTAGTGCCCAGCATCAGTTGCCTATCCACAGACCTGGATCTCTAAGATAAAGTTTCTTTTTTTTTTCTTTTTTGCCCGCACTGCGCGGCTTGCAGGATCTTAGTTCCTCCAGTAGGGATTAAACCTGGGCCCACGACAGTGAATGCACCGAGTCCTAACCACTAGACCACCAAGGAATTCCGAAGCTAAAGTTTCTTTAAGGGTAGAAATTTAACTAGCTGTGGCCCCGAAAGTGGTTTTGAGTCAGATATCCAGTTGGGGTGTGGCATATAAGACCTCTGTAGGCTCAGGGTTGGGGTGGGGTAAGGGGATGTTCCCTACAAAGGGAATGTGAGTAGAACGGAAATATTGGGGCTCTTTAGCAAGCCAAGGATTGAGGAGAGGTCAGAGCACAGAGCAGTGTTGTCCCTGTGGCCCCTCTGCCCCAGTAGTGACCTCTAGCTGGAGTTGGGACTGGCACAAGCCTTCCCTGGCAGAGGAGGCCAGTCTGATGTGCCAAGGACTTCTTCCGCCCGTGTCCAGTCAGGTCTGCTCCTAGTCAACTTTCTGCCTTTTCCAGGTAGACTGTCCCATCCTCTCTTCTCTAAGGGACCCAAACTTCAGCAGAGACCTATGATTTAAAACAAATACAGTGATTTTTCAATGTTGAGATGGAAATCACAACAACATTGGAAAGATTTATTCCTGCCTTTATGACCTCAAGGCCAGGCCCATTTCTGCCCAGTAGCCCAGTTGCATGAATGCATTAGCATTTGCAAGAATGCCACGTGGTTCTGTGATCTCCTCCCCTTCAGACCATGTAACTTCTGGGAGGAGTTACCATTCCCCTTGGTTCTCTTGACCTTGGCTAGGCCACAGGCAATGAGGGGGCTGCAGCTGGGCTCCTTTTCAGCAGTGCCTTTGGGAGGTAGGGAGGACTTTGGTAAAACACTATGCTGGGCTAAGCTCCCTTAGTGAGTGAATTGAGATAAGAGACCCAATAGAACCAAACATTTGGGTGTCAGTGTTTATGTTTGGGAGGGAAGGACTTTATTTGGAGACTTGCAAAGGAGGCTCTGCTCTTTATAAAACAACAGAGGGAAGTTTAGCCTTTGCGTGGGCAGCTTCCATCAGGGAGCAGATGGGGCTTTCAAGACACAGGAATGTTTCCAGACACCACATGTGCCTTTGGAAGGCAAAGGACAAGTTCTGTAAGGAGCTGAAGGGAACAGGGTTGCCCCTGGGCCTTGGGAGTCCTGATCATTCCTAAGAAGGGATAAAGCTCCCCTCTGTCCCCCTTGCCAAGGACCACCCTCAGCCAACACTGCCGACAAGAGCAAATCAGGCAGGACTGATGTCTCAGGAGGACAGCTGGCAGGGAGGATAGGGAAGGAGATGGATCAGACTAATGAGCCTACTTATCCTAGTGTCAGAGTAGAAGGGCATGGGGCTGGGGGCATGCAACAACCTTGATGTGGCCTGAGTGGATCAACTTTAACCTGTGTGTTTGCCCAGCACAAGACCTGATCATTATTACCCTGAACTAGTTCTGGGAGAGGATGCTGATGGTTGATAACTCACTCGTGGGCTCAAATGGACACCTTTTTGCCCGCTTTAGGGCTGTATGTAGTCTGCTCATGTTTTGTCGTGGACTCTCATGTCCCTAAGGTGCTAAGGACTCCCAGGTGATGTTACCTGTCTAGTGTTGGGTTTGAGGTGTAGCAGGGGTGCTGGACAAGACGGTGTCTGAGAGTTTGATTCAATCTGCACATCCTTCCTGGTTGGCAGAAAGAGAGAATTAAGGGTGTTCTCTGTACGGCCATTAGTCACCCTCCTTGGCTACACGTGAGTGTTTGCATATGTGCACGGGTACACACTTATATGCGTGCATGTGTATTTGTGCCTGCATATGCTTAGTCTGTTTCTCATTATGGTATTAAGGGAGAATTTGTGGAGAATATGATAATGGATATTGTCATTCTATACAATGAATCTCAAAAGTTTAGGAGTGCTAAAAAATATAAAAGAAGTTAAGACATGCGGCTATTATATGAGTAGGCTGTGGAATCCATCTGACTGGTTTGAATCTCAGTTCTACTCCACATACCAGCTGTGTGATTTTTTGTTATTTAACTTCCCTGAGCACCAGGTTTCTCATTTCAAAGACCAGGTTAATCATGTACTTACCTTACGGGGTTATTGTGAGGCTTAAATGAGATAATCCATGGAAAGTATTTGGCACGCTGCCTGTCCTGTTGTGGAGGATTTATAAGTATAAGTTACCACTGTGGTTACTCAGTATCTCTAACAACCTCTCCGTATTGCATTATGGGTGGGCATCATGTCTTTATCTAAATCTTTGCTGAACTCAGGCATACTTGTAGCTTCACTAGCCTTTGGAGAAAATGCACCCCAGATGGGCGTCCCTGGGCAGCTGGGAGCCCCTGTGAGCAGCAGCCCTCTTCCAAGTCACTGTCGCACATGTCAAGCGGAGTGTCTGCCGGCTTGGGATTTTGAGTGCCTGTCCTCTCCTGGCCTCACTCCAGGTTGGGACTTCTGGCCAGATTTACCAGAGCTCTGTTCTCAACTAAAGGATCAAAGCAACTTCCCTCCAAGATGAATACGTTTCCCTCCATGAGTTAAATAAGTTCATTACCTAATTGAAAAAGCCACGCAAATGGCAAGAGATGCCGTGGGAGAGAGTGCATGTGGTGCGCAAATGTGTGTGTTTGTGCATGTGCGTGTGTGTGAATGAGTGTGTTTATGGCTGTGTGCACCCTCATGGAATGAGGTGAAGGAAAATGAAAACCATAAATCCCCTACTGCTGTTCATGGAGCATCTTTGGAGTTTGAGTCTGAAGATTATAGTTGAACTCTGCCAGTTCATTCATTATTTAATCCTTTAATTGATGACTGTGGTGGAAAGATGACAGCAGCACATCCTTGGCAGGGAGGCAAATTCCATTTATTTGTTTATTACAGTTGCACGATTTAGCTAGTGGAGAGCGAGTGATGGGAGGTCACCCATGCTTCATGGTTCAAAATGTTGTTATAAAGAACAATTAATCCACTTAGATATCTGGCTCCATTCAACCTGAAGAATCTCACTGGATGTAAAATATTGTGGAAGAGAATGTGGAGGAGGGAAAGGATTTTTCCATTTCCTTGGCTCCCTCTTACTGTCTGGTCTTCCAAAAGTGCCTGGGGTTTTCCAAGATGATGAATATTCAAGAGTGTTGGTACCATCTCTTAACTCCTGTTGTTTTACTGCCAGCATCCTCTCTATGGCAGTTAACCACACGTTACCTTAGGATGTTTTCCTGAATTGCTATGTTAAACTATTAAAATTTCTATTATTCATTTGTTATCTATATATTGTCTTCTTAAAAAGATTACAGGCTCCTTGAAGGCAGGGATTATCCCTTAGCTTTGGTACAGGGGAGATGCTTAATAAAACAGGACTAAATGAGAACTGACATGAAAATTGATCGAGCTCCTATTGTGGACCAGGACCTGTGCTTAGAGGCTTCATATACATTTGACAAGATTTGAATGTGGAGAAAATGGAGATACAGATCTATCTGAATTCCAAAATAACATAAAACATAACATAGCATTATAACATTAGCGTAACATTAACACAACATAATAAAGGAAAAAAATACAAAAACTGTAAAACAGTAAAAAGAAAAAATTCAGTTTTATACATTTGGAGAGAATATGGTAATCACTCTAACCAGATCCTCTTTGCAAGAGATTTAAGTTTCATATTTACACTCGCAATCTGAATGTTTATATTCACAAAGTTTTCACATTTACCATGGTCTTCACATGGCTTTTTCTAAGGTTTCCAATATACTTCTGTTGGCAAATCCACAGGTTCCTCAGGTTTAGTGCGGAAAATAGAAGCTATTCTGGGTACAAAGAATTTTTTAAAGAGTAGACTTTATTATTATTTTTTTTTTAGAGTAGTTTTAGATTTACAGCAAAATTGAGCAGAAAGTGCAGTGAGTTCCCATATACCCCCTGTCCCCCACCTCCACATGCTCCCCCACTGTCCATATGCCACACCAGATGGTACATTTGTTACAATGGATGAACCTACCTTGACACATTGTCACCCAAAGTCCACAGTTCACATTAGGGTTCGCTCTTGGTGGTGTACAACCTATAGCTTTTGACAAATGTATGATAATGTGTATCCACCATTATAGTATCACACAGAGTAGTTCTGCTGCCCTAAAAATCCTCTGTGCTCTGGGATTTAGTGGTTTATTTAGACATTGAAGGACATAGGGGACTGAAGTGAAGTTTGGGGTAATCTTTCATCAGTGATTTTAGCCTGATCTACCAAAATGAAGGGTTCAAAAGTGTTCACTGGGAAGTCACAGCAAATCTCCTGTTTGACCCTGTCTTGTTTCATCTCCCTTCAGAGCATAATGTGCTTTTGTTCTACCTTCCAAATCTCCAGTGGTTGCCTCTCACTGGGATACTAACTCACCACATATGGGGAAGGGGACTCTGGGAAATGCAGTTCTTGGCTTTTTAAAAGTGATGCTTACGTGAGGAGACCTCCAAACGGACTAGTAGTGCTGAGGTGACAACAGTCTTTTCATAGTTGACCATTCTATAGAAAGTTGACCTTTCTATAGCATTACACCCTCACCCTTCTGGAAAGTTCACTCTCCAGAGAGGCTCAGCCCAATGCACTGAATTTATTTCTGGACTAAGCATTTATCTTGAATCCCTGCCTCCTTCCCTGTTTTGGAATCCAGGCAGGACAATCTAAAGGAAAATCCAAAGACACCTGTATTTCTTCCCCCTTGAGCTTAGAACATGTCTAATGCCAGTCAGAAACTGGAATCAAATCTAGATGACTATGGTCTGTTGTGTTTTATAACTTCAAGATCTTTTTTACTTCTTGGGCTGTATCATCCTATATTCTTAGGCCAAAATATTGTTTCTGACCCTCTTCCATTTCTTTTCTTAATATAAAAAATAACATTATACCTTCAAACTGTGTCATTATTTTATAGTAACATATTGTGTAAATCTTAATCACAGCACCTCATAGTGGAAAGAGTAACTTGTTGAAACCAGAGTCTTCTAGAGGGCAGGTCATGATTTTACTGAGATATCCAGGGGTTAATTTTGGGACACCAGATCCAGCGGCAATCCCGAGCCTTATCCCAGGCTCTCTAGGACCTCCCAGCCTTTTCTGCTCCAGTTGTAATTGATAAGTGGCTGCTTTGTCATGTGAATAGTAAGATACAGCAGGCACTCAGCTCAGCACTGCATGTGAAATAGGAATCACTTGGATGTCATGGTCATTGTCATCAAATTGATGTTGAGTCCATCCTGTGTAAAGCCTTTCCATTACTAAAACAAAAGAAGAAGAGCAATGAGCTTGCCAGCATTTATTTATTCAAGGAGGCTTGAAGTACAGGTGGCAGCATTGATAGCACTGAAGATAGTTCCTCCCTGCCGAACAATTTCATTGTTTTGGGGTCACACTTCACAGTGAATGGGAACCTCTGAAGATATGAAATGTGTAAGTAAACCTCCATAGAAAATTATTTTCTGTTGTGCACCCCCTACTTGCAGGTTCAAGTTGTCTTTATATTTTGCTCCTTGTATTTCTAAAGCTGCAAATAAGAGTTAGTGATTCATTCCTGCTCTTCAGATGGTTTTGGTGTCATAAATAGAGGCTCTTTTAAATTTGTGGCCACTTAAGTTTACCAGCCCTTGTCTCGTCTAATCAAATTTGGATCATCACTTGAAGCATCAGAAGGCAGGCTTGTCGCCTAGAACTCCTGAAAGTTAAGAAAAACAAAACCCCTTTTGCTTTTTATTATAAAAACAATGCAGGTTCATTTTGGAAAACCTGGAGAATACTGACAAGCAAAAACAAAAAATAGAAATCATCTATAATGCAGTACCCAGGGTTGACCACTATCAAGATTTTGGTAAACATATATGTTTTTAACGTCTCTGTCTTTATTTGTATACTTATTCCAATTCCAGGCCCATCTATATATAAACACCCCTGCACACAAAATATCTTATCAGTGATTATGGATAGGTACACTATGCACTCTGCCTTACAGTCTGGAGTTACTTAAATATTTATTTATATTTCATTAGTGATTCTGTAGTATCATTGCTAATGGCTACTTCCTGCCTTTTAATGGTTCTTCACACAATGATGTTTAATTGTATTGCTCATAACCAAGTTTTCTTAATACATCTATAGTAAAAGCTTGTCCAGTCAAGCCAGAGAAATATAGATGTCAGAGTAATTTGACCAAGCCCAGGCCGAAGGTTATTATGTTTACTGTCCCGTGAAGAAAGATTTTGCTGAGCAAACGTGAATGTTGGTGCCGAGGATGTGAAACGGATCTAAAAACAACTGTGTTTCAGGAAAGTAATTTAGCAACAGTCACTTTGCCTCTCTGACTTGAGGACAAATATAATTTCCTTTACTCCTTCCAGTATACCTAACGGGGGCCAGGAAATACTGATTGTGGAGCCATTTGTAGGCAATCATAAACTATACTACAACCAGTCTGTATGTATATGGTATTGAACATAAAGTATGTGCAAGAAATTTTGGTAGATGTTTGAAAAGAAATAAGGACAAAATCCTCCCACCAGAAATGAGTGTCAGGTGCTTGTGTCTATACTAGTTACCCACTCAATATCCACTGCTTTCTTATTTTTTTGCTAACAGTGTCCCAATTTTGTTGTGGGTATTGTTGCATGTGCCTTGCTCAGATGAAATGTTCACTTTCCAGCCTCCCTTGCAAGTAAGAGTGGCCATGTGATAGTATCCAGGCCAATGAGTTGTAAGTGGGAGAGTCTGCAGTGGGGCTGCGGGGAGGGGAGCTCTGGGAATGTTTTGACTTTTTCCAGCAAAAGAGACAGACTTAGCTGCCATGCTCCTTCTCTTCTCTTTCTCCTATTTTCAAGCACTGAACCTAGATTTGATGTCTGGTGGTGGGGCAACCACATTTTGATCTTGAGGTAGGGAAAAGGAAAAGAATTCCTGATCTCTGGTGGCATTATTGAGCAACTAAACTAACAGCAGCAACTTCCCATCTCTGGACTTGTTATATGACAACAATAAACTCCTAATTGTTTACATCACTGTTAGTCAGTTACTCTTTCTTACAGCTGAATACACTCCTGAAAAACACACTATTTGAATGCAGAGATCAATAACAGATGCAAATGATCGATGGTGTTTCTTAGGAACCGTGCAAAGTTCATTTGACTGGAATGGCGGATATATCAAGAATGGGGGATATGAGTTTTTGGGGATAGATTGGGATCATAAACAGGGTTTATATGTGAGGCTTGTCTGGAATATCTTGAAAGTAAGTGAGTTTATGCTCAATTTGGTAAACAGTAAGAAGCTACTGATAATTTGGGGTCAGAATTTGGGAAGTGTAAGCTGGCATTAGTGAGAGAGATGGATTGGAGTGGAGAGGGGTAGGAAGGAGATGGGGCACAAGTCAGGAGGCTTTTGCTGCAAACCAGGTAAGAAGTCCTCAAGTAAGGTGGTGGCTATCTTAGTCTACTTGGGCTGCAAAGTAGACACATGGTAACAAAATACCAATACCTGGATGGTTTAAACAACAGAAATTTATTTCCCACAGTTCTGGAGGCTGGGAAGTCCAGGATCAAGGTGCTAGCCAGTTTATTCCCGGAGAAGACTCTCCTCTTGGCTTGTAGGTGGTTGCCTTCTTGCTGTGTCCTCACATGGTAGAGAGAGAACGTTCTTAGATCTCTTCCTCTTCTTCTAAAGGCACCAGCCCTATTGAATTAGGGTCCCACTCTTATGACCTCATTTATCCTTTATCGTCTTCTCGCAGGCCCTATCAACAAATAGAATCACACTGAGGGTTAGGGCTCCAACATATGTACTTTGAGGGGACACAAACATTCAGTCCATAGCAGTGACTGTGGGGTGGAAGTAAAGGGTTGGTGTCTGAGGAACTGCAGCAGTGGAATCTACCAGACCTAACATTGGTTGATGTGGGATGCAGGCAAGTGATGAATCAAAGCTGTCTCTGCGAGTCAAGCTTGAGTGACTGCAAGAATAGTGGCACCGTGTATAGAATTAAGAACCTTAGGCAAAAAGGCATATTTTAGAAGAGTTGGGTATTTAGGCCAGTTGGAATGGAGGTGCTGACATGACATTCAGGAAGAAATGAAATGATGTGGCTTGTTATACATTTGGGAGTGGGGTGTTTCCTATGTGTTAGTGGTCCTTTGGGTGTAGTATGCCATTTAATTATCAAACCACCCTGTGGAGTACAGCTAGTATAGTCTCTGTTTTATAGATGATGAAACAGACATTGTGGTATTCTAGGCTGGAAAATTATACCCCATGTTATTGGAAGAAACCTGTCAAACTTGATCATCCAAACTGCTATGGGTGGTCTTTGTGAACATGGAGAATGTTAGTGGTTTGGAAAATTGGAGACAAGCAAATGGAGCTTGGATTTCCAACCAAGAAAGAAGATGGAATCTGCAACTAAATAGGTTTTAAGAATGCCTAATGGAAGATTAAAGGGCTGGCCCGTGAGCACCTAGAAAAGGAAGCCGTAGATCCTCGCAGCCAGTGTGGGTTCGCCACGAGCAAGTTTTGTGTGATTAACTTCATCCAGAATGCTGAAAGTCAGCATGGTGTTTGACAAGAAAAAGGAGAAGTGAGTGGAATAGTTACTGATTAAAGAGCTCTATTTTTAAAGGGACTGATTTAAAAGTAAATGTTAATCCAATGAGAAGTGTCTAGTGACATGCTTTGGAGCTTTGCTCTTGCATCCTGATTTTTTCCTTTTAATCTGTGATTTGCATGAATGTTTAGAAAGAGGTTTATTAAATTAACCTACAACATGAAGCTGGAAGCCTAGTAAGCATGTTAGAGATAAAAATCAATATCCTGAAGGGTATAAACGAAAGGATGAGGTGGCCAGATTTAACCAGATCAGTGCATTGGGAAAAGTGTCAGGTCCCATACACAGGTCCAACTGCTCCCAGCTGGAAAGACATGGCTTAACAGCACCTCCTATGAAAAGGAGTGTTAGTTGAGATAAACTATGTGATATGGCTGAAAAAAGAGTAAAAGTGGGACTTCCCTGGTGGCGCAGCAGTTAAGAATCCACCTGCCAATGCAGGGGAAAATGGGTTTGATCCCTGGTCCGGGAAGGTCCCACATGCTGTGGAGCAGCTAATCCCGTGCGCCACAACTACTGAGCCTGCGCTCTAGAGCCTGCGAGCCACAACTACTGAGCCCGTGTGCCACAACTACTGAAGCCCGCATGCCTAGAGCCTGTGCTCTGCAACAAGAGAAGCCACTGCAATGAGAAGCCCACGAACCACAGTGAAGAGTAGCCCCCGCTTGACACAACTAGAGAAAGCCTGCGCACAGCAATGAAGACCCAACGCAGCCAAAAATAAATAAATAAATTTATAAAAAGAAAAAGAAAAAAAAGAGTAAATGTGATCTTACCTGGCATTATTGCAAGCATATTGCAAGCACTTAACATCTCTGAGCCTCAGCTTTCCCATCTATAAAATGGGCATAAAATCCTCACAGAGTGGTTATGGGAATTAAATGAGGTAATGGAGGGAATGCATCTAGCAACTGCAGTGATACACAGTAAACCTCAGTAGATGGGCTTGTTATGTGATGAACGGATCAAAGCAGTGCTGGTCCTCAGCTAGGAGCGGGGAGGACTCAAGACACACATTTGGTATCTTGGGGAGGAAGGATTGGGCTTGGTCTCCATGGCTCCAAACAGTGGAACCCAGTGGGTGAAAGCTTCAGAGAGGCAGAATTGAGCTCAACTCAAGTCCTGAGAATGACAGGTAACTTGAGAAGTGCTTCTAAGGTAGCAAGTTCCCTGGCACTGGAGGCATTTAAGCACAGGTTGCTGCTGCCTTGCTGGGGATATTGTAGAGGGACTCAACCATCGGGTGAATAGTTGAACCAGAGTTCCGCTAACTTTGAAATGTGATGATTGGTAATTTTGGCTGTGGGGGTGGTTCTAGAATAGGAGTGAATCAACTCTTGAACTCCTTTTAAAGAACTTTTTATTTACTTATTTATTTACTTACTTACTTATTTATGGCTGTGCCGTGCAGCATGCGGGATCTTAGTTCCCCGAGCAGGGATCGAATCCACACCCCCTGCAGTGGAAGTGTGGATTCTTAACTACTGGACAGCCAGGGAAGTCCCAGAGGAGTTCTGTTAGAACTTTATTTTTATTGGTGGTCTCTTGACCACAAGAAGAATGGGCTTCCTTTGAGCAGTTAGAATCAAGGTGGACGTGTGCACCTGGAGCCCTCAGAAGGCCAGTCCTACCTGCAGAAGCACCCCTGTACTTTGAAGGAAGACCTTGACACAGCCAGGTTACCCCCACCCAATCCTTATAGAATCTGGTTCAGCCCTGGCACGTAAAACCTGTTGAATGAATGTTTGAATATATGATTCAGTGAAATAAAAAAACCATCATCAGAACCTAAGCTTCCAGCATTGCTTATCTTACCAGCGTCAGGGCCCTATTCTGGAATTTCTCAGCTAAAAATTCTTCTCGTGCTCATGCGATGTTATAAATCTTTCAGAATATGTTATAACCACATCTGAGTACTGTTAGTTCGTATAATAAGCCAGGAGGAGGAATTCGTTTTTGGTGAATATGAGTAAAAAAAAAAAAATCCTTCTGTTTAAGCCCACACCTCTTTGAAGGGCCTGGCATATGTTGCTGCTAACCCAAAACTACTACTAACATACCCTGCCTCCAGCGAATGATTTGTGTTCCTTTGGAAACAGTCTCCCATGGGAAGTGCTAGAAACAGAACCCTCACTCCCCCTGCTTCCCCAAGAACAACACAAGTCAACAAATCTGGAATCCTTGCCTCTGTCCTTTTTAAAACAGTTGTTGCTGAGAATCAAAGTCAGCCCACAGTGCATATGGCTTGATTCAAGTGGCTATGTAGAGAGAACACAGCTCCAGGAATATATATAGTACATTCTCAGACTCTCTGCTTTTGCTCCTTATCACTCCATGAATCAGTAAACAGCAGCTTGTCACCATCAGCACCAGTAATCAGCCGGACAGATTCTAGTGGCTGTAGTCTCATCTCTTATTTCCTTTGAACTCCTGAGAGGGGAAGACTGTCAGAGGTTTTATTCCACTGTTTTTGCTTTCTGATGCTTAAAGTGAGAACTGCGTTAAGTTGGCTGCATGGTCTCATCTTGGGAGTGATTGGGGACTTCGGGCGGGGGGTGGGGGAGGTCTACTGTGGGTCCAAGACAAAGTGGAGACCTCAAGAATATTGGGGAATAGGGAAAAAGGTTCAAGTCCTCCTCCCTGGGTTTGTCTTGGTATGTCTCTCTTTGCCATGTGAAGGTGAAGCAGATGGTACTCCAAGGTAAAGATCTTAAGGTAAAGAAATGGGAGGACCTTTTGAATCGCATGTGGGGCTCAGTCTAGATCACCAGGCTTTTGACTAGAGAGCGATTTTTATTTTTAATTAATTAATTAATTTATTTATTTTTGGCTGTGTTGGGTCTTCGTTTCTGTGCGAGGGCTTTCTCTAGTTGCGGCAAGTGGGGGCCACTCTTCATCGAGGTGCACGGGCCTCTCACTATCGCGGCCTCTCTTGTTGCGGAGCACAGGCTCCAGATGCGCAGGCTCAGTAGTTGTGGCTCATGGGCCCAGTTGCTCCGCGGCATGTGGGATCTTCCCAGACCAGGGCTCGAACCCGTGTCCCCTGCATTGGCAGGCGGATTCTCAACCACTGTACCACCAGGGAAGCCCTAGAGAGCGATTTGAAGTCCTGGACTCTGTTAGGAATGTAGCAGGGATGGAATGATGGCAGCCATGGCCAGTGCTGGTCAAGAGTTTGGGGTCTGGTCCATTTACCCTTTACAGTCACTAACACCAGTTGTCCTTCAGCAGGCAGAGGTGAGTTTATGCAAATAAGTTGGGGATTTTGGTTTAGCCTCCTGAAGAAACTTGCATTGTTAAGAGAAGCTCTGGTTTTCATTAGCAAAACTCAGAGAGAGAGAGTTTGTGCCTCGAATCTGATTAGCAGGAAATCTGGGCTTGGTAGGGGCGCAAACTTCTGAGTTCTTGAAAAAGCTCTCTTCAAAATAAGTAGACTTCTGGTGTAAAATGCCTTTAGTATCTGGATTGTGGAGTGACTTAGTATTAGTGGACTCAAATTTCATTGTATTCTCTGGGTTTTTTTTTTTTTCCATTCAGAGAAAATGTTCCGTAGAAATACATAGAAGGTGGGTTCAAACATTGGGAATTGGTGGTGTTTGTCCAAGAACAGATTAAGCAGAATGGGGATGAGGCTTCTGTATGCAGGTGGTATATAATTTTAGATTGAGTCACAGGAACAACTTAATGGAATTATCTAAAAGTGAGTTGTTAAGAAGGAAGCAGAGAGCAACAACAAAACAATTTCCTATTGCTAGGAATCAAGTTTGCTCATTGGAGGTAGCAAAGTACTTCTGTATTCGAGGGTAAGGAAGACCTACCGTAAGGGACTTGAGCATCTGTGGATTTTTGTATCCACAGGTGTGTTTTGCCGGGGGACGGTTCCTGGAACCAATCCCCTGCAGACACTGAAGGATGACTGTACAGTAAGTGAGTGAGATTATTTGAGAATTGGTGTGTGAGCAGATAATGCTCAGATCTTGGGAGGTAACTCAGGGAGAAATGGGATCAGCTTAAAAATACTTTTCAACCCTTTAGGCCTGGAGACACCTTTGGGAAGAGGACCAGGTGGTGAGAAAGATGTTGAGAGGTTGAGAATGTCTTAGCTCAGAGGGAGGCGGGAGGAACAGGAGCCCCTCATCGAAGGGCAGGCTGAAGGTTTAAAAATGCGTCTGAAGCTGTGTTCTGGGAAAGTAGTATTGAAGCTGTCAAGGCTTGGGGAATTCAAGTATTGAAAGAGGACGGGTGTTACGGGATTTTAGACCTCATGCTATCACTGAGAGCAGGTTTGGGAAATTCCCTAGAGGCAGCTGAGATTCAGAAATCTTTCAAGTGGGTTTCTCCAGCTGGGGCAAATATGGAAACTAAAGAGGATGTCCTCCTTGGAGGGAGACATTATGGGACAAAGCTAAGGCATATCTGAATGGAAGGAAGATGCAGCAGCTATAGAAATGGAAATGTTGCACAAATAAGTAAGCCTTGAGAGCCTTCTGATTTGGAGAAATACAGACAAGGGTATGCTCCTGGGGTCAGGGGAGGGTACCAGGCTGTAGATTTTTGATGGAGTAGCTGCTGTGTTACTGGGCAGAGCCCTATTCCAGGAAGTTTAGGGTGCCAGGTATGCAGCGTTGGAGAGAGAATCATGCACAAATTATTGGGGGAAATACGAAGTTTTATTGGCTGGACCTTAAAGGAAAGGTCTTGAGGAAGGATGAGGTGACTGGTTCTTTTTGCCCTTTCCAAGAGGTGTTTTCTTAGGATACAGCAAACTTAGTATCTTGATGAAATTCTCTTCTTCAGGTGAGTATTAACTTTATAGGTGGTGGGCTTTGGATACTGGGCAGGACTGACTGATGTGGTGGAAAAGCTGAAGCCACGTGGGCTTTTTGGTTCCTCCTTTACTTTTTTTTTTTTTTTGGCTAATCCCTTCACTAAACTAATATGAACTCCTTATCTGTGATTGGTGATAACAACATGGATCTAGATTACATGAGATGTTGGGTTTAGGAAATGTTATATCCACTTGGGAATTGACTGTAAGATTGTAAACTACTCTAACAGTCATATTTGGTTTGGGGATTAAGTGCTTTTTCTAAATATTGTGGAAACGGGCCTCATGCTATTGTATTGTGTTTCCTTATAATTCCCTGAAATCCTGGAAAGATCAGACATTCAAGAGATTGGGATAATCACATTTGGAAGGTGTTAATGTTCCTCTGGGAAATATACCAGTCTGTGAGAAAGCTGAAAAAGAAACCATGGCCTCGAATGCACTTCCTTTGGTTGGGGTTGAGTGGATTCAGAAGGAAAGGGAAGAAACCAGGCGACTGTGTAAGATGATGTTGAGGCGTTAATTGCTCTGAATTAATCTGAATGAATGAGGAGGGAAGACGAACATACACAGATTTTTAAATATTGAATCAGTTTTGCCTTTCTGGCGTAACCCCAATCTAGTCATTGTAAATTATTATTTTTAGATACTGTTGGATTCATTTTGCTAATATGTTGTTTTCAATTTTTGTACCAACATTCATGAGAGAAATTGACCTGTAATTTTAATTTTCCAGATCATCTTTGTCTGGTGTTGGTATCAAGTTATAGTAGCCTAAAAAGTTGCCTATTCTCTGAAAGAGTTTATATAAGATCGGAATAGTATTTTCCTTGAATACTTGGTGAACTCTACTGCACATCCGTCTGGGCCTGGCTTTACCTACGTGGAAAATAATTTTAATTACAGAGTCAATAATTTGACTTTGATGATTGTAAGACCATTCAAAATTTCTATCTCTTCTTGGGTCAGTTTTGGTAATTATTCTAGAATTTTTTCATTTCACTTAAGTTTTCAAATTAATTAGCATATTCTTTTCCATTGTATTGTTTTTTAATATATTTATTTATTTATTTTTGGCTGTGTTGGGTCTTCGTTGCTGTGCGTGGGCTTTCTCTAGTTGCGGCAAGCGGCGGCTACTCTTCGTTGCGGTGTGCAGGCTTCTCATTGCGGTGGCTTCTCTTGTTGCGGAGCATGGGCTCTAGGCGCGCGGGCTTCAGTAGTTGCGGCACGCGGGCTCAGTAGTTGTGGCTCACGGGCTCTAGAGCACAGGCTCAGTAGTTGTGGTGCACGGGCTTAGTTGCTCTGCGGCATGTGGGGTCTTCCTGGACCAGGGCTCGAACCCGTGTCCCCTGCATTGGCAGGCGGATTCTTAACCATCGTGCCACCAGGGAAGTCCTTCCATAGTATTCTTGTAGTATCATTTTAACTTCTGTTCTATCTTTAGTTATGTTTCATTTGAAATTTTCTGCTATTATTTATTTGTGACTTTTTTATTTCTGCTTTATTGAATCTCATTAGAAATTTGGGTATTTTATTGATCTTTAAAAATAAATCGACTCTTGGATTTGTTTATTCCTTCCACTGTACTTTTGTTTCCTATTGCATTAATTTCTGTTCTTATCTTTATCATCTCCTTTCTTCTACTCTATTTATATTCTTGTCTGTTTATCCCCCTATTCCATCCAAGTTCTTAAGTTGGATGTGCAACTCATTAATTTTTAGCTTTTCCTTTTTAATGTCAGAATTTAGAAGTGTAAATTTCCTTTTACCTATTCCTTTATCTGTATGCCACAAGTTTTGATATATAGTATTTTTGTTATATTGTATTTGATTATAAATGTTTAAACATTTCTGTTATTTCTATGTTGATTCATGAATTATGGGGAAATATGTTTTAAATTTCCAAATGTATTGATTTTTTTAAAGTTAATTTTAAAATTGATTTCTGTCTCAATTGCGCTGTAGTAAGAGAACATGCTATGCATGATACTTAATTCTTGAAAATATTTTGAGAATTGTTTGTGGAATAGCTCATACTTATTTTTTGTAAATATTCCTTGTGTTTTAGAGAACAGTGTTTATACATTAAACCTAACTTGAGAAATGTGTTGTTGATATCTTTATATCTTTCTTTACTTCTTGACCCTTCCTTTCACTTAGAGTGTGGTCCTTAGGACACTCTGTTTAACACAGAGTTTTTAAGGTTTCTCTCCCCTGCTTTGCTTGGACACGGAGCCTGGTCTCCTCTTCCCTTAGGTGTGGCCATTAATCTCCAAAATTCTAGAGTCTTGGAATTAGCGTTTTCCCAAGGCTACCCAACTTTGGTGTTTACTTACGAGTCTCATGTTATAAAACATTTTTTTTGCCCTTGGGAATTTTCCTTATTTTCTTGTGAGCTCAGCAGTGCACTTATATTTTTTGTAGTTCTTCCATCATCTGACTGTTTTGTGGGGCTGTTTCAAAATATCTGAAGCATTGTATTGCCAGAGGCAGAATTCTCTAGATATTCTATACCTACTCATCCCTCTGCTCCCTTCTCACCTTTTGATGAGGTCTAGAGTAAAACATAGTCCTCAAGGATGCCCAGTGATCTGCCATCTTCTTGGTGAGAAGGAGGTAGAGCTCTTCTCCTAGAAGAGAAGCAATTTCAAAAGCATTATTTTCTCTCCAACCCCTATTTTTAATGTGTGACTCTTCTCTCTTCCATCCCAGCTGGAACAGCTGGTCTGAAATTTCATATTCGTTTGGTAATACTATTTACCCCTTACTTATTTATACAGAGATGTTTTAAGAGGAATTTCAAAGAAAGGTAGAATATCACGGTGGTAATGATGGTACACTTAGAGGGAAGTGGAGGGAGAGAGCAGGAAGGAGACAAAAGGAATGGAAAAAAATGAGATTCGGAGTAGGTCTTAGTTTAGACATAAGTTACATAGTATAAGTGAGAGGCTATTGGCATAGATATATGTGCTGGGCCCCTAGATTTTCAGAAAGGATTCCCTTCGTAAGTTAATACTAGTAACATAAACAGATAAAATGACAAAAGATTGCTTTCCTACTATGTTTATGCTCTGATTTAGGGGATCAGCGTTCAAGACATAAGAAACATCTCTTCCATTAAGTGCTTACCAGTTAGTTTGTTGGACAAGATATAAACAGCAATAAGAACAGTACTCAGCAGTGTATGATCCCTGCCAATGCAGAGTGGTAACAGTGTTCCAATTGGGGCAAGTTCACTGCAAACCAATGGCGTCGAATAAGTCTTCATAGAGAAAGAAAGACTGAAATTGGCTGTGAAGGATGCATTCGATTTTCAAGGAGCGAAAGAGAAACAGGGACCAATTCTCTACATAGAGGAAATGTCTGTCTATCTTCCCCACTCCTGACGTGGGCCAGCCTGTGGGGCAGGTTGCCCACATGACTCAGAATAGAAACCTAATATTGCTGACTTAAGAGTTCTACAGCTTTCTCATTTTATAAATGAGGAAACCGAGATTTGGGGTACAAGGTCATAGACCCCAGGTCTTCTGACACCTGGTCTATTAGTCCTCCTTCACATACTGTGTTTAAAACCTCCTATAATTATACTACTAGTTCTCGGTTGGTCAGGAGTTACTTCAGACCATGATTGGAGTACGACTAATGCCTGGACAGCATAAGCTTTGCACGGACAGTAATTATATAAGAAAGAGTTGTTGATTTTTAGTTTTTATCTACTTCGGAACTTTCTAATTCAGTGAAATCCCTGCAGTAAATAATTAGTTGGTATTTGCAAACGCTTACTCTCTTGAGAAAGGTGCTATATTAATATAAAGAAAAAAGCCCTTTGGTGTCAAGCTCAGTACCTCTGAGCCTGGAAGTATCAATTAGCTGACAAATAAATTCCTAGAACAAAAGTGGATTTGATGATCTGTTACACAGAGGAGTCAAGGCAAAGACACAGTAATCACAAGTGATTGAGCCTGGAAAAAAGAGGGAAGACTCCGTAAACCACCAGAGAGAGGACTCTTGATTTTCATCTAATTTTTGATGATAGTTTTAGCAATATCTGCAAAGGGGAATATGGTATTTTAAGCTGCCTTTGTGTGAGGTTAACAGGCTCTGTCTGTTATCCCTGTGCATAATTGGGTGGATGCTGTAACACTGCAGCGAGGGATACTAGCACCAAGTTCTGGTAGGTAAAACCTCAAGGCAGATAAATTGTCTTTTGAAATAAATGGAAACCATTTGATGATAGCCTGAGAGATTGCAAAAATCAGGCATATATTGAAAAAGAAGAATGGCTTTTCTCATAGGGCAACTGGGAGCTCCAAGAAATAATGTGTTTTACGGTAACTAACTAAATCTCATTCCTCACTCTGGAACCATCTTCCTTGGGCAAATGCTATATATTAGCTATTGGTTAGAGCCGTGTGGAAAGGCCCAGTCATGTTTCTGGGCCTGAGCCTGGGACTGCAATTCTCTGGAAGCTGATTTCTTACTGTCGAGCTTGATTTTCTAACTGGCGCATCTCCTGCAATTCCACCCATCACTTTTGGGGTCCATTTCACCACAAACCTGCTTCCTCCAGCCAAATGCCGATTCTTTCTTCTATTATTCCACTTCTACTGGAAATTCCAACCTTTTTTTTTTTTTTTTCAGGTTAAGGGTTTGAAAACATCATCCTAGAGAAAAGTGTTCCTTTCTGTTTCTAAATCGATCTCTCCTTTTCTTGCAAGGTGCCACGTCCTTAAGCCATGTACTGAGAGGAGGCTGCGTGGGTACTGGTGCTCATTCCTGGAACTCCCAAAGAAGACTGGAAGGGGTCTCAGATAGAGTACCACTGTCCCCATTTTTCAGATGAAGTGAAAGAGGCCCAGAGAACTTGTCAATCATGTCATAGCCATATTAATGTAAAGCAATTAGAAAGAAGAGTACCTGACACACAGTACACAAATTATTTAAATTACCAAGAGACAAAGCAGGAGCTCAGTCGGTGTAAGATGGACCAGTTTAGAAGGGGATGGTAGGAGACTTCCCTGGCGGTCCAGTGGTTAAGACTCCGTGCTTCCACATGGGTTCGATCCCTGGTCAGAGAACTAAGATCCTGTATGCCACGTGGTGTGGCCAAAAAAGAAAAGTGGGAGGGGGGCGGGGGGTGGTATATGGGGACAAAGAAAACCCACCAGGGTGGTTCATAGTTGGTGCTTCCCAAGTTTTGCATGCCCCAAGTTTCACAAAATGGTAACACTTACAGGGCACACTCAGCTTGCTTGGGGCCAGGGATGTAGGGTCCAAGGCCCACCTGCTACCCTGACAGCTGGGAGATAAGCATCTCAGCTCCCTGTAACTCACTATGCAAAGCCCAAGTTAAGCATTTGGGAAAAAAGTTGAGACTTTGACAGACAGTGGATGGGAAGTTTGGCTGAAAGGCTGTGTGGACTGGTAAGAAGGATGGCTCAGACAGTTAAGATGTCAGTGGCAAGGAGGCCCAAGAAGATGTGGCTGGCTGTGCTTTGAGGTGCAGCCCAAGAAGAGCTAGGCCAGGCCTGAGCACAGATAGGAAAGCCCTGAGGAAGTCTCCGAGAGTCCTGTGGGAAGGTAGGGCCCCATTCTTGGGGAACTGAGGTCTTGGAGACACTAGCGGCGCTCAGTGCCCTGACCTGGGATAGAGTTGGCCTCAAGGCAGAAGGGAGGGTTGAGCTGTAGGTGGGGCCTGTGGGGTGGGGGATGGGCAGCCAGACAGGCCTTCAGAGGACATGGTGGGTGTCCTTGTCTCTGACTGTGGTCAGTGTTCTTCCCTCCACCGCACACAGTGATTGCAGCTCCTCAGTAGGTCAAGTGGGCAGTTTCCATGTCAGTGGCACCTACAGGATGTGCCAGACCCTCCCTCTGGAGGCCCCTTGCCCGCTGGGAGTCATCCCTCGAGCTGTAACCCAGCCAGAGTCTTACCTCCCTTTTCTCCACAAAAGAAAGTTCTTTCCATTAGCCACAAGCAACAAGATGATCTCCCATCTCTAACCATAACTTCTTACAAAAATTAGTTCTCTTTTCTCTGATTATAAGAGCCATCAGTTTTGATCCAGAAAATGTAGAAAAGATAGAAAAATACAAAGATGTGAATAAAAGCATCCACAATCTTACTGCAGTATCTTAATTCTTCTAGACGCCTTTTCTGTATATTACAGCAGAGTGGTTAGAAACAAGGGCCTGGAGTCATAAAGGCCTGGAGTCATAAAGACCTGGGTTTGAGCCCTGCCTTTGCCACTGATTAGGTGTTTTATCTCCAGCAAGTTGCTTTACTTCTGTGTATTATTTCATTATCTATAACTTGTAGGTATTGATGCCTTCCTCTTGGGCTTTTATGAGAATTAAGTAACATAATGCATATAAAGTACAGTTCGTGGTACCCAGTAAATATTTAATAAAGGATAGTTTTTTAAGAACAGGGATCATGTGCTATATAGTATTTTAAAAAGTGTTTTTTAATTTAACTGTGTAATCTTAGTATTTTTTAAATTTTTAAAATTTTTATTGGAGTATAGTTGGTTTACAATGTTGTGTTTCTGCTGTACAGCAAAGTGAATCAGTTATACATATATATATATCTCTACACTTTTTTAGATTCTTTTCTCATACAGGTCATTACAGAGTACTGAGTGCTATACAGTAGGTCCTTATTAGTTATCTATTTTATATATAGTAGTGTGTATATGTCCATCCCAATCTCCCAATTTATCCCTCCCCCCTGACGAATGTATTACATATGAATATTCTTTTTTTTTTAAATCAATGACACTTTTTTTTTTTTAATTTTTATTTATTTATTTATTTATTTTTGGCTGTGTTGGGTCTTTGTTTCTGTGTGAGGGCTTTTCTCTAGCTGCGGCAAGCGGGGGCCACTCTTCATTGTGGTGCGCGGGCCTTTCACTGTCGTGGCCTCTCTTGTTGCAGAGCACAGGCTCCAGACGCGCAGGCTCAGTAGTTGTGGCTCACGGGCCTGGTTGCTCCGTGGCATGTGGGATCTTCCCAGACCAGGGCTCGAACCCTTGTCCTCTGCATTGGCAGGCAGATTCTCAACCACTGCGCCACCAGGGAAGCCCACATATGAGTATTCTTAAAGAACAGTCATTACAAATCTGCATAGTGTTTCTAACCCTAAATTCTTATTCAACGATGCAACTTGCTTGGACTGCTATTCATAAGAGTCAGATTAGAAAGTGTTAATAGTTGAATATATTCCAGCAATCACTTTTATGTCTGTTATAGTATGTTTTATGCTGAAGATATTCTGGTTTGCACTTAGATAAGTCTAGGATCCATGTGCTTGAGTTTTCATTATTAGAGTACCTGTAATTAAAAGTTTGTTTACACAGGGAATTAAGAGTTGTCAGATATTTGCTAACAAACTTTAAAAATTAGACCCTATTCAAACGTGACTCTATTTAACACAAACTTGTATGGCATAAGTGTTTGGTCAGTTTGCAGATGATTTTCAGATGTTTTGGCAGTGCTAAATATAAAGCAAATGGAAATTGCAAATTTTGTAAACAATATAGGATTTCATGAAGTTGATGAATGTGATGATAGTAGGATGGCTCATTTCTCTCAAATCTATTGACAAATAAGGATCTCACAAGCAATTGAATAAAAGGAAATCAACCAAACCGAATAATAGAAAACAAAGAACAAGATATTAAATAGAAAAAACTGGAATGTCAAAGAATTTAGAGGAGCGCCTATCTTGGGTCCTCTGAATATCTTATGTTATGCTTTTCGTGATTGTGTCAAAGGTGTTGTGAAGGGTGATGTATCTATATTAACATAAAACATTGTTGGGAAAATTGTGCCCAAACTTCCCAGTCACCCCTTAAATCCTTTTTGCTTTTGAGAATATGATTAGAATTTTAACCTATAGTTTATTAAATAGAAAACAGAATCGTCTCTTCATACATTCTCATTTTATTTTTCAAGATGAAGTTGCAGTCAAAAACTTTCCACTCTTCACACTGAGATTTTGGTCCCTGCTTTACAAGTATTCTTTTAAAGTAGCCCTTTTCCATTTTCTGGTGCCAGTCATCCTATCCAAAACCTTCTGTGTATGTTCTTCTGCATTGCTAACAACCAGTGTAGTGTGTTTCAGTGGGTGAGTGGGCTACACCCAGGTTACTCGCTCAGTGTGCTTCCCAGTGACTTGGTGACCATAACCTTCAGTAGACAAGACCTGAACGTCCACTTGAATTAGTATGCTTTGAACTTTTATGATTCGTTTAATCTTGATTGTCCAGCTATGCTTATTATTGTGGCTTAATTAATATTGTTCAACTGGAAAGAGTCAGTGGGGGAGGTTTGCGGATTTCCCTTCCTGGATGGAGAGCTTTGAAAAAGAAATAGATGAGCATCAATTCTAGATTCTGGAGACTTTCATCTGCTTGAACGTAGAGGGTTGAACTCATATGATATCTTTGATGTGTCCTCTGGTTATTGCATATTCAAAAGTGCCCCGGCATCTTCAAGCTGGGACCTTTCAACCCGCCTCTACCTCTCTTTGTCATTTGCATTGACCAGGTAGAAACAGAAACGGTATAGTTTACACCCTTTGGAGTTTGCACTGATTCTACTCTCCTTTGGTTTCTGATGATGGGCTAGTTTACATTCGGTGGTTGAGCTAACTGCCGTGCTGTGGGTTCAGAGGAACCCCTTAGCCTTCTCCTGTCCACTTATTCTTGCTCTGGTCACCATTCATTCTTTTCGCCTGTGTGTGTTTTCCAAATTAGTAGTTTGCTCTTGTGTGTTGACCTTTTTAATATTCTGTATTTTGATTGGTTGGTCTTAGCATCCTCTCTCATTTTCAGCCTGGCTGACCCTCCAGGGAAGAGGTGAAACAGCTATCCAATAAAAATCCAAAATACTGAAAAGGTCAAAATGGACTATTACAATAAATTACCATAACTCAAACAGGGAAGTGGGCATTAAAATTCCAATACGTACAAGGATGGAGATTGGCATGAGAGTTGAAAATGGCACCGCATTAATGCATTTGGATGTCAGAGTTCACCCAGAAGAGAGTAAACATTCTAAAACCAGAGTCTGAACATTATCTTCTGAGTCTCCTATGCTGTCACATCCTGGCATTGTTGGATAATATAAATGCTGCACGGAACCAACTGCTTTCATCGTTTCTCCTTCTTCCCCAGAAGTGGGGACAAGAGGGGAAAAAAAAAGAAAGAACAAATATAGTCTCTGCAAGATGAAACTCTTAAATCAGGCTTGCAGAGAACCACTGACAATTTATGGCTGGTCAAGGCACAGAGCATCCGTTTTATTTATTTTATTATCTGGGTTCTGTGGGCTGTCACTCGGCAGAAATGTCATGCGTATAAGATAGAAGAACAATTTTCAAAGCCCTTTTATCCCCTTCCCAGTTGGAATATTTATTCTAGGGATACTCTGCAAGATGTTGCAGAGAACGCTGAATTGGGAATTAGGAAACCTAGTTGTAACCCATCTCTGCGGTGGACTTCCTCTGGCTTATGCAAGTTACTTACACCCTTAACCTCGTCTGCCCTTACAATAACATCAAAGACTTTGTGAATCTTACATAGGACATTGGAGATCAAAGTACCGAAGTCAGTGTCTATCACTTTGTGAGTATCAAGCAACTCCCAAGCTCCCCCTCCTCCCAAACGCTGTGATCTTGGCAAGTCCCCTAACCTCTCTGAGCCGGGATCGTCATCTCTTTCCTAGAGCTAGAAGAAATCTAGTGGTAGAGTGTATGATTCAATGACTTGCCAGGAAGTCCCCCTCCTCCTTCCATCCCATGTGAGAAGCAGAAACGAAATAAATCAAATCTCCAACCTGGAAGGCCATTTCATATTGGTTGGATCAATAGCAAATCCATTTTCCCTGAGACGTTGCCAGCAAACATCACCGGTGGCTACTGACAGCCGGGTTGTTGGCAGCTGTGGCCTGCTCACCTCGCCTGCCTGTCACCCGTCATGATGGCAGACCCCCACAGGGAGCAGGGTGAGCCGTCAAACGCCTGACAGAACTTTAGGGGAGGGAGCCTCCTGCTCAGGGGCAACCACAATCTAATTGGCTCCTGCTTCAACAAATTATCTCTTAAGTGGTGGCGTGAAGAGAGCTGTGTTAATCTACTAAATCATAAACCTTCCCCGCAGTGTGATGCTAAGATCCAGACAGATACTAATCTCCAGCCATACTGTCAGTTATGGTTTTGACACCAACACTTTGAATTGCCAACAGAAAATTGTATTTGACATTTAATTCCAATCATGCAGTCTTTCATTGAAAGCGCTGTCAGTTTACCTTTATTTGGGAGAAGGGGAGACAATATGCTCGTGTCTTCTGGTAATTTTTCTTCTCCTGGTAGGAGGTGGGGGTGGAGAGGAGAAAGGAGGAAAAATCAAACTTCAAATAATGTACCAATTGAAGAAGTACTTTAATCCTCATGGCAGCCTGATGCTGAATCCCACATGCCTTTGGTTTTTAGAGTCTCAAATTTGCTGCATTCCAGCAAATCTCCATCATTTTACACAGATTAGGAATTAATTCAGGTCAAATAAGGATTAATTAATCAGTAGAAACCAGCCAGTGGCATCAATGTGCCAACAAGCATTTTAAAATAATCTGCTCTGATTTTGAATAGGTATTTTCCGAGGGTGGGGCCTCTGGAGTATTATTGCAATCAGGTAGCCAACAGAGCTAGAAAGGAGGGAAAATGTCAGTTTAAATCTCACCTGCCACTGAAATTCCACCTTTCTTAAACTGGGTCCTGGGAAGTGAAGAGATGGAAAAAGGGCTGGAAAGAGGTGCTGTATTCAGAGGGCAAGAGAACAAGCCTTAAAGGCTAGGGTTCTCAAGCTCGAGAATGCTTGGGAATCACCTGGAGGGCTTGTTAAAAGACAGATGGCTCAGTTTAGTTCCTTTTTATGGCTGAGTAATATTCCATTGTATATATGTGCCACATCTTCTTTATCCACTCATCTGTCGATGGACACTTAGGTTGCTTCCATGTCCTGGCTATTGTAAATAGGACTGCAATGAACATTTTGGTACATGACTGTTTTTGAATTATGGTTTTCTCAGGGTATATGCCCAGTAGTGGGATTGCTGGGTCGTATGGTAGTTCTATTTTTAGTTTTTTAAGGAACCTCCATACTGTTCTCCATCGTGGCTGTATCAATTTACATTCCCACCAACAGTGCAAGAGGGTTCTCTTTTCTCCACACGCTCTCCAGCATTTATTGTTTGTAGATTTTTTGTTGAAACTGAATTATTTGTAGTGAGGTGGATGGACCTAGAGACTGTCATACAGAGTGAAGTAAGTCAGAAAGAGAAAAACAAATACCGTATGCTAACACATATATATGGAATCTAAAAAAAAAGAAAGAAAATGGTCAGAAGAACCTAGGGGCAAGATGGGAATAAAGATGCAGACCTACTGGTGAATGGACTTGAGGATACGGGGAGGGGGAAGGGTAAGCTGGGACAAAGTGAGAGAGTGGCATGGACATATATACACTACCAAACGTAAAATAGATAGCTAGTGGGAAGCAGCCGCATAGCACAGGGAGATCAGCTTGGTGCTTTGTGACCACCTAGAGGGGTGGGATAGGGAGGGTGGGAGGGAGGGAGATGCAAGAGGGAAGAGATATGGGGACATATGTATATTTATAACTGATTCACTTTGTTATAAGGCAGAAACTGACACACCATTGTAAAGCAATTATACTCTAATAAAGATGTTAAAAAAAAAAAAAAAAGACGATGGCTATTGGGTACCACCCCCAGAGTTTCTGATTCAGCGGTTGGGGGTGGGGCCTGAAAATCTGCAGTTTTAACCACTTCCCGGGTCATGCTGACATTGCTGGCTCTGGACCACACTTTGAGAATCACTGCTTCAAAGTCAGTATAGCCTTCAGACAGGACAGGATGGAATCATGTACTATGAAACAAGAGAAAGGGGCTGAGCAGACATTGACCCCCAAATAGTACAGAAAGCACATCAAAACTTTCAGGTACGGCAGGTAGGTCAGAAGCGTGACTCCAAACCAGCCAATATTGGAGGACCAAGGGATCAATAACGTGGTGTGGCTAATCTTTTTCCCGTCACTTGTTGCCTTCCCAACCCTTTGACTATTTCGGCAATACAGAGGGAAGGAAGGAGTGGGGCCAAAGGTCAAACTGAAGGTAACCTATCTGAAGTACTGAAGATGAAATGGAAGGGAAAACTATTGGTTGGATGATGTTTTCTCATCATTACTGGGAGGCACTCAGGTATAGTGGAAAGAGTACTGGATTGGGATTCAGAAAAATCTAAGTTAGGGTTAAGTCTTGGCTTTATAACTTAACTGTTACTTGAGATCTCTAAGCCTCAATTGCTTCATCTGTAAAATGGAGGTAGTAATATCAAATTAAGTGAGAAAATGCACAAAATATTTGCTCAATAAATGCGTGCTTCCTTTCTTTCCCACAGATGTCCATCATCCAGGCCATTTTTTTCCTTCATGTGAGAGTAGCTGTGTTAGTGTAATAGGGAAGAACCTTTTGTATTCTACTACAAGTTAATCACTAAAGGGGTGTTGCCTGCAAGCTTTAATTATACATAATGGCCCATCTCTGGGATCACCTCCAGGTCAAGGGGACATCTTCCCAGGTAATGAGCATTAAGCTAAAATACCTCTGTTGGACTTCCCTGGTGGTGCAGTGGTTAAGAATCCGCCTGCCATTGCAGGGCACATGGGTTCGAGCCCTGGTCCGGGAAGATCCCACATGCCGCGGAGCAACTAAGCCCGTGCGCCACAACTACTGAGCCTGCGCTCTAGAGCCCGTGCGCCACAACTACTGAAGCCCGCACACCTAGAGCCCATGCTCCTCAGCAAGAGAAGTCACTGCAGTGAGAAGCCTGCACGCAGGAACGAAGACCCAACGTAGCCAAAAATAAAAAATAAATAGATTTATTTAAAAAAACAAAACAAAAAACCTCTGTTTAGCTCACAGGAAACATCCGGACCAGGCCCACCTGTGAATGACTACAGGGAGGAAGAAATTAACACATCCCTTCCCAAGGCTGATGGGAACCAGGAAGTATTTGACTTTACTCCCTCCCTTTTAGTATAAAAGGAGCCTGAATTCTAAATCAGGCAAGGTGGTTCTTTGGGGCACGAGCCCACCATCTTCTCCATCTGCTGGCTTTCCGAATCAAGTCATTATTCCTTGCCTCAAGAACTCATCTCTCGAGTTTTGGCCTGTTGTGTGGTGAGCAGTACAAGCTTAGACTCCATAGCATTAGTATCCACTCCACTGTTGTTATTGAACAGATAGAATTGCTTGAAATGTCCCCTTGACCTGGAGGTGATTTTGTTACCCCCATTTCACTCAGATCAGATACTCATCTTTGTGAGAAGACCCTGTGAGGTCAGTTTGCTATCTGAGCATTTGGGCTGGATAGGAAGGGAGGGGGAGATGATGAAAGCTGGAGAGGGATAAAGAGAAGGCCTGAGGAGGAGAAGGAGGTGGTCTCCCCCTTTTTTGTAGACTCTAGGGCCCCTAGGATGGCATCTAGTGCTGCCCAGGAGAGGAAGGCCTGATCCCTGCAGTGGGAATTCCACTCAGAGATGTTGCTGGGAAGAAATACTCCACTTATATGAATGTGCCACACAGGAGGCATTCTATTCCCATGGCAACAGTGACAGAAACAGGCAAAACTTAGTCTCCTTCAACTGGGCTTTTTTTTTTTTTTAAATATTTATTTATTTGGTTGCACCGGGTCTTGGTTGTGACAGGCGGGCTCCTTAGTTGCAGCAGGCAGACTCCTTAGTTGCGGTAGGCGGGATCCTTAGTTGTGGCATGTGAACTCTTAATTGCAGCATGTGAGCTCTTACTTGCAGCATGTACGTGGGATCTAGTTCCCTGATCAGGGATTGAACCTGGGCCCCCTGCATTGGGATCGCGGAGTCCTATCCACCACGCCACCAGGGAAGTCCATCAACAAGAAGCCAAGTGTGTCTCTTGGCTTCTTGTTAGTAATTCTCCTGGGTTGACCTAAACTTTCTAGCCCTTTGTATGTCAACCACCCAAGGGGGATGCCAGACCGCCATGGCTTGGTGAGGGGGTTTCATTCAACAACTATTGGCTGAGTGCCTCCTTGGGGGGCTGATTGTTAGGGGCACACAGAGGAATAAGACACAGACCTATATGGCCCTTGCCCCAAAGGACTGTAGGGTCCTGTGGGGGGACATTTAATCTCAAAATTATTTTGCACTATGGAATGTGTTACAACAGGACCAAATAAGAAGACAGATGACAGCCACTGATTCAGCAAGAAATAATCAGGTGGATTTTTATGATGAGGAACTTGGCCTTGAAAGGAGACACTAGCAAAAACCTGGCAGGTCTCTGTCCTGGAGGAAACAGTGTTGCTGGCAGTTTATCAAAACGGGTCTGGTGGCCAGAGGCCGGGGTACAGGTGTTGTTATGGTTAATTTTATATGTCAACTGGATGGGGCCAAGCCCAGATTAAACATTATTTCTGGGTATGTCTGTGAGGGTGTTTCTGGATGAGATAAGCATTTGAATTGGCAGACTCAGTAAAATAAATTGCCCTCCCTAGTGTGGGTGAGCATTATCCAATCCTTCAAGGGCCTGAATAGAACAAAAGAGTACAGGAAGGAGGAGTTTGCCCCTTTTGCTGCCTGCCTGCCAAGTTGGGATATCGGTCTTCTCCTGCCCTTGGACTGAGACTTACAGCCGTCAGTGTTCCTGGTTCTCAGGCCTTTGGACTCGGATTAGAACCATACCACTGGCTTTCTTGGTTCTACAGCTTATAGATGGCAGATCATGGGGCTTAGCTTCCATAGTTGTGGGAGCCAATTCCTTATAATAAATCTCTTTACACCTATATCTCCTATTGGTTCTGTTTCTCTGGAGAATCCTAATAACAGGTGACAATGGGGAAGAAGCTCAGTTTTCAGAATTAGGCTATCTAATCAAAACTGAGCTGCCCTAAGTCTGAATGCTCAGGGTATGGAAGTCGAGCTCCCAATTCTTCCCAATTAAAAGCAAGAGTGGCCTGGAGGTTTGGGAAGGGTTGAGCCTTCACCTGGGCCCAGGAGGCTCCAGGAGGGCTGGGTGGGCAGGGATCAAGGTAGGCCCTTAGTCTCACTGGCTGCATCCTGTTTGCAGGTGGTGGGTGTACCAGACAAAACCTTGAAGGCCCTGTACCACTCTTTTCCAGAAGTGGTCTGTCTGGTGCTAAAGGGAGAAACTGGAGAAGAGAGATTCCACTGGGGCCGTTGGGCTGTAACCTTCAGCTGCAGGAGGACTCCATTGCTCTTCTGAAGCTTCCAGCAATGAAAGAGGGGCCCTTCCTCGAATGCTTGCTGCCTCTTTTCTTTTTTCCATATTCCCTGCCATTTCTTGGGAGTGGAGAATGGGGTGTAGGGAGTGTGTGTGTGTGCGTGTGCGTGCACCTGTTTGCACACGCTTCCTCGCTGGTCCACGTCTATACTCTTCTTGTTGTGAGAAGACCTCGAGGCAGCGGCAGCCAGAGCGGCTGTGGCAACAGCAGGGACCGACATTGTTGAGAAACTCAGAAGATGTGTGAATTGTCCATTTCACACTGCTCCTTTAATGCCAACGCCCTCCCTGGTGATAATGAAACAGGAGGACAGGAATATTGTGTTTTCTCTTCCTGCTACTTTCTGGGGCAGCTGGCTGCTATGCAGTCTTGTGAAAACTGTAGTCACCAAGTGAGAGCCACCTGACCAGGGTGCCGGATGCTTCCTGGTCCTCTGGGGTGTTTGTTTATTGCATCTTTCACCATATCAAGGCCTAATGAGAGTAAGCCTATGTCTCCAATCTTAACTGGGGGAAGGGAGCCTAGCACAATGCCTTTCCTGAGGTAGACGTCCAGCAAACATTTATTAATGATCATGATGGTGATAAGCACAAAGAGAATTGGAAATATAGTGATGGTAAGATTTGGTTGATGCCTCTTCCCCCGTCCACCTGACACCAGATTTGAACAGGAAGAGTTAGTATATTAGTATTTGGAGATTTTTTTTCTCTACGGAGCATCATCTTTATAGAACATCGCTGCCATCAAGGTCAACATGTAACCTTGGATCAGTAACTTTGCATCTTTGAAGTCTCGGGTCCCCCCACTTCCTGGAGTTATCATGAGAATCAAATAAGATCAAACGTGCTTAGTATAAATTAACTCAATATATATCAATGGTTATGATAATTGCATGGCATAGTGGTTCAGGACATGGACTCTGGGGCCAGACTGCCTGGGTTTAAACTCGGACTCTGCTGCTTACATGCCATATGATCGTGACCTCTCTCTGTCTCAGTTTCCTCATTTGTGAAATGAGGATATGGGATTTTATGACAATTGAGTAAATTAATTTTTGTAAAGTGCTTGGAGTGGTTCTTGGCATGTAGTAACTGCTGTCTAAGTGTTCACGAAATAAGTACATGAAATTAGGTATTGTACTACAAATTATCATATGGAGAAAATCTCTTGACAATGAGGCAGACAGTAAAATCCAACTTTTCCTAAAATCGCCACTTTTGGATGATTTCTGTATTGGCCAACTTTACCCACTCAACATACAATCTCACATCTCAGTGGCTTACAGAAACAAACAGTAATTTCTTGCTTGTGTTTTAGGTGGGCTGCTGTGGGTCTGTGTGTCTCTTCTCCATGCATCTCATCACTCTGGGACCCAGGCTGGAAGAGTAGTCCCAGTGTGGGACATGCCCACACTTTTGACAGAAAAATATCAATTATTCTGAGCAGAGCTCTGCAATTACATTGAAAACTTCTGTTAGGATGTGGCATGGTCAAGCCCAGGCAAGTCACGTGGCAGTGGACTTGAATGTACAGTTTCCTTTCTGGGAAGGGGCTAGTGTAAACAGTGTAGCTCTCTACTGCAAGAACCAAAGTAGTGAGGAGATATGGTACCATTTCACATGAAGAACACTTGAAAGCATTTCTGTGAGTTCATAGAGATACTCATCCTTTTTTTTCTCCCTCGTTATGGTACAGGTGACTGAATTGTTATCCCATAATTTGTTTTAACTAGTCATTTATTGATGAACAGGAAAGTCATGCTTTTACAAACAATGCTGAAATAAATAACCTATGCCCATGTCATTTTGCATGTGGCATTGCTGGGTGTGCAGGACCAAAGATTTATGTTATGTTTTGTCAGCTTGTTCTATCATGGACTGGGAGAACCGAATTAAAGTCTTCTGCAGCTGGCAGGTTGCTGTTTATTTTTCTGTATGTCTAGATAATTTCTGCTTTAGGAATATTGCTGCTATGTAATCAGGTACATAAATATTCATAACTGATATCTTAATTGTGGACTGTACCCTTTAGCATTATAAAATGTCCTTCTTTGTATCATTTAATGCTTTTTGGCCTTAATTCTACTTTGTATAGTATTAATATCATAAACTCTGCTTTCATTTTGTTTGTATTTGCCTGGTATACCTTTGTCCAGTCTTTTTAAAAATCATTTTGTTTTATTCTATCTCTTTACAACATAGAGTTTGGATTTTCTTTATGCTATAATCTGAAAAACTTTTAATTTTAATAATGATTGAGGCCCATCTACATACTGATATGTATGCTTGGGTTTAGTTTTTCATATTATTTTATGTGTACTCTTTTTATAATTGCTTCTGCACATTTACTCTGTGATCTTTGTGTGTGTAGTTCTTCTGATATTTAGGAAGGCTGGTACCTTTGTTGTAGTTGCTACCATCATAAAATTAATTATAGCTTTATATAATTCTCATAGTCCCTATTTCTTTACACAGTATCTAACGGTTTCCTAATATGAACAGTTATAAACTTAATGTGTTTCCTGTTCTTTTGTCCTTCCTTCCTTCTCCTTAGTTTCCCAAATTTAGTCAATAATATTATCTTGCTTGCAGTTTACATTTGAACTGTCAGTAAGCTTTTATTTTTTCTCATACACCTCGGGTACTTGATTTGTCAGCTTTAAATAATGTTCTCGGACTCTTATCTGTTACAGATGAGGTAAATGGCAGAATTACTATATCTCCTTCCTTCTTGGTCTTCCCTGGTCCGTTTTTGTAAACTTTTCTTTTGTTGTTGTTATTTCTAGATTGTCAGGGTATATAACACTTACATTCTCTTCCACCATCCAAACCTATGTTTGTGTTTCATTTTTTGCTCTTAGGTGAATGTATTTAAGACTCTTGCACTAGAACCCAAGGCATTTCTCACACTGCTGTGGATTATCCTCTGGAAGTTTCCTCAAGAACTGCTGTGGAATAACGTTCCTTGAGTTTTTGCAGGTTCAGAACTGTTTGTTCAGAGTCATTATTCTTGGAGAATGATTTGGATAAATATAAAATTCTTGGCTCAGATGTTGAATCCTTGGGGATTTTTAGGCATCTCTCCAGTGTCTTGAAGTGTTGAATGTGGAGAAATCTGAAGTCAGCCTGATCTTTCTCTCTTGTAATCGAACTTTCAAATGCTGGATCAAAAGATTCTGTATCTTTTTTTTTTTTTTAATTAATTAATTAATTAATTTATTTTTGGCTGTGTTGGGTCTTCGTTTCTGTGCGAGGGCTTTCTCTAGTTGCGGCAAGCGGGGGCCACTCTTCATCGCGGTGCGCCGGCCTCTCACTATCGCGGCCTCTCTTGTTGTGGGGCACAGGCTCCAGACGCGCAGGCTCAGTAGTTGTGGCTCACGGGCCCAGTTGCTCTGGGGCATGTGGGATCTTCCCAAACCAGGGCGCGAACCTGCGTCTCCTGCATTGGCAGGCAGACTCTCAACCACTGCGCCGCCAGGGAAGCCCAAGATTCTGTATCTTTAAAGTCCAGCAACTTTGCCAGGCAATGTCTCAGTGTTCACTGTTCTGGGTCAGTTTTCCTGACCGTGAGAGACCTTTTCAACACGTAAAATCAAGCCTTTCATTTCAGGCTGGTTGAATTGTATTGTTAAGTATTTGTTTTCCTTCTTTGTTCTGGTTCATTTTATTTTTTATATTTTAAGGGAGTCTAGTATTGGGTCTCCTTCGTGTGTCTTTCACATCTATAATTTTATCTCTCATGTCTGTAACTCATTTCATTTTGTGTTCTTTTATTCAGGTTTCACATACCTGTCTCTATGTCCCTTATTCTCTTTTCTTCAGTGTCTGTTCTGCATTTTGCACCTTAATACTTTTGTTTTCATTTCTGTGGTGTTTATTCTATTTATTTCTACTTCTTCCTTGAGCTTTGCCAGCCACATTTCATTGTAAAATTTTTGAAATGAATAATTTTTCTACCTTTTATCCATATTTTTTCTTATAGACTCTCTGCATTGGTGCTGAAGCAGTTATCTCTATTATTATTGTTGTTGTTATCTGTCTATAATCTATATGATATACATTTTTTAACCTTTATATCTAAATTCTTTTTTTCTTTTTAAATTTTTTAATTGAAATATAGTTGATTTACAATGTTGTGTTAGTTTCTGGTGTACAGCAAAGTGATTCAGATATATATACATACATATATATATAATCTTTTTCATATTCTTTTTCATTATGGTTTATTACAGGATATTGAATATAGTTCCCTGCGCTATATAGTGGGAACTTGTTGTTTACCTATTTTTATATGTAGTAGTTTGTATCTGATAACCCCAAACTCCTAATTTATCCCTCCCCCACCCCCTTTCCCTTTTGGTAACCATAAATTTGTCTTCTATGTCTGTGAGTCTGTTTCTGTCTTGTAAATAAGTTCATTTGTATCATATTTTAGATTCCACATATACGTGATATCAGCGGAGATTAGGCACATTCAGGGTGGTATGGCCGTAGACAACGTGATATCATATGATATTTGTCTTTTTCTGTCTGATTTACTTCACTTAGTATGATAATCTCTAGGTCCATCCATGTTGCTACAAATGGCGTTATTTCGTTCTTTTTTAACGGCAGAGTAGTATTCCATTGTTTATATATACCACTTCTTTACCCATTTATCTGTCAATGGACATTTAGGTCAGCGGTCCCCAACATTTTTGGCACCAGGGACCAGTTTCGTGGAAGACAGTTTTTCCGCGGATGGGGTGGGGGGATGGTTCAGGTGGTAATGCCGGTGATGGGGAGCGGCAGATCAAGCTTCACGCACTCACCTGCCACTCACCTCCTGCTGTGTGGCCTTGTTCCTAACAGGCCGTGGACTGGTACCGGTCCACGGTCCAGGGGTTGGGGGACCCTGATTTAGGTTGCTTCCATGTTTTGGCTATTGTAAATAGTGCTGCTGCGAACACTGGGGTGCATGTATCTTTTCGAATGAGAGTTTTCTCTGGGTATATGCCCAGGAGTCGGATTGCTGGATCATATGGCAACTATATTTTTAGTTTTTTAAGGAACCTCTATACTGTTTTCTATAGTGGCTGCACCAATTTACATTCTCACCAACAGTGTAAGGGGGTTGCCTTTTCTCCACATCCTCTCCAGCATTTGTTATTTGTAGACTTTTTAATGATGGCCATTCTGATGAGTGTGAAGTCGTATCTCATTGTAGTTTTGATTTGCTTTTCTCTAATAATAGTGATGTTGAGCATTTTTTCATGTATGTCTGTATGTCTTCTTTGGAGAAATGTCTATGTAGGTCTTCTGCCCATTTTTTGATTGGGTTGTTTGCTTTTTTGTTATTGAGTTGTATGAGCTGTTTGTGTATTTTGGAAATTAAGCCCTTGTTGGTTGCGTTGTTTACAAATATTTTCTCCCAGTCTGTTGCGTGATATTATATATGCGATTACTGCTATTATTATTCTTGTTCCAGCAATGAATAATGATGATAACGCCATTGTTGTTGTTGGTGGTGTTATTCATAACGGAATGAGCTGGGTTTTCTGAGCCAGCTCATGGGCGGGAGATCCTATGTGGGGAGGGGCCCGGGCAGCCTCTGATGCTCACTCCCTCCTGTGCTCCAGGAAGATAGACTGCTGCTGTGAGCCAGCGGGGTCCCAGAGCGTCCAAGTCACCTGTTCTGGCCACCTAGTCCCTGTAAACATTCAGCAAGCCTTCACCTTCAGGCCATGTCATTTAGGTGGCACTTTCTGAAATTTGTCCCTGCTGGACTCTCCCGTCTCTATTTTTTCTTCTACTCTTCACTTCCCCTAACTGAATCTCAGTCCAGTCGCGGCCTGTTCAGGGCACCCTTACATGTACTTTGGGTTATATTCATCTTCGAATTCTGTGGAAACCACAGTTTGTGTAGTTTATAATTCTCTTTTTGCTTTTGTGTGACTTCTAGGGGGAGAAGGAGTAAAATGAGGAGAAACCTACTTATTTACGTAGCCATGTTCAGACTAGAAGTCTTGCTTCTGAAACCAGCTTGAAATCCATGTACTGTTGATATTCTTTTGCAGCACTGTTGTGTGGCTTAATTTAAAGCCTGGGGTGCTTGGTTGTAAGGAGAGAAATTTGCTTTATAAAATAGAGTTTTCTCTCAGCAAGGGACAAAGAATACTCGGAACAGTGTTATTCTTCATGATAATGGTACTTTTAGTATCTACCAATTCTGGATAACTGTCTCAGGAATCCAGAAAAGATGCTTTTACAAAGCAATTATCAAACTTGTATCATTTATGCCTGCCAGCTCTGAGAGTGGCTGTCCTGTTTATTGATTTCTGATCCAAAGCTGGAGAACGACTAGAATTTTGGCACCTAGTGGTGACATCAGAACAGCCCTGGGTTATAGTGCAAAGGGTGCTCTCATACACAGTTGGTAGGGATATAAATTGGTACAGGATTTCTGGAGGGACTCTGGCAGTCTGTATCAAGAGACTGGAAAAAAAAAAATCATACCCTTTCACCCAGTAAGCCTGTTTTTAGGAATTCAGCTTACAGATATAATCAGAGACTCAGTCAGAGATCAGTGCCCAAAAATAATTACAAAAAATTGGAAACTGCTTAAGTGATCAAGGGTACTAGTTAAACTGTGGTGCATTCATAGGATGGAGTAGAAATCATTCATTAAAATAATCTTTCTGTTAACATTTCAGTGATGTGGGAAAATGCTTATGGCACTATGTTAGGGTAGGATATAAAAATCTCTAAACCTTGTGATCTTAGTTATGTGAAATATGCAGAGAAAACAACTGGAAAGAAATCAGCATTAATAATGATCATTTCTAGTTATGAAACGATGGAGTCATACTTATTTGCTGTTTATACTTTGCTGTGTTTTGAAATTTTTCTACAATGAGCACATCTAATGTATTTTATATTGTCCTTTTATTTTTAATTTAAGTTTTAAGGACATACATTCAAGTGGGACAAATTCAAAAGATATAAGGATAGATAGCAAACATCTCTATCTCTCATTCATTTGTTCACTCATTCATTCAGTTGCCTACTTCTTCTCCCTGGAGGCAGCAGTATTATTAGTTTCATGGGCATACTTTCGGAGTTATTCTATGCAATCCAAGTAAACCCCCCCACACAGATATCTTTTTTTCTCTCTCTTTCTTATATAAATAGTAGCATACCTATATGTACACCATTCTGTTCCTTTTTTTTAACTTAGTAATATTTCTTGGCAGTGATGTCATATCAGTATTTAAAGAACTTAGATTCTTAGGAATTCTTGCATAGAATTTCATTCTTCACAAGTATCTCAGTTTAAAAAAAATCAACACAAACTATTATGAATCCTTTTTTTTGTTGTTATAAACAATGTTGTGATGAAGAACCTTGGACATATGTCATTTCAAACATGTATGACTTTTATAATCAGTAACAGCTGATTACAGCTGTCAACAGGGCTCTAAGAGGTGGCTTGTCAAAGAGACAAGTTCTTGTCTGTGTCCAGCTCAACAACGCTGTGTTGATTGGAACAAGACTGGGATGGGCAGGAGAGACAGAAAGGAAGGAAGCTCTTTCATGGCTGGGGAGATGCAAGCTGTGTCGTAGGTATAGCATTAATTAAGTTAGGCTTCTTTCCCAAGTAGCAGTTAGTCCTCTTTAGAAAGCTTTGTCCACCTAACTTACATCCATGGAACATCTCATCTAAAACTCAATGCTCATAATCTACTGCTGTTATCTCACAGTGTCACCTCTGCAAACTTTACCCCCTTTGACTCTTGTGGTTACCCTATGAAATAGGATAGAGCAGTTAATACCCTATCTCATGGGCAGGGACAGTTAGCAAGCACTGGGTCCCCCACTTGGTTACTATTCTAGTGCAGACAGAGCCAGCTCTCTCCAGTTCCAGCCTCTGGTCTGTTCTTCCTGACCATGATGTACATGACAACTTTAGCCTTCTCAACTTCTTTCTTCTGACAACCATTTATTGCAAGACAGCTCATTTACTTACTAGGGGCAATATTTCACCACCTGCTTCTCTTGGAGATTTTACCAGGATGTCACATTGCTTAAAACTAGACCTTCTGTGTTTGATTTCTTCATTGAGATTTTATGGCTCTGGTAGGCTATTTCCAACTAAAAATATTGCAGCTATTCTCATTGGCACTGAACTTTAGGGTCTCTGTCTCCAATTTATCTCAGTGTTGGAGCAGACCCAGAGCTGTTTTCTGAGGAAAATCTTGGCCCTGAATGGGGCTACTCACGCAGCTCACCTCAAACTTATATCCTGGTTGGGCTCCTTAATTTATAGGCAAGGATGTCAAACATGCTTTTTGCTCTGCTGGCTGTTAAGCATGAAGATCAGCTCTTAATCAGCACTGTGGAGTGTCTGTCCTCCAGGTCCTTGTTGGGGGGCAAAACCCTGAATTCTTTGCTACCTAATTCTTAACCAACACTCAGCAAAACTCTAGTCTTCTACTCTGATCGCCTGTATATCCTTTATTGCCACCTGTCTATAATACCTTTCTCTCCTCTAGACTCGGACTTAAAATTTTAATATATTCGTTAATTCAGTCAACAGGTAGGCATAGAGCACAACTAGGTACTAGGACTAGGTACAAGTCTACGTATTGGGAATACAGTGGTGAACAAGACAAAGCTCCTACTCTCAAGGAATTTATATTCTATTTGGAAGAGAAAGATAGACATTGAACAAATAAAAAAGTGAAGATATAGTATGTCAGATAATTGTTAAGTGCTATAGAGAAAACTAAAGCAATTTAAAAGAAATAAAGTGAAAGTGTGTGTGTGTGTTGTGTGTGTGTGTGTCACACGATTTCATATAAGTAGGTTTGGGAAAGTTTCACAGTCATATAACATTTGGATAGAGATCTGAAAGAAGTGAAGATGCGAGGCACTTACTGAGAAGAGCATTCTAGGTGGAGGGCATGGTGGGCACTGAGGTGTTTAAGCTTAACTGGGCTTCTCATGTTTGGGGACCAACATGGCTGGAACAAAGAGAGAGAAAGGAAAGTGGAAAGAGTTGAAATTAAAGAAATAATGGTGGTGCTCGGGAGGGCACCGTGGTTAGTGTGGGTGGCCTGTAGGTGTATTAGGCAGGGTTCTCCAGATGTGTATATTTGTTATTATATATGTATAATATACTATTATTTATACTATTATGTAATTAAGAGAATTATGAGGAATTGGCTCACACAGTTATGGAGGCTGAGATGTCCCATGACCTGCTGTCTCCAAGCTGGAGACCCAGGAAGCCAGTGGTGTAATTCCAGTCTGAGAGCTGGCAGGCTGGAGACCCAGGAACCCAGTGGTGTAATTCCAGTCTGAGAGCTGGCAGGCTTGAGACCCAAAAAGAGCTGATGTTTCAGTCTGAGCCTTAAAGAGAAGACCAATGGCCCAGTTCACATCAGTCAAATAGGAGAAGTTCCCTCTTACTCAGCCTTTTTGTTCTATTCATGTCTTCAACTGATTGGACCAGGCCCACCCACATTAAGTAGAGCAATCTGCTTTACTCAGTCTACAGATTTCAGTGTTAATCTCATCCAGAAACACGCTCGCAGACACACCCAAAATAATGTTTGACCAAATGTCTGGGCACCCTGTGGCCCAGTTAAGTTGACACATAAAATTAACCATCACTGTAGGCAATAGTAGTTCTGGCTTCTGCTTGGAGAGAGATGGGGAGCCACTGGAGAGGTTTGAACAGGGGAGTGCCATGAGCTGACTTAAGTTCTAGCAGGACCCCTGGCTGCTGTGTTGAGAATAGACTAGGGCAGGGAGGAGGGGAAAGGGCAAAGTGAGGGCAGAGAGAAGAGTTAGGAGGCAACTGAAATAGACTAAGTGAGAAATGAGGGTGACTTGGACTAAAATGGTATTGTTGGAAATGGTGTTGAAAGTGTTCTGTTTCTAGATACATTTTTAAGATAGAGCTTCTGGGGCTGCACAGGACTTTGTACTGTTGTGACAGCACCTCTCATTTTTCATTGTAATTATTTACTCCTGCATTTGTTGCTATTTTATTAATCTTTGTGAAAATAGCAACGTGGTAATAATGGCTAACATCTATTTTTAAAAATAATTAATTAATTAATTAATTAATTAATTTTTGGCTGTGTTGGGTCTTCGTTGCTGCGTGCGGCCTCTCTCTAGTTGCAGCGAGTGGGAGCTACTCTTTGTTGCGGTGCACAGGCTTCTCATTGCAGTGGCTTCTCTTGTTAAGGAGCACGGGCTCTAGGTGCATGGGCTTCAGTAGTTGTGGCATGCGGGCTCAGCAGTTGTGGCTCTGGGGCTCTAGGGTGCAGGCTCAGTAGGTGGGGTGCATGGGCTCAGTTGCTCCAAGGCATGTGGGATCTTCCCAGACCAGGTCTCCAACCCATGTCCCCCACATTGGCAGGCGGATTCTTAACTACTACGCCACCAGGGAAGCCCTGGCTAACATCTATTGAGCTATACTCTGTGTCAGGGACTGAGCACACTTCATACATATTATCTCCTTTGATTCTCACGTCAACCCTATGAACTTATTACTTACACAATTTTATGTAGGGTGTTCATCAGGTCTGGAAATATGGATAATATTATTTATATTTTAACAGGTTGAACATGTCCTTGATGACATTTTGTATATTTGTCTCTGTTTTCACCCTTACAGGTATCCTGTAAATGAGGTTTAGAAACTTAGCTAAGATCTCATGCCAGTCAATGCCTAGCACTGTGTTTAGTACCGTGCAGGTGTTGAAAATAAGCCATATTCATTCCTTCACAGATATTTCTGAGACCCACTGTGTGTCAAACATATGGAGGACTGGGGACACAGCATTGGAAAGATAGAGTTGCTTCCCTCTTGAAGCTTGTGTTCTAATGGAATGGCATAGTGGGGGGTCAGTGAGTAATCCTTTTTGGTGTGAGTGGAAGAATAGAAAAAGGCCTTGGAGTGGTGAGTAGGCACAAGATAGTTGGGAACCTTGTAAGCCCAGGTGAGGAGCTTTATTCAGATAGCAATGGCTCTAGTTAGGTAAAGACAATGAGAGCTCTGTGTATGACAAAGGATTGTGTCTTCCTGGCTCATCTGCTGTGTCTCTCCCCCACCCCCATTCTCCTACAGTGCAGTTACAGAAAAGTACTGGCTAGACTAAAACTCCTATCGCTTTGACTTGATGCTAGGCTAACAGGACACCTCCTCAGTGGGACATCAAAGCAAGTGACAGAGCAGCAAGAGAAGTTGCCTCCAGAGCTGGGAGAATATGTTATCTCTGCTGCTGCCGTTTAGAGGACAGAATCGCCTGCAAGCAGCTGTGGTTTGCATTTGAGCATATGGCTGGGCCTGGTACGGCCCAGATTTCACCCGAATGCCCTTAACGAGCCGGCAGCTGCTTCCGCCACTGCCTCACCATCCCTGCCCATCGCCCCGGCCTGCCCCGCCATCTCCACGGCAGTCTTCTCTTCAGCTGTCGGTTGCGGGGTGGGGTTGTGGGAGCCAGAAGCAGCTAGCCCCTTCTGATATCCGATCACCTGCGGGCACCACGGCCCACCAGGGTAATGGGCAACACAGGGAACACCCAGCGTGGTCAGCTCTCCTTGGAACTGCAGACAAAACACACAAAATCAAAACAGCCCTTATGCAGCAAGTTTAATTTCAGTATAAGTCACGGTCAGCTGGTGGCATTTCCTATTTGGGGGAAGATCCAGGTTGCGGATTGCAGTCGACCCTAGGATTATAAAGACCTGGGTTCTAATGTTGGTTCTGCTACTAGGAGCTGGATGCTATTGGGCAAGTCCCTGAACAGCAGTGAGCTGGATGGAATCAGAGCAGATAATAACTACCATCACCACCACCACGACTGCATTTTATTATGTTCACTATGTGCCAGGCACTGATCCAAGTGTTTTCCATGTATGAGATCCACAAATATTAACTATCTCTATTTCAGTTTGCTCCCTCCCCCCATTTCAGAAGAGTCATTTCTTCCCCCCACCATGAAATCATATATGGAGCCCACATTTAAAACAGAACCGCTTTGTTAGAAGCAGAAACAGGGGACAGGACTGCCACTCTTCACTGCCATTTACTGTCCCCTCCTGCCCTGAAGTGTCTGCACCGAGGATTATGGCTGGAAGACAGCTGGTGGGAGTGCGTTAGCCTCCTGTGGCTGCTGTGAAAGTGGTGGCTTGCAGCAGCACACGTGTGCTCTCTTGCAGCCTGGAGTCCAGAGGTCCAGTCAGTTTCCCTGGGCTAGAGCAAGGTGTTGGCAAGGTGGGGTCCTTCTGGAGGCTGTAGGGGAGAATCCGTTTTCTTGTCTTTTCTAGCTTCTCGAGTCTGCCTGCACTGCTTGGCTCGTGGCCCTTCCTCACATCACTGCATCCTCTTGCTTCCATCCTCACATGTCTTATTCCCTTCTGTAGTCAAATCTCTCCTGGTCCCCCCCCCCCTTATGAGGACCCTGGTGATTACATTGGACCCACCTGCAGAAATCAGTATAATCTCTGTATGGAAGGATCCTTAATCACATCTCCAAAGTCCCCTGTGCCTTGTAAAGTAACATTCACAGATTCCAGGGATTAAGATTGGGATATCTTTGGGGGTCATTATTCACTGTACCCCAGGGACCATCTAAGTCTCCTCAGCCTAGATAGCTCTTCACTACACTCAGAATTGGGCACGTGGAGTCTTGCCAATAATGTTCACTTATGTATTGATTGATCCTTTTCAGAATTTTCCCCCCTGTAGTGCAGTGCAGTGGATCGGGCAGTGTTTGTTCTCTGAGCCTTAGTTGGGTGGAGCGTGAGGCCAGTGGACATGGTAAGGGTCCTTGTGCTCCCCATCAGCCATGCCAGGGGTGCCTTTGATCACTGTGGCAATGTCAATAACAATTATTTCCCCTTTCGTGATTAGCTCCACTCAAGCTGAGTCTAAATGATATCAAAACAGCCAATTTGGTCAATTTACTCAGTTTGACAATTTAGTAGAAAATTAAAAAGTCAATTAAATTAGTGGTTTGAGTGAATCGACAGGTTGTCTTTCGGACTCAGTCCAGTAAGGAAACCCTATATAGACAGCTTCCAGAGATGAGAGTCCCACCAGAAGAATACTGTTAATTCTCCTAACCGGACATTCTGTAATCACGGTGATGAAAATAATACCCTTTCTCCACATTTTCAGAGATGATAGCTATTTCGAGAAGTCCCACAGTGATGATATAATTTTGTTGTGACAACATCCTGAGATAGAACAGCTGAGGAAACTGAGGCAGGGAGGCTAAATAAGAAATTTCAAGAGAAAGACAAATATGATATCACTTATATGTGGAATCTAAAAAATAATACAAATGAATTTATTTGCAAAACAGAAACAGACTCACAGACATAGAAAACAAACTTATAGTTAGCAAAGGGGAAGTGGGGGAGGAGGAATAAATTAGAAGTATGGGATTAACAGGTACACACCACTATATATAAAATAGACAAACAACAAGGATTTACTGTATAGCACAGGGAACTATATTCAAAATCTCATAGCAACTATAATGGAAAGGAATCTGAAAAAAAAGTGTAACTGAATCACTTTGCTGTACATCTGAAACTAACACAATATTGTAAATCAACTATACTTCAATTAAAAAAAAGAAATTTAAAGATTCATAGCAACAATGACAACATAGTCCTTTTAAAATACACTAAGAACTGATTTAAGCACCTTCCATATATTAGCTTGTTTAATCCTCTCCAGAAATCTGTGAGGTAGATTTTTATCCAGATATTATTATCCAGATTTTACAAGGAGTAAGTTAAGGGCAGAGCTGGGATTCGAACTTGGGTCTCTTAACAACCTGCTTTTCTCTGTAGGTCAGGAGTTCTCAACTTTGGCTGTATGTTAGATTCACAAGAGAGCATGAAAATATAAGAAGTCATACACATAAGGTTCTACACTGCAGCTCTATTTGTAATAGCAAAATACCTGGAAGTAACCCAGAAACCGCTATGTCACATCCCACGCTAGAATACCATGCCTCTGTGAAAAGGAGTGAGGAAGATCTCTATGTAGCATGAGGGAGCAGTCTCCAGAAGTCAGTAAAGAAAGCTAAGTGTGTGGTCTGCTACATTTATTTAAGAAAGGAAGGGACTGTGTGTTTTCTGGTGAGAAACTCTACAGGACACTCGTCCTCATTTCTTGGTTAATAATTTTTTGCACAGTGACAAAGAAAGAGATAGAGCAGGCACCTCTGGATTAGAAGTTTAGGAGATTATCAATGAATTGTAACAAGGAAAGGCTGGGAAAAATTTAAACTGATTTAAGTAATCATATTGTTGCTAGTAGTTGATAGTGTTATTTGGAGACTCTTGGGTGTAGTAAGGGATAAAACTAATTAATAATTATGAATTCGGATACTGGGATTTTTTTAAAAAATGGAAGATGTTACACATGTAAAAATCACTGGGGTCAATAAAAACCCTGTAGTCCAGGATTTGAATTGGAATATGATGTATGGCTGAACCTTGCTGACTCTGTTTTGTCAGCTCCATCTCAGGCCCCCAGTCCTACCTCTTCCCCTTTCTGCATGACTAAGCTTTAGTCTACTCACAAGGAATGCAGCCAAGCCAGATAAGTTCCCTAGCAATTTTTACCTTTGCCTTCATCCGCTATGAAAACTGGAAAAATGAGTTTTGCTGATGCAGATGGGTTAATGGACATGAGACCCCCCAGGGGGAAGAAAAACCCCTGGTTCCCATTGGTGCAGACATGCTTCTCACTTGGTAATCAGATCTATTTTTAGATCCTTTAAAACTCCCCTGTACCCCTTTCTGATGCATGGAGTGCAGCCGTGAATGCCTCTGGATTGCCGTCCGCCTGATCCTGCCTGTATATAGTTACCTGCGATAAACTTCATAATTGCACTTTGGGTTCCCTGCTTCGTTTTTCAGTCTCAAAATTCCTTCTCAGTTTGGAGGATATTATTCAATATCTCTTCCTCCCAAAAGCATGATGTAAACTCTTTTTTTTCCCTTAAAACATAAAATACTTTCCAGCTTTATCCACTGCAGAGGCCCAGAAACAATCACCAACTCAGCAGCAACAAGCACCCTTAGCACCTGGATTGTGGCCTCTAAATACTATTTTGCATAAAACCAAGCCAGGACCTCTTAGAGAAATGGATGACTCTAGTTTGGGACAGGAAAGTACCTATGGGCCTGAAGCATCTTGTCCCAGGAGTGCAAGGAAGCTATCAGTGATGACAAGGATTATCTCAGGAGGACTCAGAAGAGAAATGAAACAGGCTCCCACCGACCAAAGGTAGGATAATTTGAACAGAATTAGAATAACAAATTGAAACACATTGAGTATGTTTATATTAATGAGTTCTTAATGACACTCTAAAAATAACAACTATGAACGTTTCCTCACATTTGGCAGATGCTAGGGAACCAGCTCCTTATTTTAAAAACTGGTAAATAAAGAGAAAGTATCAAGCATTTCTGCTGCCTTTCCTATTTGAACTGTTTCTCAGGTAACCCCATGGTTGATAAAAGGAAGTTTCTCTTTATAGAAACATTGCAGCTGCTGAAAGAAGGAATCATAGATTTGGAAACCCTAGGTTTAAAAAACCCTAAAAAATTAATGAATCTGGGTAATGATAGTTGCGGTGAGCGGGGCTACTCTTTGTTGCAGTGCGCGGGCTTCTCATTGTGGTGGCTTCTCTTTGTTGCTGAGCACGGGGTCTAGGTGCGTGGGCTTCAGTAGTTGTGGTTCACGGGCTCTAGAGCGCAGGCTCAGTAGTTGTGGCGCACGGTCTTAGTTGCTCCGTGGCATGTGGGATCTTCCTGGATCAGGGCTCAAACCTGTGTCCCCTGCACTGGCAGGCAGATTCTTAACCACTGCGCCACCAGGGAAGACCTTTAAATATCTTTGATTGGAGTATACAATACTACCTATGAAATAGTCTTATCAAATAATTCAAATCTGAATTTTATTAGGCCTCCACATCTAATGACTAATTTACAGGAAATACGGGGACAGGGGAACATGTTAAACCATGCCATGGGGATTCAAACAGCAAAATACAGACAGTGAGAAACTCTACAGGACACGTGTCCTCATTTCTTTATTAAAAAAAAAAATAAATTTCATAATAAAAGAGAATGAGATAGAGCAAGAACCTATAGATTAAAAGAATTTTAGGAGCTACATCAACAAATTATAACACACAGACCTTATTTGCATTCCACCTGTAACAAATGCCTAAAAATATGTCAAACAGCAGGAGAAATTAGATTTTGATAGATTTGAGGAATTATTGTTATAAAGATACCTTATTATTATTATTTGGTGTGATATACTATTGTAGTTATTTTTTAAAAAGGAGTCCTTATCTTTCAGAGATACATACTGAAGTTTGACATGTGGGATTTGTGTCAAAACAATTGTATTTTTGGGGACAGGGGGTGAGAGGTGGGTGGGGACACAGGTGAAACAAGATTGATCCTGAACTGTTAATTACTGAGAGTTGATGTGGTACATGGGAGGTCAGCATAATGTCCGTCTGTGTTGTGTGTTCTTAAAATATATAACAAGTTTAACAATTTATAGAGAAAGAATTCTTATTGAATTGCCTGCGGTAAGGCCTGGGCTCAGTTTTGCTTTTGTTTCTATTTGAAAGCTCTCTCTGCGATTTTTAATGTGCAGCCCAAATTCCAGAACTTCCTTTAATTTTCTTGACCTCCCCCCAGCAGAGTTTCGAATTCAGTCCCCCTAGAGAGATGCTGTACTGCTGGAAAGGACCCTTCCCCGTGTGATTGATCTCATCGTTACATATTTTTTTTCAGCCACCTCAGTTGCAGCGTGTTAAGATCTATTTTTCTATTAGTTTTTCTAATTTCCCCAGCTGGTTTGAAACTTCAGGAAGTTAATAGGCATTTTGCACTTGATTTATTTTGCCCTTGAGGCCTCTGAGAATGCCTGCCAATAATGAGCTGACCCATTTTTAGAAACAGGGTGTGGTTCCTAAGATGTCCCTGTCTCCTTCGCTCCAAGAGGAAATGCCCATCTTCATGGGCACCTGCAGCAACTCAGTTCGTGTCAATTTCAAAATGCTCTGGAGAATGCACACAGTCTCTACAAGGAGTTAGCGATCAATGGGGAGGGGGGAGGGGGTGTGAGCAGTTCCCTAAAGGGGCTTCTACCCACATGTTTGAGTATTCTGTCAGGTCAGGGAGGGCCATTGGGAAGCTACTTCAAAGGACCCCATGGGCCTAGAGGGCAAGGACCTTTTGCACTTGGAGCTGATGAACTCCCAGGAGCAGTGTGGACTCAAGAACCACCCCCTTAATCCCACAGACAAAGTGTCAGAGGAGGGCAGAACTTCCCTGGAGCTTGGGGAGAATGTTGGGTCTATCCACTGTGTCCAGAAACATGCGGTGGGTACACCCTGTGCAGTTGTCCAGGGTTGTTTAATGCCCTCTGTCACTGTCTTGAAATTCCTAATAATTTTTGAAACAGAGGCCCCTTTATTTTCATTTTGCACCGGGCCCTGCAAATGATGTGCTGGATGAGAGGAACAAAATGATTTTGGATGTGACACTGTGGGGAGGGTCAAACCGCCTCTTGATCCAGGCCCAGATGATCTTGTGCTTGATTTGGAGGACTATGTAGAACGAAAACAGCAAGAAAAACCAGGAATGGAGAGTGAGGGATGCCACAGTCAGCAGGAGATCAATACGAGTATTTTTAATACTGGTGGAAGGACTTTTCCCCTCCACTGGGTCTCTTTTGAGCTGATGCCAGCAGTGAGAACAGGGCTGGGGAGATCAGATGTCTTCAGTTTAGGAGATAAGTATACTTAGAGAAGCTGAGCCAGCCACCTCGGACTGCCTGGGGGAGGGGGCCTTGTTAGGGCAGGAGCAGTGGCAGTTCAGAGATTTCCTGCTCAGTGCTCTGAGCCCTGGAGCTGGGCCTCAAACCCAGGTGGGCCAGCTCTGAGCCCACTCTCCTGCCCCTTTCATTTTTTTGGCTGCGCCGCACAGCCTGCGGGATCTTAGTTTTCTGACCAGGACTGAACCCGGGCCTGCGGCAGTGAAAGCACTGAGTCCTAACCACTGGACCGCCAGGGAATTTACCCCCCCCCCCCTTTTTTTTTCCTCCTCCTGCCCATTTCAGAGAGTCCTTTATATAGGCAGCCTATCCATTCACTGGCTCATTCACCAGACACAAACACACTTATGCATTTTTATGTGTGTGTGTACATACACATATACATACACATACAGATACACAAGCACACACACACACATCCACAATTCCAGATATAGTTTTAGGCCTTGGAGTTCTAATGGCAAACAGGACAGACAGGGTCTTTGTTCTCATGCAGGAGGAGGCAGATGGGTAGGAATATCGTAGGCAGAGATGGAGGTCCCGATAGCATCAGGAAACATGGGGCGAGGTGTTCAGTGGATCAGAGTTCAGTCATCCTCTGAAATCTTGACCCAATCTTGAAAACGATCAAACCAGTGTTGCTTCTTTCGTTTTCAGATATGCCAGGTAATATGATTTGATTAAAAGAGATTTGATTAAAAGATTTAACATCATCATAATAGCCAGGTTAACCTCTGAACATAACTCTCTAGCAGTGGTCCTCCAAGTGAGGTCCCTGGACCGGCGGCATCAGCATCCTCTGGCAACGTGTTTGAAATGCACATTCTCAGGCCCCACCCAGACTGAATGAAACAGAAACTCTTGGGGTGGAGTGCAAGAATCTGTGCTTTAAGAAGCCCTCTGGGTGACTCACATGCATGGTGAGGTGGAGGACCACCGTCAAAAGCCACCTCCCCTTGGACCTTGAACTCTCTTCCATTAGGGATGACTCTGATCCCCTCTCACCTTTGAGAATGTTAACTGTTGATCAAGAAAGAGCCTTCACACCCACTGCCTCACGTGTCCTGATTCACACCTGGGCAGCCACACAGCCTCTTTGTTACTTTCTTGTTTCCAGCCTTTAAAATCTACCTTATGGAGTTTTCACTGAGCTACGATTCCTCGTAGCAGAAGATTTGGGAGAGCTTCTTGAGAAAAGGGACAAAATAGTGGAATGAGGTATTTGGTTGATTTTTGCCAGCTGCTGTAGTCTCCCCTCCTCTACCATCTGTCTGTCTGTCTCTCTCTATCTATAGCTACCTACCTACCTACCATCCTGTCTTTCTTCTACTATCTATTGAGTATTTGCCCTTTTGTCAGTCTGTCCATCTATGTACCTGTCTAAGTGTCTGCCTATGTATCTGTGTGTGTATGTATATATGTATCTATCACCTGACAAAGGAGAGTGGAAAGGGAGAGAAAATAAAGGGGAAGGTGGGGTTTGAGTAAATTTTTGGACTTCTTGGAGCCTCAGATTCTTCAGATGTTAAAGAAGTGTGTGCTCGTGCGCCTGTGTGCGTGTGCGTGTAACACTACTATTTCACGTGATTACTATAAGGCTTAAAGGTGAGTACATATGACACCATTTCCGACTCATGCAGAAGGTGGTCAGTTGATGGTCTCAGAAGCTGAGTCTGAAAGGAGAAGAGAAGGAGAGAAGGGAGGGGAGGGAGGGAAGTGTGAGGATGGGCTGAGCAGGAGGGAGGAGGAACAGAGGGCCGGAGAGGCGACAGGAAAGGCCTGTCCAAGTCCAAGGGGACTGACTTGGAATATAAGGCAAGGAGGTGGGGCCGAGGTGGCAGGGAGCAGGTTAAGTTTAATGATGGAGGGTCTGAGGACCTGGAGGGAGAGGTCGAAGGTGGAAGAGCCAAGTGGCATGGAAATAGGGTGCCCCAGAAATCAGAGGGAAAAGCACTTTTTAAGGCAGCTATTAAAGAACCTAAGTGAATGTACCTTTAAATGAATTGCGTGTTTGTGTTTCTGGAATGGAGGTGTGCCTGGGGATGCTTCTCCCACAACTCACCCCCCCCACTCCCCACCAAGCTGTGAAAATATATACCTGCTTCTCTCTCCAAGTCGTTCTACCAGCTAGTTATCTGTAAAGATTCAAATCATGAACTGAAACTCCAAAGCTTTTTATGGGCATTAGGGGAGTATTGAATAGGAAGATTGGAAGCAAAATTACAGTTCCCCCAATAGATTTTTGGGGGGATTGATAAAAATCTGCTTTTAATTAAAAATAGAAAGCAATAAGGCCCCCTATACACAAACAGGAAAGCCTCTGGGGCTTAGTCCCCTGTGCAAATGTCTGTGGATGTCTGCCGGGCTCCCAGCCTCAGCTGCCTGGTCTGTGGGCCTCCAGGAAGAATGATTGATGGGCTGGCTGGATTTTTGGCTGAGAGGTCTTGCTAATAGATACACGAAAGCAGAGGTTGTAATGCAGCTCACAAGATGAAGTAATGGGCTTGTCTCTGTCTAGGTAGGGAATTCTGCCAAACCCTGTGTTTTAAATAAAATGAGGCTTTTGTGGTTCTTGGCATGGGCCCGCCAGTGCAGGCTAACCTTGGCATCTGTGTGCTGGGCTTTCTCTAGAATGTGGCTGAGAGTTGACGAGGGCTCAGGGGTTCCACAAGGGCAGGGATACTGGGCTTGGGGACCCTCCCCACCAAGCCTATTCCTTTTCCAGTAAAGGCATCAACTCAGTTGCTCAAGCTGAAAACCTAGGAATCAGCCTTGATTCCTCCCAGATCTCAACTCTATCTTAAGTCTATTCATTTTTCTCTATTTTCGCTGCTTCCACCCCAGGCCTGCCACCAACATCTCTAACCTAGATGCTACAAGACTTTCTTAATTAGTCTGCCGGTTCTCTCTCTCTCTCTTTTTTTATTGGAGTATAATTGCTTTACAGTGTTGGGTTAGTTTCTGCCGCACAGCGAAGTGAATCAACCATACGAATACACACACCCCCGCCCTCTTGGACCTCCCACCACCCCCGCTCCCCATCCCACCCAACTAGGCCATCACCGAGCACCGAGCTGAGCTCCCTGTGCTGTACAGCAGGTAGTCTGTCAGTTCCCTTGCTCACCCTCCACAGCCCGCCCTCCTGCTAAAGTCAGAATTAATTTGTTTTGAGATTGTGGATATTTTTTTTTACTGTGTGTAACAATCATCCATTTCTTTGTATTACTGAGTGTTATTCCATTATATGAATATACCACAATTTGTTGATCTTTTCCCATAAGGTGAACATTTGGGTTGTTTCCCGTGTTTGGTTACAGCGAATAAATAAGGACATTCATGTACAAGTTGCTACGTTGCTAAGAACACTCACATACAAGTATTTCTGTAGACGTGTATTTTCACTTCTCTTGATTAAAACCTAGGAATGGAAGAGCTGCATCACTTGATTTGTGTATACCTAACTTTAAAAAAGACTTTATTTTTTAGAGCAGTTTTAAGTTCACAGCAAAATTAAGGTGAAGGCATCCCTGCCCCCACACGTGCTCAGCCTCCCCCATTGTCAGCATCTTCCGCCAGAGCAACGCATTTGTTAAAACTGATGAACCTACATTGACGGATCATTATCACCCTTAGGGTTCACTCTTGGTGTTGTGCATTTTAGGGGTTTGGACAAACGTACTGTTGACCCTGTACAATGTGCGTTTGAACTGTGCGGGTCCCCTTACACGTGGGTCTTTTTCAGTAATAAATACTACAGTCCTACACAGTGCATGGTTGGTTGAATCCATGGATGCCCAGGAACAGCAGATACGGAGGGCTGACTATAAGTTATATGCCAATTAACCCCCATGTTGTTCAAGGGTCAACTGTGTAATGACATGTATCCATTATATAGTATCATGCAGAGTATTTTCACTGCCCTAAAAATATTCTGTGCTCCTATTCACCTTCCTCCCCCACCACACACAGAATGATCTTTTTGTGTGAAGTCCTCAGCAGGAAAGTCAGTGCAGCCCTTTAAAACACACACTGAGAAACCAGATCACCTGGGTTTGAATTCTGGCTTCTACCACCTGCTGGCTGTGTGGGCTTGGCAAGTTACTTAACCTTTCCATGCCTCAATTTCCTCAGCTGTAAAATGGGGATAATGGCATCTACTCATGCAAATTTTTGAGAATTAAACTGATGTAAATGAAGTACTTAAAATAGTACCTGGTACTACATACGTTCGTCTCGGTATACATATACGTGTTACTATGCATATAATGGTTAGCTGTTGTGGTTATTATTATTCTCATCAATTTATCCTTGCTCCTAGAAAACTCCAGGCTTCTCCTCACGGCTCCCAAGGTCATGCATAATCTACCTTCTGCTTGCATCTCCAATCTTAAATTCTCTTGCTCGTGACCTTCAGCCATCCTAGCCTCTCCCTCTTCTTCAGACTTGTCAAGTTCCGTCTTTCTTAAGCTTTTGTATGTTTATTCCCTCAGTCTGGAGTCCTTCTGATGACTGGTTCACTCTCTTTATGTGTCTTTTCAAATACCACCTCCGCAGAGAGGGCTTCCACTTGCAATGTGAATCAGGGTGTGGCTGGTTGGCCATTGAGACCACATGGCAGCCAGTGCAGAACATGGACTGAAAGTCCTTCTAGAGAAGGTTTTCTGAAGTAGGAAGGCAAAGTGAACGTGTGAGAGTTTCCTAAACCTGAGCAGGAGGTCTGGGCTGGCAGCGGTCCCTCTCACTGGTCCCTTAGTTGAGAGATTCCCTGGGGATCTCACTTCCTCTCCAGTGGAGGGGTTCACTTGGATACAAATTTCCTAGATACACCTCGGAAGGCATGAGTGGGCCCAGCTATATGATGAGGTTGCCTTGACTCTATGTAGGGTGTGGGAACTGAATATGGCCCCCAAATATTCCACAGCCTAATCTCCAGAACCTGTGAATGTTACCTTACGTGGCAAAAGGGACTTTGTGGGTGTGATTAAGTTAAAGATCTTGAGATGGGGAGCTTCTCTCTGATTATCCAGGTCGGACTGATATAATCGCAAGGGTTCTTATAAGAGAGGGGCTTGAGGGTCAGAGTCAGAAGAGAGGGATGCTTTTTGAAGATGGAGGAGGGGCTACAACTCAAGGAATGCAGATCACTGTTAGAGGCTGAAAAAGTCAAGGAAACAAATTCTCCTCTCAGAGCTTCCAAAAGGAACCAGCTCTACAGATGTGTTGACTTTAGTCCACTGAGACTAGTTTCAGCCTCCCTTTTTTTTTTTTGACTTTTAAAAATTGAAGTATAGTTGATTTACAGTGTTGTGTTAGTTTCAGGTGTACAGCACAGTGATTCAGTTACATTATATGTATGTATATATATACATATATATATATATATATGTATATATATACACACACACACACACACACTTTTTTAGATTCTTTTTCCTTATAGGTTATTACCAAATATTGAGTATAGTTCCCTGTACTATACATTAGGTCCTTGTCGGTTATCTATTTTATATATACTAGTGTGTCTATTTTTATCCCAAACTCCTAATTTATCCCTCCTCCAACCCTTTCCCCTTTGGTAACCATAAGTTTGTTTTCTATGTCTGTGTGTCTATTTCTGTTTTGTATATAAGTTCATTTGTATCTTTTTTTTTTTTTTTAGATTCCACATATAAGCAATATCATATATTTGTCTTTCTTTGTCTGACTTACTTCGCTTAGTATGATAATCGCTAGGTCCATTCATGTTGGTGCAAATGGCATCATTTCATTCAGACTTCTGATCTCCACACCTGTAAGAGATTAAAATTTGTGGTGTCTTAAGCCACTAAATTTGCGGTAATTTGTTACAGCAGCAATAGGAAACTCATACATGCAGCCGGGACCCTGACAGTTAGAGCCCAGGACTCTCTCTGCCTGTCCCCACCAGTGCTGACTCTTTACATCCCCTTTCTCTTCTGTACTCAAGCTCCAGGAAAGTCATTTAGAGGCTGCTGAGGCCTTGTAGCTGTATGGTCGAGTGACATCAGATTCAGGTGATGGTGACAGCCATCTCCACTACTTCCGGTCCTGGCCTGCCCTCATTCTGTCTCACCTGTTAGGACAGAATTGAAAATATATGGCTCATATTACACCCTTGACTTAATTTATTCTCTGTTTCTGACTCCTGGCCTGGACTTGTGAGAAATGTTGAGTGGGCCCCACCCAGGCCTGTAATTCAACTTTTGCTTCCCCATCTCCCTCCATTTATTCATTCCTCACCTCACTCACTTATTCATTCATTCAGCAAATATTTACAGAGCATGTTCTATGTGTCAGGCAGTGTTTTAGGTGCTTGGAATATGTCAGTGGGCAAAATGAAGCTTGGAACTTATAGTATAGTGAAGGGAGAAGACAAAATGCAGTAAATATAATAAATAAATCCATTTATAATAAATCAATAATGCTTATCCTTATGGACAAAATAAAAAGTATAGCGGGGTAACAGGAGTGCAGGGGTGAATTGCAGGTTTAAATAGGGTAGACAGGGTAGGCCTTACTGAGAAAGTGACATTTGAACAAATTCTAAAAGGAGGTGGGGGAATGGGCTGGGCTGCTAGATGGGAGAAGGACATTTAGGCAGATCCAGCAGCCAGTGCAAAGGCCCTGAGGCAGGAGCACACTTGAGGTCTGTCAAGGAGGCAATGTGTCTGGAGTGGGAGGAGTGAGAGGCAGAGTAGTGGGAGGGGAGCTCACAAAGGTAAAGGGGACCAAACCACATGGGGCCTTGTGGAGCATCACAAGAACTTTGGCTTTACTCCCAGGCCATGAGGAGCCACTGGAGGGTTTTGAGTAGAAGAGTGGCATACTGAGACTTTTTAAAGGATTCCTTTGGCTGCTACACTCATAACATCCTGGTCAGTTGATTAAGAGATAGCTCTTGTCTTTAAAATGTTTACAGCCTAGTAATGGTGATAAGACTGACACATACATAACAATAATACAAGCTAGGAAGTAGCAAATGGCAATGAAAGACACTCAGATTCTACAAGGGCTCTAATACTGAAAGAGGAGAGAGAGATTGATTTCAGCTGGGGTAACAGAAGGTGGACTCTTAGTAGGTAATTCAGAGGAAGGGCCATTGAGATGGGCCTTGAAGAATGCATAGGATCAGACATGGAGATCTGATGATGGGGTTGGCATTGTGGGTCCTGGTGTGTGGAACAGAGTGAACTCAGTAGTTCAGAGGCTATCACTTAGGCAGGTGGGTATCTGACCATGGAGTGCATGCCAATCACCAAGCAGCTTGTTCAAAGGCAGATTCCTGGATCCCACCTTTGGAAGTTCTCATTTGGAAGGTTGGGGAAGGGTGCATTTTAATGGGCACATGAGTGATTCTGATGCAAGTGTGGGGTTGCCCTCTAAGAAATGTTGTCTTGGGCTAAATAAGGGAATGCAGTAGGAAGTATGTTTGGTCAAGTTGGAACTAACAGTCTGAGTCCAGAGTACCAGACTGGGAATTTGGCATGTTATCCCGTAGGGACTATTGGATGGCTTGGAGCTCCAAGTCTGAGCTCCAGTTAAAGGCCTCTAGCAAAGACCTGATCTAAGGCAGCCTTTTTTTTTTTTTTTTAATAAATTTATTTATTTATTTATGTATGACTGTGTTGGGTCTTTGTTGCTGTGTGTGGGTGGGCTTTCTCTCGCTGCGGTGAGTGGGGGCTACTCTTCGTTGTGGTGTGTGGGCTTCTCATTGTCGTGGCTTCTCTTGTTGTGGAACATGGGCTCTAGGCACGCAGGCTTCAGTAGTTGTGGCACTTGGGCTCAGTAGTTGTGGCTTGCGGTCTCTAGAGCTCAGGCTCAGTAGTTGTGGCACATGGGCTTAGTTGGTCCATGGCATGTGGGATCTTCCCGGGCCAGGGCTCGAACCTGTGTCCCCTGCATTGGCAGGCAGATTCTTAACTACTGTGCCACCAGGGAAGCCCAGGCAGGCTTATTTAAGAGTTATTCATCAGTCATGTGCAGAGTGAGGCAAACACACAGGGGAGGGAGCAACAATTGCACAGGTGGGTGTGAAAATCAGCCTGAACTGGGACCAGGGCATGGGGGATGGGAGGTGTGAGAGATGAGAGGCCAATGAAATGGACTGAAAATGCCAAATGCAGAAGGACTCCATCCATCTTGATCACCTCCTGTGTGCTTGGCATGAAGGAGATGCTCAAGAAACCTTTCTGAAATGAAAGAATTCAGAGGACTTGGCTACTGCTTGAATGTGGGGAGCAAGAGAGAGAAAGAAGAGAGAAGTAAGGAGGAGGCCGTTGAGTACAATAAAGGCTCAAGTCATGAGGGAAACTCAGGAGGTACAGAAAATAAGAGAAAGACACAAACAAAGCGAATGAAACACAACTAAACAAAACCAAAAAACAAAACAAAGAGTGACTCAACCAGAAGACAAAAGATCAACCATGCACAGCAGAAGACTTGGGCTCTGATCCCCAGAGCTTCCAGACAAGTGGGGCTTGAAGAGCTGAGTTTTTTGTAGAGGCCCAGCCCTAGAGCCAGACTTCTGGGGTTCAAATCCTGGTTCTACCTCCTACTAGCTGTATGATTTTGGACAGGTTACTTCAACTCTGTATATGGCTCAGTTTCCTAGGGGTTGTTGTGAGATAAAAAAAAATAATACTTGCATAGGCTTACAGCAGTACCTAGCACATAACAAGTGTCTGATACACTTAACTGTTACTGTTGTTGTTAGAAGAGAAAGGAGCCCCAGTTGAAGGTGGAAAACCACAAGGCAGCTACATGGGGCTGGGGTGGGACTGGGAGGTACCTATTGGCTCTGTTTGCCTTCAAACCTAAGGTCCCGGGACAGAATGATGGGGCCACGCAGTCTGTGGGCCTGGGAGGCAGGAGGCAGCTTCTTGGGGTGATGGGAGAGAGAAGAGGAGAGAGAGAAATTGATTGTTTGTGGGGAGAAATGGCTAGACTTTGAGCTCTAAGGATACTGAGAAAATGAACACATGGCTTCCATAGTAAGGGTCCTTCTTGAAGGGAGCAGAACAAACCTGCCTGGGCAGGGCAGCAGCTAAACTTCCCGATGCCCTAGGGGGTACTTGGAAAACACTCCAGAGCTGTGATTTCAACCAATAGCCCAAGCAGATGGGTTCAATAAAGCCAATGGTTATTTACATCAATGCAAAGACTGTGTGTGTTTATTTCTGGCTCCTGGGGTCTGGAAAGGAAAAGGAATGATTGAAATGAGGAATGTGGTGAAAGGAAAAAATGGACAATCTAACAAGGAAAAAATGTTCATGCTTAGCCTAATCCCTTTCATCCCAGGGCCTCTGAGGGCTCAGTGAGGGGATCCTGTAAGCCCTCCAAAGACCTCAGACCCATACCAGCTGGCATCCAAGGCAAGGGCCCTGTGAATCACTCTTCTGCGGTCAGGGGACAGAGGGCTGGCATGGGAATGGAGGAGGAGCAGAGGGGTGCCTACTCGGATGTGCACGGGGGTGTGAATCCTGCCCCACCCTTTCCTTGCGCTGTGACATTGGGCAAGACCAGAACCAATCTGTGCTTCAGTTTCCACATCTGTAAAAGGAGTAGAGTCATCAAACATCCCTTGTAGGGGGGTTGTAAGGATTAAGTGAATTACAGTAACTGGGGATGTGGGGAAATCTAGTACCTGAAGGAACAGGCTAAGCCAACCCAGGCCCCCAGAGGCAGGGGCTGGGCTATGATGGTCTCACGGGGGGAATGGAGGGTGGTGGGAGTGCTTGTCTGGAGCACGCATGGTGCTATAGTTGCCGCTTGTGGCTTTTGAAACTGCTGTACATTTTCTAGCCAACGCCTGCCTGTGTGTTCAGGAGAAATGCTCTCTTTCTCTCCAGGCAAGGGAGCCTGGCGTCTGGTTGCCTTCTCCCTCCTGAGCCTTGCACTTGGGCTCCTTGGCTGTAGTTGGGAATCAGGGCTGCATCAGAACCAGTTGGAATGCCTGGGAGAGTGACCTTGGGGGAGGAGGCCTGGCTGAGGGCCCCCAAATCTCTTAACTCCTGCTTTTCTCAGGGGAGAAGAAAAAAATTAAAAAGAGCATGCAGGGTTTTCTAGGTCTGTAAATGCCCTTGTCCACGGTTCTTAGGGGTTCCTTATGAATCAGGCCCCACCAGACTTAGTGCCAAGTGCATGGCTCTTTAGATAAGACCTGGCAGCTCCTCAAGCTGAGCATTTTAAGGGCTTTCTGATGCTGCAAACACTTCACCAGAGCCTCGCCATGGGGGAGCTACCTCCTGACGGTGCCCCTCTCCTGAGGTTCCGGATGCTGGAGAGCTGGACCCTTGGACCTGGAACCACCAGTGAGCTGGGAACCATTATTAAGTCAAGGTCTGGTCTTTTCCTTCATTTTGTCCCATACAATCCTGGGCTGTAGAAAGGCTTTTACTTTTGATTTTTATGCTAGATGAGGATACTGGCTCAGTTGCCCTATGCCCGCTGAATAGTCAGCGGTGGAGCCTGCGGGCAAGTGCTCTCCCATTAAGAAAGCTCTGTTGTGTGCATTCTCCTGCCTTTTCCAGATGATAGGGGTTTCTGAGTTGGGAGCACCTACAAAGCATGCTCTCTAACTCACTTCTGCATCCCAAGCAATGCCTGGCACAGGATAGGTGCGTATGACCATTGACTAAGTGGTTAAATGAAGCACAAAAACTGGCTCCTCTGCAAAACACACCAAACTGGAGAGGGAAGCAGTGGAAACCATGGAAGGGCAGGAAGTGGGATGTATGAATCCAGCTGCAGGACTGGCCCCATGATGGTATGGCGATGGGGGAAGGAGAAGCTGCTGTTCAGGTGGCAGAGCCAAGGGGCACGGGTGAACTCCGGCTCCATTCAGCTGCCTTTCGTTTCCAAAAAATCCCCCAGTGCAGGGGCAGTCGGGTTGTAGGAGGAGTCTCTGGAGAGTGACATTTCTTATTTATTTATTTTTTTTAAAGAAATGCACGTTCTTTTATTTATTTATTTATTTATTTATTTATTTATTTATGACTGTGTTGAGTCTTCGTTTCTGTGCGAGGGCTTTCTCTAGTTGCAGCAAGCGGGGGCCACTCTTCATCGCGGTGCGCGGGCCTCTCACCATCGCGGCCTCTCTCGTTGCGGAGCACAGGCTCCAGACGCGCAGGCTCAGCAATTGTGGCTCACGGGCCTAGCTGCTCCGCGGCATGTGGGATCTTCCCAGACCAGGGCTCGAACCCGTGTCCCCTGCATTGGCAGGCAGATTCTCAACCACTGCGCCACCAGGGAAGCCCGATATTTCTTGAAGTTGGCTGAGTAGCAGGGCTTCGGTTATAAATGATTGATCCCACCTGGCGGGAGTCTAGGCGGTGCCAAAGCTTTCAGGGCAGGGTCCTGACTTCAGAAATACGGGTCTGGTAAGAGTTAGGCAAGGAGGGCAGGACCCAGCCAAGGTGGTTGGAGTTCAAGGAGAGGTCTAATTATGGACTGAATGTGTGTGTCCTCCCCCCAGTTCATATGTTGAAACCTTATTCCCCAATGTGATGGCATTTGGAGGTGGGACCTTTGGGAGGTAAATTAGGATGAGATGAGGTCATGAGGGTGGGGCTCCCATGATGGGAATAATGCCTTTTAAGAAGAGAAAGAGACAAAAGATCTGTCTCTTTGCCACGTGAGGATGCAAGGAGAAGACGGCCGTTTGCAAATGAGAAAGAGTGCCTTTACCAGACACTGGATTTGCGGATGCCTTAATCTTGGACTTCCCAGCCTCTAGAACTGTGAGAAATATGTATTTGTTGTCAAAGCCACCTGGTCCATGGTATTCTATTATAGCAGCATCCTCTCCCTCCACATCAGCCTAACTGTTCAGTGTTGGTATAGAGCTGGAATCCAGTTTTACAGGGTAGAGAAATAGACTCCACCTCTTGATGGTGGTAGGAGCTGTTAACATTGCAAAGGGTGTGCATATAGGGTGGGGTGGGGAATGTAGCTCTTTCTGCAAACAACTCTGGAGCGATCTTCAACTCCTACCTCTCGCAGAGGACTGGTTGCCCAGTGCTGTTGAATCTACCTCTGCAGTATGTGTTCAGCCATGTACCTATTTCCATTTTCCATCACTGCAATCCCTTATCTCTTGCTTGAACTTATGCAGTGGCTTTCTAACTGGCCTCTGTGTCTCCCGTCTCCCCCTTGCACCCCAATGCATCTTCCCAGGCGCTTCTGGAGTGATCTTCCTAAAGCACATCTGACCAAAACACGTGTGCTCAAAACACTGACAGCATCCCATTGCCTACAGGAAAACATTCAAATTTCTCAGCATGATATTCAAGGCCTTCTGTGATTTATTTTTTCGACAACATTTCCTGGCATTTTCCACCCACATATTCCAGAAACACCAGACTTTTCTCCATTCCCTGAAAGTTCTCATCACTTTCCCTTTGGCTAGCATACTTTCCTCCACTTTATTGTAGACTGCCAGAGTCCTGAGCGTCCCCCATAGCTGAGCTCAAATATCTCTTCCCTGCATCACATTCTGTGATTGCCTGCATTTCTGTGCCTATAAGGCACTTTGTCTACAGGTCATTGAGCAAACACTCATTCAATTAACTTGTGCATGTGTTGGGTGCTGGGGTTATAAGGTGTGTCTTGTCTGTTTTGCTTATTTGTTTGTCTGCTTGCTTGTTTGTTTTTCCTTAACCATGAAATTGTGAGCCCCACAAATAAATGGAATATGCCTTCCAGTGTGTACCAGGGTAGTAGGTGTTCAGCAGACCCTTGTAATTCAAATTGAACTAAAACGCATTGGCTTCTGGGCGAGGAAGAGAGTCACCTTGTGCTTCATATGAATGATCAGATTCCATCGATGTGGAATACAGTATAAGATGCACTTAACGTTAAAGTGCTACTGAACATAATTTAATCTTTCTTGGATGATTCAAAAGCTCTCCAGAATCTTGTAGTGCTGCAGGATCATCAGTGCAAGCACCCATTCTCATTGTGTGGCCCTGCCAGTCAGGAGTTCAGGTTGGTAGAGTTCTGGGGAAATCAGAATTCTTCTTTGTTTTAAACCAACAATTTGCCTAAGTGTTTTAAAAGTACATATTATAATCAAATGCTTGATTTAAAAAACTTTTTTTTTTTTTTTTTTTTTTGGACAGAGCAGGTTAATTCTGGTGAGCTGTGGGGTGGATGAGAGTCTAATTAATAGTGATTATCTGGGAGCTGAGCTCACATGTTCCAGTGCTTGAAATTGAGGTTCCTGAACTGAAAGCACAGCAGCCACATCCTGGGACAGTTACACCAGTGCCACTAAGGTTGTAAGGTAGCACAGGACAGGAACGTAACTGTTCTTGCCTTGTGCAGATAACACTAGGCAGGAGGGGTCCTCAGATCAGATGGGAAGATTGAGTGATCTCTTGCATCTGAGTTAGGAACTGCTTTCTCTCTTTAGTCCAGGCCTGGCCAGAGGGGTAGAGCAGATCTGAGCTGAGGGACTGGATACTTTGGGAAATCAGCAAACACAACTATAATCTCCATGATGTAAAATAATCTGCTGGATTTCTTTCGGCTTCAGCTCTTGGAAGTTGTCACTCCTGTCCTTGACAATGAAAAGAAGGGGAACAAACTGAAAATCAGTAACTTTTCTTGGACTCCTCAGAGAACTGAGGTTGACAAGCAAACCATCACCTTGAAGTCTGGAGAGACAGGCAAATCCAGAGAGCCACAGCCAAGGCTTGTTTACCTGAACCTGAAGCCACTGGGGCCATAAGCAGATAGGAACACTTAACATGGTAATCTTGACGAATTGCTGGAGGCTGAGTGTGGACTCACCTGAGAGTGAGAAACTCCTACATTGGGTGATTGCAGCATAGAGAGAGTGATTGACAGGGATGTTATAAGGGGTGGGAGGGACAAATTGGGAACGCTGTTATAAGATACCTGTGCTACATGTGAAGTGGTACAGTCTTATTTGAGGTGGACTTAGATTAGTTAAACATGCATCTTGGAAACTCTAGGGCAACCACTAAAAATTTTTTAAAAAGAAGTATAATTGATACGCTAAGAGAGGAGATAAGATAGAATCATATAAAACACTCAGTTAAAACCAGAGAAGGTGGAAAAAGAGGGAGAAACACCCCCCAGAGAACAAATATAACAAACAGAAAACAATAGAACAGTCATCAACATGGGAGATAGTAGTCCAAACTTGATCAATTATCACTTTAAATGGGAATGGGCTACCTCAACTGAATTGCATCTGCAAAGACTCTTTTTCCAGATAAAGTCATATTCACAGGCTCTGGGTGGGGGTAGGTCATGGACATATCTTTTGGGGACATTACCATTCAACCCACCACAAGGGGTTTAGGCCAAATAAACTCCAGGTCTCACTCAGCCCTCAAAGTCTCTGACATAAAAATAACAAAGTGCAATGATCTCTACTATATAAGGAATGAATCCAAGTTGGTAAGAAAAACATCAGCACCCCAAAGAGGTAAATGGACAATCCATACAGACAATAGGGAGTTGCTCCGATAAGTAAGCAAACATTCATGGAAGTTCTGCTTTCCTCATGCTAGAGAGATGCAAACTGAGACTAAAACCCAGTGCTAGCAAGGATGTGATAAAACTGATGCTTACATGTGGACCCAACCATTTATTCCCAGGGACTGGCTCACTGTAGGCACTTATATTGAATTGCTGCTGGGTGTGTTAATTGTCAAAACACTTTGGGGGAAAAATGTGGTAACATATTCCAAGAACCTTGAAAATAAAGGTGTCTGTTGCTGAAAAAAAATGTGAATGGTGTAAAAACACCAATTACAAGACAGTTTGTCAGAGTGGATTAAAATATAAAAAGAGACCCAAGTATAAGTTGTTTATAAGAAACCTACTTTAAGTATAAGGACTCAGATGAAAAGTAATGGCATGGAGAAAGAAATGCCCTGCTAACTCTAGTTGGAAGAAAGCTAGAGTAGCTATGTTAATGTCATACAAAAGCAGACATTAAGAACGAGGAAAACTATCAGGGATAAAGAAGACATTGTGTAATGTGAATTCTCCAAGAAAACATAGTAATCCTAAGTGTGTATGTGCCTAATAAACTGGCAAAACATGCAAGGCAAAAACAGAGAGAACCACCAGGAAAAGTAGACAAATCTGCTATGGCAGCTAGAGACTTCAACAGTAATTGGTAGATCAAGCAGGCAGAAGATCAGTGAGGTTATACTTGACCTAAAATAACATGCTGTGTTACGTGGAAAACATACTTTTCTGTTGTCCTTATTCCCTAACCTCTTTGAAATGTCTGAAGAGATGACCATAGGGTAAATCTAGAAACTCTATTGGAATTTAATTTGGTTTTTAAAGAACCCTGGTTCTATTAAAGCAAATAATTATCCTGCCTTTGGTTTATAAAGACAGAAAATAATGGTACTTCTATGACCTTTGATTTGTATAATCACTGCTTTATTTCAAAGTACTTTTATGTTGGGGATGAGAGGTGGGCGAAATGGGTGAAGGGGGTCAAAAGGTACAAACCTGCAGTTATAAAATAAATAAGTCCTGGGGATGTAATGTACAGCATGGTGACAATAGGTAATAATATTGTCTGGCATATTTGAAAGTTGCTAAGAGAGTAGACCTTGAAAAACACAAGAAAAAAATCATAAGAAATAAATTTTTCGTAACTGTCTGTAGTGATGGATGTTAACTAGACTTGTGATCATTCCACAATATATACAAATATTGAATCATTATGTTGTATACCTGAAACTAATATAATGTTATGTGTCTATTATACCTCAATTTAAAAAAAGTATTTTTGTGTGCCTGAGTTCATTTGACCCTCACAACCAGTATCTGTAAAACAGGTATGAAAATATGCACCAGGCACATCTTTTCACTTCCCTTTTATAGGTTATATAATCTAAGATTCAAAGAGATGAAGTCACTTGGCTGTGATTACCCAGTTAGGAAGTGACAGATCTGGATAGAAAACCCAGTTCTTTCCATTCTTACCCTGCTATTCCTTCCACTCCACTAGGTTTCCTCTGAAAATAACTGGGTTTGAGAGAGATTTCGTCGCATACTGCTATTTTGGACTTTGTAGACACAGCATTAAGGGAGACACCCCCCACCAACACACTCCAACATCTGTACAATATCCCCTCCCAAAGATGTTTTTTGAAAACAGCAGCTAGTGTTTATGAAGTCACTCTGGATTTGACAGGATGCTGTCAAGTATTCAATGCCTCCCACCTCCCCTCCCTCTCTCTTTTCCTCTGGACCACTCCCTCCACCAGTACCCCCTACAGACCTTTATTGGAGGCTTACGTTGTCTCAAGAACAGGGTCAGAGAAAAAGGGCTTCAAATGCTTGGCTTTTAAGATGCAATCCTGGTGCAAGTCAGAGAGACTTTGGAGAATCAGTATTTTTTTTTTTTTTTTTCCTATTTAAGATGAGATTTTGAAAGACGGGACTCTCACTGGGGTGGGTTGGGATGATTTGTAAGGCGGTAAGGGGCCTGCCAGTGCTGTACCCTGCCTCTCCACAGCCCTCCTGATGCCCTGTTGCCAAAGGGAGGTGGGTGACAGAACTTCCCAGTGAGTGTGAGCACCTGAGCCTAGAGGGCACGGCTGCTTTGCAGGAGCTGTGCATGGTGTGGTCCGGAAATTACCGCAGGAGTCTAGGCTGGGGGATGAGAAACCAAGTTCCTGATGGCCCTGAACCAACAAGGTGAGGGCAGCAGAAGCTTGAGGGCTCCAAGGCCAGGGTGGCAGGTAGCTGAGCAAGGGCTGTTGGTGTACCCAAAGGCTCATCATTACACAAAGGGGACACTGCCATGCAGAGCACAACAGCTCTGGGGCAGAAACCAATGCAATTTCCATCTCCATTTCCCCTGCCACCTTCTACTACAGGGACCCAAAGCGTTAACGGTGTTTCCTTAGCTTTCCCTGCAGCTGGGAGTGGCCGTGGTGTCACCAAGCGACAGCCACTAACTTCCAGACTTCGTGTTTTGTAAAGAAAATAAACTCTCTTGGTTCCCAAGCTTGAGCATGCATCAGAATCACCTGGAAGGCTTATTAGAACATGGATTGCTGGTTCTGATTCAGTAGCCTGGAGTGGAGCCCGAGGATCTGTATTTCTAACAAGGACCCATGTGATTCTGACGCAGCCGGTCTGGGGACCAGACTTTGAGAAACACTGATTTAACTCACCATAAGTCAGGACAACAAGTATTTGCAGTGGAACGCAATCCTAACTGATACCAGGCCACGCCTGAAACCAGAGAGTGACAGAGACACCTTAACAGACGTCAGCTTGGAGAGGTGACCTGAGGACTTGACAGAATGCCGCATCCCCAAAACACAGCTTTATAAATCTACTGAGAGTGGAGGGACAGAACTTAAATGCCAGAACGGGGAGCCAGGCTGGAGACAGAAAAGAAGATCCGGAATTTAACTGAGTTCGCCATGTATTGGCAAGACTAAAGTTTTCAGATGGGGTTGTGGGATGGAAATTAAGTTCAGCTTAGAAAAACAAAGTTAAATTTTCTTGTCCTCTTCTGAGTAAATGGCTTGTGAATTCATACGTACATATTTAATAGGGCCTCCTTAAGTTTGGGAAGGGAAAAATAGAAAGCCCACAGGGAAGTATTAAATGAGTAATGTTCGGCTTAATTTACTGTTTATGATTTTTAGATGAGTGAAAATTGACTGTAATTGGCAGCCTGAAGGAAGATAGTTTAAAAATTCATTAACGCACACACAGGTCACATTCAAGGAAAGGGTTGCAACAGAATCCCTTCGTAACTGGGATCTCAACATCCCATGCCTACTTGTCTCCCTTTTTCAAACGATTTGATAAAACAGAATGCTGGTGTAGTCAAAAGTATTCGTGCATCTTCTTAACGATGGGATCTGACCTGTATTATAGGCCACTTAATGTGCAAACACACTTGCATAATTGAAAAACAAGACAGTGAAACACAGCATAGTGAAATGTCAAGTAAATGTTACCCATTTACCCATATATAACACAAATGTGTACCAAGCACTGGTTGTAGGTTGGGGTGTGCTGGGAGGGGTACGCAGGTGAATATGACATCTCCCCAAATGGATTTTAAGTTCCTTGAGTGGAGGGGCTAAGACAAATCACCAATGTCTTTAGGATTAGGTGGGATATGGCAAGTGCACTAAAAGAGTTACTAAAAAAGGGGTGGGGGACTCATGAGAGGCCCTTGGTAAATTGGAGGCTAATGTTTGAGGTTCCCTTGAATTATGGGTGGGATTTTTGATAGTGAGGAGCAGATATTTTGGCATTAAAAAGAGACCTTAAAGCACATTTAGACTGACCACTGACCGGAGGCTTTTAATTCCCTTCAGGTTATGTCCAAATAGTCATCGCCTCTGGTCAACTCATCTTTTCATTCATTGGCTTGTTCAGCATGTATATGATGAAGCTCTTGTGTGTTGACGAGGCAATGAGATGGTGAGCAAACCCAGATTTAGTCTCTGCCCACCTGGTGCTTATGGTCTAGTAGGGGAGACAGCAAACAATGAAACAAGGAGTCATCTGGGGCTAGGAGAGCCTGGAATAGGGCAATGATCTGCTTTCTGAAGGGGTGGAGCCTGAGCCTGTCAAGAGCTAACGGATGCAAAGGATGAATTAGGTTCAAGAAGGGAGAGAAGAGCTTTCCATGTGAATGGAACTGCCCGGGCAAAAGCCTTGAGGCAGGAGAGTCTGGTGAGAGGTTCTCAAGGGGGCAGAGGGAACAAGAAGGCAGAGAGGAGGGTGAGGCCAGAAAGAGCAGAGCCTTATAGGTTGCAGGGAGAGTTGTGCTTTTGAACCCTAAGGACACTGGAAAGTCTTAGAAGGTTTTAAAGCAGGGGTTGAATGGTAGGGGAAATGTGTGTGGGAAAAGGGGATTGTGAGTGTGTGTGTGTGTGTGTGTGTGTGTGTGAGAGAGAGAGAGAGAGAGACATAATCAGATCTGTATTTTGAAAAGATGCTTCTGTTGCATCTTGAAATGCACCCATTGACAGGAGACCCCTTACCTGTCCATATGTGGACAGCCTGATTGGTTAGAAAGTAATACTTTATAATAGGTCACGTATCTTTGGATGTTCCAAGGTAACTAGCAGGTACCTACACACTTTCTGAAGGCGAAGCAGCCCCTGATCCTCCACCTGTTTCTCATCTGACTTTACCTGAAGTCCCCTCACCACACTGGTCTTTTTCCCTCAGAGCCTGCTAGAGTCTGGCCCCTGAAGTGTGATGCTCAGAGCAAACCCAGAACCATGGTATAGTCTGTCTGGCATGTGCGTAGGTCCTCTCTCATTCTAGAGGCTACACTTTTAGTGCAAGCTAAGGTTGCGTTAATTTTTTTGGCAGTCAGATCACACTATTGACCCGCGCTGAGCTTCCTGACAACTCTAACTCCCCAGGCTTTTCATATAAACTGCAGCTGCACACTGTTCCCTGTTCCCGCATATGTGCCTTTTGGACCCAAGGGCAGAACCTTACATTTGTTCCAATTAAATTTTATCTTGTTAAACCCAGCTCATCACTCTATCCTGTCAGAAATGCCTGGAGCCCTTATTAGGTTTTCCAAAATATACGCTGTACTCCCACAAGTTTCCACCCATCAATCTACACATATTTGAATGCCTTTTCTGTGTCAGCTCTGTTCTCAGTATGGAGGATTTAGAGATGTTTAAGGCTCTGTCACTGCCTTCAGAGAACTCACATATATGTATAAAGGCAAATATAATACAGTGCCTGCGGTGTAATAAAAGAGGTACTGGGTTTTATGGTAACAGGTGGAAGAAGTCCCTAATCTAGACCTGGATGATGGCATGGAGCATGAGGGAAGGCTCCCTTGCAGGGGTGGCACCCTCAATAAATCCTGTATAAAAAGTAGAAGCAGAAGATATAGGTATAGATGGTATTTCAGGCAGAGGGCAAAGGCTCAGAGGCAAGAGGAAGCATGAATGTACATTGAAGAACCTGCAAGCACTTCAAATACTAGCAGTATAATGTATGGTGGGGAATAGTGAGCCAGATCATAAAAGGCTGAGGGCTTTGGACTTCATCCTCACGGTGATGGGGAACAGAAAAATTGAGTTGAAGAAACACCACTGAGGCTGTGAGTGGAGGGGATTGAGCACATCTAGAGGTGGAGAGGGCACTGAAGCTGTTACAGTGCTCCTGGTGAGGGCTGATGGGGGTGATAGATCTGGGATCAGATCAACAGGTCTTGGTAATGTTTGGGAGGAAGGAGTGAAGGTTGATGCCCAGAATCCCAACTTTGGCATCTGAGTACATAGTGGCAATCTTCATCTGGATAAGAAATTAAGAAGAGGAATAGGTTTCAGTTTGGGCATTTGAGGTTGATGCACTGAGACATCTGGTTAGAGATGTCCAAAAGGCAGCTGAATACATCCATCCATGGGGTCTGGAGAGAGCTGGGCTAGAGATAAAGATTTGGGGATCACCTGCCCAGAGACAGTGGTTGAATATGGAGTTGACGAAAATGTTCAGGAAGAGTGTGTGAAGTAAAGAGAGGCTGAGATGGAGCCTTATGAGGTCAGCATCTATCCATACATCCATCTATCCATCTATCCATCCAGCAAACCTCTGATAGGTCAAGGACAGTAATAGATGTCCTCAAGGAGCTTATATTCTGGTGGTGATGGGGAGAGACAGGTAATAAACACACAATAAATAAGAAAATGAGATAACTTTAGTCATCCACAAGTGGCACAAAGAAGATAAAATAGGGTAATGTGGAAGGGAGTGACTAGGTGAAGCTGCTTTAGCTAGGGTGCTAAGGGGGAAAAGGAGGGGCATTTTGGTTAAGACCTGAATGAGAAGGAGGCGTCCATGTGACAATCTGGAGGAAGGTCACAAGATGACTAAGAAACAGCAGGTATAAAGCTCCAGAGACAGGAATAACTTGGCCTTCGTGAGCAAGACAAGCCAGAACAGCTGGGGAGTGTCCTAAGCAAGAGGAAGGAGGGTGGGGAGGGACAGTGGGAGAGAGGTGGGGGAGGTATATTGTAGGTCATGTAGAATTTTACAGACCTTGCTAAAGAGCTCAGATTCCATTCTGGTTGTGATGGAAAGATTTGGCGGGAATTTTCATTAGTGATATAGTGTGATCTGATTTATGATTTGGAAAGATCATCATTGCTGCCACGTGGAGGATGTATTCTAGGCAGGCAAAGTGAAGGCAGGAGACCAATTAGGTCACTGTTAGCGGTCCAGGCAAGAGATGGTGGTAGTTTCACTAGGGAAGTCGCAGGGGAGTTGGGAGAAAGGGTCATATTCGATAGGGGTTTTGGAAGTTTAGCTGAAAAAACATACTTATAGTAATCAAGGATATGCCTAAGTTCTGTGCATGCACTTTTGTATGGTGGTGATGCTATTTGCTGAGATAGGCAAACCTTGAGGATGGAGCGATTTTTTTCTTTTTGTAGGAGGTGGGAGTAAATGGTTTGCTTTTTGTCAAGTTAGGTTTGAGTTTTCTCTCTGTCATTCAAATGAAGATGTTGGGCAGGCAGTTAGAGATATGAATCTGGAGCTGAGGGACAAATTTAAAAGTGGTGATCACACCTAGGCAGAATTCAAAGCCATGGGAGTGGATGCAAATTTCCAGAGTGAGAGAGGAGAAGAGAACAAACAGGGGAAGGAGGTTCATCAGGAAGCCTGGAAGGAGAGTTAAAAACCAGTGAGGACTTAGACGAAGAGAACAGACTTGTGGTTGCCAAGGAGGGGGTGTGGACAGGGATGGACTAGGAGTTTGGGGTTAGCAGATACAAACTATTACATTTAGAATGGATAAACAACAAGGTCCTATCTATAGCACAGGGAGCTATATCCAATCTCCTGGGATAAACCATAATGGAAAAGAATATGAAAAAAAGAATGTCTCTGTGTATAACCGAGTCACCTTGCTGTACAGCAGAGATTGACACAACATTGTAAATCAACTCTACCTCAATAAAAAAAAATTTAAGAGAAAGCAATGAGGACAGGTTTTAAGAAGAGAGGTCAGTTTAAATGAGGACTGAAGAACATTCATTGACTTTAGCAAAATACAGGACGGTGGCGATGTCTTTGCCAGAACGTTTCAGTGGTGTTGTAGGTTGAAGATTATAAATGGGAAGTGAGAATATGGAGAAGTTACTGCACATCTTTTTCAATAACCTTTACTCTGAAAGAAAGCAGAGAGATGTGGTAGTAGCACTAGTGGGAGGGAGAGCTTTAAAAATAATACTCATAATTTTTAAAGATGGGAGAGGCTTGAACTTATTTAAGATCAATGAAAATGGACCATGGGGAGGGAGGATCATGAATTTTGGGAGACTGAGAAGACAATTGATGAAATGAAGTCTCTGAGGAAGAGGGAGAGTGGGAGATTCAGGTATTACATGGTAGGATTAGCCTCATATGAGGGAGGGAGAGCTCAGCCACTTAGATGGAGAGGAAAGGGCAAAGGGTGGATATTGATGTGAATAAGTTTCACCTGATGGATTCTATTTTTCAGCAGGACTAGGAAGCAGTGGCATCTCTTAAAAGGAGATGGGCAGGTGGAGGGTAGGGAGTAGAGGAAGAATCTGTAGTGTAAAATAGATAAACTATTATATAGGGTCTTGGGCTCAGTTGTGGATAGAGACCACAGTCCAAAGGGGGTGTAATTTTTCTTCGGTAGAGTTTGGCATGTGGTGGGGGTACTCCTGAAAAGTAAAACCTTGGGAACTGATGAAGACACCACCCACGTTCTTAGCCGGGTTAGGTTAAGAACTTTGAATAAGACAAGCCAAGGACCGATCCCTGTGGCGTACCACTAGAGTTAATGCAGAAGCAAATATTCTTCCACAGTCTGGCAGCTCTTCGAATTGTCGAATATAAAGTTATGACTCAGCAATTCTACTCCTAGGTGTACACCCAAGAGAAATGAAAATATATGTCCCCATAAAAACTTATACATCAGTGTTCATAGCAGATTTTTAAAAAAATTTATTTATCTTATTTATTTATTTTTGGCTGTGTTGGATCTTCGTTGCTATGCAGGGGCTTCCTCTAGTTGCAGTGATCAGGCTTCTCATTGCGGTGGCCTCTCTTGTTGCAGAGCACGGGCTTTAGAGCGCAGGCTCAGTAGTTGTGGCACACGGGCTTATTTGCTCCATGGCATGTGGGATCTTCCCAGACCAGGGCTCGAACCCGTGTCCCCTGCATTGGTAGGTGGATTCTTAACCACTGCGCCGCCAGGGAAGTCCCTGCATTGTATACCTTAAATTGTAAATTGTATGTATGAGTTATATCTCAATAAAGCTGTTTAAGAAAGTAAATACTCTTCTGATATTCATTCCATGAGAACAGAAGCTACTTTTTGTTTTAATAAGTAGCCTTTCTTATCCATTGAAAGACCTTATGAGAAATCTTGCTGAAGCTGGTATACTATGTTGACCACATTTCCCTGATCTGTTGCTCATCTCAGGTTTTGGCTAGATCTGACCTGGTCACTTACTGAAGGGCTGGTAGAGTAGAGAAGGACTCAGATCTGGTGGTCAGGCACAGACCCATACACAGGAGCTGAGGGAAGTTTCCGTCTGGCCCATGAAGCATCTTCCTTAATGACTGTGGTCCAGGCAGGTTGTGAGTAATGGATGCCCAGATCACCATGAGGAGGAGACTACAGTGATGGTGCAAATTGAGGGTCCTGATAGGAGGATTCAGGTGGGTAGGAAGGTGGTTGGTTTTGGGGTTGTCATTCTGCAGATTCCTGATAGTTGATTTAGGGTTGAGACTCAGGGCTTCTAATTTGAGGAAGAGGCTAGCCAAAACAAAGCAAGACCTGAGGCCAAGGGATCCAGGGTACCGGGCAGCTTGCTAGAATAGGTGTTTAGGTCAAGGACTGAGGCCCTTCTCCCTGAACTGAGACACAGGGGATAAGGGCAACTATCTGAATTTGGGCCTGAGCTCAGGGACAGATTATTTGTAATAGCCTCCCAGTGCTGAGCCCCAGGAGGTGAGGCTCTTACCTTTGGGCAGCTTTGGTCCTGCGTACTGGCGTAGGGAGGCAAGCAGGTGGGGAGGGAGTAGACTCAGATGTGTGGAGGAGAAAGGCTGCAATGCCAAAGGCCAAGTGTGTGTGATCTTAAAAAGTCCTGTACCCAGTGAAGAAACCGCATGTGAGGCTAACCTGCCATGGCGAGTTCTTAACGAATCCTTGCTGCTTCCTTTTTTAAGTGCTCAGAAACCATCTCTTCTAGAATCTTTCCTGGATCAACATAAAGCACATTTCTTTGGACTCCTCTAGGGTTTAGAGGCAGGATTCCAATCTTTTTTCCTGTCTCAGAAAATTGGCAGAAGTAAGACATGTTCTTGGTTCTGGGGCGGGGGGGTGAGGGGAGCTTTTAAAAGGAGGAACTAGGTGGAGGGGCTAAGACTGGAGCCGAGAGAACTATTCTCCGCAAAGTGTAGACTGGGGGCCACGAGCATCAGCACTGCCCTGGAGTTTGTAGAAATGCAGAATCTCAGACCCCATCATAGAGTTCAGAGAATCAAAATCTGTATTTTAACTGGGTCCCTGTATGAATCCTCAGCCATTAAAGCTTGAGAAGCATGCTAGATGAACCCCATACTCACTAGGTGAGAACCTCTGGGAGTGGGACCGGGGCGTTTTTAACAAGCTCCCAGGTGATGCTGATGCTCAGGTCCGTGGACCACACCTTCAGCAGCGAGATTCTAGAGAAGGGACTGGTCTCTCATCACAGCTGGGGGCCGTGAGTAGTGTGGAGTTGGGGTGGAGTCTGCATAGCGCCCGATACTCCTGGCCAGGCTGAGGAATGGCAAATTCGGGAACATCCCTCGGAACCTGCATTAGTTTCCCACACAGGGACTGTTGACATTATAGCCCTTGAACAAGCATTACAAGGTACCCTACCTTGTGGGCTGCCAGAAATAACTGGAGGACCCTTTGACAAGGGCTAGTTATCTTCCTGAGTAACTTGGGGGGCTTGGATTCATTATAATGCGACCCTTTTTTATCCTTCTCAAATGGTAAGGCCTGACATATTGGAGATTTTTTCTATCTATTTATCTATCTATCTATCATCTATTTCTTGATCTATCATTCACCTACCCACACTCCTATATACCCACAGAGACTATCACTTTGCTCTTTATTCATGAACTTTGGCTTGCTAATTGCTGCTGTGCAAAATAGTCTGGATTGGCTATACATTGCTAAACTTTCCCATGAGGATGAAAGGCAGGGCTCTGAAGAAGGCATATAGGAAGGAGCGTTCATTCTCCATGTGGGATGGCAACTGCAAAGGTCAAAACCCTGGTACCATTAAGAAACACCCAAAACAGACGCTCATGGGAGGCCACAGAGCCGAGCCTTTTACTGCCGTGTCCTGGATGCTTTAAGAATTCTTGATGTGGTTGGAAGCTAATGTCTTGAAATGAAGTGTCCTGTGTCTTTAGGCTTTGTGGAAATTCACTTATAGTTACTTGCATGCAGCCGTAACGGTCAGCAGTGGATATCAGGGGTGCCTTCAGTGACAACCGGTCCTCGTGAGCGAGCACAAACGACCCACAAATGGCCACAGATCGGCAGCTCGTGGGTTTTGTGCAGTGGAAAATTGGCCCCATTGGAAAGACATGCTGGAAGGAGCAGCGCCGTGCAGCAGCCCTGGCGTCATCCGAAGCCCCGTGTCCCCACCCCCAAACAGCTGCAAGCCCCGAGTGAGTCCCTTGGCATGGCGTTCTGCGATGCAGGTGGTTTGACGGGCACAGCTGCCTGCACAGTGTGAGTGGCAGGGCCGGGGATCTCACCCACCCAGAAGAGAGGGCACAAAACGGCTTCACGCCCTTCCAGCGACTCTGCTTCTGCCAGTGTTATCACTCCTCCTCCCAAGCTAGAAACCTTACTGCCAGCTCTGACACTGCCGTCGCTTTCCCCCTTCCTGTGGCTCTGGTTCTGCACAGCTTTATCCGGAGGCCTGATGTCCTTTCCCAGCGCTGGGTCAGCCGGGATGGGGAAGGAGGGAGGCTGGGCACACAGGGCAGCCACCTAGGGTAGGGCAGGCATGGGGGAGAGCTGACCTAGTTCCAGCACAACGTCTGAAAGCATCCATCAGTCTCATTAATCCTAGAAGGGTGAGCTCCTAAGAACCCATCCGTCAGGATTGCCCAGCAGCAGGGTGCCTGGGTGGCAGCCGGTATGTGGCAGTTGGTTTAGGCAGGACAGCGTGAGAGCCTATGGCCCAGGCTCTGGCTGGTTCTGCAGAAAGGGCGCATTGGGAGGGGGAGGAAGGCAAGGCTGCTTCTTGGGGCTTCCATGTGGGATTGCATCCAGATCTAGTTGGCATCAGTGGGAACAAGGGGCAGGGGAAACCCAGGACAGGGGCTAGGACCCAGGGTCTAGAACTGGGAGAGTGACTTCAGGCTAAGTTCCCAGGGCAGTAGCACTGAGGTTACTGAGGCTGCCCTGACTTCCTCAGAACTGACTCCAGGCCCAACAAGAGCTTCAGCTTTGCATTCGTGGGGCCATTAGCCCTGAAAGCTGGGCAGCTGAGGCTGTAAAACGAAGCAGAGTCCTTTACACTAAATCTGTTACACAGCTCTGTTTTCTGTTCCCAGGGACCTTTGAGTTTCCCTCTCCTCCCCATTTCTGGTGCTAGACCCACCCCTTCGTATTTTGATGACTGTCCTATGCATCCTCTCCCCAGAGTTGGTCCCTGGAGAGGCAGTGATGGGTAATCACTAAAAGCTGCATTTGATATCCCAGTTCTGTGACTTTGGGTAAGTGACTGAATCTCACTGTGCCTCAATTTCCTCATCTGTGAAAGAAAGTAAGATCATCATAATAATAATGATAATAATGATAGATGAAAAAATAATAAATGTACTTCATAAGATTGATGTGAGGATTAAATGACTTAATATAGCAAAACTCTTAAAACAATGCCTGTTTGTTGCTGTTGCCACTACTGCTATTATTATACTCCTACTCCATACACTCCAACCCCTCGACACCTTCCCTTATCCCCCAGATGCAAGCTCTCACCAAATGTTGTGGTTTCTATTCCACAAGTATTTTCTCTCTCTTCTAATTATCACCATGTCATTTTTGAGCCCTCATCACCTCTTGCCTAGAAATAGCCTTCAGATTGGCCTCCTTTGATTGGCAGTTAAGTCCCCCTTTGAGCCCTTTTCCACTCTGCCTCAAGAGTGTTATTTTTAGAAAATGCAAATCACACCATGTCATTTCGGTCTTGCTTGCGGTAACTCCACATTGCCCGTGGAACGAATTTACGCTTCGTCTGACCCCACGTCCTCTTCTGAACTCTGCCTGTATACCTTTTGCTCCAAATACATTCAAATTCTCACTCTGACAAATCTGCCTCCACCTACATTTTCCCTTCTGCCTGGAATTTATTTAATTTTTTTCCCTCCCTCCTCTCTTCTCTCTCTTCCTTCCTCTCTTTGTCTCTCTCTTTCTTTCTGCCAAGTAAACTCTTAATTCAAACTTTAAAACCCAATTCAAGTTTTCCCCAGTTCCCTCAGTGCAAACACCCAGTAGACTGCAGCCCTTGCAGGCCAGGATAGAGTCTTATTCACTGCGTGCCTTTCACACCTGGTGTAACCCCCACGTGGGCAGGAATGAGATGGCAAGTTAGGAAAACCTGTCCCGCCCCCATAAGGACGTATGCCTGAGAGTGAGCCAGGGAAAGCGAGGTGGAGCCGGTAACTCAGGTAGCACCAAATAGGGATGTTTTCCAAATCTGCCTAAAATTTCAGATGCGTGGCCACCCCTGGGACAAGGCATCCAGATGACAGCAGTGGGTACAGAAGAGCCGAACTCCCTAATTTTTCAGCTTTCTAGGCAGCATCCACTTTCAAATTTGGAATATCCAGAGCGAGAGATTCAGGAAGACAGATTCAGAGCAGCTCCAGCTCAAGCTGCCATGGGTCGGACTGTGAGCAGCTAGGGATGGAGATTCTGGAATTCTCTGAGGTGAGGACGTCAGCCCTGATACAAAGAAAGGGCCAGGTCTGCCTGAACCCAGGTGGGATGTGAAACAGTGGGAACCAGTAAGTAAGAGTGGTGTTGGTGCCCGTAGGTAAAAAGGCCCATGCGGGGCAGAGCCAGGCTATTCCAAGCTACCAGGAACTGGGTTCTGGTCACTGTTGCTGCTGCATAAGCCATCCCAAACCTTTTTAGGTGCTCATGAGTTGCCCACAGTTAGACACGGTTTAGTAGGAAAGGCCTGTCTTTGTTCTGCATGGTGTCAGCTGGGGTGATGTGACTCGGGGCTGGAGGATCTACTCTCAGATGGCTTCATATGGCTGGCAAGTTGGTGCTGGCTATCAGCTGGGAGCTCAGTGAGCGCTGAGCCAGGGGGTCTGGTTTCCTGTCATAGGGGCCTCTCCTCGGGCTGCTCAGGCCTTTCCCACAGCATGACAGCTGAATTCCAGGAGTGAGCATCAGAAGAGAACCAGGTCAAGCAGTGTGTTGGGAAACGAGAAACAACTGGCTTTCTCGGTGGAAAAGCCCTATTTGTCATGTTTGCTGATTTCCATGATGCAAAGACCCTCATCATGGCCCATTTTAAGCCACTGAACACAGAGTTCAGAAGAGAGGTGCACAGTTGGTATGAGCCAGTTTCAGCACCCACAGGTGGAGATGGTCCTGGCCTTGGGCATCACTTAGGGTCACTTCTGCAGAAGTCCACAGACATGCCCGTATTCCGAGGAAGAAACCTAGACCCCATCTCTTCATGGGAAGGGTATTGAAGTCACATTGTAAGAAGAGCCTGTGGGATGGGAGGTATTTTTGCTGCAATTTAGAAAGTACAGCAGGCCATAGACTACAGAGGAAATGCCTGGAGAAGCCAGGTGGATGATGTAAGTTAGTGAAGAGGTTGGGTGTCAGGTGACAAAAGCAGTTGTCATGTGCCCTCAGTGTTGGGGAGAAACAGGATGGAGGAGGCCCTGGAGAGCACCCACAATGGGAGAGACAAACACCTTTGAGCCCAGAGTCAGCCCTCAGGCCCCTTGTTGGCAAACTTAGGTTGAACAGTTTCCAACTCAGGAAAGACTGGAGGTCATAAATTGATCCTTTTTTTAAAAAGCATATTAACTTTTAAGACTTGGTTACAAAGATTACAAACTGCATTTTGGCTATTATTAGAATAATCTGAAATTAGGAGACTCAAATGACATTTGCATTCAATATTCTGGTAAGCAGTGGCCCTATGAAGTGGTTCTCAAATCAGGCCCATTTCTTCTTGAGTCTGTCTTGTATTCCAAAGGCACAGTAATTGTTTTGTGTGTGTATGTATATATATATATATATATATATATATATATATATACACATATACATACACACATACATATATATATATATGTAACACACACACATGTATTATTGGCAGATGTCAGAGTAGGCGTTCAATAGTATTTGCTAACTGAATAAAGTAGATCTGGCACTGTGTGCTGTGATTCCTGTTCTATTTGCCCTGTGAGTCTCTGTTTCAGAATGAGGAGTCAGACCCACATTGGCTGGTTTAGCCAAAGGACATGCATGGCTGGTGACCATGGCCATCAGGGTGATGTTAGGATTGGAATTTAGTGTGTGATCCTATAATTCCTCTTTGTCCTTTGCCACTGCACCAGGCAATGCCTCCTAAGAGACAGAGCCAGGCTTCATTATTCGAAGGCTGGTTAGCAAGCCCGCAGATCATCTAGACTCTGGGTTTCCCTTCTCTCTGATGAGGATGCCTTTTGGCAACACCTGCCCCTGCCAGAGAGAAAGGAGGGGCAGGGAGAACAGTGACATTCACAGCAGGAAATTTTCATACTGGCTGGAAGCAGCTGCTAAAATTAAATGTATGGATTATTTGTGGGTTTCATTATTCAGACTATTCCTGTTCCCCACTGACACAGATAATTGGAAATTGACTATACTAGCTCTTTGAAAAGATTACAGGAACACAGTGAATGATTTATGTAGTTGCATGAATGGGAACGTGGGTCTTATGATGTTGTATGTGTGTGCTAATAAAAGTCTTCAGTATATAGCTTTCAATAAATCATTTAATATTTACTGGGAACTTTCTATGTATCAATATGAAGTTTAGGAATTTGAAGAAGTAGGTCACGGTCTCTGACCTCCAGGGAAACATGATCTGCCCATGGAAAGTTATATAGCATTACAATGAACCAGTCAGTGGTTGAAGCCAAGAATGAATTGCTGTTAATTTTAGGCCTACAGACCACACAGTGCCTGATTCTTTCACAGACATTGTCTCCTTTATTCTTCTCAATGGTCTTGTGAGGTAGAGGTTATTACCTCTTTTTTATCAATGCAGATACTGAGGCTCAGAAGGTTAAGTAAACTTGGCCATGATCCCTCAATCAGTGGAGCAAGTATTCAGTGTCAGTACCTTTTCGATTGTACCCCATTTGTCTTATTTGTTGTCTGTGAATCTTCAGATTCCATCCACCTTTTTTGAACACTAGGTGCCATCACGACTGTGCTCTTGCCTTTCAGCTTCACTTCATTTCATCCCCATGGTAGCTCGGGAAGGCTAAGTTTGGAGGTATGCTGAGATCAGAACAGCACAGGGTGCAAGAGGAGGTACAGGCTGGGGTTTCCCTGGGTTGGGCTGGGGATGTAGAAGAACTGACAAATAGTCTGTATGAACTATAGCAGCGGTGGGAGAAGTGGGTTGGATTAATCCTGGAGTGCTTTGGAGAGAAAAAGCTGACCCTTGCACTAGGACTAAAGAGCAGGTGGGTAGTGCAGGTGGGGAGGGGAATGGAGGCAGTGGAGGGGGCATGAAGAGGTAGGTAGAGCAGCAAAAGCAAAACCTCAGAGCAGGGAAAGTAGAAAACTGCTTTTTGTTGCTTTTGTGTTTGATTAGGGTTTTTTAGGGTTTTTTAAAAAATATTTATTTATTGGCCCAAAATTGATTTATTATGTTGATTATCTGTGAAAGACTATTATTATTATTTTCAAAAAAAACGATAAACATATGAATGGATAAGAAAAATGTGATTATATATATGTATATATATGTAAATATAATGAAATATTATTTAGCCATAAAAAAGAATGGAATCTTTCCATTTGTGACAACATGGATGGACCTTGAGGGCATTATGCTGGTGAAATAAGTCAGAGAGAAAGCTAAACACTGTATGATCTCACTTATATGTGAAATCTAAAAAAAACAAACAAACCATGAGATTCTTTCAGGCCTTTGAGTTTCAAGGTACAGAAACTTGTCGAACCAGCTGAAACACAAATGGTGTTTACTGTATTGCAAAGAAATCTCACAGAATCCAAGAAAAAAATCCAAATAGAACCAACCTCTCAGGAACTCTGGCTGGGAACCAGAATGATAACGGAGGTTTTGTTCTCTTTCTGTCTCTTTCTCTCTCCGGGGTCACATGCTGCTGGTTTGCTCAATTCTGCTCCTTCTGCAGACTGACTTTTCCTGGACAACTGTCTGCCCCAGTCCCTGAGTCTATGTGCCCTGTCAGCTCCAGTGCTTATCACTCCTATTGGCGAAATCTTCTATGCCTTTTACTGAAAATTCTGGTGAGAATTAGATTGGACACATTTATCTGCCCGAGCACAGCCATAGGTCACACTGGCTGTCTTTGGGTTACATGTCCATCCCTGGTCCTGTGAGCTGTTACTTGAGAGGGTGAGAGCCCTGGTCCTTCCCAGACAGTGCAGAATTACCCTTAGTGTGGCTTCGTACTGTCTCTACTGCTGTGCTGTGAGCTTCTTAAGGGCAGAGACCCTGGAGGTGCCAGGCTTGGTGTTCAACACATAGTTTGATGCTCTGTAAATATTCTTTTCTTAATTTTTTTTTTTTTTTGCCCCCTTGTTGGAAGATGCTATCCTTCAGAAAGGACCGAGAAGTCTGCATCTTAGATATTTATTCAACTGCCATTAAGGAGTGTGCTGAAGCAGAGAGGACTCAAAAAGTAGTCACTGCCAGGAGGTAATGATTTGGAGCTGTGTGCTCCTCTTATGAACAGGATCCATAGATTATCTTCATTAGAAAAACAAGACCAAAAAAAAAAAATCCCACGGAAGCAGAACAGCTGTAGCCTGGGATATGTCCTCCAGATAGAATTTAACTTTATGTCGACTCAGGCCCCTGAAAGTGTGACAGAATAGTAAACGCTTAATTGGAATATCTTGGAGGGTGGCCAGCCCTAGTGAGCAAGAATCACAGAATTATGACAAGTGCTTCGCCAAATACAAGGCCTACTTTAATGACTAGATAAGAATCATCAATAAGCACAGTGTTTATGTGAAAATGATGCTGATAAAGTGATTGCCAAATATCCAGAGTTGATTTTCTTAAGTAGATTAAACATCCCCCTTCCAGTTTTGTTAGAATTGATAAGGTGATTGGCAAACATATTTCTAAAATCACTACAAATCCCAAATGAGCTAATTCTGAATGTATGTTTTACTGGTTTAAAAAAAAAAAACATTTACTACCACCTTGTGAATTTGTAATTGCTAAAGATGGCACTACGTTTTAATTGTTTTCTTGGGGACAAACATTATACAGGGGATGTGTGTAGCTGTGTGTAAAGCACTTACCTTCTGCTAAGGTGGGTGTATGTGCACTATTCATATTTGGGCCATATCAAGAAGTATTATTTGGTGGGAAACACAAGGGAATAGGGTTCTGGAAATCAAAGTTCTGGTCTGTGGGAAAGGTAACTAGAGCAGTCTTTCATCCTGCATACTCTTCTGCAATGTGACTGTCCTACTCCATCAAGCAGTGGAGAGTGTCCACCCCTTTGACTTGGAGTGGGCCCTGTGACAGCGGTGGCAAATGGAGTACAGTGGAATTGACTCTGTGCCAGTTCTAGGCATAGCTCTTTGCTGGCCCAGCAGCTTCCACTTACTCCCTCTTGGGAGCCAGCTGCCATAGAAGTGTGTCTTTCATGGCTGTTCAAAGTCCAAGCCATGTGGAGAGGCCCTGGAGGATGTGACACCTTGTGGAGTGAGAGGCCGAGGAGCACCAAGACACCACACATGTGAGTGACGCCATCTGGGAAGTGGATTCCCAGTCCCTGCCTCCCTGGCTGGTGTCACATAGAGCAGAGGGGCTCTATTCAGCTAAGACTTCTTGACCCACAAACTTGTGAGCAACAGAAGGTATTCAGGTGTTGGGGTAGTAAGTCCCTCGTCCCTTCTGAGCCTCAGTTGGTCCATCAGAAAAATGACAATGGCACCTTTTTCTCTGTCTCATAGAGTTAGTTTCAGAGTTGTTGTGAGTTCAAATTGAGATAATGTCTGTGAAAATCCTTTTATAGGTTAAGGATGTTTAGAAATGTAGGATGGCTTGTGCGCTCACAAATGTGGTGTGCCCCAAAATGCCCTCCGAACGTGAGGTACGCTGAAGCTCCAGAAGACCCCTGCATCATCCATCTCTAGTCCTTCAGGCTCTCTGGTTGTTTCTTATCCTCTGACCTACTTACCTGCCCTATGTCAGAGGCCCTCAGGAAAGGGCAGATGAGATCCTGATTCCAGAATTCTGCTTTATGATTCTCGTACCATCAACTCATTGACAACTCATATACTTTCTTTTTTTTTTTTTAATAATCTTTTATTTTATTTATTTATTTTTATATTTTATTTTTGGCTGTGTTGGGTCTTCGTTTCTGTGCGAGGGCTTTCTCTAGTTGCGGCAAGCGGGGGCCACTCTTCATCGCGGTGCGCGGGCCTATTCACTATCGCGACCTCTCTTGTTGCGGAGCACAGGCTCCAGACGCACAGGCTCAGTAGTTGTGGCTCATGGGCCCAGTTACTCCGCGGCATGTGGGATCTTCCCAGACCAGGGCTCGAACCCGTGTCCCCTGCATTAGCAGGCAGATTCTCAACCACTGCACCACCAGGGAAGCCCTCATATACTTTCTTTATCCATTCATATGTTGATGGACATTTAGGTTATTTCCACATCTTGGCTTTTGTGAATAATGCTGCAGTGAACATGGGAATGCAAATATCTTTTTGAAATCCTGATTTCAATTCTTTTGGGTAAATATCCAGAGGTGGGATTGCTGGGTCATATGATAGCTCTATTTTTAATTTTTTTGAGGAATCTGGAATGGTTATCTTCTTAACTCCTGAAGAAACCTGTGTTTTGCAGGTCTCTGCTTTGTTTCCATTTATTTTCTCCATTCTCTGCATCATCTATGTTTTATTCCAGGTGGTGAGTAAGAAGTAAAATTCAAGTCTAGACTTCCAGGATTTTTATCCCTATTATAAACCATGCCACTTGTCCACTTTCTGAACTCAGTTTCCTTGTCTATAATTAACACCTCATCCTGTCTCCAATCTAATATGGTTGTTTGAAAGCAGCCAAAGTGTAAATCTCTGGGAAAGGACTGTTTAGATACATCCTAAGTCATAACAGATTCTTCCCAAGCTGTTGGGCATCAGTGCCTTGTAGAAGTCTCTCCTTGCTCTAATGATTACTGTAAGGTGGAGATGATAGCATTTAGCATCTTGGTATCATGTTGCATGGATTTCATAATGCTCACATGGGAAGTACAGTTTCATTGGCTTTTCAGAGTCATATGTCCTGGGGTTGGATGGGGCATTAATGATTAGAGTCCATTATTCTTTTTCATAAAGCAGAATTCTTGCCTTTTTCCTAGGTAGTTTCTGTTAAATGAAATTGTACAAGAAAGAGCCTTATAAGCTCACAGCCCTATACCAAGTGCAAGGTATTATTACGACATTGCATACAAATACATTTTGGAATCACTGACCTCAACTGAAAGCTGTATTCTTTCCTATCACAAAGAGTCCTGCTCTCCAGAGAGAGCTGTGAGTCAGATGAGCTAGGGAAATGCTGTATAAGCACATGATTGTAAGCCAGTGTCTTCAGACTGTAGAAAAAGAAGTGACGGTCAACAGGAAAAAAGATAGATGCACTAAGAAAAAAAGCATCTTATACCAACCTCATTTAATTATTTTGATGAGATCCTTGGACCGCAGGATTTGGAAATATAGAAGATACATAGATTCCTGGAGGATGTAACACCTTGTGGAGTGGAGGCCCTGGAGGATGTGACACCTTGTGGAGTGGAGGCCCTGGAGGATGTGACACCTTGTGGAGTGAGAGGCCAAGGAGCACCAAGGCACTACACATGGGAGTGACGCCATCTTGAAAGTGGATTCCCAGTCCCTGGCATTTGATATCCTTGTGAACTTGAAATTTGGGTTGTATACCATTACAGTCAGATGGATTAAACATAGATTGAACATATGGACCCCAAAGATGTTGATAAATTAATGTCAGGCCAGAGAGGAGGTTCAGGAGGCTGAGCTGCAGAGCTCCCCTCAGGATCACATCCCAGTCTATGTTTCAGAATCAGTGCCTTGGACATTATAGAAAGGGTAGCAATTGTTAGTATGCTAGATGACACACAGGAGAGTCAGATCCATCTCCTGAGGCCAGAGTGTGGGCTAAACATAAGAGTATAGAATTTAACTGGAATCACTGTGGAGCTGTGCATTTGGACTGTATTAGTCAGGGCTCTCTAGAGGAAAAGAATCAATAGGATTGATTGATTGATTGATTGTAGTACTTGGCTCATGCAATTATGGAGGCCAAAAAGTTCTGCAATCTGTTGTCTGCAAATTGGAAAACAGGTAAACCCGGTGGTATAATTCAGTCCAAGTCCAAAGACCCAAGAACTAGGATCACTGATGTGTGAGGGCAGAAGATGGATATCCCATCACAAGCAAAGAGAAAATTTACCCTTCCTCTGCCTTTTTGTTCTATTTGGGCCCCTCAGTAGACTGGACGATGCCCACATGCATTGGTGAGGGCAGTCTTCTTTACTCAGTCTGCCAACTCAAATGCTAACCTCTTCCAGAAACATCTGCACAGACACACCCAGAAATAATGTTTTACTAGCTCTCTGAGCATCCCTTAACTCAATCAAATTGACACATAAAATTAACCATCACAGCACCTTAAATTGCTCAGTTACAGCCTGGAGGAGAACTGGTTTAGCAAGTGTGAAAAATTAAAAGGTTTTCGTTGACTGTAAGCTCAGTGTGCATCAGTGTCATGAGAATTTTGACAAAAAGAGAAGGAAAGGAAAAAACTCAATAAAGCAACTTTTGTTAGGATTAATAGAGGCAAATTAGCTGGCCTGAGCAAGGTGAGGGGTCTACTCTGCTGGCCCTGCACGGGTCAGATCACTCCTGAAACACTGCACTCAATTCTGGGCCTTGCTCTGAGCCAGACCTGACACCCTGGGGCACAAATGAAGGAGAGAGCCCCTGCAGGTCCCTCCCACTTGTTTGGAGGGTTCTGGGATCCCAGCTCCCAGCCTAGTGTGAAAGACATTCATTCATTCAGCACCTATTCTCTGAAAAGCACAGGAATGTGTCCAGAGGTAGATCTACTTTGAAGCTGATGAAGCTGAAGCTTCAAACTCTTCTCTTGCCTGGGTTCCTTCTAAGGCCTTGATGAGCCCTGGCATTGTGTCTTGATGGTTGAATGTTTTTGCTTAATTTGTAAACCTAAGCTATTTTAAGTGGAATTGATTAAGAGTGCTGTCTCTTTCTGCTCTGACCTCCCTTTCATGACATTACACTTTGCTGACTTAAAAAATATTCACAACCTAAAAGTTGAGGGTTATGTTTTATTCGGTGGGAATTTTTAGGACTTCAAGCCCGGGAAGCAGCATCTCAAGTAACCCTGAGAGAACTGCTCCAAGCGGGAGGTGAGGGGGGAGCTAGGACATATAGGAATTTTGCAACAAAGGGCAGGTAGTCAGAACATCAAAGATGATTGTTAATTAAAGAAAACCAGAAAGTGCAAGTTAAGGAATTTAGCGCTTTTCTAATATGGGAAGAATGCAAGGGTCTGGGCTCACTGAAATCATTCCTTTGATATGCACTCAGCTGTCTGGGGCCAGTATCCTGTGTTTTCATATCCAGAGTTTCCTCAGGGGTCACCATAGGGAGTGGCTGCAGTCTGATGGCTGCTAGATGGCAAGTATTCTTTCCTTCCTGAGTTCCCTCAGGGCTCACCAGCTCACGTAGGAGGGCTGCAATCGCTGATGACTGTGACATCCTTTGTTTACTGCTATGGCAGGCAATATTCCATTTATCAACTTCCTTCCACTTGTTTTGAGTGTCACCAGAGGAGTGGTCATCTGTTTTTTTCATCTTCTGAAGGGGAAGTTGAGGTGGTATGCATTTTCAACTGGGTTTAGTGGCATGGATGGATGTAATTTGCTCATTTCTAAGTATAGTCAGATTCTTGCCTTCCTGGTGTAGGTATGGCTTCCAGGAGTACTCTTAACCTCCATGGTACTGACTTACCTGGTATCATGACACAGTGGTACAAGGCCAGAAGTCATATAGTAATATGACCGGATCCTACAGAACCCAGAACCAGAAACAAGTAAGAAATGGGGGAGAAAGAAGATTTGAAATGTGTAGAGTCATAATCTAGTCTGAGGAAAATTCTTCCAAGTATCAGACAAGTAAAATTGTTAACAAGGATTGATTCCTATCCATGTTTAGACAAAATGGAGTTTCCTTCCTGTAAGATAACATAAAACTTACCACACCCCTGCAACGAGGACATTTATGACACATTGGTAAACAAGGGTCATCAAATCAAGAGAATCTAAGATATATCCCTGAACAAGAACACTTGTCCCCAAATCTTATAGCTGTTATAGGAAATAACTTGATAAATGTAACATTACCATTGACAAGTTGTGATGCTAAAATAAACATTTCAAAACTCTTGATAACACAAAACAAGTTTTGGTCAACCATACTCGCTCTCAAAAAAGGTATAAGAAAATTTTTATCATATGAAAAGGCAATCAAAGATTATGCAGTTAAAAAATTGGAGGTTAAGGAAGTATTACAGAGAGATATCAGGCAGTTGAGGAATAAAAATATATGCTATTTTGGGGGATTTGTTATATTTGTCAGTTTATAAAATTTGCATTTTGCCATGAGTTTCTTCTTCATGCTAAACAAATATTCACTTTGTACCTAATCTGGTGTTTATAATTTTATTATTTTTCTTCATGAAGTCCTCCTGAATTGTATAAACTACAGGATTCAGAAAACCTACATCCACCCTGGCTGGGTTTCAGAGAAATTCAAACATGAATATGGCCAGTGTCTGGCCAAAGAGCTTGTCGTAAAAAAGGGGAGATAAGACAAGTTCACCCAAGAAGAATGCCTTGGGGAACGTGCTAAGGGCCTCAGGAGAAATGTTCACCAATTGCTCTGAGGGTTCCGGGGTCTCTGGGGCACCTTCACCAATATCTCAGCCCTCCAGTCTGCTCTTCTCCTCGCATTCACAATTCTCTTCCTAAAAGAGACACACCTTTTATTAAAAAATCCAACCTTCCCTGTGCAAGCCACATGCTCAGAATTGGAGCACCTGAGTCTCTTATGCTTTTCCTTGGCCTAGAATGTCCTTCCCCTTAAGTGACTTAGGAGGTGAGTCGTCAGCAGTGTCATAAAGGGTCAGTGGCTCCCTCCCTCACTAGCCATCTGACCTTGGTTAGGCCATTTGACCTTTCCTCAGCCTCTACAGTCGGGGTTAAAATGCCAACTTCAAGGGCAATTGAAATCCACTAAATGAGTTAATGTATGTAAAACATTGATCAACTTTAAGCTCTGAACAAATGTTAAATGTTATTACTACCGATTCTTCAAAGCCCAATTCAAATGCTACCTTTATATTCAAACGCTACCTTTATAAAGACTCCCCCCACCCCAACCCTTAGACCATTCCTCACTCTGTGCATACCTCTCTTTTTCACGTATTTCATTTGCTGTTTTACTGTTGTTAAGCTATTCACTTATTTATTCATTCGTTCTTTTATTTCGTAAATATTCATTGAGCTCCCCTCTGTGCCAGATACAAGCTTTCTCCCTCACTGCATTTGTAAACTGGGCAGAGGCCATCTTATTCTGATTTGTGTGGCCTTCAGCACTTAACTCATTACCTTGCACTCAATAAAGGCTCAGGAATGGCTGTATTCCTGGGGTGACAGGTGGGGATGGATAGTCCCTGGCCATAGAGCTGAGCCCTGTTTCCTTAAGGTAGAGCCTCCACCCTGGCTAGACATTAGAATCATTTGGAAGAGCTTTAAAAGAAGTAGGAATGCCTGAGCCCCATGCCCTGAAACTCTGCTTTAATTGGCCTGGAGTGAGGCCTGGACATTGAGTTACTTTTAAAGCCCCGCAGGTGATTCCGATGGGCAGTCGGGTTTGCTAACCACTCCTCCAAGATAATCTTATTATTTGGTGACTGGGAACTGCCTTTAGTTCACTGGCCCATCATGAGGATGACTCTGGGGTCACAAACCCTACTTAACGTCCTAGTGCCTGGGTCTTTTCAGGTCATTTGTGGTTTTGATGCACCTGCCAAAGGCCAGGTCAGGTACACTGCCAATAGCTTTCTAGTTTTTTGATCCATTACTCTGTTATTTCATTGAAATGAGTTAGCAGGTGCATCAGGGCAATGTGGCCATGCCAGGACCACACATTCTCCCATGTTTCTCACCTTTCTAGAATTTTCTGCCCTCCCCCACCAAGGATTGAAAAACAAAAGGGCTCTGACCCATCCACACAAGAACTAAAGAAATGTTCAGAGTTCCCCCCCACCCCGACACCTCCATTTCTTCATTTTTTCTCACCTTCCTAGGTCCTTAATAAAATGTTTACACCTCATTTATATGTTTTTAGTCAGCTCAACCCTGTGTTTTCTTTCTGTTCTCCCCTTGAACAGCTTCCCCTCCAGGCCTACCACCTGTGATTACGCCTCCCAAGCAGACGTGCCAAGCGGTATTTAATAACAGGGGTGCTCCCCCGACAGTGGTTTTGATAAAGGTGGAGGGGAAGGTTCTTTCAGGGGTGCACTCGGCAGAGAAAGCCTGGCCGGGTATCACAATCCAAGATGTTCCAGGCTCTACCCATAATTATACCTTCTCAACCTCACCTATCCACCTCCCTTTCAGAGGAAAACTACAGTGGGTGACACTCACCTCCCCGGGGGGGGAGGTGCTGACGCCTTAAAGCAGAGCCGGCAGGAGTTTGGTAGGGAAACGAAATGCATATTTCATTCTTCATCTGCCCTGCAGGTGCTGTCAATACCAGAGGAAGAGTCCTGGCTGCAGTGGGATAGATCATTCATCCAGGCGGTTAAAAACAACCACCTGTACCTTTATAGGGGGCTTGTTTCCAAAAGAAATTATGCCTCCATTACAGGCCATTTTAGACCATAAGTGATATGTTTGCATTTCCACAAGAATGTTTACCTTTCCCTGCGGGGAACTGAGGCCAGTCAGCACTGTTCGGGAGTTAGTAACAGTGATCAAAGCTCTTGACTTTAGCTCAGGGAACCAACAGTTAGGTTTTGGAGTTGAATTTCAACTCACTAATTGGCTCTGCAGGTGCCTTTATTTTTCCTTTCCACTCCCTAAGTGCCCGTGTCTGTCTTGGGCTGGCTTCCCTTGGTGCTAGAGAATTCTAAATAAGGAAAGGAGCACAAACTGACCCAGGAATGGGGCTCTCTCCATCAACTGAAGGTTAGTATTGAGATTCTTGCCAAGAATCTTTTGTCAGCTGGATGTCACTTTCATTCTTCGTGCCTCCGTTTCGGTATAATTATGGTATTTGCTTACTAGGTTTATATGAAAATTAGGTGAGATAATGCATTTAAACTCAGCAAGCGCACGGCGGAGTGTTCCTGTTCATTAAATGGGGGGGGGGTGGTTTTCATTTTGGTGTTCTTTCCTCCCAATATGCACATGGGAACCAAAGTCCTATCTGGAGGACCTGCTCTCCCCGCTTCTCCCCAGGAAGGAACCAACGAGGAAATACAAAAAAGCCTTCTGAAATCCTCAGCACAGTGGCAAAGTAATAGTTGGAGGGCTCTCTTGAAGCTTTCAATCCATGATCCCACCCTCTGCTTGATACATGGCCAGAGATGCACCCTCTTTTTTTTTTAATTTTTTGATTTATTTGATTTATTTATTTGGCTGCGTTGGGTTTTCGTTGCTGTGAGCGGGCTTTCTCTGGTTGCGGCGAGTGGGGACTCAGTAGTTGTGGCTCGTGGGCTCTAGAGCAGAGGCTCAGTAGTTGTGGTGCACGGGCTTAGTTGATCCGCAGCATGTGGGATCTTCCCGGACCAGAGCTTGAACCTGTGTCCCCTGCATTGGCAGGCGGATTCTTAACCACTGCGCCACCAGGGAAGTCCCAAGAGATGCACCCTCTTTTCAAGGATGCCTATACCATTTTCAGACTTTAAAAAGTTCTTATTCATACTGGGCTCAAACCTATCTTAATGTGTTGTGATGGATGGGATTGCAATCAAGTCAAACCTTAGGATCAAGAATTGAATTCTTGGGTCCCTTCCAGCTCTGAGCATCTATGAGTCTAGTCTTTTCCTCATTCATAACATAGGAGGAGTTATTACTTCCCCTGACACCTCTCCTGGGAGAATTGATTGTGACCACGCTGGTTTCAAAAGTGCTAAACAATTTAAGGGGTATTCATTAGCCTCTTGGGCAACACACAACATGTTTACTTCATTTTCAGCATGACTGATTCTACAGCTGACTGATAGAAGTTTTCAGACACACCCCAAAATACAGAGAATAGTAGGAAGTTCCCCCATGTGCTTATCGCCCAGCTTCAAAAATAATTGTTTTTCTTTCTTTTTTAAGGTTTTTATTGGAGTATAGTTGATTTACAATGTTGTGTTAGTTTCTTTTTTTAATTATTGAAGTATAGTTGATTTACAATGTTATGTTAGTTTCAGGTGTACAACGTAGTGATTCAATATTTTTATAGGTTGTACTCCATTTAAAGTTGTTACAAAATAATGGCTATATTTCTCTGTGCTGTACAATATATCCTTGTTGCTCATTTATTTTATGCACAGTAGTTTGTACCTCTTAACCCCACACCCCTATCTTGCCCCTCCCCCTTCTCTCTCCCCACGGGTGACCACTAGTGTATTCAAAAATTACCACTGATTTTGTTATCTTGTTACATGATTTCTTTTTCTAAAAATAAATTATTTATTTCTATTTATTTTGGCTGGGTTGGGTCTTCGTTGCTGCGCACGGGCTTTCTCTAGTTGCGGTGAGTGGGGGCTACTCTTCATTGTGGTGCGCGGGCTTCTCATTGCGGTGGCTTCTCTTGTTGTGGAGCACGGTCTCTGGGCACGCGGGCTTCAGTAGTTGTGGCACGCAGGCTCAGTAGTTGTGGCTCGCGGGCTCTAGAGCGCAGGCTCTGTAGTTGTGGCACACGGGCTTAGTTGCTCCGCGGCATGTGGGAATCTTCCTGGACCAGGGATCGAGCCCGTGTCCCCTGCATTGGCAGGCAGATTCTTAACCACTGCGCCACCAGGGTTTTTTTGTTTTTGTTTTTTTGTTTTGTGAAGTCCTGTCACATGATTTCTTGACCTTATTCCCACCTGCCTTCCTCCTGGACACTTTCTGGGTTGGCAGTGTCTCTATTGAAAGGGAGTGACTGCTGGATTGTAAACTGCCAGGGCAGAGAGCACATGTGTGTTGTGTCCACCATTGCTTCTCTGGTGCCTGGCACTGCCCTGGTCATGGTAGTCTCTTAATGAAATTAAATAATAACTGAACTAAAAAAACCCGAAGAGCCTTTGGGGCTGTAACACTCTCTCAAGTACTATGTCCTCTATGGTAGGAAGTAGGTTCTTTCTATATACCAAGGAGTCTGGGTCATTTATGATGAAATTTAACTGACTACAGTTGGCTGGTGAGGGAACTATGGGAATCCTTTGGGCCCCTGCTGGGTGGAGTGTTGGGGGCAAAGTAGGCCTTACTGTGTCATTGGTTTGGATGAGAAGTCACCCCTGAATCCTCTTCAGGATGTGCACTCAGGGGTTTCCTAAGAGTAGAGATAGGTACCACCTTGGTGCTTCTCTCTCTCAGGATGTGGCTACACGGTTCTCCAGTGCACCCAGCTCTCCCCAAAGGCGGGTGGAGCATCATTGCAGCTTCCAGGGGGAGCAGGAGAGCAGCAGAGACTGTGATGGGTCCCTTCACCTCCTGTGCCCATTCGCTCAGGGGTAGAATGACCTACCTCCAGGGCCCATTGGGAGCTCTAAGGAGATGATGTGTATAAAGTGTATCTCACAATGCCTCACGTAGAATCATGTTCACTCAGTGTTAGTTTTTGTTTTCCAAGTGGTTTGGAAGTAATCGAGTATGAGCACATGACTGCCTTTAAATCCACGCAGTAGTCTTCCATGATTTACCTCCACGGTCTTCCGTGCTTGGTCTCTTCTAGTGAGACTTCTTGTGTGCCAGGCATCATGCTGTGTGCAACAGCCTGGTGTCACCCCATTATTGGAGGGAACTTAGAATGTTGAAGGTAGAGTTTGTAATTACCCTGTTCTTCAAGTGTTCCTTGATGCCACTTCCAGAACATGGGCCTGAAAGGGCAAGTGGTCTGATACGGGGTGGAAATTCTTTTTTTTTTTTTAATATTTATTTATTTATTTGTCTTTGCTGGGTCTTAGATGCAGCATGCAGGATCTTGTTGCGGAATGCAGGATCTAGTTCCCTGACCAGGGATTGAACCCGGGCCCCCTGCGTTGGGAGCTGAGTCTTAACCACTGGACCATCAGGGAATGGGTTGGAAATACTTGGTCATTCTTGATATCACTCATGAAGGTCATTAAAAGGTCAACAATATGCCATTTGTTCTTATCTAGAGAACTGGTCTCCAGTCTTACTTGCCTGGCATACAGTGGGCACTCAACCAATTCTTGTATTCATGAATGAATGTGTAGTGAGCTTAGCCCTTGCTTTTTTCAAGGTATTTCTGGAAGAATCCCTTTGGAATAAACAGCCAAGAATAGCAATTATTTGTACTGAATGTAAAAAAAAAAACACGCATGAGAACCACAGAAGTGTTGCCTCACCTAAGGAAAGAAAGAGATAGAGAAAAAGAAAGAAAGAAATCATGCATTTTCCTTTTGCCATGCATCTTTCTGGAACCCCATATTTAAAGAACTGCTAGACAGCTATCAAGAAATGAATCAGAGTATGGCCTGTGGGGAGGAATTGCTCAATGCTTACAATGAATGAGGTCAAATTTGCGTTGAAATCTGGCAGTTGACCATTGGGATACCTCAGCCTCTTCCTGTCGACACTTCTGACCTTGTTCACCTCCACATCTTTCCTTTTCAGACAGAAGGACTTCTTGAGCCTCACAGCTACACTCTTATCTTAATCTGAATCACTTCTTCACAACCAAAGCTTCTCCATGAGTGGCAGACATAGCTTCAAATTCAGCAATTTTCTGGTTTTTGTCCTTTGTTCTGATTATTCATTGTCAGTAACAAGGTACTCAGAGACTTCAGTGGGTGGTGGGATAATGAAAAAATATTGTCCCCACAAAGAGGAAGGCGATGCTCTCCCTCCCTCCCTCCCTTCTTCCTTCCCAATGTCTGTCTGTCTCTCTCATTCTTAACAACATTTTTGTAGCAGAATGAATCATCTAATTTAACACTTGTGAAAAGAAAGTCATAAATAGGAAGAGGGGGTGTGGAGAGGAGGAGGAAGGTGGGTAGGACAGGAGGTTAGAAAGTGCACATCTGCTCCCATTGGAGGATTACCGGATGAAACTACTTCCCTTCATTGTGTTTTTTGGGGATCCCAACAGCGCACAAAGCTCAGTCTGCATCCATCAGGATAAGCACAGAAGTGGCGGGGGTGTGGAGCCCGAGAGCCACAGGCTCCCAGGCGATGCCTGCACTCTTGGGATCTGGGAGCGGAAGAGTAATGCGTCTCAATAAACAGCCTATCGACCACCGAGGAGTTAAGTGAACCTGCGGTCTCTCCTCTCGGCTTTCCCCCTCACTGGGTTATTACTGGGCTGTATTTGTTCCCTTTGCCTCGTCTTCATCCAGAATCAATACCCAGCAATGATTTCCTCTGACCAGTGTAAATTACACACAGCCGTGATGGGGGCCTGTGGTGACTGGGCGGGCAGTTCCCAGGCTGTCTGTCCCTAAGGCACGTTCATCACTCCAACCCTCTCGGGGCTGCCGGGCTGGATAATCTGACCCCAGAGCCTGGGAAATGGTGGCATGTGTGCTAGTTAGCAAGGAGACTGAGATTTGTCTCTCCAGGCCTGCAGAATTCTGGAATGAACATGGGAAGAAAAATCACACCAGAAAGGATGCACGTTGCCTTATGGCAGAAGAGAAGCCATTTCTTCTTTGCTTTCACGTGCTCTTCTTTATCTGTGGGCGTCTGCCTTCTCTCTTAACCTCCACACAGTGTGTGTTGGAGGTAAGAGAGAAGTGTTGATAACCTGGATACTGGTGTCACGCAGACCTTGGTTCAAGTCCAGGCTCTGTATCTTATTAACTGTGTGAACTTGGCAAGTTACTCAACCTCCCAAGACACACTTTCTTCTTTTGGTATTAAAAATACCTCACTGGCTTGTCGTGGGGATTAAAGGAGATGAAATATTTCACGTACTTTGCTTAATACAATTCCTGATAGGTTCTCTATAAATGAGTGTCATTGGCATTGTTATCCTGTGTAACTTTCTTCCTTGTATTATTTTTAAGTTATTTTTTTTTTCCCTCTTATGGGTAAGGTTCTAGGAGAGCAAGATGTGGAAAGTGGGACTTTTTACATATCAAGAATGTAAGATGAATAAGTTGAAGATGATTGTATTTATTCTTCTGCCTGCCCATGTTTATTTCTTCTGCAAGAATAAGCTGGTCTCTTCAATCATTGCACCAAAGAGGATATACAACCTCCAGAGGTCCCCCTGCTGGGGCTCTGACGTTGGTTACTTCTTGACTTTGTTCCGGAGCCCACTGCCCATTGGGAACACTGGTGTACCCAGGCAGAGTACCAGCATCTGACAGCTGGATGTAGAGGTCTAAACCTCAGGAGGAAGGAGGTTGGAGACCTCTATTTAGGAACTCATCGGTGTGTGACCTGAATCATGACTGTGGGTGAGAGTACACAGGAGTGTGGGTAGTGGAAGCAGGACCGTAGCGAAATCAGGGGGGGGGGGCACTAACATTTAAGAGATCACTGGGGAATAAAGATCCAGTGATGGAAAACGAGGCAGAGTGGTCAGAGAGAGAAAAAGAACCGGAGAGAGAAATGTCCTGGTCTCTGAGGTTGGCAGAATAATGGCCCCTGATGTCCACATCCTAATCTCATAACTTGTGAATCTGTTTCCTTATGTGGCAAAAGGGATTTTGCAGATGTGATGAAGTTAAAGATTTGGAGATGGGGAGATTATTCTGGGTGGCCCAGTGTAGTCACAGGGGTCCTTATAAGGAAAGAGGGAGGCGGGAGAGTGAGAGAGGTGACAATGGAAGCAGAGGTCAGAGTGATGCGGTTGCTGGCTTTGAGCTGGAAGACGGCCACAGACCGAGGAATGTGGCCAGCTTCTAGAAGCTGGAACAGGCAAGGGAAGGATTCTCCCTAGAACTTCCAGAGGGAACTGGCTGACGCCTTTATTTTAGCCCCGTGAGACTCTGACCTCAAGATCATAAATATATATTAATAAAGATAATAAATTTGGATTGTTTAAGCCACTAAGTTTGTGGTAATTTGTTATAGCATCAAAAGGAAATGAATACAGTCTCTAAGGGAATAAAGTGGTCAGTGTTGGAGGGAGTGGTCCACTGTGTCTGAATTGGGTGAACGGTTGGCAATAGAAAGGGTGTCACACTAAGTCAGGGCAGTGCATACATTTTCCAAAGGGGATGGAGTTGCAGGTTGGAGGGCCAGGCTCAGGATGAGGGGTGGGGCTTCATTTACCAGGGATATGAATGATGAGCCAGGCCAGAAGAGGGGGGAACATGGCACCAAGCCTACCTCCTGGGGTAAGCCAGGCTCTGGGGCAATCCACCCAGCTGCAGCGACTGTAGGGACGGTTGGGAGAAGGCTGGGCAAACTCTGGTTGCTGCTCAGGCAGCACTGGCAGATGGGCAGTGAGCAGTAATGGGTGGGTGGGGGTTCCCATGAAGGGGGGGCACACCTAGCTGGACAGTCCTGTAGACTCTTGGTATCGGGAATGCCTCTCAGTAGGAAACAGGCCAAGTCACTGACTAGGTTGGAGTTCAAGTTTAAGGCTTCAGTCCAAGACGGGATCTGGAATATGAAATAGGTGTCCAGGAGCTGGACTAAAGCAGAACAAATGAAAAGGTGAGATTCCTGATAGATACTGATTTGGGTGAAACAGGGGCTAGTCTAGGTGTCAGAAGAGGCTCCAGAGAAGGAGAGCAGAGGAGCCTAGGACATGGGAATCAAAGCTGGGTGTCAGGGTGCTGGCCTGGTTCTCCTTCTTGCTCCAGTTCAGTTCTGTGACCATGGCAGAGATGGGGGCCGGGCAGGTCATGTCAGAGAGGTAGAAATGAGGCCAAGAGACTAGGGTAAACAGTAACCAGGAGCGAAGTTCTGCCTCCCCCATGAGTTCTTCCGATACCCCTGGTTGAGGCCTCTGGGCTGAGGTTGGAGCAGATTCGAAGGTGAAGGCTGGGATTAAGGAAGATGAGTGTGGATGCTCGCTTAAGGGAACGCCAGCTACTTGTGTCACAGCCCTATTTCGGAAACGGTGAAGATGCTGAGGCTCGAGAGGAGGTGACTTGCCCAGAGTCCTACTAAGCTGTTATGTGGTGGAGGCGGAAAAGGCTGAGGTCTCTGAACTCCCTGTCGGGGGCTCTTTTCCCTGCACGGCCAGCTCTGCAAACAGGGCCTGAGCATGATTTGCATTTGGCCTGGACCCACCTGTGCATATTTTACAAGGATCCTGCAATCTTGGCTCCCCTTTTGTAGGGAACATTCTATTTATTTGAACACCTGAGACCCCAACACTAGGTTTGGTAGAGCCTTTTCTTTTTTTTTTTTTTTTTTAATAAATTTATTTATTTATTTTGGCTGCATTGGGTCTTCATTGCTGCGCGCGGGCTTTCTCTAGTTGTGGAGAGCAGGGGCTACTCTTCCTTGCGGTGCGCGGGCTTCTCATTGCGGTGGCTTCTCTTGTTGCGGAGCATGGGCTCTAGGCGCACGGGCTCAGTAGTTGTGGCTCACGGGATCTAGAGCGCAGGCTCAGCAGTTGTGGTGCACAGGCTTAGTTGCTCCGCAGCATGTGGGATCTTCCTGGACCAGGGCTTGAACCCGTGTCCCCTGCACTGGCAGGCGGATTCTCAGCCACTGCCCCACCAGGGAAGCCCCAGTAAAGCCTTTTCTATGTTGGCGATGAGTCAACTGATGTGGGAAGGAGGTGGGAAGGGTCTGGTAAGAGAGCTAATGGATTCTGTGTGGAGATAAGACCCTTGTATTTTCTCTCCCTTTTATTTTACAATTAGATGTCCTCCCATGGAATATTTCTTCTGAATATCTCTCCGAAGAAGAAACCACTCATTGTCACAGATGGCAGAGTGAGATGTAAAAATAAATGAATGTGCAAACCAATATTTACTGAGGAGCCATGGTTCTGAAGAGGGATAGGTGGGGCCAGGGTGGGTGGGGGGTTGGGGGGAGCACAGCCAACTCATTTATGTGCTATTAACGATTAGGCCTGCCTGGGTCCCATCCTCGGAGATTTTGATTGGGTTAGGTTTGCAGTGGGGTCCAGGCATCCAGAAGTGGTTCTGATGCACATCAAAGATTGAGAACCATGAAAGTAATATTTCGCCTGTGACAATTTCACTTTGGGGGGTTTGATTATCCTCAAGTGGCCCCATAGCTCCATGGCTCCCCGAAATCTGTGCAGGGGCAGGAATCGGAAACCTATGCGGGATAGACCTATGGTGGGAGCAGATATGAGTGAGCCTAATTGACTTCCCAGAGTTCGAACGGTGCTCTGTTAGTCTCTGTTTGCCTGCTTCATGAAAAGTCTGGAGTTAGGCTCCATTTTCTGGAGAAATATTATGAGAGCGTAGTATGCATGAATTTGAGCATTTTAACATTACCCCTGGCAGTGTTAAAAGCCTATCACCTAAGTCTTTCCACGTCTTCTCCTTGCTTAAAAGCCCCATGCACGTTTCACTTCCAGAACAAGTCACCGGCTCTTAGAATACAAGATTTGCATTAGCCTGCTGGCTTCCTCTGATGGGGCTGCTCTGGGTGTGCAAACCTAGGCTTCTCTTTTTCTTATTTTACCTAACTTGGCACAGGAGGGATGAGTATAGATTTTGGTCTGTGATGCTGGTGGAATATTTCCAGATGCTAAGTGTATAATCCCTTTGGTTCTGCTGTACCTGCCAAGCGAGAGCAGAACAAGTGTGTGCTACAGCACAGAACAGAGAGTAAAACAAAAGTGTGACAAGGTTCTGCTGGCGTGCTGCACTTGAGGAGGAATGAACACAAGGTCATTAGCATGCGTGCCGACCTACATTTTTTCCCCCTTTGTGTGTAATTTTAAAGAATTTTGAATGGAAAGATAGTAGAGGGGAACAGGGAAAAACGATTTGATGGAGCAAAAAGTATCTATTAACAGTGTATTTCCCTGGTTCTAATTCAAGGAGATTTTCTGAAAATTGTTGAGCAGTGACTAGAGTCATGTTGACCTGAGAGACAGAGGTGAACTCTCTCCCAGGAGGGGAGGTGGTCAGGAAATGAACTCAAGGACCCATTGTCTTCTCTCTCTCCCTGTGTGGTGTCAGCTTGTTTGGTGGAATCTTTCTCAACAGTGGGAGGCGTTGGGCCACATGCAAAAATTTATGAGAGAGAGTAGAAAAGTGAGTATCTGAAGGCAGGTGTGTAATAGGATTTATCTGATCTCTGACCATGGACAGTCCTGGAATCCTGCAAGGTCTCTTGTTCCCACAGCACTTGTAGCCCTTTTGGAAGTTGGTCCCCATTGCCTGCTGATGGACTCTTATCCTGGGCTCTGCCTTTCTACAAGGCCTCTGATGATAGCCATTGCCAGACATCCAAGACGCTGGTTGCCACCTGCATGGCCTGCCTCTTGCCTACCCCTCCAACTGCCCCTGCCCCATTGTCGGTCCGTTTGGCCCCTGGGTCTTGGTCAGGTCCACTCCCAACAGACAGTCCAAGGCTATGTCAGCATCCCAAATACAAGCTTCTTTTGTTTCCTATTACACTTTCCATGGAATTTATTAATGCTTGACCTGTATTATTTCTAGCTATCTCCATGGGCAGTCACAAAACAGTCCTGGGAACCTGGGTTCCAGTTTTGAAATCTTGGGCGTGTTGCTTAGTTGCTCTCTGTGTGAGTGATTTCTTCCCTCAAAAGGGACAGCAGACCCTTACAACGTTGCAGCTTGGTAGACCACATTGTCAAAAGGCGCTTGATAAAAAAGACCTGCACTGATGTCTTGCTGTCTTTACTGGGTCTGTGTTTGCTGTTTTTTTCAGAGTATATCTCAGCTCTCTGAGACACAGGCCTCCTCAGTGTGGGACTCGAGTTTGTGGTTCAGTCCAGAGAGCGCTTAGAATATTTCAGAAGTGTTATAGAAAGCCATCAAACATTTTTTTTCTTTGAAACAATTTTATTCCAACTCATCTCTTCCATTTGCAATATCATCATCTTTTACATCACACATCTACTTTTTGAGTCATGTAACAAAAATTTTCAGAGGTTTTTATCACTTCTGTCCAAATCTTGATAACTGCTATTTGATAGTGAGTGTGGCTTGAGGGCAGGGATGTAACAAGTGTTTCTGGGAAGTGAAAATTGAGCCAAGTTCAATGTGAAATGCCTTGATAAGTTCTCATGCAAGTAGCAAGCATAGTAACTTTGAAGTTAAAGTACCAATTGTACCATGTAAATAAGAGTATCTGTGTTTATTTTTCTTTGGTGGGAGTGAGGATGAAATCACCCGTGCTAAGTTTTTTGGAAGACTTAGGTTGTATTTAAAAAATTCTGTTTGTATTTTAAACTTAGGGAAATTCACCCTCTCATACTTTAGCCTACACCTTAGTGAAAGTAAAACCGGCAGCTTATAGTGTTTATCCCATTAGCATTCAATTATATTTCCCAGATAAACAGCTGGAGGCCATCTCTTCAGTGACAAATGTGTTTGATTTGACTTAATCACCACCACAAGGCACATCATTTACCAACATTTGCTGTAGTACAATTTTAACAAGTAGGGTGATTCACCCTAGAAGAGAAGAGAAAAAGAATGTTAAACACCGAGAGACACAAAGAGAGGAAAAGGCAAGCATGGAATTAGAAAGGTATTTGTGCCTTTAAAAAATTCCCACTTTCATTGAACCCATAACCTTGATACAGAAAAGTGCACAAATCTTAAGGGTACATATGGTACGATGAACTATCACAATTTGAATATATCCAAGAACTAGAACATACAGCAACCCAGAACCACAGTCTCATACACTTTGTATGCCTTCCTCCCCCAAAGTAACCAATATCTCTTACGTTCTGATTTGTTTTTACGGATCTTGGCCACTGTCATCCTAGAAGTTTCTCAGCCAGGCTCTTTTGAGGAAGTCCTTGGTCTGCTTGGCAACTACAGTTTCCAGGAGTCAGTTGCTAGATTTGAGCACAGTGTCCCAAAGTTTACTAGAGGCTGGACGGAGAGCAGAAGAGGCAGGACGGGGAGCTAAGGGTTGTGATGGGAGATGTGAAGCTACCGTCCTTTCCCCTCCGTGTCCTGGGAAGCCGCAGTGCCCTCTCTCCTCCTGCTACTTACCTCTTCGGCATGGACACAGGCAGACACCTGATCTACATCCTCTCTGGGTTGCTGTAAAGCTCTAATGACATAATGGATATGAAACCACATTGAGCAGGATAAAATACTATACAATTATTGCATCCCTTAACCAATGTGATGGAGAGACATTGATAGCACAGGGAGTTGTTTTGAACAAGAGGAAGACAAGTGCACATATATCCAAACCAAAAAAGGCACTGATCCTAATGGTTTTAAGTGGCCCTAAATGTTTCTCTGAATTTGGAGATGTGCCATTAACTTAACTCTGTGGGCATAGCCCTAATAGGGCCAGAGTCTTGTAGTGACATCCACATCTTAGAGCATTCGGGCTGCTATAGCAAAAATGACCATAAACTTGGTGGCTTATAAACAACAGAAATTTACTTTTCATAGTTCCGGAGACTGGGAAGTCCAAGATCAAGGCACTGGAAGATTTGATGTCTGGTGAAAGCCTGCTTCCTGGTTTGTAGACAGTCATCCTCTTAGAACAACCTCACATGGTGGGAGCTCTCTGGGGTCTCTTTCATGAGGGCATTAATCCCATTTATGGCACCTTTGCCCTCATGATCTAATCACCTCCCAAAGGCCTCACCTCCAAAAACCATCACGGTGAAGACTAGGTTTTAACATATGAATTTTGGGGAGATACAGTCAGTCTACAGTACTCTATATGATCTCATTGACATTATTTTTATTATTATGTTTTTTACAATCCTGTGTTGAGCTAATTGACTTGCTGTGTATATGATCTTATTTCCCCAATTGCATTTGATTTATCAGAAATGTGAACTGTTGATTATTAATGATTATTAATTCAATAGATTATGAATACATTATCAGAGTATTGGAAAAAATCAAGATATGTAACCTACTAATAGAGAACTATTTTTACATGAAAGGGAAGCATATTCTAATATTTATGATGTGAAATAGTGGCCCTCTGGTGCTTTGGTTAGACTTCTGGCAGCTTTTGGAATGTAGACAGGTAGTGTATAGGTGCTGTGTTAGTCCTTGGAGATATAATGGTGAACAAAGCAGTCATGCTCTTTGCCCAGTGACATTTCAAATTTCTCTGCAAGTTTTTCTTATCTCATTTAGTTTCCTTCTTATTTTTTTGTGTGTTCCTTTCAGTCTTTTTTTTTTTTTTTCCTGGCTTTCCATTCCTAGGTCATAGAGGTCAGAAGTGTTCTATCTTGAATAAGTTTTCTAAAATTTCCTTCTTTATTTTGGTGATTTGCTTCTCCTTTTAGTCTAGATAGTAACATTCTTTCCTACCTGTTCTGTGTTTTTGTTTCACCAGGTCTTCTGTTATTATTTTATTTATTATTTACTTATTTAGAGTATGTTAGTGATGGTGTTGGTAATGTCTCTTTACTTACCCTTGACAGAGGAAGATACTTTTAGTCATGGTTCCCACTAATGGCTGGGTATGTTCATTGCCTACTGGGTTCACTTATGCACTGGGTCAGACATGCTTCTCAGAGATTCAGTGAACGAAGCTCTTAAGACCAGTCGTCAGTGTGTGGCAGGTATACTCTAAGCAGGTTCTGCTAGTCAAGATGGGACCTTTTTCTCCCACAGCCTAAGGTTCTAACAGGTGTAGGAAGTGAAGCCCTACCTACAGCTCCCAGAATCCACTGCACCAATAGCTCTTCCTGTGTGCCTCCCTCCCCGGGAATTTACCTTCCAGGGTGCATCGTACTCCTGTTCTCCCACCAGCCCAGTCCATTTCCTGGGACCAGTTGTTTTCTGGGAGTGACAGGTTCTGACTGAATATTGTAAAGCGCCCCTGATTTGGGCGGGGAGAGGTAGAGCTTGGAGGAAGAGGAACTGCACTTGGATGGCCTCAAGAATTGCACTTGGATGGCCTCAAAAATCAGCATTCTTGCAGGAGAGGGGATATTTCTCAGGTTTCCGATGATACGTACTTTGAACCAGAGAGCAAATATGGGTGAAGGAAGGAATGATATGTATCTGCTTTCAGCCCAAGTGAGCCATCAATTGTGTATTTCCTTGCAGTTCCATTGCTTCATAAAGGACAGTCTCCCCAGTTCTATCCGGAAGTAGGTTGACCATTGGTCCTGTTTTCTTAGGGAGTTGTGAATTTTAATTTTTTCTGTCTTTTTAAAGGCATTTTAATTAAAAGTTGGGAAAGGCTGTTTCAGGGCTGCTAAGTAGATGGTATTTAAAACTAGAAGCTGAATACAGCCGACTGCTGCTTAATGTTGTAATCGTACTTATCCTTTTCTCCCTCAACCTGTCTTCTTTTCTGCTTAATGAAGTTCTTTGTTTTCTCTCATCACAAGTATTATTTCTGTTAAATAATTTGAGCTTTTCTATTTCTACTTAAATACAATTGGAAGGAAACTTTTCTTCTGCTAGTCTAATACTGTTTCACAATTAAACCTGTTTAACTAAATAAATTGTGGGTTTTTTTTCTATTCTTGGTATATTTGAACTTACAGCTCCCTTCTGAACTTTAATTTTAGAGTGGATGGGAGATGTACTATTGGACTCACTCCCCTCTTCCTAATCCCTACTTTTTGTTATGCTTTTGTATCTTGGAAACTGCATCTTAATTTTTTTTCTTCTTTCCTTCTTATCTCTTCAAGTTCTCATGGTAAAATGACAGTACAATATTCAAATTACTTATTTTAGTAACTTTCATCCTTTTAATGTGTGATCAGGTATGATAGGTTAAAGATTATACTTCTAATGTAGTTTTCGATAAGTGATGTTAACTGGCCTTGAACCTCTTCTCCATTTGTCCTTAATCCCTAGAGATTTCTCCAGTCTCCCAATATTCAGTAGCATCCATGCATGATGAGCTCTAACCCAGCCTCTACCCTAAACCCAGGCTTGCACATCAAGCTGTCTGGCTGACATCTCTTCTGAGTCAGAGACATTTCACAGTTAAAGCCACCAAAGCACTCTGGATTCTTCTCCTTTTCCACCCAAATTCCCCCATATTATATCTCCCTTGTTCTCATCTCAGCAACCCCATTCTACCAATCATCTAGCTAAAATCTTTAGAGCCAGCCTAGACTTTCCTTTCTCGCATCGTATTCAATCCATAAGCAAATCTTGCCAGCTCTAGTTTAAAAATACATCTTGAGTCTGAGCGCTGCTCACCTCTATTCTTCTGTCTCTACCATCACCTAACTGGTTTTCTTATTTCTGCTCTCGACTCCTCACTGTCTAATCTCTTCTGAGCAGCCCGAATGATCCATTTAAAATGCAAATCAGATCATGTCCCTCCTCTGCTCCCCCCCCCCCCCCAACTCCCCATCTCACTCAGAATGAAATGCACGGTGCTTTTCATGGTGGGCAAAGCCTCGTGAGATCTTGCCTATGGCCTCTCCTCTTTACCTCTCTTCTCCCTTACTGTTTTCCCACCAGACCCCTGCACGGATCAGTCCCTCCTTCTTTTAGGTCTGTTCAAACATCGCTTTATCAGCAGTCTTTCCTAACCACCCTGTTAGAGTAACACTCTCAATCACCCAGTCCTTTGACCTCACTTTGCGTTTCTTTGGAGCGCTTGACACATTATGTATTTATTAGTTTATATGTTTACTGTCTGTCCTCCCCATTATTTTGTTCACTGCTGTATCTTTAGTGCTTAGAACAGCTCCAGGGCCAATCTATATTGATGAATGTGTAAAAGAATGGATCCTAATTCATTAGATTTGCACTTTCCATTTCATCAAATATCTTTACTCTGGTTAGTAGTTTCAAACTGTTTTTCTGCTATAGAACATTCTCTGCAAACAAAGTCATGTGGAGAAGATTAAATATGCAAAACTGATATAACTGGAGTCACTTGATTGAGTAGAAAGGTGGGAGCTGAGACATGGAAAACCCCTCTCTCTGAGTTCCTCATGGCAGCCCCTGAGTATGTTTAAAAACTACCAGTATAGGTTATCTCACTCAATCCCCGTAATTATTGAAGGAGGCAAATATAATTAGCCTGTTTCATAGATGAAGTAAACAATGAGATGGAGTAAGCTGGCCAAGAAGACATGGTGAAATGAATAAGCCACATGGCCACAAAGTGACAAAGCCAGACACCAACTCAAGTCAGGTAGTTGACACAAACACTTCTCAAAAACTCATGCTCAGAAATGATACACAACATTTCCATGCACATTCCATTGGCAAAAAATAAGCCATGTGGGACACCCTGCATTCAAGAGAGTTTGTAAAGATCCGGTCCTGATGTAGGACCTGCCCACTGTGAAAGGGAGACCAAATTTCAGTGTATACCTAGATATCTCTGTAACAGCCCCTCCCCCGTTCCTCCTAAAAAAATCTTCATTGAAGTCTATATTGCTTCTTGAACTTCTGAGAGGTTGGATTCTTTGGAGAGAACTTGAAATTCTGTGACTGGAGTCCAGTGGGAAAATCAGACTGTCCGAGGGGCCAAGGAGCAAGGCGACAGCTGACATCTGGCTTCCATGTACGTGCAGAGCACAGCCCTCAGGCACATTTGTGTGTACATTTTTATAGCAGCTCTTCCAAATGAGCCCAAACTGGACTTCAGAGTCCGGCGATTTCTGAAAGTGGTTCACTGGACCGCCCCTCCAGGTTTCCATATATATGAGTTGCCGCATGGTTGTGTGGGGACTTGGGTTGTAATTTTGACAAAAGAAGGAGGGAGAAACTGTACATTTCTCCTGTGGAGAAATGGGTGCAAAGGAGAATAATGATGAAGATGATATGAGAACTGGCCCTACCAGCTATGTGGACAAATTTTTAACCCTTAGAAAGGGAGGACATGGGACCAGAAGCTGAAGACGTTCCCATAAAAGTTATGTTTCACAAATACATGGTAGGATTGTACTTCCTGGATCCGTTTTATTTGAGTGGAGCCACGTGACTAGTTTTGGCCAGTGAACTGGGAGTAGAAGCAATGTGTATCAGTTTCAGGCAGAACATTTGATTCCTGGTGAAGTCTCACCCAGGCCCTCTTTCCTTCTGCCACAATAACCTGCAAATAGTCAGCTGGTAGCTCTTCCATCTGCCTGGGCTCTTGCCTGGTTATAATGAACAAAGCACCATCTGCAATGGATGTATAGGAAGGGAGCAATTAAGCTTTGTTTTGGGGCCTCTGGGATTTGGGGGTTGTTCGTTATTGCAGCATAAACTAACCTAACTTGACTGATACAAAGGTCCTTGTGAGACTGTAGCATAAAAATGTGCTGTTTTCACAGAAGGAGGCAAAGTACAACAGAGTAGATGAAGTGCGCATATCTATCACTTTCACATCAGAGCATAGCAACAGCACCAACTCTGCAGCAGCAGAAAAACAGAAGCAGGGTCCACCATACCTAGCAGAATAGAAAGAGAATCACATCCTTTGGGATCAAGAAACAGGTTAAACAACAATCTTTGAGGTTTATTTGTTTCACCAGCTAACATTGCCCTAACTAACATAGGAATTTATAGCACATGCAGCTCAGATAATAATCTAAGAATTCTGCTTAGATATTTTTTTTTCCCCAAAGTCCATCTCCGGCAGAGCTGCTAATGTCCCCACCTCCATTCTTTCCCAAATAATGCATAGTTTTACTAGTTTCGCTCCCTTTTCCTAGGATTATGACTCTCTAATCTGAATCTTACTTTTCTGACCTCTCTGCTAAGCAGAGCTATTCTATCACAGTTCCTGATCCTGAACTGCATTCACATCCTCAAGAAGGAAGTCAGAATATCTCCATTTAACAGGATCCATTCTGCAAAGATAGTTGAGAAGCTATCTCTAATTCTTTGAACCTACCTTTTGTGTTTTAAACTCTATTCTAAATTGATCATCAACTATTTATTCCTAACATGGTCTGCTGATCCCAAGGGGATTCCTGGTGAACATTTCATGTTCTCCATGTTTTACATATGCATTGTGGGGTGATGGACACAGCACTGACCAGGGGACTAGGAGACCTGGGTTCTAGTCCTGTCTTAGCCTGCTAGCAGCTGTATGACTCTGGGTAGATTATTTCACTTCTCTGGATGTCAGTTTACAAAGCTTAGACCAAGAGGGTGTCTCTGGAAGAACCAACAGAACTGGTTCCATTCCTGCCATTCTAGTTCTTCATTGGTTCTATGTTTGGTGGTGTGGATGAGACTAGATTTTTCTATTATCCTGCTTTCCAAAAAAGCAAATGACGTAACTGGACTGAAACTCAAGGTGCTGACTCATGGAATGAAATTATTTTGATACATATCAGCTTCTTTGTTTTAAGGGAAATCCTATTCTGTTCTGTTCTATTCCCAGTTGGCTTTTCCAGGTGTCTTGGAAAAGTAAAACTCTAAACCTTGTCTTTATTCTCCCTCCCTCTCTCTCTCTCTCTGACTCTCTCTCTCTCTCTCTCTATCACACACACACACACACACACAATAAGCCCATCAGCGCTTAGTATCAAAAAGGCAGTCTGGCTGCCTTGAAGCTTTTATTGTTTTAGAGATGCTTTTGGTGAGTGACTGATACTGATACTGAATGGGGCTTTCTGAGATAATAGGATGAATGAAATTGAAAAAACATCGTGAGGGATGAAAAACTTCTCAGGAAGCTTTAAGGAAAAGTTGCCGTCTCATCTGGCTGTGTGCTCTTGCCTGTGGGGGGACACTGCAGGGGCAGGATCTTAAAGACACTGGAGAGACAGAACCTCCTGAGCACAGCTGGCATCAACGAGACACCCACAGCTCAAACCTCATCTCACAGCTTGATAAAAATTAAACATAAAAGACTCTTCCTGCTCCATAGAAATGGAAATATGTGCTGTTTTGAGTTGAGAAGTGCTACCTCTAGTAAATGAATCATTAGCTTCCAGCCCCACCTTGCTTCTGAATAATGGTCCATGGATTCAGAGGCATTTGCTCATCATTGAAGGTAATTGCTCATTACATCTCAGAGAGAGTTTGCAAAACTATCTGCCAGGCGTCTCAAAGCCTTGTCAACATGACCTCAGGAAGACCCTTCTCCACTGGAATTCTGACTCTTTGCATGGAGTCATTGGCTCCCGTAGTCTGCTTTTTGATCTTGGAGCAGCAACTCTGAAAATCACATTGGGCTTTGTTAGGCTCTGCCAAAGTGGGGCTAGAGGGAGACTGCCAAGGGGAGGAGGAAGTCGAGAATTGCTTCTTCCTGTCTGTCTGCTCCGGGTGGACTTCCTGTTCTTGTTAGTGCCACCCCAGCAGTGGTGGTTTCTTCCTGTAGTAGTAGCTGCACCCACTTTGCAGTTTCTCCAGCTCTTGCGGACAAGCTCCATCATGCCCCCTTAGAGCCACCAGCATCAGGCGTCCATTCTCCCCTCCTCAGAGGTTTGGGGCCCCGTGACCTCTCCTCTAAGTTCTCTAAGTTTAAATAATTCCGGCCTTTTTCTTTGTTCCTCCCGTCCTAGAGGGGGCAGCTGCTCCCTGCAGTTGCTACCTCTGTGGTAACTTCCGGTTACCTAGTTAACAGCTCTATACCTAGGTGATCATTGCTTTTTATGAAATTCTGTGTTGAAATAATTTTTGTGATTTCTGATTCCTGAGTGGACTCTGACTGATACAGCCCTGTTAAAAGATTCGTTTTTAAGTTTCTGATTTTTTTCCTATGAATTTATGCACACGCATGCATACACACAGGTATCATATGTTTAATTGTAAGTACAAGACTTTATTTTTACAAAAATGGCACAACAGTCTTTGTCTACTGTTCAGCAACTTGCATTTTCCAGCTAATTTTAAATATGAAGAAATAAGATATAATAATAAGAAATAAATAATATATTCTGAAGAACTTTCCAAGTCAGTACATATGGGGTTTCCCTATAATTTTTCATGTCTGCATAGTGTTTCGTAATCTATTTAATGATGACCATTTATAGACCTTTTGGTTGTTTCTAATTTTTTTTGCAGTTATAGAAAAATGTTTTGGTGGATATACTTATAACAAACACACACAGGTAATTTTTTAGGTGCATGTTTTAGTATATATCTTTAAGACAGGTTCTTAGTATTGGAATAGTGTAAATAACATGCACATTAACTTTTTTTTTTTTTTTTTAGATATATGCATCAAACACCCTCAAAAAAAGCTTTATCATTACTGCCAACAAGGTATGATTGTACCTAAAATGAAAAACCCAGTCTTTCCCTTTGGTGTAGGGAAAACCCTCAGTTCAGTCCATCTCCTGTGTGTTTCTTTTACTACTTACACAGGACACTTCACTTCTGACACTTCTGGTCATCAAATATGTGGAGGTTTTTCCTTATACCAAGCAATTCTCTGTGACTCCAACTACTGGGTGTCCTACAATTTAATTCAATTCTGACACTATCTGCTTGGAGATAGCATTAGATCCTATAGGTTAAGGGCTCAGTTCCACCAGAGCCCCCCACACCCACTTCAGACACTGGATGCAAGGCCAGGTTATCACCTGATCTTTGGACCAACCTGCTATAGATCAGAGGTTCCAACGACCCCCTCCTTATTCTCAATTAATTTGCTTGAGCAGTTCACAGAACTCAGGAAAACACTTACTTATATTTAGCATTTTATTAAAGAGCATGATAAAGGATACAGATGAACAGCCAGATGAAGAGACACATAAGGTGTGGTCTGGGAGGGTCCTGAGCACAGGAGCTTCTGTCCCCGTGGACTTGGGGTGCATCACCCTCCCGGTGTGGATGTGTTTGCCAACTTTGATGCTTTCCGAACCCCAAACTATTGGGATTTTAAGCAGGATTCATCATGTAGGCATGATAAATTGTTAACTCCATTCCAGCCCCTCTCCCCTCTCTGGAGAATGGGGGTGGGGTGGGGCTGGAAACTCCAAGCTTCTAATCATGGCTTGGTCTTTCTGGTGACCAGCCCCCATCCAAGAGCCACCCAGGAGCCCACCCAGGGTCACTCATTAAAATAAAAGATGCTCCTAGTGTTCTTATCACTTAGGAATTTACAAGGGTTTTAGGGACTCTGTGCCAGGGACTGAGGGCAGAGACCAATGTGTATATATATATTTTTTCTATTATCTCACAGTGCCCATCTGCTTCCTCTCTTTTATGAATTCCTAAAAGTTTCTGGTCTGCTGATGGCACACTTTTTTATATTCCACTGGTAGTATTGATTTTCTGTTTCTTCCTGGGTAGGGAGAGTGACCAAAACCTATGCTCAGCTGACATCTTGATCCAATTTTCCCAAATACCAGCTTTCTCCAGTGGCCTTGATATTCTTCTTTCAATAAATCTTAAAATCTTCTATTGCCAATTATCTTGCTTCCAGAGCAAACTTGAAAATGTTTTGGATGTTTTTGCACAAGTAAAGTGATTCAAACAAGTTTTCTAGACAAGTGAGTTTCTCTCTCCTTGAAGAATAAACCCTTACAAAGGAATATTAATGAGGAGACTTATGGTCGAGAATTAATAGTAACCGTAATAAAAAATAGACAACATTTTTTGAGCACTTATATGCACCACATCATGTTAAGGGCCTTTACACTTCACATATAATTTAATGCTTACAGCAATTTTATTTTATAGATGTGGAAACTGAGGCTTACAGAAGTTAAATAGCTTGCCAAAACCATCATCCAGCAAGTGTCAGAGCCAGAATGTGAATCCAAGCAGTCAGACTTCTTTTTACCATTTAATCATGAGTTTATTCATCAATATATTAATTGAACACGTAGTGTAGTAGTCAGCCTCTGAGATGGCCCCCACTTACCCCTGTCTCCTAGTATTCACCAGGAGGTCATCCTCTCCCACAGTGGATAGGACTGACCTACGTAACCAAGAGGATATTGTAGAAATAACATGTGTGACTTCCAGTGTCATAAAAGACCTTGTGGCCTCTGCCTTACTCTCTCTTGGATCAGCCATGAAAGTGAGCCACTTTGGAAGTCTGTAGTCAAACCTTCAGATAACTGTAGGCTTACATCTTGGCTGCAGTCTCATGAGAGGACCATAAACCAGAACCACTCAGTGGAGCTGCTCCCAAATTCCTGCCACAGGGCAACTGTGTGAGATAATTCATGTTTCTTATTATTTTATGCCACTTGGCTTTGAGGTAGTTTGTTACACAGCAATAGATAACTGTTACATTTAGTATGTGTCAGGTTCAGTCCTGGGTGTTGGGGGTATAGAAGTCAATAATGCAGACAAGATTCCCTTATATGTTATTTGTTGCTTTTCCTTTGCTACTTTTAATATTCTCTATCTTTAATTTTTGTCATTTTCATTACAATGTGTCTTGTTATGTGTCTTCTTTGAGTTAATCCTGTATGGAACTCTCTGTACTTTCTGGATTTGGTGACTGTTTCCTTCCCCAGGTTAGGGAAGCTTTCAGCTATTATGTCTTCCTCAGCCCCTTTCTCTCAGCCCCTTTCTCTCACTTCTCCTTCTGGGGCCCCCTATAATGCAAATATTAGTGTGCTTGATATTGTCCCAGAGGTCTCTTAAACTGTCCTAGTTTATTTTCATTCTTTTTTCTTTTTTCTGTGCAATGGTAGTGGTTGTGATTCCTTGTTTATGTCTTTAGTTGTTGAAGATCTTTTCTGGCCGGTTCTGGTCTTTTTCATTGATGGCTGTTCTGCAGATGGTTGTGATTTTGGTGGACTTGCGAGAGGAGGTGAGCTCAGGGTCTTTTGACTCCGCCATCATGGCTGATCTAAACAAAATATTTTTTTTTTTTTTTAAATTTAATTTATTTATTTATTTACTTTTGGCTGTGTTGGATCTTCGTTTCTGTGCGAGGGCTTTCTCTAGTTGCAGCAAGCGGGGACCACTCTTCATCGCGATGCGCGGGCCTCTCACTATCGCGGCCTCTCTTATTGCGGAGCACAGGCTCCAGACGCGCAGGCTCAGTAGTTGTGGCTCACGGGCCTAGTTGCTCCGTGGCATGTGGGATCTTCCCAGACCAGGGCTCGAACCCGTGTCCCCTGCATTAGCAGGCAGATTCTCAACCACTGCGCCACCAGGGAAGCCCTAAACAAAATATTTTAAGAAGGAAAAAAAAGTCACTGATAGTTCTACTACACTTACTATGGCAACAATTTTTAGTTTTAAATTAAATTCTGTTTCAGTTAGTCTCTATGCACATATCTTATATACTTATAATTGGAGTATACACATAAGTATAAATTCTTCATTTCTTAATTAATGCTTTTCTAGAAAATTTCTGTAATGTGACATGTTCTTTATAATTATTTTTGTGGCTATACAATGTCAATGAAAAAATTAATCAGTAAATCTAAGAAGAAATGGAAAATTTATTCGAGCCAAACTGAGGATTATAACCTGGGAACGGCCATCTCAGAAGCTCTGAGAACTGTTCTGCCCATTAGAAGTCAAAGCACAGTTATATAAGTTTTTTGAGACAGAGGGCTGTACATTAAATGATATACAAAGTGGTGTGTCATTGTGACCCCTTACCAGATCAGAAGGAATGTTATATTTTAAGGAGTTGTCTTGTTAATGCTAGGAGAATGTTGCTCTTTCTGGCTGAGCAGGTATATTCTGTTGATGGGGGAGGTTTGGTTGATGTATAATGCAGCTATGTAACGCACAGTTTCGGAGGGGAAAGAGAAGGCCCAAGGGCAGAGAAAATTTTAATGTTTAAATTTTTATTGTCTTGCCATAAAATATGAATTTTATTTCACAATAATATATCATGAAGCTAATTTCTCATACCTTACTTAGCTATTCCCACATTACTAGATAGATTCTTTGCAGTTTCTCAGTACTGGACATAATTCTGAGATCTTTATTCTACTGCATGTAGCTTTTTGTTTCTTTCAAATTATTTTTTTATAACAAATCCTTGAGTGGAATTACTGGGTTAAAAGGTGTATTTATTTTGTATGCCTCTAATGCACATTGTCCTGTTTTCCCAGTGTAATTGTCAATGTAAATGCTATCAGCTTGAGTGTTCTTGTTTCACACAATTGCACTAAAACTTTTTTTCCTTCTTTCTTTCCTCTTCCTTCTTCCCTCCCCTCCCTCCCTCTCTCTCTTTCTGTTCTTTCTCCTTCTCTCTCTCTCTTTCTTCCATTCTTCTATTTCTGTCTCCGGCCTTACTTCCTTCCTGCCTTCCTTCATTTCTTTCTTTCCCCTGCCTTCCTTCCTCCCTCCCTCCCTTCCTTTCCCCCTCCCCAACTCCTCCCTTTCTCTCCCTCCCCCGCCCCCACCCTCCTTCCTTCCTTCCTTCCAATTCCGTAGGAGTAGAACAACACTTAACTTTTGCTTTGATGACCATTTCCCCTGTTTCACACTGCTCAGAAATGTTTTGACTTTCAGGCTAGTCCAAAAGGAGGACATTATGAGGAAATGACAAGTGGCAATTAGGAAGATTATTGGAGTTAATATAAACTGTATGGGGTCCCAGAGGCTTCCACCAGTTACCTGCCCGGTGGCTGGTGAATAGGATCCCTTATTGGAGGCTGACCCATCCTGGATTCCCCTCCAGAGCCAGGTCTCAAGAGCCGCACCCCCCACCCTCCCGCAAGAAAAGGAAACAGAAGGAGAGACAGGGCTTCTTTCCTTCAATACCTGATTTTCATTAGGTTTGAAGCAATTCTTTGTTATAGTTTAAATTGGTTCTTTTGTTCAGCCTGAAACCTGCCATGCTCACCGCTGTGCAGGACAGGTGGGATTCTTGCTCCAGGACTCCTGTGAATGAAGGATGGGGTGACAGGTGATTAACCAAGCTGCAGGGGCTTGCCCCGCCCTCCTCACATCTGGGAGGCCTGAGGGAGGGCAGCGCTCTGCCCCGTGTGAATTACGTGGGGGGGGGTGTTGCTGAGAGGATGGGGGCGGGTGCAGGGCTCCCAGCATCAGCCCTTGCTGTAGGAAGACCCTCTTGCTCCGGTAGATGCAAAATAAAACATTATCTAACCTCCAACCCTCCCTCCACTGCTTCCCTCCCTCACTTCCGTGCACTTCATTCCTCCCGCCCTAATTCCTTCCGTACTCCCTCCCCTCCCTCCATCCTCGTCATTCCTCCCTTCACTTCCTTCCCTCCCCTCCCTTCCTCTATCCCTCTCTTCCTCCTCTCTTCCCTCCCTTCCTTCATTCCTCCCTTTCTCCCTCCTTCCCTCCATTCCTTCCCCTGTGAAATACACATAACAAAATTTACCATCTTAACCATTTTTATAAGTACCACACCTTAACCCATTTCACCACTGGAGCCACACTCCATCTTAACCATGTTTAAGTTCTTCGATAGTATTAGGTACATTCACATTGCTGTGTAACCATCAGTGCCATCCGTCTCCAGAACTCTTCCCATCTTCCCATCTTTCCATACTGAAACTCAGTTTGCATTAAACAATAACTCCTTCCCCCTCTTCCTTCAGCCCCTGGCAACCACCATTCTGTTTTCTGTCTCCATGATTTGACTGCTGTCCGTCAAGTCACATAAGTGGAATCATACAGTAGTTGTCTTTTTGTGACTGGCTTATTTCCCTGAGCATGTCTTCAAGGTTCATCCATGTTGCAGTGTATGTCAGAATTTCCTTCCTTTTTCAGGCTGAATAATATTGCATTATACATACGTATCACATTCTGTTCATCCATTCAACTGTCAATGGACACATGGGTGACTTCTACCTTTTGGCTATTGAGAATAATGCTGCTGTGAAAAATGGGTGTACAAATATCACTTCGAGTCTTTGCTTTTCATTCTCTTGGGTGTATACCCAGAAGTGGAATTGCTGGATCATACGGTAATTCTATTTTTAAATTTGGATGAACTCCCATACTGTTTTCCATAACAGCTGCACCATTTTACATTTCCACCAGCAATGCAAAATTAACTGCCACCTCAATTCTGAGTTACTGAGATTATGTAAACATGACAGGATAAAAAGATGCTAACTTTTCCAGGTACCATCTGCAGATTAGAGACAGGAGCAATGAACCCATAGCCAGCTCTGGCAGGCCAGGTCAGCTGGGTCAAATTTGCTCTGAGTCTCTACAAAACGCTGGAGCTGCAGCACATCCAATACAATGTTGTGCCTCTAATTCTGACACCCACAGCTGCTTTGGGGAGGCCAGAGGGGCCTATTCTTTAATCACATGATCATGGCTTTTTTATATTTTAATTTAGCACGGCAGCAAGGTTTTTAAGCTTACTTTAGACTGTGAAGAATAAGACCTTTTTTTATGTGTATTAAAATTGCTTCACCCTTCATTGGGTACTCCCAATTCTAGTGGCTGCCAAAAGTGTGTTCCCAATGGCTGCATTTAATGAGATTATTAAAATAGTGGTCTCTCACTGCTTCATCTTCCTAGATAGAATGTTCCCAAAGCATCTTCCTTAGAACACTAGTTCTTCAGGATATTGGTGGACAGTCAGTGAAAAAAAGGATTTGAATTTCAGACAGATTTCTGTTTAAATATACAAATGCTCATGTGATTTCATAAGGGTCTCTATCATGCATCAGCTCTCATGCTTACTACTTACCTTGGGATCATTTTTTGGAGGACCATTTCAAGGTATTAGTATTGCACAGGACATATTTTGAGACAAACTTTTCTAGGCAGATGAAGCCTCATATTTTTACGTTTTCCATATATAACAATTTCTGTATTCCATAGGGAAGCAAAATGACTGTTTTAGATTCAGGCAGAACTGGGTCCAAATCATGCTTCTTCTACATGTTAACTGTATGAACGTGGGAGAGTTCTTTAATCTCTGCAAGCTTCAGTTTCCCCTTTTGTGAAATGGTGGAAATTTTAACATATTCACAGGATTGAGTGAAATAATGAACATGATTCATCTTCTTCTTCCAATCATTTTACCTGCTGAGTTGCTAGCTCTGCTAGTTGCAACCTATATAGACAATTGGAAGGTAATGCTTTTTTGTTATTGAAGCTGCCATGTTCCTTTCTTGGGTGGTAACAAGTTCTTCTAAGCCTGTTAACTAAGTAGTTTGGATCATTGTTTTATCCGATGCTGTCGACACATCCACTGAGCCTGAGGAGTCATACTCACTGAGGTCAGCCATCTGGTCTGACACACAACCAGGACAAGAGAAGGCTGTCCAATACGTTCATCCAGATGCTGCAAATAGTCACGAAAGTTCATTGCTTTGCCTCCTCATCAGTCACCGCTAGTTCTTGTCTGGCATTGACTGATGAAGTATGACTCTTGCACTTACTCTGAGGAGATCTGATGTTTCTTGCTATGTAGACCTGGTATCTAATCCTACCCCTGCAGCCTTCCATCCCCAAATGGCTTCACTGACTATGTTCCTGATTTCTCTTTCTGTACTCACTTGGAATCTTTCTTCAGGTCCACTGGCCCTCCGTTAGTGCTGGCAGCTCATGGAGATCTTGCCTCCCTATGTAGATAACCTAGGACATATCCTGTTACTTGCTCCCTTTTCTTTCTGCATTTATGCCTTTGTAAATCTCTCCTGCCTTCATTCAGCAAATATTTACTGTGTGCTTTATATGATAGATAGCCTCCAAAGATAGCCACCAACAATTTCTGCTCTCTCTGTACGTCCGTGTTGCTCCTTCCAACCCAGAGACCTCTTTCCTTTCATCTTGACTGACTTGTGACTTTCTCTGACCAATAAAAGGCAATGGAAGTGATGCTGTGTAGATTCTGGGCCTACATCTTAAGAGGCTTGGTAGCTTCTGCTTTTGCTCTCTCTCTTGGAAGTTTCAACTAAGGAACTTGGGATGGACTAATGAATGATGAGAGACCAGAGAGGGAGGCTGCATGGAAGAGAATCAAGATGCCACAGCCAACAGGACTAAGGCTCCAGACATGTGAATAGACCAACCTGGATGTCCTGGCACGAACCAAGTTCTCAGATGAATGCAGCCTCATCAGTGACAACGTAGAGGGAAAAAACCTGTGTGGCTGAGCCCAACCAACCACAGAATTGGGAGAAATAATAAATCATTGTTGTGTTAAGCCAGTGTGACTAAGCTGCACAGCTTGTGGGATCTTAGTTCCCTGACCAGGGATTGAATCTGGGTCCTCGGCAGTGAGAGTGTGGTATCCTAACCACTGGACCATCAGGGAACTCCCAAACTTTCTGTAAAGGATAGGATAGTAAATATTTTAGGTTTTGCAGGAAGGCTGTATAGTCTCTGTTGCAACTACTCAGCTCTGCCGCTGCAGAGTGAAAGCAGCTGTAGACAATCTATAAATGAATGATTGTGGCTGTGTTCCCATTAAACTTTATTTACAGAAAGAGCTGGCAGGCTGGATTTGCCTGTGGACGATAATTTGCCGACCCCCGTGTTAAGCCACTAAGTTTTGGGATAAGTAACTAGAGAGGTAACTGAAAAACCGCCTATTCATATGCTCCTGGCACTGTGGTGAGTGTTGAGATATAATTGTCTGTATGAAAAACTCATTCCTGCCTTCAGGGAGCTTGCAGCTTGTCCTAGCTCTATAAAAAAGAGATTAGAGCCAATAACTCCTGTCTAAATAACCTCCAAGACTCAAATGTCACTAGTAAGAATTCAGTAAAATGGATAGCTATTGAAGGAATGTGCTGGAGTCGGAGCTGGTGGCGTAAGACAACCATTTAATTATGCTCATGGACTCTGTGGGTCAGGAATTAGACAGGGATCGCTTACCTCTGACCCTTGGTGTCTGGGTCTCAGCTGGAAAGATTCAGTAGCTGGGGGTGATTTGTCATCTGGAGGCTAGAGCCATGCAGAATCATCTTCACCCAAGGGTCTGGGGGTCGATGCTGGCTGTTGGCTGGGCTCTCAGCAGGGGTTGTCCCCTGCAGCATCTCCACACATGGCCTGAGCTTCCTCTATCAGAGTGGCCCTAGGTGGTTCAGGGTTCAAAAGTGAGCATCCCAGCGAGCAAGGTGGACACCTTGGAAGTCATGCAGTGACCTCAATGTGTTCTGTTAGTTAGGTCACTAAGGCCAGCCTAGGTACAAAGGAAGGGATGGAGATACTGCCTCTCAATGGAAAGAGTGTCAGAGAATTTACAGACACGTTTTAAAACCACTGCAGTGTCTGATATTGGTATATGAAGAGGATTAAGTAATTCAGTTTTGAATAGTTTTGTGGATTCTGAACATTTCTTGTCAAGGCAGATCTGAGTTCCTGTGGTTTTGGAGAATAAATAACATTGGAAATCATGCTCACTGATGGTCATAGTCTTTACCATGTAAGGCCTGTGCTTTTCACATTTTTCACAGTAGCGCAGTACAGTGACTGAGAGCATGTACTGTAGAGTTACATAGTCCTAAACTATGGTCCCAGCTCTGCCATTTGCTTGCTGTCTGACCTTGGACCAATTTCTCAACATTTTTAAGTCTTAGTTGCCTCATTTAAAAATGCAGACTGCAATATTATACTTCTAAGAATTGCTCTGCCATTCTAGTGAGACAGTTCATGTAACTAGCAACTGGTGGGTGCCCAATCAATAGTATTATCTTAAAGCAGACTGTTTTGTGAATTTTGAGCATTTAGTTATAAGGATAAGGATAGTGGTAAAAATAATAGGGGAAAGAGCTAAAAGAAAAGCAAAAAAGTCACTGAAAAATCCACTTATCCTGAAAGCAGTTTTAATTTTGGTAAATATACTTTCAAAATGGAAGAGGTCTCTACGTCCCTTTATACATAGAGACATAAAATTATACACACACACACACATACATAAACACACACACACACATATATACCTGTGTGCACACAATTTTATGCAAATGGAATAATATTCAAATAATATTCATGGTGTCATATAACCTTTTTAAAAAATATAAATCATTCAATTTATTTAAACTAAAAAACAAAACAGTTCACCCATTTCTTCCACCCTCCCACCCCCTACCTCTGGCAACCACCGATCTGTTCCCTGTATCATAAGCTTGTTCTTTGTTTTTTCTTATAATCTTTTAAAATCAATACTATGTCATGAATATCTTCTGAGAAAAGTGTATAGCTCTCCACCACTATTTGAAAAGCCAACAGTAGTCCACTGTACAGACTTACTATAGTTTAACTTGTCCCCATTGATGGACATTTAGGTTGTTGTATGTTTGTAGCCTGTAAGGTGGCAGTTGTGCCCTGAAGATGGTAATAATGATGTCCTTAGAAAGTGAAATCTAAAAACTAGACTCAGTAACAGCCTAGGGCGTTCAGTTGTGCCCTGCTCCCTTCAGCTGGACAACTCTGCCTTTCACCAGGAAGCAAGGATGCAGTATAAATCAGCCCTCAGGTGCCTTGATTCATCCACAGGCTTTGTCATGAGCCCGCTGAATTCATTCCCCATTTCTGTCCAGTTCCAGCCTCTGTCTGATGTCCTTGGCTCCCGTCTCCTTCCTCATTCTCTGTCTGGTGGTTCCCTTTCTCATGATAATATTCCTTTAGTAAACACATGGCCCTCCTTGGTGTCGACTTGCATAGGCTCCTGGCTTTCAGCAACTCCAGATCCATCCAGCATGAGCTCACATGGCCAGTATTTCTATTAGGTTTGCCCAGCCTCAAAGAAAGGGAGCCACCAATGAGAAAACCATAAGCATTGTGGTAATGGTGGAATCATTCCATATCACTGAAGAAAATGTCCCAGACACTTTATGGCTAGCAGATTTTTCAGTGGACTTCTGGTCCAGTCTTTCTGCTATGAACAGCAAGCAAAGGGAATGACCCTTAACACGAATATAATGATAAAAGGCAAAAAGGAGATATATATATTTTTTTGATGAACTATTTTTTAATATGTAAAATATTAAGCACAAATGAAAAACTAAAACATTATCCATCAAATACTTGTACCCAAAGTCTAGCAAAATATCATGAGAGATAGGTTCAATTGAAGTAATCTCCACCTCAAGGATGGTGTTCAAAGGTATCACTCCCCTAGGAGAGTTGCTCCACACTCCTGACCCTTGATCCCTGATTGGGATCCCTGGCTTCAGACACCCAACACTGCTTCACCGTATTTTATTGTCTCTCAGAATGCCCTAGAATGACTCTCTTTGCTTCCCCAAGAATCTCTGTTATCAGCCCTTCCTATTCTTGGGGTCTCTGACTCTTGGATTTTGGATTTTGTTTATTTATTTATTCATTCATTCATTCATTCATTCATTCTGCACTGCGTGTGGCTTGTGGGATCTTAGTTCTCTGACCAGGGATTGAACCTGGGGCCTCGGCAGTGAGAGCGCCGAGTCCTAACCACTGGACCACCAGGGAATTCTCTGGATTCTATTTAAAGTTGCTATTATTATACTGTGTAGGCCCTTACTTAAAACTGTAGACTCTCAAATTCATATACTTTCTTTTTTTTTTTTTAGGCATTTTTTTTTTTCACACACACTGTATTATATTTTTACAAGAGATAAACTGACACCAAGTAAATGGATGACCACAACAAAAGCAACAATGATTGCAATTACCAAACATGAAACACACTCATACTATGTCATAATATTGACATTCAGTCCAGTAATCCTCCACAAAAGGTGATATATTTTTAAAAGTATAAAAATGATGTATAGCTGATTCACTTTGATATACAGCACAAACTAACACGCCATTGTAAAGCAATTATACTCCAATAAAGATGTTAAAAAAAAATAAAAGTGTAAAAAAGAGCTATTGGAATTTAGAACAGGAGAAATGTGCCAGTCTCTGATTCATAACAAGGGGCTGCAGAAGTCTCAACTGTTGTGGGATAATGTTTCTAAAAGGATATCTTCCCTATAAAAATTAGATGAAAATACATCTTAACAAGATATAGGACTGGAAGTTCTCCAAATTGTCTTCTACTCACTAGGTTGATGATGCTGAATTCTCAGAGCTTATGTCTGCTGTAAAATGGGACTGGCAATATCTGGTTCATAGAGTATTCTTATGATAATAAGGATTCCCTAAGATAATATCAAAGGGCTTTGTAAGAGATGGTCTTCTCACTACTGCTGTTATAAATATTCTTAAAAACTATAACCTCAAAGTAGCTTCCATTTTGTTTTGCACATTGCAGGTGTTCAATATTTATTGAATTACTATGATAAACAATGTAAAAGTATCCAGTTATTAAGGAAATTCCTTTATTCAAAATTTCTTTACCCTCAGACTAGATGACAGTTCTGATGTTCCCAATACAATTGTTCATAATAACCAAAAGGTGGAAAAAACCCAAATCAACTGATCAACCGATAAATAAAATATGGGATATCCATACAATGGAATATTATTCAGCAATAAAAAGGACTAGAGTGTTGCTACATGCTACAACACGAAGACCCTCAAAAACATTGTGCTAAGTGAAGGAGGCCAATCATAAAAGACCACATACTACGTGATTCCATTCATACGAAATATCCAGAACAGGGAGATCGGTAGAGACATAAAATAGATCAGTGTCTGCTTAGGATGTGCTAGCTAAAAGGTACAGCATTTCTTTTCAAGCTGGTGAAATGTTCTAAAATCAACTGCAGTGATGGTTGTAGATATCTGTGAACATACTAAAAACCACTGAATTGCACACTTTACATGGGTGAACTGTGTGGTATGTGAATTAAACATCAATAAAGCTGTCCAAAAAAAAAAAAAAAGGTTCTTTAAAGACCCAGCTAAGCCACTTACAAAGTTTAGGCAGAGAGAAGTCTATTTCAGCTCATATCCTAAAAAATAAACTGGAAGGGAAGCTCCTCCTGGAAAGAGGCAGCCCTATGGTGTGTGGGGCTGTCATGTCCTCTCCAATCCTGTCTGAACCAGCTGGGCACTAGGCAACTGACCACCAATAAAACCAAGCCAGGAACACTCAACTCCATTTATCAGTGACCTGGGACACAATCCCATGGCTACCTCACTTGCTCTCAATCTCTGGAATGTTCTAGGTCTGGCTTCTAGGTCCAATAGTGCATGGTTCTTATTGCATTCTGAAACTGAAAGTCTCTGACTCAGACGACCTTGTACATTCCTGGGAGTTGCAACCTCTAGAGGGATGTTGAATGTTGGGGTGCGGCTGAGGCTGGGGCCGGTGGAGGGTGGGGTCCGATCTACCATCACCTCCAATAGTATTCGTGTTGTCCACTTTTCTCATTGTTGCTTTTGCTATAGTTTCTTGAGATAGTCACAGAAGGGTCTGTTGGCTTCCCACTTTCTTTTAATGGTGCTTGAGTTTCTTTTTTTTTTTTAACATCTTTATTGGAGTATAATTGCTTTACAGTGGTGTGTTAGTTTCTGCTTCATAACAAAGTGAATCAGCTATACATATACATATGTCCCCATATCTCCTCCCTCTTGCGTCTTCCTCCCTCCCACCCTCCCTATCTCACCCCTCTAGGTGGACACAAAGCACCGAGCTGATCTCCCTGTGCTATGCAGCTGCTTCCCACTAGCTATCTATTTTACATTTGGTAGTGTATATATGTCCATGCCACTTTCTAACTTTGTCCCAGCTTACCCTTCCCCCTCCCCGTGTCCTCAAGTCCATTCTCTATGTCTGCGTCTTTATCCTGTCCTGCCCCTAGGTTCTTCAGAACCTTTTTTTTTTTAAGCTAGTGGTTACCAGTGAGGAGATGGAAGGGGGGAGGGGCAATATAGAGGGAGGGGATTAACAGGTACAAACTATTAGGTATAAGATAAGCTACAAGGGTATATTGTACAACATGGTGAATATAGCCAATATTTTATAATAGCTATAAATGGAGTATAACCGTTAAGAATTGTGACTCACAATACTGTATACCTGTAACTTGTATAACATTATACATCAACTATACTTCGAATTTTAAAAAATGGCACCATATGGTCATTGGAAATAAGAAAGGGCCCATTAGAAAGCCCAGAGATAAACCCACGCACATATGGTCACCTTATTTTTGATAAAGGAGGCAAGAATATACAATGGAGAAAAGACAGCCTCTTCAATAAGTGGTGCTGGGAAAACTGGACAGCTACATGTAAAAGAATGAAATTAGAACACTCCCTAACACCATACACAAAAATAAACTCAGAATGGATTAAAGACCTAAATGTAAGGCCAGACACTATCAAACTCTTAGAGGAAAACATAGGAAGAACACTCTTGACATAAATTACAGCAAGATCTTTTTTGATCCACCTCCTAGAGTAATGGAAATAAAAACAAAAATAAACAAATGGGACCTAATGAAACTTCAAAGGTTTTGCACAGCAAAGGAAACCATAAACAAGACAAAAAGACAACCCTCAGAATGAGAGAAAATATTTGCAAACGAATCAACGAACAAAGGATTAATCTCCAAAATATATAAACAGCTCATTCAGCTCAATATTAAAGAAACAAACACCCCAGTCCAAAAATGGGCAGAAGACCTAAATAGACATTTCTCCAAAGAAGACATACAGGCGGCCGCAAAGCACATGAAAAGATGCTCAACGTCACTAATTATTAGAGAAATGCAAATCAAAAGTACAATGAGGTATCACCTCACACCAGTTAGAATGGGCATCATCAGAAAATCTACAAACAACAAATGCTGGAGAGGGTGTGGAGAAAAGGGAACCCTCTTGCACTGTTGGTGGGAATGTAAATTGATACAGCCACTATGGAGAACAATATGGAGGTTCCTTAAAAAACTAAAAATAGAATTACCATATGACCCAGCAATCCCACTACTGGGCATATATCCAGAAGAACCGTAATTCAAAAAGACACATGCACCCCAATGTTCATTGCAGCACTATTTACAATAGCCAGGTCATGGAAGCAACCTAAATGCCCATCAACAGACGAATGGATAAAGAAGATGTGGCACATATATACAATGGAATATTACTCAGCCATAAAAAGGAACGAAATTGAGTCATTTGTTGAGACGTGGATGGATCTAGAGACTGTCATACAGAGTGAAGTAAGTCAGAAAGAGAAAAACAAATATCGTATATTAACGCATGTATGTGGAACCTAGAAAAATGGTACAGATGAACCGGGTTGCAGGGCAGAAGTTGAGACACAGATATAGAGAACAAACGTATGGACACCAAGGGGGGAAAACTGCGGTTGGGTGGGGATGGTGGTGTGCTGAATTGGGCGATTGGGATTGACATGTATAAAGTGATGTGTATAAAATTGATGACTGATTAAAAAAAAAAGATTCCATATATATGTGTTAGCATATGATATTTGTTTTTCTCTTTCTGACTTACTTTACTCTGTGATGCTTGAGTTTTTCTTTTTGTGAAGTAGGGTATATGGAACCCACAGATTGCTTTTCTCTATGCAGGTCTATTGACCCTACAGTTAGTGGAAATTTATCTCAGATTTCTATGACATCACATACATTTTGGAAGAAAATACAAAAAGGAGATATCAGAAGCTGCTGCCTGATGCTTTTTCATTGCATTTCTTAATATCAATATCAATTGTTCTGAAGTGTTCTGTAATTCTAAGGCAATGCTGTTCATTCATTTTTTATTTGCATTTGGACAGGGCTTAGAGAACAAATTTACACGTACGTTTAACTTTGGCTCTTTAAGATTTGGAATTCAAATGATCTGAACTCAATGCAATATTCGTATAATGCAACCACTGTACACTTTATATTTTTCAGAGGGCTTTACAAACATGATCTCATGAGAAAGAGAGCTGGACCAAGAATCAGGAGTCTTGGGTTCTGGGACTGGCTCTCCCGCCAACCAGAGGTGGCACCTTGGGAGATCCACATACTCTTCTTGGACCTTAATTTTCCAGTTTATAAAATGGGTAAGTGGACTTGATGATCTCTGAAATCCCTTCTATATCAGATATTTTATGATTCTGTGTTCATCACTGATGGTCATTTTGATCTAGCACAGAGAATTAGAGAATTAGTGTCAAAGTTTTATCATTGCTCTGTATTTTTAGTTTTTCAAGATTGGAATTCCAAATATTCCTCTTAGGTGGTTTGCTTACAGCTAAAATGGAGTGCTACGAGTTGACATAGGGTACTTTGCTATGGCCCAGGTCAAAGCCAAGTTTAAATCGGAGCGGTGGTTGTCACACTTGACTGTGTAACAGAATCACCTGGAGGGCTTGTTAAAACACAGGTTCCCAGGCCTCATTCCCAGAGTTTCTGGTGGTGCTGATGCTGCTGGTCCAAGGACCACAGTTTGAGAACTACTGAGCTAGAGGTATGTTAGCCCAGCGAGATTGCTTTGTTTTGCCTCTGTTGCTAGAGAAAAGCTAAGAGTGTTCCCAAGTGTTTAAAGAAAAGGGATTAGTTTGTCTTGGACACCTCCTCCTCTCCTTTTCATTTTCTCTGATTAATTTCTAGCATGATGTAAGTCTGCCTGGCCTGGGTATAGAGTTTGCATTATAGGGGCTGAGGCTGGGATGAATGGACTATCTTAAGCAAAATAGCCAAGAACTAAGGAGACAGAGAAGTCATAGTATCAATAGTTGAATAAACGAGAGTTGTATCTTCCACAATCAAGAAAAGCAGTGTTGATAAGGAGGGAAAGCAGGGAAAATCTGTATAACCGTATGTACTAGTGATTCTGTTCTGAAAAATGTGGCAGACTTGTTCACCAAAATGTCTCCTTCTCTTTTTCTTGAATACATAGCTAGACTGCATTTCCAGCTTTCCTTGTAGCTAGATGTGGTCATGGATTAGTTGTATTCAGTGACTTGTGAGTGGATGTGATTTGTGCAGCTCTAGAAAGTAGTCTGGAGATTTGTATAAGAGACTGTGCCTCTTCCGAGTTCCCTTTTTCTTCCTCCATCTTCTGGATGGAAATTCATGGAGTCTGAGTCCCTGAGGCACCACCTGGAGGAGAGCTGCCTGATGACATTCAGGAACTCTGGAATTTTTACATGAGTTAGAAATATATATCTACTGTATTTGAGCTCTTATAAACTTTTGGGTCTGTTTTTTACTGCATCCACATCCTAATCAATTAGCATATATTCCATTATTTCTCAATATTAGAGGACCAAGCTGTGGGGATGGGAGAAAACAAAAGTTAGGACCAGATAAATGCATATCAGATCCTAAATATGAGCTGAGAGCTATACTAACCAATGTTCCCGTTAGAGTTAGATCAAGAAGGGGATCTCCTGGCACTTAGGGGGCTTGTGAGTAGAACCCACACAAATTCACACTAAAATCTATTGAGAGATCCCAATTATACTCTTCTGTTTTCAAGATGAGAATATTATAAAAATTAACATAGGCTAGTTGGAAAATATGCCACAGAATAAGGAAAGGGGACCATCTCTCAGTGTACTCAGTGGAGAAATACAGTTTTGGAAATATTTACTGCGAGGACAAAAAGAACTTTTTAGAAACTATTTGTTGACCACAGTAGTTGCAAGAAGGCATGACCTTGATTAAAGAAGAAGCAAAACAATAAGACAAAAATGTAAGAGGTGAAGGGTCTAATGGGATTAGATTCAGATTTAACAAACTGAGGCAGAAAGGGAGAAAGAAGTACTAAAGGGAGAAATCAATGAAACTGATACGAGTGCCAAGATGAAAATTCCAAGGCAAACTTGAGAAGTTCTCTCAGAGCTCAGGGGAAAAGAACTAATAGATAAGAGCAAGAAGAATTCGACAGATTTGGAGGGCATGAAACAAAGATTAAACTTAAGAATTATAGAGATTTCTGAGGAAAGAAACAGAGCAAATGGAATAAAATGTAAAGATCGAAAGTATGTTGAAGGAATCTATATGAATTTGAAAACACATCTGAATTTAAAGATTGAAATGGCTTGCTATGTTCCAGGCAACACACACACACACACACACACACACACACACACACACACACTCACTCATATCCTGGAAATTAAAAAAAATTCTAAGAATTAAAATCAGCCACTTGGGACTTCCCTGGTGGCACAGTGGTTAAGAATCCACCTGCCAATTCAGGGGACACGGGTTCGAGCCCTGGTGTGGGAAGACCCCACCTGCCACAGAGCAACTAAACCCATGCACCACAACTACTGAGTCTGCACTCTAAAGCCCGCGAGCCACAACTACTGAGCCCACATGCCACAACTACTGAAGCCTGCACACCTAGAGCCCATGCTCTGCAACCTAGAGCCCGTGTTCTGCAACAGGAGAAGCCACCGCAATGAGAAACCTGTGCACCGCAGCGAAGAGTAGCCCCCGCTCGCTGCAACTTAGAGAAAGCCTGCACGCCGCAACGAAGACCCAACACAGCCAAAAATAAAAAATACAAATAAATAAATAAATTTATATAAAAAAAATAAAATCAGCCACTCAAAATTATTTACATATCCAGGCAGAAAAAAAAAAATCAGTTTTACCACAAGAGAACAAAAATTCAGTCTGGCTTCAGACTTCTACTCTTTAACATTAAATGATAAAAGATGATGGAATAACATCTACTGGTTTTATAGGGAAATTGTTTAGATCCATGGATTTTGAACCAGGCTGAATTTTCGTTTATGGTTGAAGGTAGAAGCAAACTATTCTAGGGACTGTAAGGATCTAGGAAATTTACCAACTATTTGCCCTTTGTGGGAAAACTTTTTTTGGAAGACATTGTCTAATTGACCCAGAGCTGAATCAATATTATAAGTTCAAACAAGTCAGTGATCTGATAACCTTTGTATAAAAAATGATCTTTGAGCTTCTACACTATCCTCTATTCAGCCTGCTGGCCTGGAGGGGGTGCTGCGTCCTGGTGTCTGTAGCAGGCTCACCTTGCTCAGCCTCATCCCCGGGCAGCCCATCTAGCTCTCTACTCTGTATTCCTGCTATCCAGGAGCCCAGAGCAGCTCAGGAGAGCTGCACCTCAAGGTGTCCTCCCTCCCTGATTGATGCTCTGCAGCCAAATAGACATGACTGTGCCCCAGGTTGGTGCAAGAGAAGCCTCAGAGGCACGTTTTGAAGTCCTAGATGAAGAATGAGACCTAGGGTCTCTGCTGTGGACTGAACGTTTGCATCCCCCAAATTCATATTTTGAAACCTAATCCCTAGTGTGATGGTATTTGGAGGTGGGGCTTTGGAGAGATGATTGGGTCATGAGGGTGAATCCATCATGAATGGGATGAAAGCCCTTATAAAAGAGACCCCAGAGAGCTCCCTTGTCCCTTCTAGCATGGGGGGACCACCTGTCAGGGCCACCTGTGAACCAGGAAGCAGGTTCTCATTAGACACGGAATCTGCCAGGGCGTTGATCTAGACTTCCCAGTCTCCAGCACTGTGAGAAATAAAGTTTCTGTTGTTTATAAGCCACCCAATCTATGGTATTTTTCTTACAGCAGCCTGAATGCACTAAGACAGTCTCCTTTGCTCTCCATAGTACCTTCATCCACCTAAATACCTGCCCCTCTCAGGCAGAAGAGGGGAAAATAGGCACACCTACATGGGAGGGTGGAATTTCCCCCTTCCTCTTTCTAGCTGGACCTCTCTTAAATACATACCTTTAATCTAGATCATAAAAACATTTGGTTTGGGATGTTTGGGGCCGGGGAGATTAGAGAAATTTAGACAAAACTTTCTTTAGATAATGCCTGGGATTGCCAGGTATTATCTGCTACAAAATCCTAGTTTTGAATTCTAGAAGCTGAACTTTAGTTTTCTTCTATGCTTTCTTTCTCTAATAAACCCCTCCAGGTAGCTGGGCATTAGGGGCTGATGAGGGCTGACTAGGATGAAGGCTATTCATAGAAAAGGACAAAATGTTACTATGTTACCTTTATATCAGATGATCCCAATTTATACATTTTTGTATAATATGAAATATATTATGTGTAAATACATAAAATTCAACAAGTTATGAAACATGATTATTTCTGAGTAGTAGTATAATAGGTAATTTTTTCTTTATATTAGCCTGAAATTTTATTTTTCTAAGCTCACTCTAATGCTCATGCATTGCTTCTGTCATAAAAACAATAACTGTTGCTTAAAAATATTGTAAAAGTAAGAACTGTGGGGACTTACAATAGCCAAAACAGACTACATGACAACATTCAAAATGGCGACAATAAATTTTAGGACAGAAATGTAAGATTCAATATGGTAACAAGTCTGTATACTCAAGGGTCAAAATATAATTTAACTTTAAAAAAATCTAATGTGCTTATTTTTAATTAATCATAGTGTTTAGGTAGAAAAATCCACTCACTTGGTCATATGTTGCCGTGGCTATTTATAGTACTTATCATACCAATACGTGAAATAATAGAAGTGACATATTTGATGTAAATGGGCATTGTTTTGTCAATATGTATAGTCTTCCCTGAAATTGATCTGGTAGTCAGCTTGCTTCTCCTTCTTACCGAATGCTAATTCTGGCAAGAAAAAGCCAGAATTCTGTTCCAAAACCTGGCTTTCAGCACCTATTTCTCTCTCTTCAAAGGAGAGAAATGGAAAGGGCGTTATAAAACAGGAACCATAGCTTGTTGGGAAAGATGAATCACCAAGTGATGAATCAAACCAGGGCCACTGATGGTGCCCTAAATCATGAGAGCAGCCTGTCAAAGGGGAACCCCATAGGAGGTTTAGAACTGGCACCACTCATCTATCTCCTTCAGGGTGCATTCGTGGGCCCATGTGCTCATGTGACAAGTGATATTTTGGGATAAGGAACTCCTGGGGTTCTTATCAAAAGCTTCTCTGACTAATTAGAAAGGAGTCAGTCCCCTGCCTTTCCCTGGAGCTGTGTTACTAGTGTGAGGTGCTAGAAATGGATGTCTACATTTATGTCATTCCAGCTCCAGCCCAGCTGTTTAGCATAAGCAGCCAGCTCTCGGCGGACTTCTCTGCTCTTCTCCCAGAACTAACAAAAGGTCAGTTGAGCAGTACATCAAGAGTGCTCTTCCTGAAAACTTCTCGATTACGAAAATAGAAATGACGTTCCATGTAGAGTGCTGACATGTCAATGAGTGATAATCCCACCTCGCCAAATCCCCATGCGGAGCGATCAGACTGCCTCACTGGTTCCTTCTTCCTATTTTCTAGGGTTGTATCCTGACTCCTGTGATATGTGTTAGGATGGAATTTTCTAGAATCACCTGGCTTTCTCTCTGGCAGTTCCACTGTCTCAGTTCAGTGTCTCTCTTAAATTGGACTTAGCTGTCAACCAGCGGCCCTAGTTCGATGCTCCCCTCACTGCTGGACTTTCTGTTAACTCTCTTCTTCAACCAATTTTCTTAGCTCAGTTTGAACTTGAAGTTGTCATCCACCCCACCGTTTGAGCTTGGGCAGAGCAGTAAACAGAGCACCCAGCAAACTGGTTCAAAAGTGATGCTGTTAGGTAGAGTGTGGGCTATTTTCAAAACAGACTGCCTGAATTCAATCAAGCAACCAGCACCCAGGCAGTTCCTAACTGGTGGCTTGTGATCCAGCCCTCGGAAGTGTTGATATCTTTCAAAGCCGCCTGTTTGCATAGACGCAGCAGGAGTTCCTATCAGCTGACATCCTTACGATCACGCCTCTTAATCAGCACGTCAGTTCTGGGTACCCTTAGTTTTCTCGTGCTTTGCTAGTATGTTTCCTTAAGGAATTAATTTATTCTAGTTAATTTTAAGGCATGATATTCCTCCATTAAACCTGATTCCACTTAGAAAATGATATGTTCTTTCAGCGTCATAGAATTATGTAGGAGCAAGAAATTTCAATGACCTTCTGGGTCTGGGAACTGGAAATATAATTTGCAGTGAAATCCTTCTATTCCTCCTCTTCTTCCTTCTTTTTCTTGTCATTCTCCTCCTTCTTCCATATCCCTCCAGGACCTCAATATGTAACGTTGTTAATCTAGATTCCAGAGGTGAAAGCCTTGCCTGGAATGGGGTAAGAACACTCCTTCCCCCTTTTCTGCTTTAATTATAAATACGTGAATCACAGTCCTAGGAAAACACATGGGGAAAGAAAAGAAATATATAGAGAACGAGGAAAAATGCCTGGCCAGATGTCCCCCAGCCTCCCAAGGCATCCACCAGACAAGTTAATAACTTAAGACAATGTCTGACAGGTTGATATTTCCAGCTTGCATTCCTGAAAAATATTTTGGGACCCAAAATATTGCAGTGCCTCCCTGCCGTGTGAAATTCTAAAAGGAGATTCAGAAAAGCAAAGAGGAATGCTTAGAAAAAGGACTGTTTCTGATTTTGTCAATACAGTTCAGGGGTCATAGAAGTTGTTGATTTAAAGAATATAAGACTTGCTCTGTGGGCTCAGTTCTCAGGGAGAAATTTGCTAGCTGGACTTAATCACTACCTTCAACTTTAGTGACTTTCCACAGTGGACACTTGCTCCTTAATTTTATTTCTCTTAAGACTCGCTTGACCCTTTATGTTCTTGTGGCCCTTTGATGGGTTGAGTTATATTAACTCCTGTGGATTTGCTTCCTAGACCCCAACCCAGTGGGAGGAGACATCATACCTCTGACCTCTGTCACACCCAGTGCTGGGACCCCTCGTCTTCTATATCCTCTTTTTCTCCCCTTGGTGCATCCCGGGTGGTTCAAGCACAGCACAACATCTTCTTCTTTTTTTTTTTTTATTGAGGTAGAGTTGATTTACAATGTTGTGTCAATCTCTGCTGTACAGCAAGGTGACTCAGTTACACACATATAGACATTCTTTTTTAAATATTCTCTTCCATATGGTTTATCCCTGGAGACTGGATAATAGTTCCCTGTGCTATAGATAGGACCTTGTTGTTTATCCATTCTACATGTAATAGTTTGCGTCTACCAACCCCCCAAGCTCCCAGTCCATCCCTCTCCCCCGCCCACAACCTTGGCAACCACAAGTCTGTTCTCTATGTCTGGGAGTCTGTTTCTGTTTTGTACATAGGTTCATTTGTGTCATATTTTAGATTCCACGTATAAGTGATATCATACGGTATTTGTCTTTCTCTTTCTGACTTACTTCACTTAGTATGATAATCTCCAGTTGCATCCATGTTGTTACAAATGGCATTATTTCGTTCTTTTTTAATGGCTGAGTAGTATTCCATTGTATATATATACCACATCTTCTTTATCCATTTATCTGTCAATGGGCATTTAGGTTGTTTCCATGTTTTGGCTATTGTGAATGGCGCTGCTATGAACATAGGGGTGCATGTATCTTTTTGAATTATAGTTTTATCTGGGTATATGCCCAGGAGTGGGATTGCTGGATCATATGGTAATTCTATTTTTAGTTTTCTGAGGAACCTCCATACTGTTTTCCACAGTGGCTGAACCAACTTACATTCCCACCAGCAGTGTAGGAGGGTTCCCTTTTCTCCACATCCTCCCCAGCATTTGCTGTTTGCAGACTTTTTGATGATGGCTCTTCTGACCGGTGTGAGGTAGTACCTCTTTTGATTTGCATTTAAGCATAGCATCTTCTTGGTAGCCATTAATGGGATCCTGAGTTGCCCACAGCAGCAACTGCCATGGGTCCTCTATACACTGACCTTGATGTCAGCATTTGTTCCATGAGTGCTACAACTGTTCTGTTAGGGTCTTCACATAGTGGCCCGGGTCCTCTTGCTTTCTCATAACCCCTACTCTCATGGAATACATTCCGCTAGAGCCATAGGACAGGGCTTATAGGGCCACCGTCTGCCTCTTTGGAGCTCTGGGTCTTGCTGCCTCTGCTCTCCGTCACAGGGAAGAAGCTCTGGTGTGGGTGAGAGCACCTCCTCAGTCTTAGTTAAAGAGGCAGAATAACATCGATTCAGAGGAACGCTGGCTACCACTCAGCAACGAGAAAGATGTGGAGACAGGGGACCAGGCAACCCAGAAGGGCCGTTCCTTAGAGTGAGTTATGATGCGTGTGCAGTTTTCAGTGACTTGCTGTGTTATTCGCCTGGATCTGAGAAGCCCTGTTCTCCAGAGGCCGATGATGACGCTCCCAGGGCAGTGGCTGATCTTCCTGCACAGCATCTGTTTTACATTCCTACTCTCCGTACATGTGCGTAGTTGGCTATTTGCCTGCACTTGCCTCTCTCTTCTTCTCCCCCTCCTCCCAATAGCTTTTCTCTTTGGAAGAACCAGATCATTTCTCTCCCCGAACAGGTCTTTCCAGGGAGGAAAATGCCAAACAATACCAGATGTGGCCTTTGGTTTGTGTATTTCCTGGTTCCCCCCCCACCCCCCACCACCCAACCAGGGAACCTGGGCAGAGCAGGGCCTCTGGAAGCTCTTCCCATTTTGTGGACACAGCCCTGAATTCCAGCCTTTCCAGAAGAGCTTCAAATCACCTTTGTGACAGTGGTTAGTGTTATGGTCAACGTGGGCGGCTTCAGGTGTGACTCCTAGAGCTGTGAGCTCCGGGTTTTTCCCTCCCTGCCTTCCCCAACCTCCCCACAATCCCTTCTGCCTTCATTTCTAATTGGAAAAGTAGGGGAGGGAGGTATGGTTAAAGCAGAGATACTAAAATAGGTCAGGCCATCATGCAGGTTCCAAAATAAACATCATTAATGCCAAGTCACTGAACCATACAGCCCAAGCTGACAGTGCCTCGTTTGCCTGCTGCTTCTGACTTGGGATTTTAAAGAAACAGTGAAAGGACTTACAAAACAGCCTCCCCAAAAGGGAGGCAGTTTTGGGGTGAGTTGGGGAGAAGATGGAATAAGAGAAATGAGGAAAGACCCTGCCATACCAAGATTTAAGTGCAAACCAGAATTTGCCCTTTATAATCCAGGTTGCTATTTTTGGTTATCAGTGTGGGGTATGGAGGGGACCAGAATGGGGAGGCATAAACGTATTCTTGCCCCAGTGCAGGTTTGAACTTTATGAGAGTGGAACAGTAAGCACACAACATAGGGTTTTATGCATCAGCACAACTTTGTGTTAAATTGTTCTCAGCGGGTATCTTGTAGGGGCATGTGAATATGAATGGCCCTGTTGTTCTGGAGGTTGAATTGCAATTACCGAGATGTGATAGGAAACGTGGTCTTGATGCTGCCCAGTAAAACGGTATTCCTCCACTTATGTATGGCACCTATGGTCCATTTAGTTTCATATACACAAAGTAATCTCTTTGGTAGTCAAACTCCCATGAGCCACCCAGAAAACAGGGAAGCAAGAACTCTGTTGCCTAGCAACCAATGGACCATTACAACACTAGATAAATCAAATCGATATTGTTCTAAATATTGAACCTTCAGATGATGAAAAAACCCTCAGAGCTGTGTCCATAACTTCTTGGCTCTTTCCTTTCCTAGACTCAGCAGCTGAGTGGGACCAGCTTGCGTTTTGACCATCTGCAGGGTCCTACAGGGAGGGAGAGGACAGTGTGCTGAGTTCCACAGCATAGCCCATCAGCAGTGATTCCAGAAAGGGGATTCCTAAGGGCTGAATCCCTGGAGTTTGGAGCCTCCCGTCCACCTGGCAGCACTGGCTGTCCTGGAGTGAAGTCACGGTCCTGAGTTCCTAACTTACTGGCATCTGGGCAGGGCTCATTAAAGTTAAAGAGACCAAGGTCACTCTGCCAACAGTTTCTTCGAAAGAGCTCCAGCGAGCAGTCAGGGCACTCCATGGCCAGTCCTCTCATTAGCCGCTGACCCCCAGCTCCTCCCCCTCCCTCTCATCGCCAAGCCCCAGCAGTGGACTGTGCCTTCTCTGTCTGCCAGCACCCCTCAGATTGCCACTCTGGGGCTTCTTTTCCCTTAAAGTCTCTTTTCCTCTATTTTAAGGCAGCCCTCACAATACATGTTTGCCCAGGTCCCGACACCTTGATAGGAACCAGCCCAGTTTGGGGGAACTTTGAACAACATCCAGCTGCCTCGGTCTTCTAACTAGTGATTTTTCTTCCTGGAAATAACACTGTGCCCTATTCCTAGAAACAGTTTCCTGTCAAAATATTCTTTCTGAAGAGGCTACAATAGGTACTCTTTTAGAAGCTTCCTTTGGGAGCCGCAACTGTAGGCTTCTGTCACAGTGCTGTTGGAAGCACTCAGTTTTTCACATGTATACTTGAGGGTTGACCTTGGTGAGTTATTAAGGTGTAGAAGAAGAAAACTAACATGAACCCTGACACATGCCAGGTGCTGCACGGGTGCTTTAACTGGGGCTGCTCATTTAAGCCCTGTGATACCCATATGAGGTCAAGCTTTTTTTCCATTTTACAGATGGGGAAACTGAGGCTTAACAAGGTTATAGGAACTTGCCTTTAAGAGAGAGTTGCAGTGTTCTAACAGGTGGTAATTCCAGCCTTCTCTCTGACCTTTGTGTAGTCACTGAGAGGTATATGGCTGGGCAATGGGCCCTCTTTTTTTTTTAAACATCTTTATTGGAGTATAATTGCTTTAAAATGATGTGTTAGTTTCTGCTTTATAACAAAGTGAATCAGCTATACATATATGTATATCCCCATATCTCCTCCCTCTTGCGTCTCCCTCCCACCCTCCCTATCCCACCCCTCTAGATGGTCACAAAGCACCGAGCTGATCTCCCTGTGCTATGCGGCTGCTTCCCACTAGCTATCTATTTTACATTTAGTTGTGTATATATGTCCATGCCACTCTCTCACTTCGTCCCAGCTTACCCTTCCCCTCCCCGTGTCCTCAAGTCCATTCTCTACATCTGTGTCTTTATTCCTGTCCTGCCCCTAGGTTCTTCAGAACCGTTTTTTTTTAAAGATTCCATATATATGTGTTAGCATACGGTATTTGTTTTTCTCTTTCTGACTTACTTCACTCTGTATGACAGACTCTAGGTCCATCCACCTCACTACAAATAACTCAATTTCATTTCTTTTTATGGCTGACTAATATTCCATTGTATATATGTGCCACATCTTCTTTATCCATTCATCTGTCGGTGGACACTTAGGTTGCTTCCATGTCCTGGCTATTGTAAATAGAGGTGCAATGAACATTGTGGTACATGACTCTTTTTGCATTATGGTTTTCTCAGGGTATATGCCCAGTAGTGGGATTGATGGGTCATATAGTAGTTCTATTTTTAGTTTTTTAAGGAGCCTCTGTACTGTTCTCCATAGTGGCTGTATCAATTTACATTCCCACCAACAGTGCAAGAGGGTTTCCTTTTCTCCACACCCTCTCCAGCATTTATTGTTTGTAGATTTTTTGAAGATGACCATTCTCACTGGTGTGAGCTGATACCTCATTGTAGTTTTGATTTGCATTTCTCTAATGATTAGTAATGTTGAGCATCCTTTCATGTGTTTGTTGGCAATCTGTATATCTTCTTTGGAGAAATGTCTATTTAGGTCTTCTGCCCATTTTTGGATTGGGTTGTTTGTTTTTTGATATTGAGCTGCATGAGCTGCTTGTAAATTTTGGAGATTAATCCTTTGTCAGTTGCTTCATTTGCAAATATTTTCTCTCATTCTGAGGGTTGTCTTTTTGTCTTGTTTATGGTTTCCTTTGCTGTGCAAAAGCTTTGAAGTTTCATTAGGTCCCATTTGTTTATTTTTGTTTTTATTTCCATTTCTCTGGGAGGTGGGTCAAAAAGGATCTTGCTGTGATTGATGTCATAGAGTATTCTGCCTATGTTTTCCTCTAAGAGTTTTATAGTGTCTGGCCTTACATTTAGGTCTTTAATCCATTTTGAGTTTATTTTTGTGTATGGTGTTAGGGAGTGTTCCAATTTCATTCTTTTACATGTAGCTGTCCAGTTTTCCCAGCACCACTTATTGAAGAGGCTGTCTTTTCTCCATTGTATATTCTTGCCTCCTTTATCAAAAATAAGGTGACCGTATGTGCATGGGTTTATCTCTGGGCTTTCTAATGGGCCCTTTCTTATTTCCAATGACCATATGGTGCCATTTTTTAAAAATCGAAGTATAGTTGATGCATAATATTATATAAGCTGCAGGTATACAAGATTGTGAGTCACAATTTTTAAAGGTTATACTCCGTTTATAGCTATTATAAAATATTGGCTATATTCACCATGTTGTACAATATACCCTTGTAGCTTATCTTATACCTAATAGTTTGTACCTGTTAATCCCCTACCTCTATATTGCCCCTCCCCCCTTCCCTCTCCTCACTGGTAACCACTAGTTTGTTCCCTGTATCTGTGAGTCTGCTTCTTTTTTGATATATTCGCCATAAAGTGCCATTTGAAAAGAGGGGGTGAAGGATAGGAACTAACACTTTCTGTACAGTAATGTGCAGGATGGTCTCCAATGTGCAAGAGAACCTCTCAAATTATGAGACAGGGTGGGACAGGAGAATATATTTGTTTTCCTTCTGGATTTCAGCAGTGCTAGCTCTAATAATTCATGTAGGTCCTTGGGATGTGTGTATGCCTTTAGAACCCAACATTTATCTCCAAGACAATTCAGGCAGGTCCCCCTTTTCATTATTCTCCTGATGCTTTGTTCTCCATCATACTGTCCCTCAAGCTTGGATTAAATTGTCCTCACGAATGTGGGGGTGAATCAGGAGACTTAAAACATTGGAGGAGGAAACTTAACATTGTCCAGTATAATTTTCCCTATAGCCCAGCAGGCTCTCCACAGAGGTCCTTCTCCCCCCCACTGGTCCCCTTCCTTCAAGACCCTTTTATCAAGCATCCCATTCTTCCCGTCTCCATGGGGCACATCTCTATCTACCTGCTGGGAAATCTATCTCCCTATCCTCAGGGAAGTCTCTGAATCTCAAGATCCATTACCACTCTCTCCATCCCACTCCAACGGTACATTTATCCTCATCTGAGTCATTAAATTAATGGTAACACCCTGGGCAGGGTGGGTGAAGATGTGCAGCAGGGAAATTATTGCTTTTCCCAAGTCCCCAAACAGGGTACTTGGCAGGGCTGGGAGGCCTCCATATCTTCTCTCTCCCAGCAGACTGAGTTCTGCTGTCCCAGGGCAGAAAAACTACAGAAACCTACCCAGGTCTCAGGCCAGGTGATACCGTAAGACCCCACCAGGTGTTCTGTGCATGCATCCTCCCCGGACAGGCCTCTGAGTCACTTAATTGTCACCATCGTAACCACTATTTGTAGCTCTGCTCCTACAGGCCAGGCCCTGTGCAGAGTGTTATTGTATTTGCTCTTCTAATAACACTGCAAGTTAGATATCATTAGCGCCCTTTTACAGAGGAGGAAGTGGAAGCAGAGAACGACCATGCCGTTTGCCCAAGGACACCCAGCAAATGGGTGTCCTTTTGAAATGAGTGTGATTTGAAATGAGTTCTGTCTGAAGTCAAGGCTCTCGTGCCTGTTCTGAAGAGTTGACTTTGCAGAAGCTGGTGGGAGGAGAGGGCTTACAGGAAATGCTCTGGGAGCACAAGAGGGACCCAGGAGGTGACTGGCAGAATATTGCCTTCACCTGGGAAATCAGGTGACCTGGATTTTAGTCCCAGTTTTATTCAAATTTATTTGAATAAACTCCCAGCTTCTTTTTCAGCATCTGTAACATGAAGGAAGAAGGTTCAATGACCTTCCAGCTCTTGGAATCCCGTTCAGTCCAATGGCCAGAGTTCTGAATCCCCTGGAGGCAAAACTTAGGAACTGGATCCAAACCAGCACAGCCTTTAAATGTCTGTTCTTCCAGACTTCATTTGAAATGAATAAAAGACATAAGTAATCTTTGCATGCATTGCCACTGCCAGGGGACCACAGAACTGAGTGACTGAGGTCTCCTCCTGCCTAGAATGAAATCCTTCAGTCACTGTTTCCTTGGCTGTGATTTCTTTACATGTGAATAAAAGTCTCTGTAGGAAGGTATTTCTGGTTTTAAAGAAACCTGAATCTATAAAACAAATCGATTGTTTAGATACTATGAATGTTTATGTTATAAAAGCATTCTGAAGAATTCCTCTTTTTGTGCCATTCTACAGTTATTATTATTAACAAATCAAGTAATGGAAAGATAGTTAAAAATTAGGGATAGAGAAACAGGGCCAACGTATAACCAGTCTACTGGTTCACCTTATTCATAGCTCACCTTATAAAAGTTAGGATGATGTGGGACTTCCCTGGCGGTCCAGTGGTTAAGACTGTGCTTCCAATGCAAGGGGCACCGGTCCGATCTCTGGTCACAGAACTAAGATCCCGCATGCTACGCGGCACGGCCAGAAAAATTAAAAAAAAAAAGTTAGGATGATGTATGTTTGAGATAACACTCATTCCCATATAGATCCTTTGCCTCCCTTAGATGTGTTTCTTCTTTTGAAAATGCCCTTGCTTAGATCTATCAAAATCCTACCTATCCATTCCCATTCTCACTTTTAATCATGTATTGTTTTGCATTATCAACCAGCTATGCCGAGTGTGTTTGTGCAAATTGATTCCATTACTAAATTTTTCTTTAGAGTGTTACCCCTATCTTAGCCCCCAGGTGACTAGTGGGATAGTCACAGGCATTCAGTGTGTACTTATTGACAAAGGCCGTGACCGTGCACCAGGGAGCTGCTGGTCCAAAGAGAGGTAGAGACCCAGAGAGTGGGCCTGAACCCCGCTGGAAGGCTCAGCCAGGCTAAGCTGACCCACATCCTGGGCTGTCCCAGAAACTCTGCACACCTAGGAGCTAGAAGAAGACATGTTTGCTGCTGTAAGGCAGTGTGTTTTGGGGAAGTCAGGTATGCAGCAGCACCAGCTGGTTAACATCTTATTTTTGTATGGGCATAGTGAGTACTGTGGGGAGAAAGCAGGGTGGTGGGGGAAAAGAAAGGTTTCTGGGTTACCTGGGGGAGGGGAGGATGCTGTTATTTGTCTATCACAGGTCCCGAAGGACCTTGTAGTCAAAATTTCTCTGAACTTTCCATACCTATCCTTGTGCCAAACAGGCCATTATGCCAGATTTTTTAAGGCAGGAATTCAGTGGTGACCCGTACAGAGCTAAAAGGGCAAAACTGAAAGGCAGTAAGAGAATAACCTTTTACATCAGGCAAAATTGATGGCCTGATTCCACAGCCCCGAAGGCTGGTGTAGCTCAGCAACTTAGAGCAACCTTCATTCTTGTTGGCTTAGGTGACGTCTGTTCATGCTAAGAGTGAGGGTCCTCCACTCTGCCTAGGCGCAGGAGAGAGCTCTGAACATTTAAAGAAATACAGGCATAATATAATTCAACCTTGATGATGATAGAACTTTCCAGGGGAATGGCAATAATATTCAAATCAGTATTACGATCATCATTTGGAACTATTCACATGATACTTTAAGCCACTGTTGTGGTGTTCTTCCTTGTGTAGAAAGATAGAATTTTTAAAAAATGGAACACTTGAAAAACCACTTGATACCAGTAATGTGATCCCAGAGGGCTTTGAAGAGTATTGGACTAAGCTTAGAAAAATGATAATTATCTGTTACCTAGAAAAAGCAGGTAGGTCATTGCAGAGAGAGCAATTCAATTTTAGTCCACGTATTTCCACACAAATTTCAGCCTCCCATGCAATTAGCTAAAATAACTAAAATTGGGGAGTGTACAAAGGCCATGCCCATGTGTACTAATTAATGATTCAAATTAAGCAGAGTCTATAAACCTGTTGGCAGTTACTTGTTTGAACTGACTTCTCTTTCTGTGATGATGAGCCTTCTGTTGAAAGGGACCACCCAGTCCAGAGCGATGCCTGCCTCTGCCAGGTCCAGAGGTACTTAGCTTCTGTGCCAACACTCGGGTCTCAGTGTGCTGTTAAAGGAGAATTGCTGGCTATATTTCCCTGTGTATATGTCTTACCTTCAAAGAATCTTTGAGGGCAAGCACTGAGTCTTGAACCACTCTATTTTCATCTCTGTGTCATTGTGCTGAGCATGGTATGGTGTCTTAAAAGTTGGAGCTCCATAGATATTTTTATTGTTATAGCAGATCCATTTAATTGGCCAACCCAGCCTTCATTCGTGATTCCTTTCTGCCTAGCCATCTTTGGCCTAGGCACACGTGGACAGTTCCAGCAAGCAAGCTGTAAACAGAAGCCTCCGAGTGGGGCTTTGGGCAAGTATTTTTTTAAAAATTGGCATGCTGCTTTTGCTTTTTCACGCCTTTTTCTTTCTTTTTTTTTTTTAAGGTTTTTTTCATGTGGACCACTTTTAAAGTCTTTATTGAATCTGTTACAACACTGCTTCTGCTTTATGTCTTGGTTCTTTGGCCGCAAGGCATGTGGGATCTTAGATCTCTGACCAGAGATCGAACCCACACCCCCTGCACTGGGAGGTGAAGTCTTAACCACTGGACCTCCAGGGAAGTCCCCCCTTTTTCTTCTCCTTGCCTGGCATGCACATGTGAGCTTTGGAAGGGCAGCAGCCTTCTTGCGACCATAAGGCAACGACAAGCACGCAGATGAAAAGTGTACACCTAGAAGATGGAAGAGCAAAATGATGTAAAGAACCTGCATTCAGTGGTGTGTTGGACACGGCTGTACCAGCTTGCGAGAGTTGACTGTTAAATTTCCAGAAATTTTGCAAGCCTGTTGTTCAGCACAGCTATTATCATTATTTTTTTAAGTTATTTATTTATTTATTTAGCTGGGCCTGGTCTTAGTTGTGGCATGCGGGCTCTTAGCTGTGGCATGCGGGATCTAGTTCCCTGACCAGGGATTGAACCGGGCCCTCTGCATTGGGAACGCAGAGTCTTAACCACTGGACCACCAGGGAAGTCCCCTCAGCACAGCCATTACTAAAAATTACCTTATATAAACTTACAATTAAATAAATTCTATTAAAACAAAGATAATGCCCATAGCTCCTAATTTCCTAATTCTTCTATTACATTTTACTATTATCTAATGCTTTTAAGGTTAGTTACATCTATTACATGCATGGTGGAAATACTCTGTAATGGTGTGCTACTGAGTATTTCTTCCCAACTCCGAAGTCAGTTATATCACGTTGGAGGTTTAAAATCAAGCCATGGTGGAAGTGTGTACACTATGGAAATTGGCGAATATGACATATCAGGACTTTCCCTTCAGGATGGTTGTTAAACATTTACCAACTGGGTCTCTGATGGCATCACTGAGTTACCATATCAGTTTTAGGACTGTTCTCTCCCAGAATTCTTTCTGGATGATTCAAATAAACTCCAATGTTTTTAAGCCAAAATTAGTCAAGTTGTTTGGTATTTGCAGCAAAAAATTTAACTTACATAACTATTAAGTTATTTATCCCACTCTACCAATCACAGGTGGAAAATATTCAATGTAATACCATGGATGTGCAGAAGAAGCAAGAAATCCTACTTGGAACTTAAGTCAGGCAGTTGGAATTTGCAGAAGAAAATCTTGGCTGCCTGTAGTGTTTGAGACATTACATAAACATCTGATACTTGACTCTATATCAGCACTTGGTGTCAGCATATAAATATTGGGTTGGAAAAGTAGATAAATTGATTTTCCATTCCTCTCATTCTAGCACCTTCCTTTTCATTAATGCAGTAGTGATGGATCCTATTACTAGTGTAACAATCCATAATGTAAACATATTATTTCTCTGGTCAAAGAACAATTATTTTCGAGGTTATATAATGTGATAAACTGTCTCTGAATTATGACCATAAAAATAATAACTCACTCTTCTCTCCAAAGCTATCAAAAAAATCACAAGCTCTATAACCTATAAAATCTCTAACCTTAAGCCATTGTTAGATATTTTTCACACTTTATGAGTTAAAATAGACCCGAGAGTTAGAAAAAAGAGGCAGGTATTGATACACCTACTTTACACCTGGGGATGTTAAGGCTCAGAGAATTTAAGTCGTTTCTTCAAGGTAAAAAAATAGAAAGTAGGACTAGACTGCAATGAGTTGTATCTTCTTGTTACTCTTTTTCTCTTAGAATCACATTTCTGCATTCCAGTATAAATATTGAGTCTGAATGCATGAAAATCATCTTTCTGGTATTTCAACAGCATGGGTGGATTTTTTTTTGTTTTTTTTGTTTTTGGCATTCCTCCTGAGGCCATTAAGAAGAGCCAGAGAGATCAAGTGTTTGGGTCTTTGAATGCAAAATAAAATATTGCAAATGGAACTAAATTCTTTAATGGGGATTCTTGGTGGAGAAAAATATATTCTGGTAAAAAGTGAGCAGGCTGTTGGCTTCCTCCTCCTCTTATAGAATTTCTTTTAGCTTCTTAATCTTCTATTGATTCATCTTTTATTGAGTACATATTTACTGAGCACCTAATGTGTGCCAGGCAGTCTTTTAGATCCTGGAGAACACAGTGGTGGGGAAAAATGTCCCTGCTCTCATGGGATGCGTGTGGTGGAGAGGTGGGTGGAGTGAAGAGGACAGTTAGCACATTACCAAATAAGGGAGCACCATGGAGAAAACAGAACAAGGTGACGCGTTTCAGTGTGGCTGTAGTTGGGACTGGGTAATTTGATAGGGCCCTTAGAGATGGTTAGGAGGAGAAATCTGAATAACACCTGGCAGTCCTGCAAAGATTGGGATGGAACCTAGGGGCAGAAGAAGTAGCAAGTGCCATGTCTTGGAGGAAGGAATGAGCTTGGTAAGTTCATGCAAGAGAAAGAAAGCCCTGTGGCTGGGTCATAGTCAACAGCGGATTTGTGGCAGGAGATGGAGTTGGAGGATTATTCAGGATTAGTTATGTGGAACTTTTAGACCACATGGGGAGGATTTTGTGTTTTATCCTAATTGCAGTGGAAAACCATGAAATAATTTTAGGCAGGGGAGTAACATGAACCCATGTGTATTTTTAAAAGAACAAAGGTGCCAATGACATAATCAGGACAATCATTAGAATGCAAGAAATATTGGTGGCTTGATGAAGAGCGGTGAAGACAAGGGAAGTTTTGAATTTGAGACATATTTTTTAGATGGAGCCACAGAAGGTAGTGATGGATTTGATGTGGGGTTGGGGGAGAGGTGAGTGAAGAAAATGAAAACATTAAGGGTGATGCCTTGGTTTTGGCTTGAACAGCTGGAGAACCATTTACTGAGCTGGGGAGACTGAAGGAGGAAAAGGTTTTGAGGGGAAGCATCAAGAGTTCTGTTTCATGGGTTATATTAGGGAACCCAGTAGACATCTCATTACAGATGGCACATTGTCACATGGATATAGGAGTTTGGATTATTATAAAAGATTATTCATAAGTAATCTTTAAAGCTAGTGATGTAGATAATTTATGGAGAAAGTAATGATAGAGAAGGATAAACTAGAACTTCCTCAGCACTACTCAGTCTTCCTCTCTGCCTGACCTTCAAATGCCCCAGTAACTGTTCTTCCTCTTCACAGCTCTTCCTGTGGAAATTTGCTAAGTTACCACCATCAGATCCCCTACCTCCCTCTGCAGGTTCCATTACTCCTGGGTGACCTTATTCATTCACATAGCTTCAACTGACTATACTGGTGAATTCCCAAGTCTACGAGCCTGTCCTTGTCTCTGTCTTTCTCTCTCACACCCAACCTTAATTAATCAAACCCATTCAATTCAAATCCATTTAAGTCAAGCAGCATTTGTTGGACAACTTCTATATACCAGATACTGTGCTGAGCAGGTTGGTTCGTCATCGGTGGCTGTATAGGATGGTATTACTTTGGTGAATCTAACCTCAGCCTTGAAGGCTTAGAAGGTTGATTCTCTCAGCATATTATGTGGGCCAGTTTCTCAGGGTGCAAATTAACCCAGCTCACAAGAAACTCATGTCTATAAATCAAAATGTCAATTCACGGGGCTTCCCTGGTGGCACAGAGGTTAAGAATCCACCTGCCAATGCAGGGGGCACGGGTTCGAGCCCTGGTCTGGCAAGATCCCACATGCCACGGAGCAACTAAGTCCATGCGACACAACTACTGAGCCTGCGCTCTAGAGCCCGCGAGCCACAACTGCTGAGCCCACGTGCCACAACTACTGAAGCCCACGCACCTAGAGCCCGTGCTCTGCAACAAGAGAAGCCACTGCAATGAGAAGCCCGCGCACTGCAACGAAGAGTAGCCCCCGCCTGCCACAATTAGAGAAAGCCTGCGCGCAGCAACGAAGACTGAACGCAGCCAAAAATAAATAAGTAAAATAAATAAATTTAATTTTAAAATGTCAATTCACTAATTTACAATGGGAAATACAACGTACAGGAGGAGCAGGCATTCACATTAGCCTGATCTGCACATTTTCTCCATCTTGGAAAACTACATATAAAGTCAAATTGTCAGAAGGTTGCATGGATTATAAGAGATCAGAGCAAGGGGCCTTGGTGGTGGATTTGAATGTTTAATATCATCAGGCTCTGATGGTCTGATGTATCTATGTCCACAGAGAAATCAAACAAATCGTGTGTTCCTGTGGGCTTCCTAGACTACTGGAAGAGAGCTTTGATGGGCACTGCCAAAATGGATCTCTCTCATTTTCCCTCTTCTATGTTCTCTGATAACTTCTCTCTTCTGTCTGATACATTCTATCTCTGGATAAGTTAATAAAATCAGTTAACTCACCACCAGGTCTTATTCTCACCTAGGAACCATTCTATTTCAGTAAGAGTAATGCACACATTTCAGATTTATTTCTTTAATGTGTGGAAGGTTTTGCTTAGCTCTTAGATTTATTTTCTTCATTTCAAATTCTGTAGCCTCAAATTCCTAGAACAATGTTTTGCAAATAAACATCTTGTGAAATGTTTGTTGAATGAATGAATGAATGAGTGACTAGATTCACTTTTGTCTCTATGTAGCTTGAATGGTTAAATAGGAAAAGCAGTTTTTATTTAACATATTTAGTTGACTTTAACAAAAATTGAATGGCTGAAAAAAATAGTTTTTTCTAGCCCACCTCCAAGACCCAGGGGTATATCAATATTATACTGTTCAGGGTGACCTTTATGTCAAAATGGATTCCAGAAGGACACTTTCATGGCTCCATTCCATACATACGCCAAGGAAGATAACTTTTGCTCCACTTTTTAATTTGATTCAACTTTACCTCTCCTAAGGCTTTCCTAAGAAATCACTTTCAGGCTGCCATCTGCTTTATCATTTCTCCTCAATCCCAATATTCTTTTTCTCATGTTAACAGCATGGTCAGCGTCAGAACAGACCCAGGTCACACCCAGTGGGTGGTCTTATAACTGAATACTTTTCTGGAAGTCCAACGTAAAAAGCCTGTGATCCAAAAATTCCATTTCTAGAAATTTGTCCCGAGGAAATAATTAAAGAAGCAGTTGAAGATTTATATGCAAGGATATTCCTTATAGCATTACATTAGAACAGTGCAGAACAGACACAAAATTAGAAAGCATCCAACAATGATTGGTTAATACAGTACATTCGTACAACAGAGTTTTATGCAACCATTAAAATCATATTTTCAAAGGATGTTTATGGACATGGGAAAGTGCTTGTTGTGCACATGGTTATTTTTGTTCCCTAGTATCCTTTCCTTTTCCTCTGAGGGTTATGATGGGAGCCCTCCCATGTTCTATATGGCAGTAGCGCTCACATGCCTGAAACCTATAAATTTAAAAATCTAATGTGCTCAGCCTTCCAAACCCCAAAGACTCAAGCATCTTATTCTATAGACTTCTCTGGGCTCCCACTAAAAGATACATGAAGGAAAACAATAAAGGAAGAATTATGCAATGACCAACCAGGGACTATCCTGGGCCAAGACTCCTTATAGGAGCCCATAGCTATGTCAGTAGGTGGGTTCAGGGTATGGACCTCATAAATTATCACAGAGCAGGTGGAATAAGCAGAATATTTAGCCTGTCTTTTGGGATTTGGGGCTAAAAGTAAGAGGATCAGTTACTACTTTGTAAGTCTTCTACCACAAATAGCCACTGAAGCATATGAAAAAATTAAAAAAAAAGATTTACCTAAAAATGGAAGGTCGCATGATGTGTTTTCCTCCTCTTACTCATTTCAGCATTGGCACCAGTGGAGATACCAGCCAGAGGGCAGCAGGAATCCTTAAAATACATGGCAGCTGCAACAGCAGCAGTGGACAGTGTCACTGACACTAGTTCCACCAGAATATTGTGACATTGGGGATAATGCCCAAATTCGTTGCAGGAAACCATTTCTGCCTTCTCAGTGCATTAAGATGGGAGGCAGAGACTGTTCCTACTGGCTCCGAGAGTGGCCATGTGAAACAGTCCTGGCCAATCAGAGAATTGTATCATCCTGGACACAGGGACTGGCTCAGAGATGAGCAGGGGACCAATTCAGGGGTAATGATATGAGACTTCTGTTAGAACTTGCTATGAAGCTGTGAGGAGAATCCCAGAGCCGTGAACTGCCATTCTGCCAGCCTGAGGAGGAAGCCAATCTGAGGTGGAGACCACACAGGAAAGCAGAGCAGCGGTGACAAGAGGTCAGGCCTTAGGGACTTGGCTTGAAACTCCAGATTCTACCATGTCTGATACATGCTTATCCCTGAACTCTCGTCTATGTGAGCCCATAAATCCCCTTTTCTGCTTCAGGCACTTTGAGTTATATTTTCCTCTCACAACCAAAAGACTACTAACTGATCGGCTGCCTATGAAAACTAGTTGATAAAATAGCAGGAAAAGTCATAAATTGCAAATTTTGTGTGCGTGTGTGTGTGTGTAAAGAAATGTACCATAATGTTAACAATGATTATCTCTGAATTGTGGGATTATGAGGGTTTTAAAAAAAAATTTATTTTCAATACTTCCTGGAATATTTCAAGTTTTCCCAAAAAACCCCACATATTCATTTTAATAATAATAGAAAGGAAACAAAACCCTCTAGGCTCCCCTTCTTCTTCAGTGACGAAGGCGGAAGGTCATATGGCCTTTCTCACAATATCAACAAACATTTCACAGACTCTCCTGACTCTGTTTCAGATGAAGACCAGAGAGCTCAAGTTGTAGGTTAACGTTGTGTTTAGTTAGATAATTGGAAAGGAACTATAGTGATTGAGTAGCTTAAAGAGTATTTACATTCTTGACTCAGTGTCTAATACAAAGGCCCAAAGGCAGTCAAAAGTCTGCTCAAAAGGCCCAGTGATGGGATTTACTGTTAATCCCAAGAAGGGAACTAAGATGGCCACCGATGGCAGTCTTTCCAAGGAGGCTGAGGGGAGGCTGGTGGTACAAATGCTGTGAAGTCTGACAGGAGAAAATCAGAAGGACTTCCTTTAAACCCTCCTATGCGTTCCAAAGCTCTCATGTGTCTTCTACCACTGGCTTTGCCAGCTGGACTTCCAGGAGAGGAGAGGGGAGGGGAAGAGAGGGAGGGCCCGGAAGGGAGCACCGAGAAGGCCCCTCGGGAAGCATGGCTGCAGGCGCCACCTCCTTCCTCACCCTGCATCGTCCCTCCGTGGAGGATTTCACGCTTCCTGGGAGGCCGTGTAGTGAATTAAGAGCCTGAGTTTTTAAAAGGGACTGCAAAGCTTGACAGCAGGGACCATGATAACATTTATAGGTCTCCACCAAAAAGAAGTTAAATAAATCTCCTGCCCGGCAACACAAAATCATTGCTTGCTACCTTTCTGTGGTTAGGAGGGAACTGCCAGCTTTGGAGGCCCATCTGCTTCCGGTTACTCTCACACAGGCTGAGGCCACAGGGGTGGAATGTTGTCCTCACCCTTCAAGTGTCAGCTTTCCGTCTACCTCTTTTGTCCACTAGAACTAATTGCCCCTTGTGGGCTCACCCCATATTTTAGGCACATTTCTAGTGGTGAGAATGCAGCAAGACTCTCAGGCGTACCGTAATTACATGTTTGTGAGTCTACTGTCTCCCCATTTCCTCGAAGACAAACTGTCTTACTATTCTTTGGAATTTTCTCCCTGTTTCCCCTGCTCCTGTCCCCTTAATAAATGTGTGGGTCTGATTTTGAATTTTCATAGCTGGCTCTTTTCAACCCTCCTCCCAACCAGAGAAATATGGGTGGGCCAATTGCCTCCCTACCCCGTAGAGGACCAGGGAGAGTGAGCTTCCCCAGCTCAGCAGCTCACAGGGGTCTTTGGCCCTCGACCCCCTCTACTGCCCACTTTTCTAGGAACCCTGAGGTATTATGCTGCCCGAACATTGGTAATGTGTGCTCCAAGCACTGCCTCTTTCTTTACAGGTTTTTCCCAAATTAAAATGCACGGTACGTAGACAAGACTCAAGCCTTTTACTTCAAGCTCTGCTGAAAGGTCCCACTTGGAGAAAGGATTGGATAATGAAATAATTAAAGGCTTTAGAGTCAGATAGCCATGGTCTTGACTCCCGTACAAAATTAGACAAGTAACCCAATCCACATAAGCTGCAGTTTCCTCATCTGTAAATGAGCAGAATAATACTTGTGTTATAAGGGGGTTGTGGGCGTTAAATGGAATATTTAATCCCAGGCACATAGTAGAAGTTCAATAAATGTTCATTTCTTTCCCTATTTTCTCATTTTCTGGGTTTTTCTAGATTTTTCTAGGTTTTCTTAGTTTTTTCTCAGCTGGAGTACCAGGGCTAGTGATGACTTACCTGAGAGTCCAGTCCCTAAAAGCCCTGCATGTTGGTTACTCCTGGGAAGATATATGTCCATGTCAGGAGGCCCCTAGGTGGAATCTGGGGTGAGCATTTCAGGACATGGAAGGCGGCCAAGAGGGGGCTTCAGGCCGGCATCTAATTCTGTGTACCTCAGATCAACAATGCACAGAGGTTGCTCCAGCCCTGCATGGTAGGGAGGGCCAGTCCCTTGTGCAAAAGCACTGGCAGGTTCAGATGTGAACTTAGCCACAACGAGAGACATCCCCCCTCCATTCCCTGGTCCTCACAGGGAAAGGTTTGTAGCCAGTGGGGATTTTGATGGACTGATGATGAAGGCCTGATCAGCTAAATAGGATCTATATTCTCAATATGACCTATATTATATACCAGTGCTTGAGAATGAACCTGCATTCTCTAAGTAAAACCAGGAGGGGAAGTCAATTTGGGAGCCACAGACGATCCCCCCTGAGATGTTGGCCCTCCAGAAAGGAGGCAGAAGCAGTCCAAGGGCTTGGCTTCAGCAACATAGGACAGGAGGTGACTTTACGACTCTGGTTCACAGCGTGTGGGGGCCAGTGGATCCTGAAGGCTCTCCCGGTGCCTGGCCAAAGGGGGAGAGGGCTGGATTTCCAGAGCATCCTTAGCATCTGTAGCAACTCCTACCACTACGTCAGCTGAGGCCCAGGTCTGCACAGGCATTGCCCGCCCATCCTTCTTTTCATCGGCACCCAGATCTGATGGGAAAGGGTAGATGCTAGGCAGCAGGTATACACTGTGCTTGGAGCCTAGGAGTCAGTGCACTTATGTGAGACCCAAATTGATGTTTCATTCATTTCTTTTCTAACAGGCTCACAGAGCTAGGATCCCTTTTAGTTCAGTGTTGGCCTATAATGGTGAGGAAAGAGCAGTTGCTGCCCTGTTGCCTTTATCAACACAACCCTACTCTGTGATTCCGTCTACCCAATAGCCATGCATTCCTCCACTTGTTACAAAATAATCATTAAGCCCCTGCTCTGAGGCAGGCCACATGCTGGGGTGGTAGGTCCCCAACTCAGGGTCTATGGACCTGGCCAGGTTGGCAGCAAAAGAAACAACTCTGGAAACTGTTAAAAATACCAATGCTATATTACTCAGCTATAAAAAAGAATGAAATAATGCTATTTGCAGCAACATGGATGGACTGAGAAATTATCATACTAAGTGAAGTAAGTCAGACAAAGACAAATACCATATGATATCACTTATATGTGGAATCTAAAATATACAAATGAACTTATTTATAATACAGGAACAGACTCACAGACATAGAAAACAAACTTATGATTACCAAAGGGGGAAAGAGGTGGGTAGGGATAAATTAGGAGAGGGATTAGCAGATACAAACTACTATATATAAAATAGATAAACAACAAGGTCCTACTGTATAGCACAGGGAACTATAGTCGATATCCTGTAATAAACCATAATGGAAAAGAATATGAAAAAGAAAAAATATATATAACTGAATCACTTTGCTGTACACCAGAAACTAACACAACATTGTAAATCAACTATACTTCAGTAGAAAAAAAAATACCAATTCTGGGGCTTCTCAGTAGGTCTAGGTAAATTCCAAATAATCTGTCTTTTTAAAAAAGTTTTCATTTGAGTGTCCCCGTATTAGGGATACAAGAAAGAATGACCAGGACACTGATCTAACTCACTCACAGAAAAGCAGAGAATTAAAATACGAGGTATGGGCTGTGAGTAAAGCATTTACAATGCGCTATGGAGACCGCAGAAGGATTGCTAGTGCCTTGTGAGAGCTGTAAAAACTTCCCAAGAGAGGGGACTTTTGAGCTGGGTATTGAATAGTGGGTGCAAATTTGCCAGGTGGATAAGGGAGTAAAAAGCACTTCAGGCAGAGGAAGTAGCCTGGGTGCCAGGGAGAGCTTGTTTGGCTGAGGAATTGTGAGTAGCTTGGAGGTATTTATGTGGCTGGAGCATGGGTCTCCTCTTGGGGTGGAGGAGTGGGTAGAGAGAGCTGAGGCTGGCCAGGTGCATGCAAAGGGTGCTGCATGCAAAGCAGGATGGGAGCTTGTACCTTCTTCCTTGGGCCACTGGGCACCACTGACGTGAGGGGCAAAAGGATCAGATTTACCCTCTAGGAAGATCACTATGGCAGCCTGTATGGGGGGTGGATTGGAAGGGGTCAGAGAGACAGGGAGAGCAACCAAGAGGTCTTGTTTCACCTGGGCTGTTGAGGATGAGGGCCCTAAGCCTGTGCTAAGGCTACCACAGTGGGAATGGCTGTGGGGACAGCACGTAGAGATATTAATATCTCTGTGCTTATCCTAGACATGTGTCAGGCACTCACGTGTTCCTGATCAGGAAGCTGCCCCTCTACCATCTCCAGTCTGCATATGGCTGGGCATGACCTCCAAATGGGCCGTGATTGCTAAATTAAGTAGCACAAACCACCATCATCATTAATGCAAACACAGGGCAGTTTTAGAAATCCTGGCAATGCTTCCTGGCAAGTGTAATGAAAAAATTAATTGAATAATCATCCCATGTAAATAGATTTCATGTGAGCTCTCCTTTTGGTGGGAGGGAAAGGAGGGTAGGGGGAGAATCCTCTGATTTATGGCTTTGAGTGGTATAATGGATTAGGCTGGGTGCCCCGTGGCGAGCCTGAGTCTGCCTCGGCTGGCATTATGAGGTGGTTAGATCATTTTGAGCAGTGTGGCTCAGGTGACCCAATGCAGGCATGAGAGATGGGGGTCATTAAAATCTGCCACACTGCAGGAACTCCCTTTAAAAAGAGACTCAAAGGCTTGCTTTGCAGAGTAGCAGCATTTCTCTTTGGGATACAAGGTGTTCTATCACTTAGAGACAACTGGTGCAGATCCAAACCAAAAGGATAATGATGGAAAATAAATTGATAGTCTCAAAGAGAGGGGTGGGGAAGGAGGAAGGAGAAGAGAGATGGAGAGCCACCTACAACCCGTGGCAAAGGCTCCTGTAAAGGGAATGATGAATGAGTTAATATCAGGTGGGAAATATTGACTCATATGCACGAGACTCAAAATTAGAATTTCTGAATCTGCACAGCCAGTGTGGGCCAAAGGAAAGAACAACTGGGAGTTAGAGGTTGACTTATTAATCCTAGTTTAAGACACTTGAGCATGCCCTTCTGCTAAGTTTTAGTTTCCTTGAATGCAAAATGGGGATATTAATATCTATACCAACAGGTAATTCTGAGTATCAAATGTGATTATGTATTTGCAAGCTATGTGTGCATGTATTTTCATGCATTTGCTCACAGGAAATAGGGGGCTAAACGCAGAAGTTACAGTAAGGCACAATCTCACCCTGCTGCAGCAAAACACAAAGAGCCCTGAATAGAATGGCCAAACCCAGCCTGGAGTATTCATTGGAGGCCCCACCCCTGGTGAATTCAGCACTAAATGCACGGTGCTCTGGGAAGTAAGCTAACATTGAGCTGAGGGCAAGGTCATACGTTTGAAGGGATGTATGTTTCCATTATCAATCAGCCTAGAGAGAGGAGGGCAGATTTTAGAGGATGACAGCAGACTTTATTCAAGCCTTGGAGAACTGTGTTCTGGACCTTGGGTGGAGGAGACACATACCTGGGCACTGACCCTGTAGGGAGGGAAGCTGACTCGTACAACCTGGCAGCATTCCAGGAGCTTGGGACCAAGCGGCCTGCTCTGCAGGGGCCAGGTCTGTGCATCTGACAATAGCGACATCTAGTCTAGAGAATTAAGTTCTTTTTACTGTCATTCTCCTTCGTTAATTCCAAGCCCTTCTAAAAGTCCAGTAAGCATTGCAGTATGGTCAGGCCTCCATTGATTCGCTCCGGCCACACGTGCAGTGACTCTGTGAGCAGCAGGAGCCTGCAAGAAAGAGTGGACGGGCATCTGCCACTTTATTGGGTATGCCTCCTGTGGCTGATTATGTTTTCCAAAGATGGTCACGATAATGTCTCCCACCCCACGTTCTCTTACCACACGCCCTTGACAACCCTCTTGTGGAGTGATGGGCTCCATGTCCTCTGGCCCTTGAACCTGGGCAGACCTTTGTGATTGCCTCAACAATAGAGCAAAGGTGGAAATGATGCCATGTGATTTCTCATGTTACATGCTTCTTTCTTGTTCTCTTGGGATGCTTGCTCTTGGAACCCAGCCACCACAGTATGAGGAAGCCAAGGCCACATGGGGAGGCCACAGGTAGATGTAGATATAGATGTCCCAGCCAACAGATTCATCTGAGGTTCTGGTCAGCATCAGTCACCAGACATGTGAGTGAAGGCACCTTCAGATGGTTCCAACCTCCAGCTACCCTGCCTGCCAGTTGTCCCTGCAGGGTCCTTCTCAAATCTCAGGTCTAAAGAAGCATTGAGCATAACAAAAATGGCTGTTTTGTGTCACTAAGTTTTAGGTTGGTTTGTTATACAAAGATAGATCACTGGAACACCCCTCATGCTTATTTTCCAGTTGAGGTTCGCTGAAAACTTGAACTCAGAAACATCATTTAAATTACCTGAGCTTGTCAATATAAAAAACCTTAGAAGGCGAAATAGAAATAGAAATGAAATGAATTGGTGGACAGAGGGTGGGTGGAGGGGGGCACATGACAGGAAAGTAGAAGGGATATTCATCTTATCCAAGATTTATTGCCTCAAAGAAGGAGTAAATAACTCTATAGGAAAAGGCTTTAAAAAAAACACATAACAAGCTATTTTATTTGAAATAAGACTCTGTTTTTACTAGGAACCAGAATTCAACTTAACTATAAACCAGAACTTACCACATTAATTTACTGAACCCAGGCAGAACTGGTTCTAAGTATCACTTTTATTTTTAGTGAACCACAAACCAAATCAAAGTTGTTTAAAAAAATTGTGAATATAAGCCTTCCATTGAAATTACAGTCAAACCTATATATCTTACAAAAATTTTTTGCCATGTTAAAAACTATTGTGCTATGGAAATGTTATGTTATTCTCTAAAATGAACCTGAAAAAAGACCCTTCATAAATAAATAAATATATCATTGTTCAAAGTCCCCTGGGGTACCCACTAATTCATTCAACATTGATTGAATAAAATTGTGAGAAATACGTTATTGATATGAACTGAGAAAGGGCATGCCACTTCACACACCAGTTCCCAATAAGCCCCAAGTGCTTTGTATATTGAAAGAGCTGTACAAATACTTGTTATATGTCACATGATATATGGGAAAGACCCAGGGTTTTAGAGTCTTATAGACCTGGGTTATTATTACACCTCAGGAAATTTGCAAAACCTCTCTTAGCCCACTTCATCATTAGTCAAATGGAAAACCTATGCCTACTTCATAGGGTTTGTGTGTGCACAGCTGGGTGTGTGTGTGTGTGTGTGTGTGTGTGTGGTGGGGAGAGGAAAGAGAAAAGGAGGGAGGTGAGGAAGGATAAAGGGATAGAGGGAGGGGAGAAGGAGGGAGATGGTTAGTTAACCCCCCAAAAGTGTGCTCCCTTTTGTGCAGTGTAGATTCTCTCTGAGAATGGGTTGTCCAGCCAGTGACTACATTTGATGACTGCCCCCCAAGCTGCTCCCATCTAGGTGAGGACTCTCCTCTGGTCTCACCACATGACCACAAGTGATTAGGAAATGGGTGTGCCTTTGTCACTTCTTCTGTCCTTGCCTGCCAGTGGATGACACTGCAGAGAGTATGATAATCCACTGAGATTTGCGGTCTTATTTGTTACAGCAGCTAATGTTGTCCTAACTATCACATTATCAGAGGAGATAATGTATGCAAAATGGTGAGCCCAGTGCCTGACAGCAGTGCTAAATAAACGTGTTAGTTTGTCCCTTTGAATGAGTGAAGGATCTATATCTACCTGCTTATTCAGAATCTAATAAGAGGCAGCACATTCGTTGAGTTGTAATCTTTCAGGTTATCTTTGTGAGTCCTGACACGCCAAACGAAATCTGTTTGCAAAGTCTTGAATTGTGGCTGAGACAGGTGTGTCACTGGGATAAATAGCCAATGAGTGAATACATTTGCTTCCATAAAGCATGTGGTTCTTTTGAAATTTCACTTTAGTATTGATATTTGTGCTGTATAGTTAGCATCACTGAAAGAAGATAACAGGTTTTTGAAAAGGCTGGAATGCTCTGATAGAAAAACTCACATCTCAAGATGTGGTTTATCAAAGAACCACCACGCATTGCAAGGTTTTCTGGCTCCCAATCATGAAGGGGTAGAATTTGATATAACAGAGAGTAGCCACTGGGCCACGTGAAATCCTCCTGTCATTCCTTCCACTAATTAAAATCCTAAGAATTAAAAAAAATAAAAATGAATAGTTCATGTAAAAATGTTTCATTTTAACACACAATAGCAAAGCAAATCGTAACAGTAATATCATTTGCTTTTCTTTGAAATCTAGTGGTTCAGAAACATGAAATGTAACATAATATCTAATGGACTAGCAAAATGAAAATTTTCTGTTATGTCTCCATATTACATCACTCGTGCATGATTAGATAAATTACTTTTAAACATCCTGATTTTTAAAATTAATTTTTTTCTTGTCAATAAAATTTAAGGAAGCCACCCAACTGCCTAAAAATAAGCTATTATATTTGAATGTTAGAATGCTTTAATTTGTGATGACAATCGGTCTTGAAGAATAATGCTCTTCCCTCTTTTTTGCCTCATATTTTATTGAACCAATGTTTGCTTGAAAGAAGGATTCTTCAGTGTTCACTTTCTGGCTACATAAAAAAATATAGCTGTAAAATATATATATATAGCCGTGGAACACTTCAACAGAAAATTTCTTTTCGAAAGTTGAATCTGAACCTTTGTTTTGTACCTGATTTCCTGCTAGTTCTGTGATGGATTTAGTGTGGGGTGGGAACCGGGCAAGGGGCAGGCTGGAGTGTGTGTGAGTGATCTGCTTTGGCTTGAGCTCATGGCCCTTAAGTAGGAGTCCAGTGCCTG